>NC_064307.1:45215292-45865292 GCF_023373825.1 Bactrocera dorsalis
GAAATTAATTTGAAACATTTCTGAATCGAATGGTACGAAAAATGGTTCAAATACGATAGTGTGCGAAAAAAATCATAGTCCAAGCGTGGTGAAGCTCAACAAAGGGTCGCAAAGCTAGGATTGACCCCTCGAAAGGTTATGCTGAGTGTTTGGTGGGATTGGAAAGAAACCAACCACTATGAGCTGCTCCGGCCTAGTCGAACGATTTAAAGTAGGTTTTACTCTCAACAACTGATGATATTAAAGCAAACAATCGAAAAAAATGGCCAGTGCTGATTAACAGATAGAGCTTCGCCTTCCATCAGGACAACGCTAGACCATACACATCTTTGATGACTCGGCAAAAACTGGGAAAGTTTTGATGCATCCACCATATAGCCCAGACCTTGAACCATCGGATTACTATTTGGTTTAGTCAATGCAGAACTCCCTTATTGGAGTAAAGTTGGCTTTAAATTACTTGACGCAGTTTTTCGCCAAGAAAAGAGAAAACTCTTACACTGATGGAATAATGCCTCTAGAGGAAAAATGACAACAAGGTGCATATTTGGTTCATTATAAATATAAAAAAATAAGTTGAAGTTTGATTAGAAATACGAAAAGACTTTTTCGACTACAAATAGTTTTCGAAAACACTACCGTTAGTTATGTCTTCGGCCTGATCGGAGGCTAATTCTATTCCTTTTAAGTGGACTCAACTCTCATGAGCTAAATTAAGAAATCTGAACTCAAATGGAACTTACCGTGACATTTCGCCTTTACTTTTACTCTTGGCGAGTCCCTCTTTGGCTTTCGATATGAGACCGGACATATCGCCGACAATGCGATTCTGCAGTTTCTCCTCATGCGTTGGACTCATTGGCATATTGCTAAGTTTCTGTGTGAGATCCTTCACAGTGTGATCACGTTTCAGCTGTTGCAACAGTTTTCTATCCTCATTATCGGATTCTATGAGGGGAAGTCCAAAAAGAATTCAATTAAAGTCACAGAAAAATAACGGAAATTAAATATTAATAGAATAATAAAAAGATAATCAAAATGTTGGATTTGAAAAACAAAATTTTGAAATATTTTTTACAGACACAAAGCGGTTAGATGAAGAAGAAGAAGAGGCATCAAAAACCAAAACAGACAAAGAGGTTTGTGAAAAAGATCGTGGATGAAACGCAAAAAGCTGCACTTCAGCTCGCGAGAGACAATGATATAACAATGAAAGATTTCGGGGTGGTGGAAGAGAGAGAAGAAGAGAATTAGCGCTCACCTGTTATTGCTAATACATCACCCGAATTGAGAGAGTCCATATCGACAGCGTTCATTTCTAATGAAGCGTCTGCCGGAGACTGTAGACTGTATTGCGGTGGCGGCGGTGGTGGTGGTGTCGGCATGATAAAGTAGTGACCCAATAAATCTGGTGGCGGCGGCGGTGGAGGAGGTGGTGGCGGTGCTGCACGCGCGTTGAATTTCGTGTAAGGCGCATTTAACGGTGATGATGGTGTGTCGGGTGTAAAGTCTGTGGATAAAGGTGTTTGTGGTGTTGTGGGTGTTGAGAGGGACGAGAGAGTCCTGCTGGGTGTAGAGGGTGTATTCGTCGATGTCTGACCACTAATGGGTGCCGCGTACTGGCACTCCACTGTCATTGGTTCTTCGGGTAGCGTGTGTATTGGACTTGTTAAGGGTGTCACATTATGCTTGAGATTGTATTCGTAGGTGTTTGGGGGCGCTTTTGGTGTGGATTGGGTGAAGTCGAAGCCGTTAAGTGACTTTTTGGGGCTCAAGACGGCCGCCAACACGTTGTGTGCAGTTTGTATAGTTGGGCTTTGTATTGAATTTTGATGCTGCAAAGTGGGCGTAATCGCCTGTTGTTGTTGATTCAGTTGTAATTGTTGTTGTTGTTGCTGCTGTTGCAATTGATTTTGATTCTTTGGTGTGCTCAGCTGATTGTAATAACTGTTCAGCCGGTTGGCATCATTTTCGAATTTCTTATATGCTATGTTGTTGTTGTGATTGTTGTCCAACTGATCACCGCCACGTTGTATATTCTTCATGATGCCGTTAATCACAGTCGCATTGCGTTCCATTAGCAAATTCTTTTTGGTTAAAAATTCCGGTGCTGTATGCAATTTATTATTATTGTTATTATTGTTGCTATGCAGCGGATTCGCATTGATGTTGTTGTTGATGATCGAAATGGTGTTGCTGCCCAACAAATGGCGGGTGGGACTCAACAAACTGTTGCTATTGTTCGTGTTGTTGTTGATGTTACACGAATTGTTGTTGTTGTTGTTGTTATTGTTGTTGATTGCACCAATACCACCCGAGTTCGTAGTGGAATTTGTATTGATGAGATTTATGTTGTTGTTAGTGGCATTGGCGGTGATGTTGCTGCTAGCAATGTTGATGGTATGATTGCCATGAATGTTGCTGTTGCTATTGTTGTGATTTTTATTTTGATTTATGCTAGCGTCATTGGTTATATTTAATGATTCTGGTGGACTATCGCCCATTTTCACCGTTGCTGGTATGGCGGTGACAATTTGCCCTACACACATCGGCACAAATGACAAGTGGTGTGGCAATGATTGCAATGAGAATGATGAAAGCGCATATGTATATGGTTGGTTTTATTTTTGTTGTATTTGTTTTTTTTTTTTTGTTTTTGCAATTTACATGTTTTACATATCCAATATGGGTAGGCAGCGCATTTTATTATATAAGTCAATGTGGATGGAGCAACACATTTTTGTTGTTGTTGTTGTTAATCGAGACAGGCGTACAATTGGAAAGTTAGAAAAAAATTTAAATGTATAAATTTCTTGTTAGTATGCCGCAAAAATATACTGAATATACGGCAAAAAAGCTTGGATGGTCAAAAACTCAAAATTTTCATTGAAAAAACACACAAAGAGAGCATTGAAAACTGCTCTTCCAAACTTTCTTTTCAACACAAAACCCCTACTGTACTCACCGATTTCCTCGCGACGCTCCAAAGCGGCGAAAATACCGTTCGCCACAGCCTCTTGTTGCTCCTTGAGAAAGCTTTTGTGGCGTTCGGCACGTTCGCGTCGTCTACGCAAGCCGGGCGTTACGCCTACGCCGTCGCGCGCTATATGTTTCACAAGTTCATAATATTAAACACAGTTAATACCGTTATACAAGTATAAACAGAATCTTCACATATACGCACCTTTATCGCCGTTGAAAACACCATTCGCCGCATACTCGGCGGAGTTCGCTGAACCCGAACTGTCCTCGTCCAGCACACCGTGCGTGGGTGTCATTCTCTTTGGTGACGCTATCACTTTGCTGACATGTGGACTCGTGCCGGTGCTGTGACGTCGTGATTTGCGTCGCTCGGCTGTGTCAGTGCTTTGGCGGTGGCGTTGCGTCTTGCGCAGCGAGTTCTCCGGCAGGCGTATGCCCTCCGCCTCGCCATCCTCAAATCTGTAAGGTTTCAAATGCAGCATATATGTTTACACGCTAAGCGCTGTGATTTTGTGGCATACTCACTTCAATACTGCCTCGTAAAGCTGCAATTGATCCAACAGATCCAGATCTGTGCCCGGTTTGGACATATAACGCTGTATCACCGATTCCATGCCTTGTTGTTCCAGCAAATCGCTTTCATCGTAAAAGCTGTCCTGATCATTTAGTCCCGCTAGGGTTTTGTTGATCAGCGATGTGGCATAGATGACTAGTTCGGCATCAGCGTTGTCATAGTCTTTTAGAAGTCTGTTAGGAAAATAAAGAAACATTATTTATTTATTTTTTATAAGATACTTATTTCAAATATATTTTAATTTTTCATAGATCTTACTGCATACTCATTCATTCTATTTACAGTTTGGCCAGTCCCTGTTTTGGCATATGAATATTTTAAGTTACTATAAACAACACAAATAGGGCTCGTACGTCAAGACGTTCTGATGACGAAACATTTCTAAAATCTAATAAAACGTTCAAGCGCCGAAAGCATAAATATAATCAGTCCAAAAGTTCATCATGGGCCGTGCAACAGAAGTTGTAAAAAATCAAGATGTTCAGCTCATGCAACTGAAAGGCCTCTTCAGGAAAGAGTTCTTAGAAAAAGACAAGTTGAGCAATAGGCGGATAAAAGAGCGGTAGACACACGAGTTTAATAGCAAGCGAAAGAATTTTTTTCGCAGAAATGAAGGCAACCGCCTTCGAAAGATCTTGCTTACCCATTGGAAACACAGTTTTCCTTGACTTATTATTAGTGTTAGGCGTCCTAACTGAACTTACGCGGAGAAGCTGAAATTTTTGGAGGACGCAAATTTTTACAGTTTCATAGGGAAAGAAGATGTGGAAACATCTAAATATCTTATCCTCCACTAACCCGCCTTCGATATACTATGGTTGAAGCATCTCGGTTGCCGGACGTACTCTTTATGAATCCGTCAAATTGGCTGGAATTGATATTAGCTACCTTAATAAACTTGGCACTATTCGTTTTGTCGATACCTGATAGCCTTTTTGATCTATGCATTTATACTTGGGACTTCTGGACATCACAACGGACAGGCATCTTCAGCTGTCCAAGTGGGATTATTCGTGACTTATTGAATCAACCTATCTTAATACAAGTTAGTGTCCGTTTGAAAAGACCAATTGCAGCAGCTTTTTCCGGCATTGCCGGGACCCTATCGAACTGTGGCCGTACGGCACATTTTCCTTTTATAATTAGTGTTGGATCTTTTCCAGGATGATTTGTCGAATTGTATGGGAGGAATGCTAGTTTTCTTAGCTAATGATTTCCGATAAACTCTCATTCGTCATTCAGAAGGGGACAATAGCACATGTAGTTCAAGCATGTGTTAACTTATCAAGGTTAGAGAGCTTAGGTTAGAAATTGAACATTTCAGTTTGAAAACGAACATGTACATTTTCATAATGACGTAGATTTCGCACTTTGACCTTAAATATTTTTTAAAAGCGTTGAAGATTGTTTAAATGTTGACGACGGAGTTCTAGTACGATTATCAAGTTGTTGCAATTCTTTAAATTATTTGGGATGATACAGCAAATAAGTAAAAGCAAATTTACTGGGCTAACTTAACTTACATTATCTAAAAAGTTTATTTATATATAAAGGCTTGTACTTTTTCCTTGGCATAGAAAAAGAAACTATCTTAGTCGAAATTTTAGCCTGACTTAAGCTAGGAAACTCAATTATGTCCAACTAATCACTATCTTATGCATAAATACTACTACTTTAAAATAGGTTAAGAAATAACTAGTTCATTTAGAGCAAAATTTTTATTTGAATAATAATATTTGAAATATTATAAATAAGGGGGTATACGAAACTAAATTTTAATAAAAATAATAATTTATGCAATTTGAATTAAAATAAAGCTAATTTTGAAGTAGGAGCCTTGTTGGTCCAATTTACAATTGACCTCGAAGTAAATACATATCCGACTTCATTCCGGAAATTCTATTAATTCATTAAGCATCCACATTTGTGTAAGTTTCATAAGGCGTTATAAAGAGTTCAGTAACAAACTTCATTTAAGTGTTGCGCCTCCCTTTTGAAGTAGCCTATAAGTATGCAACACGACAAGTTGCTGGAGTGTATGTTGCTAGTCACTTTAGTGTGGTGGGTTTTCAGCAACATTTGTATATTTATTCAGACACATGTATCTATGACATTCAGAGGGGATATGTTGCTAGGTGGTGAGTTTGAAGCAATACTAATCAACAAAGTAAACAAAATTGCGTAGTTATACATATGTATGTAGGCATGTACACCAGGTTGTAAACATTGTTAAATACTAAAGTTATTTACAATAACAAATACTGAGACACAACAAGCTTGTAAATCGCTAATCAAGTTAATAATCAGTGGTGTGTTTTATGACTACCAACTTTGGTAGAAATGATTTCTTTGTTTGCTCTATTGCATTTGGCAATAATTATATTTACTTTGATATGTATGTACATCTATTTGTTTGAATATGCATGATTTTGATAGTAATTAAAATGTACAGAAAACTTGACGTTGAACATGACTAAACTCGTTATAAGAAATTATTATTTTATTATTATTATTATTATTTTATTCAAAATATGGTATTGGATTTATTTTTTCATAAATAAATAGTTAAGGCCACTTCTTCTAATTTTATGAAATAGACTTGGCCTCTAACTTAGTGATAAAAAACATGATTTATTTGGCCTATTACTCCCTAATCAATCCCTCCTATTATACATAAACCGCATTCGAGAGAACTCTGCAAGATCTTTGGAGCCGCGTGAACGATGAATATCAAAGAATATTTAACCACGAACTGTATGAGCTCTACGGCTACATAGCTATACGGCTACATAGCTATACGACTAGTTAAGCGCATACAAATCCAACGAATTCACTGATTAGGCGACGTCGTTCACATGGAGGATAATGCTCCGCGAAAAGCTTTTTTGATTCGAATCCATGGGTGGATAATGGAAGAAAGGGCGCTCACGCATCTAATGGAAGGACCAAGTGGAAACTGTCTGGAATTCGGATGCACAACTGACGTGACCCCGCAAAGGATAGAAACAGCTGACGAAGTTTTGGCCCAGATCGAGTGCAAGATTCTGCCAAAGATCTTGCGGAGTGCCAAAGATTTGTTATAAAAACCCGAAACTAGACGGTAAAATTACTTTGGATTTTATTTTCCACAAGCTTTTTCTGAAAATTACTTCATTCTCCCCGTAAAGCAAAAACTATTCTGCTGTCTTTTCCGGCTTTGAAAGCGGAGTTTTTTTTTATCAATTTATTTATTTTTACAAAAAAGTTTTTGGCTTTCCAATTTCTAAAATATTTTGCTTCAATTAAAAAGTTTACCGTTAATATTTTAACTCTTCCATTCTATTATATACACACCTAGTATATTAAATATGTCTGTATATATTCATATATTTATCTGTAAATATGTATATGTATACATATGTATGTACATTACCTCATCAGATTCGACCATGGCAATGTGCCTTGTGTTTTGTCCACCGCATGTATGGCATTCACCAGGACATAGCAATTCGTCTCGGCGTATTCCACAAATACCAACAACAACTTGAGTGCCGTTTTCACCACAGAACGATAATTCGATGCGATCAACGAGTAGAGCCATTGCATTGTGGGCTCGTGTTTCATCACGCCATTCATGCCGTCCACATAGAGCATCACCTGTTGTTGGCAAAAAAACAACAACCACAAACATTATATATATACATATATATATGTAAGTAAGTATACTATGTTTGTTTGTTTGTTAATGTGGAATATATGATAAGGTTTAAGGCGAAAAAACAGCAAATAAATGCGGTTAATTGGCAACGTTGAGCAAATAAAATGTTGCATTTAGCGCTGCGCAGCCAACTTAAAAGCAACAGCAAAGTAAGCGAAAAATGCGCAAATGAAAAGGCATGTTTGTGTGTATTGGTTTTGTTTGTTTGTGTGCCTACATACCTGACCCAAGGCACGCAAAATGTAATTTTGATAATTCTGATCGGCTCCATTACCGACACGCACAAGACAATTGAGTCCACCCAATGCCACGAAGGCATGCACCAGGTCTTTGTCCTCTTGAAAGACTTGCTTCAATGAAAATAGTGCACGCCGCAATTCGCTGCCTTCGGAGGAGAGTAATTTTTCTGTAAAAGAGCAGAGAAGATGTTGTGATTAAATAAAAAATATATTTAGTGTAATAAATAAGGAAGGATTATACACTTGTTTCAACAGGGATGAAAATTTCCGGGATATTATGAAATAATGTGTTCTCAAATATGTATTCCAAGTATAGGTATTTTTTTATCTAATGTTTTAACAAGGTCTAGATACGTGCGACGCTTTCTTTGTGGAACTAATTTTCTACAGAAATTGGAAATGGTAAAATTTTGAAGATCTCATACCCCCGGTGTGCTTAAAAAAGATTAAAAAACTTATACTTTTTGTACTAAAAAAATTAACATTCATTCTTCTATGAAATAAAGTCGTAACAATAGCGCCTTTCAAACGGAGGTGGCAGCGATCGAAGTAGTAGTAGATGTACTGCTTAAGAATGCAGCTTTCTTCAGAGAGGTATGCATTGACTCTGATAGGCGGACGGCTATACTGGCTTTGAGCTCGCTGACTATGCGCTCAAACCTAATTAATCAGCGCATTTATTTGGCTGCCCGGAATGCACAAGACCGATGCGCTTTCTAGAAAATACGCTCATGGCAATATCATCCGATCGGACCTAAACACCTCACGTAAGCTCGGAAAGCATTTGATCTACAACTAGAACCTGTGTAACCCGAAATTCTTCTGATACCGAAATTCAGAGGTTCTCTCAACTACTTGCGCTTAGTTAAAATTAAACACTGTAAAACAATCGTTGTGTTTTACGTGAGTACCTGCCGTGGACGGCCCTAACTCCACGGTGCTTAAGAACACATAAATCGAAAAAATGCTCGAAAGTATTTTTTCAAGTGTTATGTGGTTCCAATAGGTCGGGAGGAATGAAAAGTCTTTCCACCTTGGTCGGATTCTACGATCTAAAGCCTCTGCCGTGCTGTGGGTCCGGCACTCGACCACAGTGTGGCTCTACACTAAATTGATTTTTTTTTTAAGATTTAAATCACAGCCACTATGAATCTCCCCAGAAGTTCAAACCCCATGAGCAGATTGGAGCGCACTCCAAACGCTATCTGTTCTCCGTGGTACCAAATTTGAATCTCCGGTCGGACCTTGTAGCTTTTGCAACTACCAGTTGAACGCCCATCACACTCAATGACTGGTGACATTTGCCGCTTGAACTCCAAATGTCTTTTCACTAGAAGAAATCTCATTCAACTGTCTCTTTAATATCAGTACAAGCTGAGAATTATAGCACAATGCTGAACCGACACTGTACAGTAGGTTCACAGCCGGTGCGCTTTTTGTAAAACTATGTGTAGAGAGAGGCGAAGTGAAGTCATCTAGCTACCTTCTTCTCTATTTTTCTAAACTAAAATTAAAATGTTTCGGTAGATACATCTACAGCGAACCTATTGAAGTGGCTAAGATTGATATTAACAGCCTTAAGGGGGTTTCCTGGTCTAGAAATAAACAAAAAAACATTTTATTTTGTTTTATTTTCAAAGTTTAACTATATAAGTATTGTATACAAGAAGATTCTTCAAAATTCAAATTATTTTCGGAATTATATGTATTTTCTTGACCCGACATCCAAACTAGTTCGGGCATTTCTCGAAACTTAAAAAAGGCGATTTTCTCTGAACTTTTTTCAAAACGACAGAGAGAGATATTTTTAGCGTCTTCTTTATGAAGTTGTCTGGAACTATCCATAATCCCAAATGTTAAGTTTCAGTGTTTAAAAAAAATATTAAAATTCGAGGCTGTTATGAAAAGTGGAATGAATTTTAGTTTTCTTTCCAAGGGGTTACTGTTTCATGAAAAAAATTCCATATTTTTACGCAAAATTAAAAATTGCGTATTTATTCTAGTATAATGTTGTTTTGTTTTCAGATTGTTATGATGATTGAAATGTTGTTTATGGTCACGTTTTCTAAAACCCCACTGCACTTTTTTTTTATATATTTTTATTACCTTCACTTCAAAAATTACCTGAAATTTATTCTTCTAGACCAGAATATGCACTTAAAAAATTTGTTCAAAACACTTCAATGTTCGCAGTTATTCAAATGAGTACCATTTATAGGACAAACCTACGACCTAGTCTAACTAATTAAACTTGATCCATTGAATTTTATTTATTTCAATAATATAAATTTGAGTTTAATTAATTTAAACTTTACAATAATTTTATTAATTCAATAATTTAAGCGACTTCAGTTCAATTATATTTTACTTAAATTTATTTGAATGAATTTGAATTTATTAAAAACCAAATTGTTTTCATTTTAATATAAATTCGTTGGTTTTAAATTAAGTTAAATTTAATTTAGTTTAATTTAATGTAATTTAATTAAGTTTAATTTAATTTAATTTAACTTAATTTTATTTAATTTTATTTAATTTAATTTAATTTCTTTAATTTATTTTAATTTAATTCAATTTTATTTGATTTAATTTAATTTAATTTAATTTTTTATATTTTGTTTTATTTTTATTTTAGTTAATTTTAATTTTTTTATTAAATATTTTTTTTTTTTCATTTAAATGAATTTCCATAAATTTAAGTTTTTTTGTTATATTTTTATTTTACTTTTTAAATATCATACCCCCGCTACAATCGCTGTTACACAATACAATTTTGCATACTAATTTTTGTATATGTACTGTTACTTAACGAATAACAGCACTTTTTAGCGCAGCAATTTTTTACCATTCCAACTGCGAATTTTTATTCAAATTCTTTTTTTTAATTTTTTTTCATTGACTATTCTTTTTTTTTACTTTTCGCCGGAAATTTACTCACTGGACTCATTATTATGCGCAGCACGCTACTATTTTATTATCGAGATTACTGTTTATTTTGTCTGAACAATTCATTGTTGTTGTTTTTTTATGGCCACCGAAACAAATCAAGGGCAAAAACAAGTGCGCTGTTGACAGATTCATATTGTTTATATGGCAAGAAGGTGTCACACAGAGATCACTGCAGCCATTAACCGACCGAAAAACAATACAAATAACAGACCACTTGCGAGTCTACATATGTACATATGTAAATATAAATATATATAACGGTTTAAATGCATATGAGCAGGCGTGCGTTGTCAATTAGTATGACTAAACAGCCGGTGGAAGCGATGAATTGATTCGGTGAATGTGCGGCGAACCATGGCTGACACGCTGTGTGTGGTGAGCGCTCGCCGTTGAGGGACATGTCTGTGCGCCAGCGCAACACTAACACTGTTCGTAGCTTGAAAAGTTAATTGTTTTGCATTGATAACAAATAAAACAAGCGCGACTAAAAGCAATTGAAAGTGTTCATTTGAAAATGAGTGTGGGAATTTCAGCGTTTCGCGCTTCGAGTGACTGATGTTTCACTTCATTGTTGTTGTTTTTACATTTACAGCTTTGACATGCACCGCTGTGCGAATCTACATACATATCTACATCCAACAACAATAAAAAAATGTGTGTGTTGACTTACCAATAATAGCGTGGACCCGCACGCTCAGCTGTGTCCGCACTACCAATGAGTTTTTGCGACTGTAAAGAGAACGGCGTGAAGGGATGTGGAAGAGAGAGAAAAAACGAAATTGTTAATTAAAGTTGTAAGCAAATTAATCAAAGAAGTAACAACAATAAATTGTATTATAAAAAACCAACGCTACTCATAGAAATTTGAGCCGCGAATTGGCAACAACATTATAATTACAACAACACAACAGGCATTACAGATTTACAGGTGTGTCTGCTCCACAGACATGAAAGAAAAATCAAATAATAATAGAAAAATACAAAGTAACTTGCCTCTAACCAGCTTTACGGTAACAAATCGGCCAGCATAATAGTTAATTGATAAGTGCTATGCTCCCTTGCCGATTACTTACTTCCCCCCTTTTAGCCCATTGAATGTGGTTCAATGACCATTTAAGAACATCGATTGCTGAATTATAATTCTATGCGGGCTCTTACTCAGCGTAATGCTGAGGCGAGGTGTTATGGGCGAATTGTTGTAAGAAATTAATGAAACACGCGAATGGAGAAATGAAATCACTTGAATAAACAAATACATGTGCTGCGTTGAAGAGCTGTTGTTGTCTTCATACCGGCACTCATACTTTGTATATATAGAAAGGGGTACCCTGGAAGTCTATTGCAGTAAAAAGTAAGATTACATTGCAGATACGAGTAAATAGCGGAAATTGCAAAAACCTGCAGTTTAGAAATTTAGTGTTGATCACTTTAGTCGAAGGGACCGAAGCCCATAACGGCGAATTTTTCGGACCCAACTACTTCTCACTTTTTTCTTCGTTTCGTCTACAGCGTAGCAAACGTTAATAAAGCTTTTCTCTTACTAGAGCTTAAAGCTCATTTTACATAAATGAAAGTTCCGGATATCCAAAGTTAGCTTTTGACCCGCCAATTCTTGAAATTTATTTATATCGATTGTGTCCGTCACATTCGACGTAAGTCCCATTAATCTACTTACTAGTTCTCTCCAGCGGACAAGAGGTTGAATTTGTCCGTGGTAAGTTATGCCTGTCGTAAAAGGCATACAAAGGCAAACTTCCAGCATAATCTTGTCAAAAATAGTGCAGTAATACTCAGATTGAACTGATCTTATAGACTTTGAAAGAGATCCCTTCTAATAAAAAGACATTTGAAGTTCAAGCGACAAATGTCACCAGTTATTGAGTTTGATGGGTGCTCAAGCGGTAGTAGTAAAAGCTACAAGGACTGATCGGAGACTGTAATCTGATACCGCCAGGAGCAGTTAGCCCTTGGAGTTTGCTCCAATTCATCATTCTGTGGTTTAAACCTAAAGATAGGTAGAATTAAAAAAATCAATTTAGTGTGTAGTCGCACTGCCGGGGGCCGCATCCACAGCACGGCAATGGCTTTAGATCGACCAAGAACCTGAACATGGAGGAAAACGTGTCCCTCCCACCCGACCAATTGGATCAACACATTGTCTTGACCTGTGTGCTTTTAAGTACCATGAGTTTAGACCGTCAGAAGCAACGGTTATTGATCTACTAGTTCTATATGTTATCAGAAATATTTATGTACTATGGAATGGATATCCCACGACCTTCTTGAATTTCATAATTCTGTCGCTAATCTTCTCAAATGCTTATAAAACAATCATTCGTCTCGAAGAAAACTACCCGAGTTCTTAAAGAAGTTGATATAATTTAGAAAATATGTAAAATGTAAAGTAGGAATACAACCCTGCGACGCACAAGCCTACAGTAAATGTCAAAAAAAATCGTTATGAAAAAAGCTTGCGTCTTTTACTCCACCAAAGCGATCAACATGCAACTCACTTCATATTCAACAAGTTACTTGCAATGCCTCCGCTTTTGTGGCACGACGCGGCGTGCTGCATGCATTTAATTTCTTGTTGCAATTTGCATGGCGGCGACATCTAAATGTTGTCACTGTGGTATGTCGTAATTGCTTCGTACATATGTATGTATATGTGTTGGTGTTTTTAGAACAAGTTCAATGTTGAATGCTGTTGATCGCGAATCGCAAATCGCATTCCTCGACAAATGAGCAAATTTTACCTCCAACAGGTATTCTGAAAAGCTTTAGTTTGTGTGTAATTATGTGGTGCTCAGCTGGTTGATTGCTTTAGCCCTTTTAAACTAATTTCCCACACTTTTCCAATCGTAAAGATGGCATTATTCCGCGATTTCTGTCCGTATTATTCTAAAAATTCTAATGGAGTCGTTATAGATTTCAGCCTGGTGAACGATACTTTAGAGTAATTAGTTGAATATCAGCGAAAGTAGAGAAGTTTCATATGGTATTCGGTTTCCCTCTTGTTTTGAAAGTAATATATATACTTTTGTCGGCTCTAGTTTTCGGTGTCGATATACATATTATGATAAATATATAGTAAAAGTTGAGAAGATCAAGAATTATTTATTTTAAAGGTCTGAAAAAAAACGATTTTTTTGAGCATTTCTTTCTCTTAATATTTGAGCATCGCCATTTCTTAAGTACTTATTATTATATGTTCCATTGCTCAAACATGAACAAGTTCGAATAACAGTTACCCTTCTGAAGAACAACAAAGTGGTGAATAACTGATAAGAACTACCTTTGTAGAACTACCTACCTCCAACTACCGTGGGATAAGTCTCCTCAATATCCCATAAAAGGTTCTATAGAGCGTATTGTATGAAAGATTAAAGCCTTATCAGTGTGGCTTTACACCTGGAAAATCAACAACAAACCAGATATTCACCAAGCGCCAAATCTTGGAAAAGACCAGTGGAAAGAGAATCGACACACACCATCTCTTTGTCGATTTTAAAGCTGCTTTTGCCAGCACGAAAAGGAGCTACCTCTATGCCTCGATGTCTGAATTTTGTATCTTCGCAAAACTAATACGACTGTGTAAGCTGACGTTGAGAAATACCAAAAACTCCGTCATGATCGGGAAGGACCTCTCCGAACCGTTTGATACCAAACAAGGTTTCAGACAAGGCAACTGCCTAATGCGCGACTTCTTCAACCTACTTCTGGAGCAAATAATTTTAGTTGCAGAACTAATTAGAGAAGGTAACATCTTTTATAAGAGTTTGCAGCTCCTGGCGTATAGCGATGATATTGATATCGTTCTGCTTTCTCCAGACTGGATAAGGAATCGAAGCATATAGGTCTAGAAGTGAACGAGGGCAATACGAAATATATCCTGTCATCAAATAAACAGAAGTCGCACTCTCGACTTGGCTCCCAAGTCACTGTTGACAGTCATAACTTTGAAGCCGTAGATCCTATACCATGGAACCAGTACTAACACCAACATCAATGTCAGCCCCGAAATCCAACGCAGAATAACTCTTGCCAACAGGTGTTACTTCGGACTAAGGAGGCAATTGAGAAGTAAGTCCTCTGTGCGTGATTCGACGCTACGAGTTTTGGAGAGAAAAGTTCTGCGGAAGATTTATGGTCCTTTGCACATTGGCAATGGCGAATATCGCATTGACATATTTCAGCGAATTAAAAAACAGCGGCTATGCTGGCTATATCATGTCGTCCGATTGGATTAAAACGCTCCAGCTCTGAAAGTATTCGACGCGTTACCCTGCGGAGGAAGCAGAGAAAAAGGAAGACCTCCATTTAATACGAAAGACCAGGTGGAGAAAGATCTGGCTACACTTGGAATCTCGAATCGGCGCCAGATAGCGAAGAGAAAGAATGACTAGCGCCAATAAGGAAAAATTAATGTTTGAGCATCGCCATCTCTTAAGTATATTAGGTAAATTTGAGTACTAAACCGTTCGTCTTTCTGTCGAATAAGGGCGAATATTTAACTCACTGATATACAATATGCTTTCTATTCTTGTAATTTTCGACTATATATAGATTAGGTATATAGATTAGTTATTCAAAAACATTGAAGGAATACAATATAAATCTATATTGAAGTGGTCTTCACGCCATCTTGAGGCCGATTATCTGGAATAATACAGCTTAAAACTAATTTTTTGATTCAACAATGAAGAAAAAATTCTAGAAAATACAGATCTTGAGTCTTCTATTAAACCAATATAGCGGATTTTCACCAAGAAATTAAAATTTATTGTTATTGAGAGCACCTATGAGAAGGCAAATAATATTTTATTAAAATTAAGGATTTTTAACGGATAACTAAGGGTTGTTTAGAACTAAAGGAATCCTTGCACTTCAGGTTAGTAAGGTACATTCAATTTCCATTGATAAATCACATACAGTCATATTAAAGGTAGGAGTGTGCAAGGACCTGTCAGGTTTAAGAGTTTACGAAGCAGTGTATATTATGGATGGATATAATTTAGTAGGATTATTTGAGGAATAATTAAAACTTCAGTACACTGTTAAAGACTGCGCTTCAGTCGTGCCGACCTATAACCAATCAAATGAGCTCCTCGTTAAATATAACGGCATTCATCTTAATATATAAAAATCACGTGTCACGATGTTTGTTTTCGATGGACTCCTAAACTACTGAACCGATTTTAATGAAATTTTCAACACTGTGTGCAGTTTGGTCCAACTTGAAAGATAGGATAGTTTATAACTCTCCTTATAGTCGCATTATTTATTTATTGCAAATTATTTGTTTATTATTAGCAAAGAGCTATCCACCTGTTGGTGGCGCTAACAGCGGTATTGAGTGCGCTATGTTACAGTAGATGGCGCTACAAACATTAAAAACATTAAATGAAAATACGTTTTTTGAAGTTTATATTATTTTTGGTAAAGTTATACGAGTCTATGACTTCCAAAAAAAAAAAAAAAAAAAATTGGGCGGGGCGAAGTTCGCCGGGTCAGCTAGTATACATACATATATATTTAATGTGCTACAGAAAGGAAGAGAAATTCGTGCCAGCAGGTAATTTATTCCACTTGCAGACACTTTTACCAACTAATTATTAATATTTTCCCCCATCTTTTGTTTTTGTTGTTTTATTTTTGTCCACCATTCAGCGGTTATTAAAAACCGATCGCTTTTCTTTGCACTTTTAAGCAAACGCTTCCACTGCTGCGCATTTAATGGCAATAAATTAACAAGTGAAAGGCCAAGAAGACACAACGGCGTCGCCTTACCGAAGTGGCGAATTTCGAATGGCCACATGCAACCAACAACAAGCAGCCGCAGTTGGCCACGACACAAAAAACACCCACATATCATGTATATGCATGTAAATATGTGGACATCTTTCGTGAAGAGGCAAACACGAGGCGGTTAGTGATTATTTTTGTCTGCTGTGTCGCTTGGATGTGCCCCAGAAACCCAGTGAAACCCAACAATGCACCGTTGTGTTCAACGTCAATTGTCAACTGGCAACCGCAGAGCCAGCGCCGCAGCGATTCCCATTCAGTGAGATCGAGTGGCAGGAACACAGTTGTTGTTGGCCGGTTTGGACAAAGGCTCTCCTACCTGGCAGCGCCTACACAGCGGGTCCGTTACAGCTTGTGATTTTGTTGTTTTGTTGCAGTCTGCACAGTTAGTATGCTTACTTGTTGGTTAGCATGGTTGTTGCTTTTATATTTTTTTTTAAATTTTTCGACTTGCAGCATTGCAAAACCCGAAATGCGCGCTTCCTGCTTTTCCACCGTACACACACTGATGATATATGAACACTGGCTCTTCAAGCGCCTGCGTCTGTGCATGCGTTGTGGACGCCCAAGCAGCAGCGTGGAGATGCTGCAGCAGCAACATAATGGGTTCAAGGTAAATTACATCCGTACGTCGGCCGTCGCTGGCTGACAGCAGTTGTGGCAAGTCGTCGCTCGTCTGTGCGTCCATTCTTTAGTGTGGGCTTCTTTGTCCGGTTTTCGAAAGCAAAGAGAACGGAAAGTGAAATTTAGACATTCAAAACGTTTGCAGGCGCAACGCGATGCCACGGTCATTCAAAGCTGTGGCATGTAAAGGTATGCACATTTAAATGTTTATATGTGTATTTTCATATCTTTTATCGCCAACTTTCGACCATTCTGGCAAATTTCTACGACATACCTTTAAATCGTTGAAATAAAGTAAAAAATTAAAGCGTAGAATTGCATGTAAGGTGAACGTAAATTTTGGTAGATGCGGTCTTAAGATGTGCGACGTGTGAGCATGTCTGTGAGACGAAGTGTCTTCAAAAAAATGTCGAACACCCCTTAATTTTAGTCGAGAATATCAACCACAGTTGGTCCAAATTATGGTTATTTCGGTCTGAATTATTCTCCTTATAGTCATTGAGAGATGTGCATTCTTAAAGACGTCTTCAGCCGAATCGTCTTGTTTATTTTAGTAACTAAGTAACTAAGATTCCATAACAAACAGTTTAAGGAAATTCAATGTAAAGAAAAAAAAAACGGACGCTTTGAGAATACAAGCGAAAGCGGTTGAGGTAAGTTAATCTTATCCCAGCGGATGAAGGACTTAAGTGGTGTAATATCATTAGATCTTATCTCAAGGGACAGCATTATCAATAGGACAAACTTCACCAAGAAGGTCAAGGTTACCCTGTGAAGTAAGGCTGAATGGAATGATTCCACTGGTACATCGACGGCTCAAAAACGTCGGAGGGAATTGGTGCAGAATTTGCAGGACCTCACACCAAACTCTCCATACCTATGGAAAGTTTTCTGAGCATTTTTCATGCTGAAGTCTTTGCCATAAGTCGGTACGTAGCGATAAACTTCCAACGTAACTATCGCAACGAAGGTATAACCATACTCAGCGACATTTAGTGGCACATAAAGTAGTCTCTGCCTACGAGATCAAAACGCTACTGGTGCAAGAGTATAAAGAACAGTATACCGGGATGTAACCAAGCGAACTTTATCTGGGTACCCAGTCACAAGGGTATAGCCGAGAATGAACTCCCTGATGAGCTCGCCCGCTCCGCAGTAATAACTAACATGGTTTTACCTGAACCCTTTCTCGGGGTGGGTTCACATACCATAAAGGGGCTCCTGCGCAAAGAAGGAGGAGGAGGCAGAGAGAGGTATTGGCAACAACTTCAAGGTATGCGCCATGCCAAGTTGCTAAAGGGGGGTTGAAACCTCAGCAGATTTAAATATGTAACCAGCATCCCTAAGGACAAACTGAAGCTTCTTGCCGTATTCTACACGAGCCGATGAAAGCTCAAGAAGCACTCCAGAACACTTGCTAATTATCTGCAGATGCAGGATAAAGGTCGACGTTACGAGTTTTCGAGAGAAATGTTCTGCGGAAGTCTTATGGTTCTTTGCGCATTGGCCACGGCGAATATCGCATTCGATGGAACGATGTGCTGTATGAGATATATGCGCGACATTGACACCGAATTAAAATACAGCGGCTACATTGTCGTGTTGTCCGAATGGATGAAAACACTCCAGCTTTGAAAGTATTCGACGCAATATCCGCTGGGGAAAGCAGAGGAAGAGGAAGACTTCTACTCATTTGGAAAGACCTGGTGGAGAAGGACCTGGCTTCGCTTGGAATCTCCAATTTGCGCCACCTTGCGAAAAGAAGAAATGACTGTCGCTCTGTTGTTAACTCGGCTATAATGCGTAAGCGGTATCGACGCCAGTAAAGAAGAAGAAGATACTGATCATACTGATGATATTGGTGGGTCGTTGGGACTTAGGAGAGGACACAATAGACCTTAAGTCGCGATGCAATCCTTATATATTTATCTCATATAAGAGTTTATGAACATATATCTTTCCTGTTAGTTTTCTACATAAGAATCCTTTCAAACACAACTATAATATGCTAAGCAACGTGTTACATGGGTATAAAAAAGCATATACAATACTAGTATGCTTATCACTATCGGCGCTGAAATGTAGAATTTGTGCAAAAAGAAACAAAAACACGAAAAGAATTGCTACATATACATACATGTGCGTATGAGCAATGACTTTCTTCAAAATAATGAAAGAAAAACAAAGAGAGTTAAATAAGGCACACATACATACACTTTTAGAAACGTTGGCAGCTGAAAGCGCAAATTCAGCGAATACCTGGGAGCTGTGAACAATAAATCTTATTTTATTTATTTTAATTGTATTTATTTTATTTTTATTTTTGCAATATAAAAATCGCAGTATTTGCTGTTGCACACTTTCTAACACGGCCAGACGCATTGACGATTGTTTCACAGAAATCAACGCGTTAATCATAAAAATAATCAAAGGCCGACAGCGAAAATGAGCAATGAGGAAACGAGTGAAGTTTCGCACACCTTTTTTTGTATGTATGTGTGTGGTGTGGTGGCACAAAGTGGGCCAGGTCCACGGCAGAATGCTCTACATACAAGTACTCCGAAATGAAGTGCATTGAATCATTGCTATTTCGGTTTGCAGCGGACTTGCCGAGATGCCGACGTTACCGCTCACCAACTTATCTAACATTGTGCACATTGCTTGGCTTTCACGTCACTAAGTAAATTTAGCTTACTGAAATATGAGCTACTTATGCATGTGTGCGTGTGTGTGTTTGTGTGCATGGAAATATGATTAGACGAGGCTTTTTGCGCAGTTTGGCAAACAAATTGTTATCAAAAGATAAACAAGCTAACCCACAGCCATAAAAGCCACATACACACATGTACTTTCATGTATATATAATGTATATATGGTTCATATGTATATAGTATATTCGTATTAGTTTACCTAAGCCACAGCAACTGTTCTCAGTTGCTGATTGATTGCGGTGTGACTGCTGGTTGACAGTCATGGTGGCCAGATTGTCTAATGCTATTCATTCGATACGTAAATGTCAAGTGGTTGGCAGTTTCTAAGTAATTCACGTAAACATTCAGCAATTCTTTTACACACACATGCGCATATTCGCATGTTCTAAGTTTATTGGCGCACGCATTTGTATTTGTTGGAAAACAGTCAAATGTTGATTCCAGGAAAGCGATTCCTGTCAGTTTGTGGTTTGTCATATATATTTGGACATATATTTGTATTACTAATTTCTAATTCTATAAACGAGAAATGAGCCATTTTCATTGTTTTCTTATAACCCAGAATGAAATGTATTACAGCTTCGCATGCTGAAGGTCAAGCAATGGGAGGCCACTTTGTATACAACCTTCCCGCACCACTACCAATCAATCATAAGAGATTATAGATTTATCGTGCGATTCTGTAACGTGATACAGTCTCAAGTCTCTAAATTTGAGATTTTGAGTTAGAGACAATTTTTAAGACTTGAGACGAGTTTGCTATTCTGTAAGTGACAGTCGCAAAATCTATTACATTTCATTATTCAGAGATGTTTTTGCTTTTTTTTGTACTTGAATGAAAATAAATATGTCGATAACAAATATTAAATTTTCTTTAACATAGTTAAAAAATAAAAATATGTGCTTAGTTTGTTTCATAATATTTACGAAATTTATTTTTAACTTTTTCGTGTTTGAGTTGCTTACAAAATATAAAAAAACGACAATCGATTAATATCTATGATGATTTCTATTCCGTATATTCAAAATGGCAGACAAGAACTCTTTTTAGTTTTGTGACCGTCTATCTACCAGGTTTCAATATTTTGAGACTAACGCTAGAAACTGTTTAGTGAATAGTAACTAGTCTCAAATTGAGATTTTACCTCAAAATGTCTCAAATAGAGACTATTGTAAAAGGTGCGTTCCATCTGTATGTCGACTGGTGCGTTAGAATATGCTATCTTCATCGATTGTCCAGTGAGAATTTCATTACATTTCATTGATTGATTGAAGTGAAGTTATTGCGTTTAACGTGTCAGTATATTTGTGTTATCAGTGCGAAAATGAGCTTCGAACAAAGAGCCAACATTAAATTTTGTTCTAAAATTGGCAAAACTTTTACCGAAACGTTTCAATTGATGAAACAAGTTTATGGTGATGATTGTCTATCACGTAGCAGAGTGCACGAGTGGTTTCAACGTTTTCAAAGTGGTCGTGAGGACATAAATGACGATCAACATGTGGGCCAAAAATCGTGATCACCGGAAATTCCATCGAAACTGTGCATGAATTCATCAAAAATCAGCCGAGATCATCATTGAAATTCATGGAAATGGAATTGAACATCTGCTAAACATCGATTTATCGCATTTTGAGCGAGCATTTGGGATTACGAAAGGTGTGTTCACGGTTTGTTCCACACAAATTGACTGACGACCAAAAATTGCTCAGAATCCAACATTCGAAGGACATCATTAAAGAGGTCAAAAAGAACAAAAACTTCCTTTAGAATATTTTGACTGGTGACGAAAAGTGGTGTTTCCAATATGATCCCGAAACGAAACGCCAGAGTGCTAAATGGAAGGCACCGGACGAACCGAAACCCAAAAAATTGCGCACGGAGAAGCCAAAAGTGAAGACAATGCTGATTTGTTTTTATGATTCCAAAAGTATTGTCTACAAAGAATTTTTTCCACCCGATATCTTACCGTGCGACTTCTTCATTATCAGAAAAATGCATTTGCCCATGAAAGGAAAGCGTTATGCAGACGTAGAGGCCATTCATTTAAGTTCTGTATACTTTGGAACGCACCTTGTATTATATTAGCTTAGTAGTTCTTCCTTAGCAGTAAAGTCTGCACTGTTCAAGGTACTTTTAATATGGGAACTCCTCTAATCAAGTCGTCATATGTTCAGGGTTCACTTAGAACTAACGCCGTATGCTCCAATCGGAGTTAAAGTCAATAATAAAGGGTGATTTTTTAAGAGCTTGATAACTTTTTTTTAAAAAAAACGCATAAAATTTGCAAAATCTCATCGGTTCTTTATTTGAAACGTTAGATTGGTTCATGACATTTACTTTTTGAAGATAATTTCATTTAAATGTTGACCGCGGCTGCGTCTTAGGTGGTCCATTCGGAAAGTCCAATTTTGGGCAACTTTTTCGAGCATTTCGGCCGGAATAGCCCGAATTTCTTCGGAAATGTTGTCTTCCAAAGCTGGAATAGTTGCTGGCTTATTTCTGTAGACTTTAGACTTGACGTAGCCCCACAAAAAATAGTCTAAAGGCGTTAAATCGCATGATCTTGGTGGCCAACTTACGGGTCCATTTCTTGAGATGAATTGTTGTCCGAAGTTTTCCCTCAAAATGGCCATAGAATCGCGAGCTGTGTGGCATGTAGCGCCATCTTGTTGAAACCACATGTCAACCAAGTTCAGTTCTTCCATTTTTGGCAACAAAAAGTTTGTTAGCATCGAACGATAGCGATCGCCATTCACCGTAACGTTGCGTCCAACAGCATCTTTGAAAAAATACGGTCCAATGATTCCACCAGCGTACAAACCACACCAAACAGTGCATTTTTCGGGATGCATGGGCAGTTCTTGAACGGCTTCTGGTTGCTCTTCACCCCAAATGCGGCAATTTTGCTTATTTACGTAGCCATTCAACCAGAAATGAGCCTCATCGCTGAACAAAATTTGTCGATAAAAAACATTTCGAACCGAACACTGATTTTGGTAATAAAATTCAATGATTTGCAAGCGTTGCTCGTTAGTAAGTCTATTCATGATGAAATGTCAAAGCATACTGAGCATCTTTCTCTTTGACACCATGTCTGAAATCCCACGTGATCTGTCAAATACTAATGCATGAAAATCCTAACCTCAAAAAAATCACCCGTTATATACTTATATATTTAACTTCGGCTGCCCAAAAGCTATAATTGACTTCATAAATATAAAAATTTCATACAAGAACTTGAATTTGATCCTTACTGCCATACAAGCGAGTTATATGCTATAGTGACCCAGTATCGGCGACTTCGTCATAGTTTCAGAAAAAGAAGTCTACAAAATTTGAGATCGGTAGATGAAAGACGGATATACAAATCAGGCATGGTTAAATCGACCCACCTCGTCTCGACGATCATGTACATACAATACTTGTCCAATAAATTACGAACGAAGTGAAAAATAGTTCTAACTTTAATCATTAATAAAAACATAAATATTTGGCTAATTTTAGAAAAAAATTTTTTATATTTATATGCTATATACATTAAACTTAAATTATTATATTTTTGTATTGAATCATATTCAATATTTTGTCGCCATATATATATATATATATTTGTTTTTTTGCTCTCGTTCGTAATTTATTGGACAAGTACTGTATATACTTATCCACGTGTATGACTCACTTTTTGGATGTTTTTCTCGAAACAGAATTTTTCGAATACAAAATTGCCTTACGAGGTTACATGGATTTAGAATATTGTTCTAAATTTTCAAGTTGAACCGAGAAATATTGTAGTTTCGGAGATACAACCTTGAGAACTCTTGCCCTTGAGGATAGCTAGGCTAAGTGCGCCGTCTTTAAACGCGTTTTTCTCTAACTGTATTTTTGAAGTCGGTTGGCAAGATTTCTCGAGAACTACTCAACCGATCTTTATAAAATTTTAAACAGGTCTTTGAGATACAACTCTTAAAGACTTGAACGAAGAATTTTTTTTTCACTGAATTTTTAATTTTTTGTTCTGTCAAAAATCCACTTTTAGTTTTTTTCTTCGTCTAAGTTTTAAGTTAAGGTTTTAATAAAACACGTATTTATTCACTTAAGAGTAACGAGTAAAATATACAGTGAAATTCTTTATTACATACAATTCTCCTAGCCGGACGTTTCCCATAACTGGACATATTTCATATACACAGCGTTTTCATTTTTATTTTTATACAAAATCATAGGAACCGGAAATGAATTCGTTACAATGACAGAATACGGATACCATTTTGGTACGATTTCGTTCAAATTATCTATCATAAAAGGTCAAAATCAAAATCATAAAATTAATAAAAAATTAAACTTATAGCTCCCGCCTTTTTAATTCTTAATAATTTTTGGTGTTTTATAACTGTAAAGTGAAGCACCTTTAGGTTACAAATAGAAGCTCATAGTTGGAGAGATTTGCGTAGAGGTGTCCAGGAACCCATTTTTCAGAGTACCAAGCGAATTTTTTCGTTTTGCCCACCCTAATGAATACATTTTATCCGAAAATTCGTCAAAAATATATAATCAGAGAGTGAAAACTTAATTCTGTATGCTCTGAATATAACTTTTTCCGAATCAAATTCGTGGATGAATCCAATTCCCGAGTACTACTAAATCATGTCGTATGTCATGAATAGTACGTTTACTATTGATTTCTAAAGCTTGAAAAGTGTCTGGTTTATTGCTAAAGACCAATGACTTCAATTACTCAATACTCAATATCACAATTTCTTGAAATAATCGAATTTTCGAAATCTTCTTGCAATAATTCGATTGTTGCACGTGGTGTGTGAGACACAGCCCCGTCTTGTTGGAACTAAATGTTGTCAAGACAAACTTATTTCAATTTCCACCATAAGAAGTTGGTTATTATCGATCTAAACCCCTCTCTATTGAGAGTAATGATGTCAAAGAAGTATGGAGAGGTGATTCCATCGAAAACCACACAAAGCTGTCATTTTAGTTGAATGTAATGGCATTCCAGAATAACTTGTGGATCTTCGCACCAAAATCGACAGTTTTGTTTTCTTACCATACAACTCAGATAAAAGTTAGCCTCATCGGAGATGATGATTTTCATAATTATTTATTATTATTTTGATAATAAAATTGAATAATTTGTAAATATTGTTCTTGCGTATATTTTTCCAAGATGAAATTGTAAAAAATTACAGATCATGACATATTAAAAATGGCCGAAACGATACTCAGAAATCATGTCATCGCTATTGGAAAACCCGATGTATATATGAAGGACCAGTTGGAATCCTCAATTAATTGCCAAAGCAAAAAGGAGGTCAGGGCATATACGTCACTTTGATCGTCGTACTTCAGTCGTGTTATAGAGCTCGATTAATTTGTTGATATGCCTAATATCTTATTGGTAGAATATGTATATTAAAATATTTTGTGCATATTAGAAAAAAATACAATACCTAAATCTTTCGAGGGTGTATATGGATCCAAAACACTCGCACGAAGCGATTTTTAATAACTTTTAACATTGTCAAAACAAAGCGAAAATTGGAAAAATATAGAAGCCATTCAGAACTTAGACTCTTCAACAAGTTTCTTAGTTTTGTGTTCTTATACCCCAAATCTATAAGAAAACGTCGGATACCCTATAAAGTATATATATATATATAAATGATCTGCTCGACGAACTAATTTTGTTATGTCCGTCGTTCTCTATATACGTGAACCAGTCCCTCAGTTATTAAAATATCAATCTGAAATTGTTTACATGTTCATTTCCCTCCAAAAAATGGTCAATTTGTCAGAAACGCCGACATCGGGCTACTAAAGGATATACACAGCTGTCTAACAAACTGATCGATTAAAATTAAGCTATTGTATGTATTGCATGTATAATTTGGCACAGATTATTCTCCAAGTCAGCGCAATAATTTTCCAAGAAATTTTTCGAATTGAACCATTATAGCTCATAGCTGCCATACAAACTAATTGCTCAAAATTAACTTCTTTTATGAAAAACTTCTTTATTTGACTAGATATCTGCATCAAATTTGTCATGGGTTATTACACACCAGTCTGGAGTGGAGTCTCCGCACAAATTGTGCAGATCGAATCACTAAAGTATATAGCTGTCATACAAACTGACTGATCAAAGTTCTAGTAAGGAATTTTTGTATATGTATGGGGTGCAGCCGAATTAAACGATTTTTGTTGTTTTAATACAAAAAAATTATTATTTTATTTTTATTGAATTTATATTATTTCAATGTTTCAACCATTTTCTAAATTGAAAAATACGTTTGTTCTTAGGGTATTAAGCATAGAAATTCAAATTTTCATTTAATACCCACGTTATGCATTAATTTTGTTTTTCTAAATAACTTCAAATGGTAGTAAAGCCTGTTGGCGCACTAAAACATTAAGAATTCATGTGGCATTGTTTACCAAGAACACCAAGCAACAAAACAGTAGATATAATACACTCCTCCGCACACAATCAAGCTGGCTAATGAGTAATACGAGTACATATTCTTAATTAAGTAATTCTAATCGAGAATTTTATTCATAACTTCAGTGAAGAGAATTGTTGTTATTGTAGCACTAGAGAGTCATAAATGAGTTAACTTCTAAGAAACGTTGTAGGTGTGAAATCTGCAAAGCTCAAATTACATAACAACGCCTACATTTGGTGCGCAAGAACGCCAGCATGAATGCTCATTTGCAACTCGCTGAGTTGAATATATTATTTACAACAATTTACGGTAATAAAAACAAAACTAAAAAATATATATATAAAAAATTTAGTACTTTAACACTAAACTGCAAATGCTAAAGTTTCCACTTTGGTACTTAAGTGCACGCAAATGCACTGTGTTGTTGTTGCTAACAATGGTATAATTGTGGTTTTTGCTTTTTAGTTATTTTATCATACGTTTGATCGCTATGCCAGCGCACTCACCTAGAATTAAGACCTTCAATTTCTTCCGCTTGCTCAGCCAGTGAGGACTCCAAGTCCAGATAGGCGCCATAATCACCGTCTTTGTACACCTGTATGGCAGCATCGTCAATCTGTAAAGAATAAGAGTGCGCAAGATATTGAACGATTAGTGTCAGGAATGCACATTTGTGGAGCAAATAAGGTAAGGAAAGCTACTAATGTGCGCGTTGAACAAGAAAATCACGTCTATTTGCTTATATTATTATATTAGATACAGTGCTGGCACGACAAATAGTGATGCGATTTTGATAATATTCTAAGGGTACATAAAACCATATTGAAACCTTTAAGAAGTTTGCTTTAAGTGTACACTATTTACTTTTTGACTTAAAATGTTCTAAGGATGAAACGACTGGCTTATAGCAGTCGTCTTCGATTCGGAAGTTTTCTGCTCCGCTCTTTCTGAGATCTGTTATTTGTCAAAATATAAATTTATTCATTGGAATTCGATACAGGAAACACATTAAAATTTTCACGTGACTCTATATTTACGGGATGCAATTAATTAAACCAGTTTATTTTAATTATACCAGCCGCATGGTCGATTCGCCAATTTATTCACGTATCAAACAAAGAAGTTATTTGTTTAAATTTGATACAACATACACAATAAAAATGTGAAAGTTTTTCTTTTTATTAGATATATTTTGAATTATACTAGTGTATACTAGTGTATTTATACCAGTCGATCGTTCGAT
Source organism: Bactrocera dorsalis (assembly GCF_023373825.1). Taxonomy (NCBI): domain Eukaryota; kingdom Metazoa; phylum Arthropoda; class Insecta; order Diptera; family Tephritidae; genus Bactrocera; species Bactrocera dorsalis. Next base: position 45,242,576 of record NC_064307.1, read on the forward strand.
TCACTAGTCAGTAACCTATATTTAAAGATGATAATTATTTCTTTTCTAGATATATAAATTCTTTGTTAGAGATATTATATGTTGAACTATACCAGTATCTTATATTTATACCAGTTGATCGTTCGATACACCACTTATTGATATATAATGTAATACGTTTTTATTTCTTTTCCTAGATATAAATTTGCTTTTTTAGAAATATCTTGGATTATACCAGTGTCTTATATTTATACCAGTTGATCTTTGGATACATAACTCCGTATTTTATAACTAAAAGCGGCTATATTTCTTGTTCTTTAGATATATTTGTTTTTCTGTGATATATTGGATTATACTAGTCTCTTATATTTATGCCAGTCGATCGTTCGATCCACCACTCAATAATATATAATGGAATGCGGTTATTATTTTTTTTCTAGATGTATATTTGCTTTTCTGGAGATATATTGAATTATACCAGTCTCTTATATTTATACCAGTTGACCGTTTAAATTATTATTTTGCCAGTTTTAAGAACTTGCAGACGTTTAATATTTATTTCTCTAGATAAAAATAAAAATTTCTCGGAATTATTATCAATCTATTGAAACCCATTTTAACTAATTTCTGGCATATATTTTTAAATCTAAAAGAGATTAACGTAATGTAGAATATAAGAGTGGATGAAAAAGGAGTTCAATGTTTCAAACAGTTTTTTTTTTCGTAAAACAAAATTAAATAGAAGTTCAAAAAATAGCAGAAATTAACTGAAAACTCTCATAAAGACAATTTTTTTTTATTTTTATAACGGTAAATAATTTTAATACTTAATAGAAATACAAAATTTTGGATTTATAATAAAAAAATTTAACGCCATTTTCACCTAGGAGTGAAAAATATCACAAAAACTACATGTAACCAACGCAAGCGCTTCCAATGAGATGACCGCAACTGTAACGTAAGCACTTTTCCCCTTCTCAATCTGTTGTGCTAATTACATCGATTCGTATGAAAGTAAGTGAGTTATAGACTGACTGGTTTCATGCTTATGATTTCAGTTTAATGCAACACGCATACCAAAGCATTCACATATATACACACACACACGTATAAGTGAGAGTGTGTGTAGCGAGTGCGTCCTTTATATCACGTTTATTGGTCAATGCGGCTGCCGGCAATGCCATTCACATGCTCATTAAGTAAAAGTGGCGCAAGTGCCAATGGCCGCAACTAGCGTAAGTTGGTAGCAACGACAACAACAACTACATTAGCACTAACAACACAGCTGCTGGCAGCAGCAAAAGCATTTCATTGCTTCGTTGCTTTGCTAGTCCATTGTGTTTTATGGAATGTGTGCAGCGTCATGCTGGGATGGACCGGCGCACGTCTGCGTCCCGACTTTTGGCGTTGGCTACAGCGATGAGTTGCGCGGCGTGCTGCGCGTTGAATTGGTTGGCTGTGCACGCATTTCAAAAATCATCATCAAGCACTTTGCCATGGTCAGCTTTATGCATGCGGCAGCTGTCGGTGGCTTGGTGCTGTCGATCAGGTTATGTGCAGCGTTTTGTTGCAGTTTGTGGCAGCAGCAGCTACTTGGTAGCGCATTGCTTTGTTGATGATACCTAATGATGATGGGTCACCTACTTTTCACCGCAAACACTGCTGGGACATGGACATTGCAGGCATACTTATGGATGTTTGTTGCGACGTTTGCGTGTGTATGTGTGTTTGCTGCGTTCCATCGTGCATTGCATTTTTAATTGAAGACATCAATTAATTGCTGGAGAAATGAAAATCGCTGACACGATTCCTCTTCTTCTGCTGCAACGCCTGCCAAACCGCTTGCACCCCGCAAATCGAGCTTGCCAATATATGCGACATATTTCTTTATATCTATGTGTATATATGAAAATTCTTGCTTCACCTTTCATTTTTATGCGCCCGCTGTAATGCCTGCGTATGTGCATGTGTGCTTGTTGCAACTTTTTACTGCTTAGAATTGACTCTTCTTTATCGCTGTGATTGCATTCAAGCGTTGCCAGCTGTTAAAACTAATGCTAATTGCCACATTTTTGTATGTTTTCAATGCTACAACGTTAGCTGCACACATACATACACATGTAGATGTTGTGCCACAATATTTGACGCTTTGTTGCAACGAGCTGCAGTGTTCTTCTACAACACTAATGTGAGAAAATTCTGGCTATTAAGTGGTTTCACGCTGAATACTTCATAATGCAGTCATTAATAAGTATATATATAATTATATATATCTATATACTTATGTATATAAGTAAGTATGAGTATCCGCGTCCAATCGGTTTTGTAATGTCCGTGTAATTCAAAAGTACTCGAGAGTAGAATGTGAAAACGGTAATGATTCATTTAATCTGGCGTTGAAGTGAACGAAATATATGAATATGTGTGTGTAAGTGTTGCCGGAGAGTTGGTCAGCACTCAGTTGAAAGGTGTTAATATGCTTTAATGAGGCGATAACATATGTAGTACCAGAAAAAAATTAAAATTAAAATTAAAATAAAAGGTGTAAAAAGCAAAACCCGAAGGTCACACACTTTTGGGTTCAGACAGTGAAAATCTTAATTGTAGCTGATTCAGCGTAAAAAATAAAAGAAAATTGTATTTATGTTATGAAATATTTTTTTTTAATTGCCAGTAGTAGAAAAATTAGCAATGCTTGCGATTAAATAAAAAAATTGTAAAAAGGTATGGTAAATTCAGTGGTGGATTTAAAGGAGGAAATGGGGGAAATCTTCCCCCAAGGTCCAAATGGCTTATTAAAAATTTTACTACTCTGAAAAACGTAAGGTAACAGAAATATAATCCAGAAATTTTCCATTTTCTGACAAAAATTAGTAACTGGAAAAATAAGTAAACAGCGTTTAAAGCAACGATACTCATCGCAGCCGTTTACAAATTCCAATTTCGAATTGGGATTTTTTGCCTATGTGATATTCTATCTCTCACTCATTCACTCAGCGCGATTCTTTAGAAAGAATCGAGCGATCTGGCACATATGATATATACACCGCTTGTAACGTTCTGAACTCGTAGACGAGGAACATTTTCGATCCATTTATTCATACACGAAAAAAAATGGCGGCAAAACTGAAAGTTGACAAAGAAAAACCAAAAGTCTCCGGTCGACAAACAAAACGCGAAAATTTCTGCATGAAAGCTTGCGAAGAATACTACAGGGTTTCAGTGTGTGGTATATTCCTCTGTTGGATATAATCGGCGAAGATATGAAGACGCGATTTTCTAGAGAAGTAATGGATGGGTTTCAACTGAGTCTGCTGCTTTCAGAAAAAATATACGTTTAATAGAAAGATTCAAAGGCCTTTTGGATAATGACAACCTCATGCAACGTTTGAAGCTCAAAGGTGAACTTGATCACTGGCAGTGCCATTGGGGACAGAAGCAAAAGTCAAAAGGCAACAAGTTGCCGTCTACTGCATTGGAAACGTTGGCGAACTGCAATGCAGACCAACACCCCACAATTTATAGTTTTCTTCGCATATTGTGCACTCTTCCTGTGACGATTGTGAGCTCTGAACGCTCTTTTTCGTATTTTAGAAAGGTATTATAGCTTCAGACGTTTTCTTTGTTTATAGAAGAAAATAAAAATTTTATTAGCAAAATTCTGTATAATATTTTTTGTTTTTAATTTAGAGAAAGATTGTAGTTTGAGGTTGCGTTAAACTTGATTGACTTTTAAATGAGTAAAAGATTTAAGTAGATTGATGGTAAAGAATGTAATGTAATAATGCAATGCTTATTAAAAAGTAAAATGGTGTACATATCCCAAAAAATCTATGGCCTTTTTTAGTGCTGTCATTCATTGCCTGTCATGTTTTAGGAAAATCAATCAAAAAGTCGGCGGTAAAAATCGTCTATCTTTTTCAAAGAGCTATAAAACGCAAAAGTCGGTTACAAATGTTCTAGCCTATAGCCTGTCCTTTCAACGGAGTGGAGGTCTTCCTCTTATTTCCTGGGTACTGCGTCGAATACTTTCAGAGATGGAGTGTTTTCGTCCATTCGGACAACATGATCTAGCCAGCGTAGCCGCTGTCTTTTAATTCGCTGAACTATGTCAATGTCGTCGTATATCTCATATAGCTATCGTTCCATCGGACGCGATATTCGCCGTGGCCAACGCGCAAAGGACTATAAATCTTCTATATTTTGAGACACCCGTGTAATTATTTTCATTGACTATCACGTAAATAGTAAAATAATCAATAAAAAAAACTACTCTGTTAAATTTTTTTTCTCTAATAATGTAAAAATATACCAAACCTTTATTACTAACATATGTACATTTTTGTAAATCAACAATGCTTAAGTCCAACCCTTCGACTAACTTCCGTCACTTACGTACTTTATTTATGGCCATAAATTTAATGAAAAACTTGCAGCACACACTAGCATGTGCCTTTAAGGCAATTCATTTCAGCCGTTTACCTTTTACAAGTATTATTTATGTATATGTAGGTATACTCGTATGTACGTATGTTTATGAATTTAGGTGCGCCCACAGCAAGGACTTTTATCTCTTGTGGCGCATTTAGTACATTTTCACTCATAGTTACCACCGCACCCATTCTGCGGTCTGACCACAGACAACAAATATTTTGCAGGACAATTAGGGCTAACTCGCCTTTTCTGCTAATAACCAGTGAATATTCTGAAGCAGACACACCTTGACCAACCCACCAAGGAAATCAACTGTAACAGAATGACGAAAGCATCACGGAGGTATGGAAAGGTATTGTAATTATGGGTAGAGACTATAAATATTACATAGTTCTTTATATATAATAGATTATGTGAACATTTAAAATAATTTGATTCATTCACTAAAATTGGTGTTTTGAAGAGCTCTTCAGTTATGGTATTGAACAAACTTTGATTAGCTTATTCGTCATATTTATTTTTAATACCTTCAGTTTGGTACTTTGTTACAATTTGAAATTAATTTCGGATATTATATAGATAAATGTGACGTTCAGTTACAAAGTGATGGATGCAAATTTCTTCATAAGAACTATTATTATACCATTCTTGTTTCTCTAAGACTTTTGCCTAGTGTAATTTTTATATCGGCTGTCTGGGTAGACTACAAGGTAAGGTTAAAGACACTAAAAATTTTAAAAGAAAGTTTCCAAATAATCGTGTGAAAGCTAATTTTTTTATGAAAGCTTAATTTTTTCTAAAGCTTAGTTTTTTATGAAAGTTCAGTTTTTTCATAAAAGCTCAATTTTTTATATGTAAGCGTAGTTTTTAAAGCTAATTTTATATATCAAAGTTTATTTTTTATGAAAGGTTAATTTTTTATATTAAAGGTCAGTCTTCTATATAAAAGCTTATTTTTTATGAAAGCCCATTTTTTTATTCGAACACTCAGTTTTTTATATGAAAGCTCTTTTCTATATGAAATCTTAATTTTTTATGAATGCTCAATTTTCTTAAGTAAAACTCAGATTTTTAAGAAAGTTCAGTTTTTTATATGTATGAAAGCTTTATTTTTTATGGAAGCTCATTTGTTCATGTGAAAGCTTAACTTTTTGTGAAAACTCATTTTTTTGTATGAAAGCTCAATTTTTATATGAAAGTACATTTTTATGTGAAAATTTATTTTTTTTATTAAAGCTCAATTTTTTATATTAAAGATCTGTTTTTATATGAAAGCTAATTTTTTATGAAACTCGGATTTTTATATGAAAGTCCATTTATCATATTCAAGCTTAATTTTTTATGGAAGCCCATTTTTAAAAAAAAATATATATTTTTTATAATAAAACTCAGATTTTCATAAAAGCTAAGTTTTTTATGAAAGCTTAATTTTAATGAAATCTTCACTCTTTATCAAAGCCTAGTCGTTCATATGTAAGCTCATTTTTATTTTTGTTTTTTTTTATTGGAGCTGAGTTTTTTATGTCAAAGCTAATTTGTTACATGAAAGCTCTTTTATATAAAATCGTAAATAAAAAGACGGGTATCAAATTTAAGTTAAAGAAACAAAACATTTTAAATGAAAGCTTCCAAAAATCGTGGTTATAGGAAAGCTAATTTTTTGTATTATTAATTACTAGCTGACCCCGCAGCCGTTGTCCTGCGTGAAATTATGTGTTTTGAAATGAAAAGAAAAAAATTCATATTTTATTGATAATCATTTATGTATTTGCTATTTGTCTACATTTTTCTTCAATGTAACGCAGCTTGATAAACAAAATTTTTTTGTTTCTGTTCCGGTGCGTAAATATACAGAGAAGATGGTTTTCCAACTCGTGAGCACGCCACGTATATCTGGCCGTGTGAAAAACATAGCATTTCCAAATTTATGTCATTATGATCGTCATTTTAAATTCAATTTTCACTGGAAACGGAATACTTATGAACTGAAATGGCAAATCAGAACTCATAAAAAATCCGTAGAATCAAGCATTCTGACCCTTATATTTGATAGGTGCGTCACAATCAGATTGCAATGGTGCGGTGACATATCAGGCCTCTCCAAAGAATTTAGAAATTCCACTGGTAATTCACGGTGTCGTCTTCATTGTCAAGACGATCGATCGATTTGTATGACCGCAAGTCTCCTGGAATTTGACTTTTAATTTTCCAGTTTAAGTCATCAACATCGGTATTTTTGGCAGCTAACATTTCGCGTGCACTTAAGGAATTATAGTTACGATAATTTGGCCAATGTTCGGATAAACATTCGCCATGAGTTCGTCTTTCGTGAATTGATAAGAGGCAGATGGAATTGATAACAAACTACCGGAAGTATCAACCGGAATTGACCCATTTCTAATTATTAGCGAATACGATGTAAAATGTCTTCGACAATGCCATTTTTGTTCGTATCCCATAATAGACGCGGATTTGAAGGCATTTGCATTCCAGTGATTATCATTGTGATTGCTGGCTTGCTTCTCAAAAGGTTGCACGCACCGTATCATTCACAGTACGCAATGACTAAAATGAAGTCGAACCGCGTACATTTATCAATAGCAACCGAAGGTAGAAAGAATCGTCGCCAAAAAGAACACCAACCGATGTTAGCGCGACCTCTTCGTGGCATCGTGACAAATTTCAATCTGTAATTGATCACTTTGTGTGAAAAACACATAACATTTTCACTGAATAATTTTCAAAAATTTTTGAAGCAAACGACAAATTTGAACGATTCAAATAATTGAAAAACAAAACAATAAAAAATTGAAAAAAAATTTGTATGGAAAAAATTAACTTTTTGGTATTGTCCAATTTTCCGACTTTTCCTCAAGAAAAGCATATAGGTTTTTTTATTTCTAAACCTTCCCCAATCCACGCAGAACATTCTCTGCAAATTTCATCAAGATTGGTTCAGTCGTTCCCTTAGCGTTGCTAATAAACAAACATTCATTCGTTTCTATGGGAAAAAGAAAAGGGCCGTTTTTAGGGGTTTTCCGGCAATTTTTCGAGTTTTTTTCTCCGCATAAACCATCCCTGAACCTCAACGAACATTTTAAAAAAAGAATTATCAAATTTGGTTCAGTCGTATGAAAGTGATGAGCGTACATACATTTTGGCGATTCATTTTTATTTATATAGATTATTTTTATGTATGATGACTTTTTTATGAAAGCTCGGTTTTTTATAGGAAATCTCTATTTTTATTTGAAAACCAAGATTTTGAATGAAAACTCAGAATCTGCGTAAAAGTAGTACCTTCATGTTTACTCATATACTAGCAGGCATAATATAGACAACATAAATAAGAGGAGAGACTTGGCTAAACCTCTGGAAAAGTTGTTAACGCTCATATCGTCACCTGAAATGCAAAATAACGTATCATCAAAAAATTCGAAATTGAGTGTCTTATTGATTACGCTTCACTACTTCAAATTATATACATAATATTAAATATGTTCAACATTTTCTGGTTCTGCGGTCATATATAAACCAGTTTTAACCAATATTAATATTTTGTTTCACTCATGTTCCATTTTATTCCGTGTTTCATTCATGCCACTGTAAATTTCTGAAAATGTTGTTACGTTAATTTGCATTTCAGGTGACGATATATATGTTAATGTAAGTATTTTGAGCAATTATAGTGCTTTATTTATTGACTTTCTAAGAAGAGTTTGACTTTCTTACGTTCATAGTCATTAATATAACTTTGCCTGTATGGAAAAATTCGTAATGTCAACGTAGTATATTCAACGCTCCCTAAAGACACTCGAAAGAATATATTGCATTTATTTATATTTTTCCGCTTCACATTAATTTTAGAGTGCACCGCTCTATGCTAAACAAATTATAGAACTTTGCAAGTACTGTGGGCATCCTTTCTTGCTTTCCTTTCGCTTGAAGAAGAAAATACTTCTACAAAAACACGTACAAATAACAAAAGATGCAAATAAATGTGATAATGACAACTGAGCAATACACCATTTGTTTGTAAGTTGTCATTTCCTGGTGGCTGGTCGCTGCAAAAACCCAACAGCAACAACAAACAAATCAGCGAAATAACCAATTTGTAGCTGAGTTGACGCTCATAACTCTTCAATGCAAATGCGCTGGCTATTGAACGACTGACTCCAGCTGACTGTTAGAATTTATGACCCAACGCGGGAGATTTACATATCCTTCTGCGAGGCAATGTGCAATTGCGCTGAAGGATCGGCGAAAAATATAGCCAACGCGAATGCATAACTCTTACCGACTATTAGAATATTTGTATTTGTTTATGTATGTATTTGTATATACTTATATATATATATAGACATTTATGTAGATATGTATATGCATGTGTGTTAGTGTGTATGTATGCGGGTAGAAGTCGCGCTTGAAAACCTGCTGCGCCATTAGTGAAAGACGGGTGTGTTCGCAATTTCCCCGTATTGCGGCTGGAGGTTGGCAGATGTCAGTTAATGGCACCCCGATGGCAGTTGGAACAGGGCACAGTGCGAATTAGTTAACAATGCAGTAAAAGTTGACTCAAATGGTAATTGCTGCCCTCAGGCTAAGAGCAATAAATGCGCAAACAAGTGGGCAGACATATGTACCTACACACATACATATACATTTTGGTGCATCCTCAAGTAAATAGTGAAAAGAAAGGTGTAGTACCTTAGCGCTACAAGTGTATTAGGGATGTTCGTATATGAACGGATTGTATTTTGAACGATTCTTAAATTCTCACTCTCTCTTTTGTGAAAAATGGGGAATCTCTGGAGCTTTGCATATAAAAAAGAGCAAGACTATCAAGTCCTGAGACCACTCGGTGGGTCAAGGGATCAACGTTAGCCGCCTCTACAAGTAAATTTCTGAGATGTAAAAGCTTTTGTAAATTTTTAAACCTAACTGAGGAAGCTTCTGTTGAAATCTTTCCCTTAACTTCTTACAAGGGCTAAATGGAACATAAAACCCTCATATCTCTAGAACAGATCAGATCTCCGAATGTTTTCGGCCGAGGAAGCAAGAGAGAGATATAATTTTATCGAAGTTCACATTAGGTTTCGAAATACCCAAGACTAGGAATCTTTATAATGTATTAAGGCAAGGTTCGAAACAGAGTCTAATATAAGAAACTCTTCATCAACGCTGATTCCAGGCTTACAGCTGTTGTGGTCAGCTTATTTCAAGCAGAGGTGACAGCCATTAGGGCAGAAGTAGATTTGCTGCTCTGAAGTGTGATCTATCTGAAAGAGGTGAGTAGTAATTCCAATAACAGGACATCCATGATCTGAGGACCGCTTACGGAGTACTTAGTACCAAATATTCACTGCACTGAGCTAGTTTATGTTAATACTTGGAACTGCTGAGATCTGCAAAGCCGGTGGGTTTTTAAAGAAAGATTACCTTGTCGAAGTATTGGAATTCTGCTAACTGTTTGCGGCCATGCCAAAAATATTTCCTGATGACCGTTATAGAAATAGCTCAACAGCTGGAATCTTATACGTTTCGTTATAGAGGGGAATCACTTCAGTAGATTCATAATGGACTCCTTTCCGATCCATGAGACCTTGATCCGATCTTTAAGAGATTTCGATAAGCAAAGCCGCTTTTAGAGACAGTTGCCTTTCAAACGAGTTCTTGGTATTCAGGATATGATACCTTGACGCGATCTTTAAAAGACTTTGATACTCAAAGAGTTTTTGGTACTCAAAGTACTTTACTGATGTACTCCCATGAGACAGTAGATCAATCTTTCAGAGTTTTTAATAACATAAATCATTTGTTTACAGACAAAATGTTTCTAAAATCCTGTTTAGAGATTAAGAATTTGAAAATTGAAAATCAATGGTAGAGGGCCACCCTAACAATCGATTGATTGTTACTGAAATTTTTAAATCGAATTGAACCTGCTACACTGATGCTGGTTCCACGCACATTTGGACAGAGAAAACTCAATTTCGCTGAACATTCCCCAAAAGATGCTTGCCAACGATATGAAAGTACAAAAGAGCCTTCAAGTGAATAAGTGAACATCACAGAATCCACTCGCAATGCGTTACTTACTCCATCGCCCTTTTTCTGCTCTTTTTAGTAGTCTTCCGTTGAGTTCAAAGTTTGCTGTACTATTGTGTAATACATCACTTATGCAAATAGCACGAAATGTTAACAATAAAAGTGAAAAATATAATAAATTTCGAACTATCTACACATACCGCCCTTAAATGGTGGCAGGCCGGCCTTTGGTGGGCCCCATTGTTGAGCTGTTAAGCGACACCGTAGGCACACCTTTAACTCTCAGTTTCTTTGTGCCGCTTTGTGTAGATACGTAAATGAACACTGAGGGAACAGAGCAGAGCAGCCTCGCCTGGCCATGCCGGAGGCTGCCACAAAGACTTTTGTGTGCCCTCATGGCTCCGGCTCCGGCTACAGCTTCGACAGGACCGTGAACACTATCAGCTGCGATTCATCGCTTTTACATCGATGCATCGGACATTTTTTTCTATATTCATATAAAGCGTATATTTATTTGCTGTGCTGTGATCTTGTTGTTGTGGAGCATTCTTTTTACTTAACTTTCTTTGTTTTAAGGCGTCGTCTTCGTGTTAACGTTTTCGTTTACAAATGTACTGTATTGTCTTGTCCGCCAATGAACTTATTTGCCAATGCGACTATTGTCCGCCACGGCTAGTAAAAAGTAAGGGCCTGCATCCGCACCTCCTTTCGACGGTTCTAGGCTCCGTTGTCGCCGGCTTAGTGGACGGCCTCACCAACCATGAGCAGACAAACTACACTTCAGTTGAACTTTGTAAAGCAGCTCAACTTTCATTGCTTTGCTCTGCTCGAATCACTGGTGTTTTTCTGTCCGTCCGTCTTCCTACTTGCAGCCCAACTGCCAATTTTCATTGTTGTATGCCAACGCTCGTCTTTCACCGTTCCACCGCACGCTGCAGCGGCATTTTGTTAGCGTTTTGCCCGACACAATGGGAGTTTTCACATTTTGTTTTCATTTTCTTTGAAGCTCGCTTCTACATGGGCGTACAACTGCAATTATGCAGCGTGGAAAATAAATAAACAAACGAGCAAATAGCCAAATGATCTCATCCATTTAAATCCGCGATACGAGTTTGAGTTGTGAGCTTGGTGTTGAAGGCTTCAACTTCACGCCACGTCAGCGATGTGCTTTACCGGCTGTGAGATTAATTTTATCGCTCTACCGAATGATTGCAGCGCTCATGCGTGCAACTTGACAAATACCATACATATATATTAAGAAGTACTTCTCTATATATATTCTTTAGGTTTTTCGATTTTTTTTACTAATTTAGGTTTTAGATATTTTTGTGCCCACAGTTCATAGAACTATCAATGGTTTTGCAGAATTCGGAGTGAACCACACCTCGAAAATCGAAGAATATAATATAAATTTGTTTTTTGACCTACTTTGACGCGGGTTTTTTCGACTTCGGTTCACCTTTGCCCCGATATTCATCCAACTGATCGTCTGTTTCCGGGTTGTAGGCATAAATTCAAGACTCCTCGCCTATTAGTCGGAAAGCATTGTTTCACAGACGTTAATGCGACACTGTTATTGGAAAAAATTTGATGGTTTTGGAGGCAATCGCGCTTCTACTTTTCTGAGGTCCAAATTGATTTCTCAAAATTGATTTCACTGATCTCTTCGATATTCCATCGATGCCAGTAAGATGTTTTACTGTTAATCGTCGATTCTCAAGAAAAAATTATTTTAATTTTTTGACGTGTTGATCATCAGTTGATGTTGATGGCCGTCCTGGACGTGATTCGTCATCATCGCTTTCTGGACTGAGAATAATCGTACCAATCAAACACACTTTCACGCGACGAAGAATTATCACCAAAAGCCTTTTCCAACATTCTGAAAGTTTCGGCTCCAGAAATTTGATTTCGTAACCAAAACTTTGGAACTTCTTTGTTTAATAATGTAACTCATCAGTTACTGTCAGTCATACCAACCCAACGAATGGGGTTTTCGCTCGAAATATAGATTTAAAAGTTTTGCTATTTTTTCCACCTGTCATATTTCAATAAAACATGTTTTATAAATTGTTGTCTTATAATCTTTCAGTTGACAATCTGTTTTTAAGAACTAACAGTACTCTGCCATCATGTGACGATCCCATCAACATTGATACCTTTCTTCCACCACTTTTAAATCCTGGAAACTCTCACTGCTTCTCTCTGTAATTTTCATAATTATTCAAAAGTTGATTCAGATGATAGCGGAGACAATTCAACTGGATACTCAAATTTATCCTAGAATTTGAAAATTTTTCAGCATATTTTGCAGAATTGTATCATAATCTGACATTTAATGGTTATTTAGGAAAATTCCGACTATCGACATATATATATATTTTTTCTTTTTGTTTTTCACTAAACCAAGGAAATATATTTGTTTTTTTTTTTGTTTTGCATAGCTGTCTTGTTCTTATGCTGATGATCTGCAGTTCGTTTATTTTCCAAAGCACTTATGAGTATAAAATGCTACCGAAACTATTATGTCATGAATCAGATTCAAGTATTACTTCGAATTTTAACTATGGACTGAGCTGAAAAGATAGGTTTTATGCTCAGCACCCAAAAGCAGCAGTAGCAAGAAACGCGCGAAAAGATAAGGTAACCGAACATTGTAATGAAAATTATGGACAGACGTACAAGACGATGTACAAGTATTTGCCCTCGACACAGATTATATGATGAATGGCTTTTGATGTTAATAAAAACACAGAAAATATAAGAAATAAATGTAAATTTTTTCTGGAGAAGGATCTATTGTAAAATGTTGGTATAATGAGAGTTACTTTAGAAAGAGCAGAAGAAATTAGTCAAGCCTCCTTGAATTTTGATTTGGTGGAGTCATCTCAACACCTGCTTCTTGTATGGTAGACCACGCCTGTGCGAGACTAAGATTCAAACATATTCGCTTTCACTCCTTCAGCTAACTGAAAATTCAATCTCTTATAGAAATAATTGGCTTAGACTCAGTGTCTTTTTATATATAAAAATATGTTGCATTTTTTAGCATTTTTGACAAAAGAAAATATAAACGAAAATTCTAAAAAACTAATCTTGAAATCGGGAATCAGCCCTAAAACTTAAACTCATTATGAATTCTGAAAAGTGGGTAGTGTACTTGCATTAGTGAGTCTTTTCACTTAAAAAGAAAAACAGTTGGAACGCTATCGAGCTACATTTTAATATAGATATTACACTGACCGAGCTCAGCGAGTTCAACATCACGCATCACGACTTTAAGTCACTCATCCAAGTGCAAAAAGCTTCGTTTTAGATTCAATGGTATATTTGCTTTGCTTTGCATAATATAAATCAAAATATTCACAAAATGCTGATAGGTAAATAAACTCATAAAATTAGGTCATCTTTTTTTTTGGCACCTACAGAACCCCCACTGAAATTGTAAAGATTAAAGATGAAAATATGAAAAAGAGCAAGTCATAACAGTAATCACTTTAATTGTTGTGCCGAACAAAAGTTTGAACCTTATAACAGTACTTTCTATATAAATAAAGCAGAGCACAAATAATGCATTTGACGCATTATCAAAGAAGGTAAATGTGTAAAAAATTATAAAAAAGAGGAAAAAGTATAAAAGAACAAAATAAAAAATTCATAAAAAATAAAAAAAATAATAAATTTAAAAAAGAAGAGAATACGCTTCCTAGCTTTACTTTACGTATTATCTCACATAATCAGAACAACGTGAAAGGCAGATAACGAGGAATTTATTGCCAAAAGCCAAAGCAAATTTGCGCTACTTTGCCCTAGAATTATTATAGCACATATGGTGAATGTGAAGAGGAGTGGGGGAAAAAGTGCAAAGTGGAAGTTAAAGAAAAAGTTCCTCCGTATAACGGTTTTCAATTTTTTTCTTATTACAAATATAAGTTCAAGATTAAAAGAATTAAAATATCATTCTCGAAGAGCCTTTCCCAGAGATGCCTATCATCCAATTTTTCAGAATACTAAGTGAAAAAAAAATTTGGATTTTTTTGACCCACCTTAATGTCTATGTATATTTAAGCAGTCAACATGTCATAACTCTTGGATTTATAACAAACGAAGACAGCGAATTTTTGAGAAAAACTGCGAGGGTCGATTTTAGAACAAAAAAATTAAAAAAATATTTAAGCTGGCGCTCCAGCTATCTTCAAGGTTATAGTGATTACCTGGAAGTGGTATAAAAACTATTATTTTTTGCTCGCTGAATAGTTTGAAAAAGGAAATCAGAACAAAGAACAAAGAATATGACATAAGCCGCAACAAGTAAGGAAAAATATTGCAACAACATTTTTTTTGTGCTGAGCCAAACGTCTAATTGGCCGATTAAAGTCGAAAACCGCTATAACGTACGAGTATAGAAATAATACGATTACCGCCTGCTGGCGGATGTGGAACTGTAAGCACTCATATTCTATGTACATATGTAAGTGGTCAGCTAACTGACTCACAGACTATCTGAGGGATCATGCAGACAGTTTTATTTCATGAACATAGTATATTTTCACATATAAATCTTACGCCTAAGCTTACAAAAACATTTTCATATATGTACATATGTATATACTTCAGTTGCTTATAGAACACAGGAAATCTCGTTTTATGCTGTTCCATGCGCTCACGCCGCCGATTATACGATCATAGAACAAGCATAGAATTAGCTATAGTAGAATCAATAACTATAAAAATACATACACACACACAACAACCATAAAGCAGTGGGGGCAGACGCTGCGCTGGCGTTTGGCATCATAAAATCAATTTCGGTCAGATCGCGGCAAGCATGCGCGGCGTGCTGCTGAGCTTTTTATAAGCGACTACAAGAAATGTGAATATTAATGCGCTAAACATGTATTTGCACTAATTTCAAGATTTTTTTAGCAGAAAATGTAAATAAATATCCGACGGTTCGTTCTTATTATTGAAAAAAATAATAATTTTTTTCCAAAACAAAGAAAAACAATTACGATATATGTACGTCTAACTCGTCATACCAGTTTTTTTGCATTTATTATTTTTTTTTTGTCTTATTTTCCTTCCTCAACGTGGCGCTCAAGTCGCTAAGTAGTCAAATTTCCTTCTCATGCAAATTCAGGCGCAAAATGCCTCGAGTGATAATAATACATATATGAAAGTGTACCTGTGTGTGTCTGTTAAATCGCCAGCACGCGTTTTCAAGAATAATTTAATTCATTTCTTATTTTTCGCCTTTTTGAATCTAATTTCTTTGTGTGCCTTTCAGCGCGCCGTCAACATATGACAATTCATATTTGGTGGCATTTGTTTGTTCTGCCTAATGTACTCTACTCATACACACATTTATACATATATATAAAGTTATTTATGTGTGCATATAATGTATAATGTATTTTTGTTTGAATCATATCAAATTCGTGCGTTCATTCACACCAGCGCGAAGCTGAGCGGTGACTTTCAGTGGATGTACGCGACTAGATCCAGTGCTCGCGACAGCTTTTGACGTCTATAGTTGACAGCGGGGCGACTGCGCCACATGGCGTCAAGACATCTGTTGTGCATATTTATGAATATTTAAAGCAAATAATGGGGGCTTTGATATTTAGCGATAGCAACTATCGAGTAGTGAAACTGGTTCGCTTCAATTCTAGTAGTTCTAACAGCAAGTTCAGATCTAGTTGTTTAAAAATATCCTAATAGCTGAAGACTTCTGTTAAAAAAATAATATTTTTGATGCTGCTCTTCGAATTTTTAAGCTTAGCTTTTGAATAATTAAAAAGCACCGCCTTGCTAGTTAATATTCACATACAAGTATTCTTGACTATATAATATATATATTCTAAGGAGTGTTTTTATAGAGATATCGCAATTTTATTTCAAATGAAATAAAGCAATTGTATAAAATAAGATGTTGACCTTATTATTTTCTATTTGTTTATGAATCTTTTTCATCGTTTGATATATAGTTTCTTATTTAAGTTCATAGACTTGACCTAGCACTCCAAAAAGTTGCCTAAGGGAATGAAAATACAATACAACACATAGGTAATCAGCTGGCAGAGTTCTTGATGAATTGATCACCCAAAATCTGTTCTATTAAAATAATATCGAAATAAGACCATCTAGTAAAAAGAATCAGGAATAGGTTTTCTCAAAAATGTATGCTTTAAAATGCCATGGAATGATCTACCTGGACGCAAAACAGCAATAGTCAAGTGTAAAATATATACAATATACTGATAGTAGGGATCCAAAATCCATCTTATTAAAATAATAGAGAAATTAAGTCATTTATAAAATCTAGTAATAAGCATCAGGAATAGATTTTTTCACACACTTATGCTTTAAATTGATTTATATGCTTTATGGAATGATCTAAAAGGACGCCAAAACAGATCATGTGTTAAACGGTAGATCGGATATACAAAGTTTCTAATGGTTTAGTGGAGAAAGGTCCCTGGCAGATAGACAAGACTGCAGAAAATGAATAGAGCAAGACACGAGGAAAACAATAGAGACTCTCTTGTGCACTTGGTCGGCATTGACAAGGCTACAATTTAAACATTTAAAAGCTCCATAGTATGAGACACTGGAAGAGATAATGATAATGAGGCTGCGGAGTATATTGAAATTCACGTCTAGCGACTCATGGACCTCATAACTTAACTCCATTTGGTATTGCAATATATCAAAACTGCTCTATGCCTGGCTCATGGGCGTATCGGACTAACCTAACCTACTCTTCAAGCATCATTTAGAGGTATATTATAATTCAATAACTGTATCCAGATCTCTACAACTACAGCAGCTTCGTTCATTTAAAGGCTAAAAAACTCTTGGTTGATTAGAAATTGCACACGTCCCTTTCTTTCCAATAAACTGCTCATTTCTCGGAAGCGCTGATATCGTGCCAATTTAGCATATAGCTGCCATACAAACTGAACGATAGGAATCATGTGCTTGTATAAAAAACTTTTTGAGTAAATAAGATGTTTCCAAATTCGGTGTAAACTAGTTTTTGAACTCAACAGTGCAATCACTAAAGAAATATTTCAGATCGAAAGAGAATTGCATACAACTGTCATACGAACTGACCGATCAAAATCAAGTTCCTGTAAGAACACTACTATAGCTTCGGAACGATCGATGTTAACATTTTTATCTTTTTTCCAGAAGCAATACTTGAAAAATATATTAAGAAATTAGCCGGTCTTCTATTCCAAGTCTAGTGAATGGTATGTCGTATAAAATAGTAAAACACTTTTTGCGAAATTTCAAAATATCGGAACGTCGCGAACCATTACTCAAATGTCTCATAAAGAAACTTCAGTAATTGTGGTATGATCCCACTGGTAAAAGGTTTAGATCTTCTACTTTAGTCTGTGGTGATTAACAAGGTGAAGTTTTTTTTGCTTAGCATTGGTCGAATAATTTCCATATCTCTGGATTGCAAAAGTGAAATGAAAATTATTCTACATATAAATATGTATCAGTAATTATAGAAATGCTTGCTGATTTCATCAACTTGTTTAAGTTCCCATGAGTTCAGAATAGAAATTGTGTTCGCTGCGAGAAAAATTGTCTAAAAACTGTGAACATAGCTATGAATATAATAACTTAGATTGAAAGGGTTAAGAAAGGAAAAAAAAAAATAAATAAGAATTCAAACTTTCTCACACGGTATTCTGCACAAAAATTCTCACAACTTAATTGAAAACATACAACAAAAGCAAACACATCAATATAACAGCGCTAAAGGAACTGCTGACGTACAAAATACCTCGAACAAACCATAATTACGAGTACATATGTTTTTGTTATATTTTTGTGAAAACTTAACAATTCAACACCCATTTACGCGCAGCAGGTTTATGTACGAAGCAATCATATTTAAAAATTTACGCTCGCATCAACCCATAGGACCGCACATACTTATGTACATACGTACAGCACAAATTTCACCTTCAAAGACGTAATATATTAATCATCTCCGCCGAAAATTACTATGAAAATAAGCAAACGAATTTTTTTCTATTAAATTTTTGGTGGTTTTTGGAAATCTCTAGGTGTTTTATTGAACCTTGCTGCTGGAATTTTCTAAACCAACGCAAATGCGTAACAAAACCCAGCGAAGCGGATAATTTGCGGAGGCAAGCAATTGAAAAATTATATGAAAATAGCGCTGAAATGATTAAAGTGTTGTTTGTTTGGTTAACCGATGAACGTCAATGGTAATCGGTTTATGTGCTCTTTTACACCGGCAATTTTTATACAAATGTATTCTATATACTATATATAATATAACATATATTTCGTGCGTTGATTTTTGGTACTCATTGAAAGATTTAACGGTAATAAATCAAAAGCCATAGTCCAAAATTAATTACTGAAAAATAAATTGTGCTGTATGATCGTCAGAAGTGATCGTAAAACACACACGAGCACATACATACATACACGCACAACGGTTGCTTGTAGCGGGCGCAATCGTTCGATATCTACGAGCGGCCTGACGCCTCGATCAATGTCCAATACAAGCTGATGTCATAATTCACAATTATTAAACTTGTTCCGCACTCTTTTCACGATTATTTTTTGCTGCTTCTCCTATTACTCGCCGTTTGTTTGTTATAACTCGGCTATTTCGCCAGTTATGCTTTATGATACGATTATACTATATACAAGTATTATAGATACGATTATATACTTACGGCTCACGGTTTTATTTCGACAAATAAGAAGTTTTGGAGCCAAAAATACTACTAATTTCAAGTGAAGAACGTGAAGTGAGCGAAAAAGAATAAGTGTAAAGCAAATAGCAGTTGTTGCAGGTAAATTAGGGCTTGAAGTTTTGAACCTATAACGTACATACACTTTTATTGTTTATTTATACACATAATGTATTAGTTTATTTCACTTTTGCATTTCCATATTGGCTTGAACTCGTGCTACGCTCTATTAAGTCAATAGAAAGTTGGCGAAAAATATGCAAATAACGATGGGATGATAATTAAAATATCTTTTTCCAATTGAAGACAGTCTAATTTGGTAGTAGAAAATTTAATTGCTAACAGCACTTCCTAAAAGCGCCACGAATTGCCGACAAAGCATAAAAAAATGTTTAAATATTTTGGCTAATTTTATGATTCATTTGAAAGCAGGCTTATATATTTACATATGTATTCAGTATATAGTATTATGATATTGAAAATAGTGGCTGAAAATAATTAGAAAATACACCAAAAAAGATGATTTTTCTAATAACGCCACTCAGAATGTCTTGATGAATCTTTCATGGCTTGAGAAAGTAAGCTTCATCCCTCAGCTAATCGGAAGTAACTAGCTTGAATACTTTACTAGTCTTCAAAATATTTTGAGGGGTGATATGGGTTTACGGGTTTATAAAAAAATGATTTTTTTATTACCTCATTAAATTCTATAGTACTTCTAGAATATTTTACTAAATTTTCAAGTTGATCCGAATAAATAGTTTCGGAGATACAGACTTTAGAACTTGTGCGCTCGAGGCTAACTAAGCTACCGGTAAGTACACGGTCTTTAAACGCGTGTTTCGAACTGTGTTTTCGAAGTCGTTTGGTAAGATTTCTCAATAACTACCTAATCGATCTTCAACTTTACACAAGTCTTTGAAATACAATTCTTAAAGACTTGGACAAAGAATTTTGTTAGATTATAACTAGTTGAAAAAAAAATTACGACATTTTTACTGAAATTTAAATTTTTTTGCCAAAAATCGAATGTTCAGTTTTTTTTCCTTCTTTCAAGTTCCAAGTTAAGGTTTTAACTAAAAACGGATTTTGTTACCCTAGACAGTCGTGTAAGAAGTTATCCGAGTTTACATTTTTTTTTTCAAAAATTTCAGAATTTCTATATTAATATAAACAATAAAAAATTCTAATAAAATATTTAATTTTTTATATCAGAAAAGAATTGTTCAAAAAAGGCTGTTTTTTACTTGAGGCAACCCATGTAACCCATTTAAAAAAATTATAAAAAAATCAAGCTTGGAAGAACTGCTGCAATAGGATTAGAAGGGTGAGAGCCTTATTGATTGAAACAGCATGATTCTGAGAGACTTTACTCCATCATCGATTTACGGACCATTTAATAACGGCTTAAGTTCTTTTTGTAAAAGCTTCACTGAAACTAAAAAAGTATAGTTAAATGACGTTAACTAATTACTTTTGTGATAACTATCAAGGGCCCTTTGTCTCGAAGCTGTTATCATGACATTTGTATCTAGCAATAATAGAATATTTCTGAATAATTTCTTCTGAGTAGCTTTGTTTATCTCGCACTATAATCTGTAGTATTTATTCAGACACTCACTTATTCCACATAAAATGATCTCAATTTATATTTCCATTTAAAGAGCCACATACAAGTACATACATACGTACAAATCATAGAAATATATTTATACCCTGAACAGGGTATATTAAGTTTGCCAAGTAGTTTGTAACACCCAGAGGAGACTCTATAAAGTATATATATAAATGCTCAGTATGTTGAGCTGAGTTGATTTAGCCATGTCCGTATGTCTGTCTGTCCATCTGTATGTATATATACGAGCTAGTCCCTCAATTTTTAAGACATCGTTTTGAAATTTTGCAAACGTCATTTTCTCTTCAAGAAGCTGCTCATTTGTCGGAACTGCCGATATCGGACCACTATAACATACTATAGCTGCCATACAAACTGAACGATCGGAATCAAGTTTTTGTATGGAAAACTTTTGCATTTGACAAGATATATTCACGAAATTTTGTGTAGATTATTTTTTAAGGCAACAATGTAATCTCCGAAGAAATTTTTCAAATCGCTTAACTATTGCATATAGCTGCCATACAAACTGAATGATCGGAATCGAATGCTTGCATGGGAAACTTCCTTATTTGAAGATATATCTTAACGAAATTTGGTATGAGTTATTTTTTATAGAAATATTTTAATATCGGAAGAAATTGTTCAGATCGGCTTACTATAACATATAGCTGTCATACAAACCGAACGATCGGAATCAAGGGCTTGTATGATAACTTTCGCATTTGACGGGGTATCTTCACGAAATTTGACATGAATTACTGCTTCAGGTAATAATATAATCTCCGAAAAAATTGTTCAAATCGGATTACTATAGCATATAGCTTCCATACAAACTGGACACATAGTTACTGACAGAAATGCATCTGTGAAGGATATATTAGGTTCGGTGCAGCCGAAGTTAACGTTTCTTCTTGTTTCTTGTTAGATATGTACATACAAACTGATTTACATATGTATGCGTGCAGGTATTCCAATAAATATGCCGACTAATTTTCAAATGCAAAGTGTCAATTGTAGTGGCAGCTAGACTAGAAATATTTATGACTAACGCTTTGTAAATAAATAAATACCTTTAACTATGTGTCTACAAAAAAACCTTTTGTATATATGTATGTGTGTATTTATATAATAATTTGAGTTTAAGTAAACATTTTAGTCGTATTATATTTAAGAGTGTGCGCGCAGGTGTTTTGCTTACAGCCAGCAGTTTCATTATCAGCAATGATAACGAAAATGTACATCTACCTATACATATACATATATATGGTATGCAAGCAGACGGAGGGCTAAAAACATTTGAGGCCATCAAAAGCGAGAAGAGTAACGACCGATCAACAAATAGATGCGGTGAATTATTAAGTTAGGCAGAGATAAGAGACCAAAGGTATTTCGGCAGTAACACTTAATAAATTCCACAGCACAGCTCTTAAGATAGGCAAGTGGATAGGCGTTGCTGTCAGTAGCTAAATTCAGTATAATACGTAACATTTGAAGGCACTAGGGGTGTTCCTATCAACCTCTTACCAAAATGACAAGCTAACCTGACAGAAACTGTAAACGTGTCGAGCTAGCTTTAAACTGATATTTATTTGTATATCTATAATATAGACGATATATATTTATACTTTGTCAATTTAACATTTAGGAATATTAAGCTTTTCGGAATATTTTTTTAGTACTAAAAAACTAGTCCACTACTACTAAACTAGTTCCACAACACTTTTTTACTATACTTCTGAGCTGAATGGGGTTAGATAACCTTTCGAAAGAGAGCTAAGAAACCCTCGACAATGAATAATAACTCATATGTGTAAATAAAAAAAAAAAACATTTAAGACTTGCAGAACAAAAGTTTTCGGATTAACCAAATTTCGGAGCATAAAACTATTTTTAATTCCTCAAAAATACCGACATTTTCTACTAAATTGAAGCCAAATTTATCTACAAAAAATCACAAAAACAATAACCATAGTTAAACCTAAAATAAAATCCAAAAAAATAAGACCCACCCTAATATCTAGACATACATAAATAATAGCTTATTAGATAACAATGACATTAACTGCTGTTAGTTCATTAATGTTTATTTAGCTTATGGCAATTTAGTTAGTAAGCCGGTTGGCTGGTTGGTATATGCTTATCTCACCCGATGTGGTGCGCCCAGCAGACGGAGTATGGTGCTCAATTGCGTGGCCAACGGCATGGTGGCGGCGAAGCCGTAGGTTGGCGCACGCGTCGGTATCGGATACATGGCGGTGCAGTTGAGCGGCTCGGTATCGACCAGATACTGCACCCGCAATGTAATCAATTCGTCCGGATCCATTTTCACTATCATTTTGCGGCACCTGCTATTGACGTTGTTGTTGCCGAACGGCGCGTTTTCACGCAAAAACTCCCACCTAACGGCGATTTATGTCTAATCGGTTGTTTTTTTACTTTTTTTTTTGTTTTGATTTTTATTTTCGTTATTTCGTTGCTTTTATTGTAATTCACTATTATCTCATGTACTTCGCATGCATATACAGACACACACACGCACACTAGTTGTGTCACTAATGTGTTGTGTTATATTTGCGCAGGTGTGTGTGAGAGTTTTCGCTTTCCGCCACTTTTATACCGTTAGAAAACATGTTAAACTCGCGATAATTTTCGCTAATTTTGCTTTGAATTTGGTTTAAGTCATATTTTCGTGGGTTTTTCGTCGCGCAAAATTTTTGCTGCGCTTTTTACACTTTTGTTGTTTTTTTTTTTGTTTTTAGTGTGTGGGCTTCACTGTTTCTTATTTTGTAATCTCAGTTAATTTTGTAAATCACTGTCATTAAGGCACTTCTTATTACTTTTGTTGCTTTTTTCGTTAATAACAGCGAAATTTTTCCGTTTCTAGTTTGACGATCTAAAAATGGTAAATAAATTAGGCTTCAACAATTTGTGAAAAACACCTTTCTGCAGTGCACAAATTTTTCTCAAAATTTTTTTATTTTTTTTTTACAAAATTTCATATTACACACTTTATAAGTTTTGTTTAAAAACTTTACTAATCTAGAGTCTCTCTCTGTGTCAATATGAAATATTATATTTTTCGCTGCTGCTATGCGGTTGATAAATGTAGTTCATACTCTTTATACTCGTCCGACATATCAAGTATTTTTATTAGTAAACGTATTTTTGAAGAATCAATATTTAAATAATATAAAAGATGCATCGTAGCTAAGTAATAAAGCATAAAAAAAATTTAAGCAGAGATGACTACCGAATTGGATCCGGTTTTCTAACTGAAATTATACTGTCAATTCAACAACGTTTTTCTAAATTAGTTTGAAACTTCTATTTTTAAGAAACTTGGTAGACATAGTGGTAAGAGGTATGTTTTCTTCCACAGTCAGTGAGATTATGGAGCTCTACGAAGGTACTTATAGGCCGCGAGCAAGGGACTCGGTGTAAATACCAGTAAAACGGAGCTGATATTTTTCACGAATAGAAGAAAATAACTCAATTTAATTTACGCTAACTAGGTGGTACAACAATTTCTCTGCCTCCAACAGCTTAATACCTGGGGGTTAAAATTGAAACCAAACTCAAACGGAAAATTTACACTGAAAAACGAAGAAATATGGCAGAAATTGCCACACTGTGTTCAGTCTATGCAGGGGTTACCAGAACAATTAAGTCAATTTGAAGGTAGGCACAGGAAGGATTATAGACATTGCGACATCCTAAATTAGCTAAACTTAAGTGATTGAGCTGAGGATACCCTCTAGATTAAAGCTTTAGTAAGAGAGAATTATATAACCTTAATCTATACTGACGTGTATACTATACTAAACGAAATCTCTCTCTCTCTTTACGACGTTTAACTCAGCCAGCAGCTTCCAAACGAAAGTACTAGGTATAGAGACAGTCTGTGGTGTGCTCTTCAATATAGCCTGGTGGCTTTGCTAGCTTAGTGAATGCCATTTAATAATTTAGAAAGGATTTCAGCTCTCTGGTAAGACAACTCCACTTATTCATAATTTTGGCAACGAGCAAATGAGTTGTACAAGCTACAAGCCTCTCTAGGCGAATCCGAGGCGTTATACCATACCCGACAGGAAGGATCAAGTGTGAGCTTTATACATATGAAGATATGTAACCAAATGCGAGATAACGAAGCAAATTAAATTTACGCTACGCCGGTAATAGTACTAAAAACAATAAATCGTTGCGAATGCTGTAAAATGATTACGGTAACTCACTGTTAACCAACACACAAGCCTTCGAGTGGTACGAAGCCTTCAAAGACAGTCGAGAGATCGTTGAAGACATGCCTCGACCTGTTTAACTGATGAAAATATTAAAAAGTGAACGATATGATTATAAAAGATATTTTAGGTATGAAAAGCGTTCTTGCTCGACTCGTCCCGATAAAGCTGAATTGTTTTCAAAAAGAGTACCGTAAACAGGTCCTTTGGACATACTTGACCTTGCACATTCCGAAACCACATTCATGGACAGCATTATACTTGCCGCTGAGACATGGGTTTATGAATTTGACATGCAAACAAGTCAACAATCATCGGAATGGAGGAAAAACGAGTAAAAAAACACGTCAAAGCCGTTCAAAAATCAGACCGATACTCACTATTCATTTCAATATTCGTAGCTTTGTGCATCATTAATTTGTTCCGTGGGGACAGACGGTCAACCAAAAGGTCTATTAGGCCGCATTGACGCGTTTGCGTGAAAACATCCGTCGAAAATTATCGAAATTGTGGAAAAAGAATTCATGGATTTTACAAGATGATAATGCACCATCGCATTGAGCCACGGTTATGACCAAATTTAAAGCCGGAAATGCAATGAATACCATCGATCAATCACCATATTCACTAGATTTGGCTCAGTGGGATTTTTTCTTGTTCTCCAAACTAAAATTGTCACTCCGTGGAAACCATTTTAAGTCCATCCAAAAGATGAAACGAAATTCACTGAAGGAGGCATCCCAAAAAGTGCTTATGAAAAGTGGACTTAGGGGATTGGAAAAATCGTTGGCATAAGTGTATTTCATCTGTTGGGCATTATTATACAAAATTATTGGCTCAAGCAGAAAGGCGTTTGAGGGAGTTTTTTTTTTTAATTTTGATTGTGGTCATGAAGTCTTTTCAGTGTTAAAAAATTATAAGTCGAAGAAGCTTAGCTATAGAAAACTATAAATATATATGAATATAACAGCAAACATTTTCGACTTCCAGCTTGAATATTTGCATAAATCCATGCTTCACCTATTTTACGATTTTATTATTTACGTAATTTATTTACTAACGCTTTTGTTCATTAACCACTGAGCTTCCCGTCGCGTCATCAGATATAATTACCAATAATCACGTCTACTATGGCCACACTTGCTATCGCTTACGTAATCCATTAAAATAATTGAAATGTTTTGCAAGTGGGAAAGCGTTTGTATTTAATTAAAGCAGCTCAACAAACAGCTTTATACACTTTTATGAATAACAGTACATGAAAGCCACCTGTAAAGGCATGCGTACTAAAGGAACATTAAAAAGCTTCAAGCCAAGTAATGCGTAATGGCATTTTAATGTCGCTCAAAGTATGCTTGGGAAGGGGTGTGCTCCACAATAGAGTTGTATATAGTCCATTGCTGACACCCGCCTCCATTATGCTAAAGACAAAACATACATAACAATGCAAACAAATTGCTCAACACGCCCAATAAACGATATACTCAATTACAATTCAGCGCAACATGGCAATCAACAGCACACACATACACATACGTACGCAATTTGGTAAGCAAACTGTTGTCACCGCGTCGGCAAGCAACCACGTCACAGCACCCACATTTTCCCAAAGCAAAAACAAAAAACAAAAATCGCAAAGCTGAGCTGTGACGCTGTAAAGTCGCGGATTTGGCTCAGTGGCCCGGCTTGGCGGCGTGCCGCTTGATGCCAACGCTGGACTTTGGCTTCACTTTCGCAGATTGTGTAATTTTGCATTCGATTGTATATGTTTGGTTGTGTGTTTGTGAGCATACATCGCGCTGGTGAATTTAGCTCGCATTTAACATGTTGGAATATGAGACTATAAAGTGAAACGCAATGAGCCAGCACTAACTTTGTAAATTCCCCATAAATGTAGATTAATATATGCCCAGGCATTTCCCAAAATTATTTCGAAACAGTTGCGGAAAAAGCTCAGCTTACGCGTAATTTTTGAGGCCTTGCAGTGATAAGCTGACTTACATATGTATTTGTTTACGCAAATCTAACATATCACTTAAGAGACCTTTGAGCTGATGTGAAAGAAAGTTGACCAGCTTGAGCAAAGAGCATGAAAATGCTGAAGAAAAGTTAGACCTTGTGCTGTCTTGTGAACTGCGTACAATTTTCGAGGTCTTAGAGTTATATTTGAAACCAGCCGTTTTTATTTGACCTTACGAAGGTCATCGCAAAGAAGTCAGCAATTTGAGTTTCTCTGTTTTTGTTATGTAATCAAATTGCCAAGCATTTTATTATGTCATGTTATCATGAGAGAAGATCGCATAATAATGGGGTTTCTGAGTCATATATGGGTACTTTTGTGAATACTTGCTTTTTTAGTTTGAGTTTCTTTGCGAAAAAATTAAAATCATGTTAAAAACTAAACTAAAAAATTGGCTTAAAAATATTGTATTTTTGGAAAATTGAAAAAAAATATTTGTAAAGGCTTGTCGAAGAAAAATATTTCTGAAGTGTATTATTTTAGAAAAGAGTTTTGAATATAATATATATATTCTGTAAATATTTAGATGGTAGAGATATTTTCCTACAGGCCTGAAAACCCCAACTTTAGTTCTTTAGAGTCCAATCTGCCAACGAAAAAAGTCATTACAATAACAATGTTTCCACAACAACCTTTTGTTTGGTTTTTGAAACACTTTAAAGGATTGCGCTAATTTATACAATCCCTTACTAGAATAATGCAGGCTCTAATTCCATTGTGGTATCTACAGTTATTCCGTTGGGAACTTAAACGAGGATTACAAACATATTGACAATTAACCTTTTGTACAGATACCCCAAGTAGACCTCAGCGGCACTGTGTGTATAGATAAGTAACAAAAATTATGGTTCTATATTAAATGCTTCAGAAAGCTTCCGGTCTAAAAGTTATACTGAAATACAATTCTGCACCAATTTCCATTCTTGAAAAAGGCAGGTTCTTAAAAAATTAAGCTATTTTATAAAATCTTATGAGAAATCGAGACCTAATAGTAATCTCTGATGCTTTTGGTGGGCGGAAGTCAAAAAAACCAAGCATTGCAAGTCAAAAATCAAGGTTATGCTGACAGTTTTCTTCGATAATCGTGGTGTGGTGCACTCCGACTTCTTTCAAATCGGCTAAACTGTCTACTAGAAAATCTACTTGAGTGTTATGCGTCGTTTTCGCAAAGCTATTCGTAAAAAGAGGCCGGAATTACGGGCCGGCAGCTCTTGGTTTTCACACATCGATAAAGCCCCGTCGCATTCTGGATTGATTCTTCGTGAGTTTTTCATCAAATTTTTAACCAATATCGTGTCGCAACCTACCGTACCGTGCACCGTGTGACTCCTGGCTATTCCGCTCTGGTGAACCGTTTTGAGTCAATTGAAGACATTGAACGGGAGTCGCTACACGCATTCCGGAAACTGACTTTAACATCTATTTCGCGGAAGCAAACAGAAGACTTCGAATCCTTATTTGCCTCATTATATATATTCCACCTCAATACTACTATACAATACTTTCCACTTCGATTTTACTACGAGTATAAACTTTTTGAAGCCTTTTTTTCCAACACTTACTACTCCAATAAGATTGACAACAATCAAAAAAATAATTTCCAGGCATTTATCAAAAAAATAAAATAAAATTTGAATTTTCCGCAAAAAAAATGTTCTTGCAATTGCTACGCCAGCACATACCGCCCACGCTGCAGCGTCGAGTGACTTTAATCGAACATCGTAAAACGACGTGCATTTGCGCACAATCATTGCAATATTGCGACTATGGTGAACCCGCTGACGTACTGCAGCTTGTCGAGTTGGATTTGTCCGAACCGAAAGACAATGAAGTGTTGGTGAGATTATTGGCCGCACCGATTAATCCCTCCGACATCAACACCATACAAGGCAAATATCCGGTGAAATTACCGTTACCCGCAATCGCCGGTAATGAAGGTGTCGGAGAAGTGCTGCGCGCCGGCGCCAACGTTCAAAAACTGAAGCGAGGTCAACGTGTTGTTGTAGTCGAGAGCGCGCTGGGCACTTGGCGGACACACGCAAACTTTTCCGAGCAACAACTCTTGGGTATACCGAATAAGATGGACTTGGCGACCGCTGCCACAATGGTGGTGAATCCACCGACTGCCTATCGAATGCTGAAGGATTTCGTGCCACTCGCACAAGGCGATTGTGTTATACAAAATGGCGCCAATAGCGCTGTCGGTCAAATAGTTCACCAATTGTGTAAAGCATGGGGTCTCAAGTCAATTGGCATCGTGCGAAATCGCCCGAACTTGGAAGAGCTGAAAACGTATCTAAAACTACTCGGAGCAAGTGAGGTACTAACGGAGGAGGAACTAGCGCAAAAAGATGTGGCGAATAAACTCTGCAAACTGCCGACGCCACGTCTGGCGCTCAATTGTGTTGGCGGTAAGAATGCCTCGGAGATGGCAAAGCTGCTGGCCGTTAAGGGTGTCATGGTCACATACGGCGGCATGTCGCGTAAGCCTGTGGTGATTCCAACGCCTGCGCTTATTTTCAAAAATATCTCCTTCTGTGGATTTTGGGTCACACGTTGGATGAGGGAGCACAAGGGCAAGCCGACGCGTGACAAAATGTTTGCTGAACTCATTGAGATGTTCGACCAAGGCAAGCTGAAAGGTGTCAAGCACGAGATGGTGCCGCTGAAGGATTATAAAAAGGCAGTTTCAGATGCATTGGACTTAAAGGGCATGGTGGGGAAGAAATACATTTTGCAAATGAAGTGTTGAGTTTTAAATAAATAGTAGTGTTGAATAGATATGTTGTTGTTGCAGTATAATAGTTACATTGTTACAAAATTTTGCCGGGCTTTGGATGTGGTTGACTTAACCCGAAGTGTAAAAGCAATAAAAGAGAACTTTCTAATTTAATTTCTATGAAACAAGTACATCTGAAATCTTTCCTCCATTACTTCCAAAAAACTTTTATAACTTCCACCTGCCCCTGAAGCTTGCAGTACAGTGAAAGCTCTGAACTTTTCTCTAACATTCCCGAAAGCGCTATCTAGCGTTAAGCTTTGAAAAATATCAAACATTTAAGTTGAAAAGTGTTAGAATGAGAAATCGTTTGAAAGCTTAGCGATATCGTAAAGATGTTTGATTTATTATTAGTTTCTATTTCTACAGAAACTCCGGATAGTACTTGAATACTATGTGAAGGCTTCCAGAAGTAAAAAGATGCCTTTGTATACCGTGGGGCGACCGGATAATAGATTGATGAACTCTAAACACTTGACTGAAATGAAACATTGCATCCATAAAATATTGATATTTGATTAGGAAGCTTGTCTGGGCTTTACCAATTGGTCAATGATTATTTTGAAGTTGATAATTACGCCAAGAAATTTTTCTGCATTTCGAAATGAAATATTAAGAACAAAATTTTTCCAACAAATAAGTTATACAAAACGGATGATCTCATCACCTTTTCAAATTAATGGGCTTTAAAAATCTCAGAATAATTTATTAGCCCATTTGGATTAAGAAGTACGGTTTTATGTCATCAGAGACCTTGAAGTTTAAAGGTTTCCAGCAAAACATTCAGGTATGCGCAGTATTCATTCATAAACAGGCAACCTTATGTTTAGACCGTAATAAATTTTGTTAACCACAAAGCCTGAGGAGCTCGGAAGCAGCCGCCTACCAAAAATGCAAAACAATAACAAAACCAAATAACACTCTTTCCCAGCTTTCCTTGGACTGCCTTTTTGCCTCAAAGTATTTTTTTCATACTCTTGCTTTCATCCACTTCGCATGCGATTTTTTCGTTTGCGTGGGAACGTAGCAATAAAGTGGAAATACCGTTGCATGTTTGATGTCAGCTGGCGACTACCAACTTACAGCTAACGGCTGACGGCAATACGAGTACCGCCAATTTGGCGAAGCTCGAAGTGCAGCGTCTTGGCAGGTAGGCAGACAGGCAGGAAGTAGCAGGTAAGTCAAAACCAGCGTATTCGTGTGCGATTGCAACACAAAAGCAGCAGCAGCAACAACAACGGTACACTAATTCACCGAACCAATAATCCTCCAGGTCATCAATGGGAAACCAACATCAGCGAAACAGAGCGAAAGCAAAGAAATTAAACAGGAAAGGCAACACTGTTGTGGCTTAAGATGTTGAACGCGAAGTAGAACTTTACTTTTGTATGAGATGTGTATATTAGGGTGGTGCTTAGTTTTCAGACATACCTTTTATACATATACTATATATATTTTTAACTTAATCTGTATTTCAATAATCTTACAAAAGCTGTTGATTTGAACTAAAGAGATTGGTCTTTACTGGTGACGGAGTTATGCCATTTTCAAAGAGATTAAGTTAACGATATCCATTTTGGATTGCTACTGATTCGGAGTTCTGCTGAAGATTTGGATACGTTAGATATCCAGTCTGATGTTCTTGAAATCATAAATAATCCCACTGGAACAGCAAATAAAACTAGTCTGTTGTGTTACTCAGGACTTCTCAGTACGGACCAAAAATACCGTGGCTTATCGACAAAGCGGATTGAGTCTGTCAAAAACTTTTTGAGGCAACTAATATCAAATCTAGCTAACTGCAGTGGTTCGCCGAAGCTTTTATTACCGAGAAGCTTCCTCACAACTTTAGCGAAACTTCGAACCCTATATGATACGTATCAACTATCTTCAATCGGGTCCCAAATTTCGCGATTGAAATTGTTGAAATGTTTAAGAAAATTGTTCTGGCTAGCTTTGAGGGTCCTTGAGACCAATAATATCGGTCATTCGTAGTTTAAGGATCACATTATGTTATTATAGTTTGTATATCTATCTAGCGTTTAGAGAAAAAAATTTCTACCAGGACTTTAATATTTTCGACTGAATGGTTGAGACCAAAAATATCGGCCAAAAGAAGTTTAAGTATCACCCTAGTATACACAGAAAAGTAAATATCTGAACAATTTAATGAAAAACAATTCTCCAGTTCCATATTTTTATCGACTGAGTGACTGAGGCTGTAAAATATCAGACTTCGAAGGACCACCCTATCACACAGATGTATATTTATAAGTACAGACCAGTAAAGATGTGCGCTTGTATAGAAGGGCAGCTGAAACTGAACTTCGAGTTGAAAGAGTAGTTAAAACAGGGCAACAAAGGCAAGCAGGTGCGATGTGCGAAAATAAAGCAATAAATAATTGCAAAAGAATACGGAATACAATACGAGAAATTAATGGAAGTCAAAAGCGCATATGCGTGTGTGTGTGTGTGTTTAGTATACACTGAATGCGAGCACATGAGCAAAGCACAAGAGTGGAATTGTGAAAGAACATTGTTGAATGGGAAATGCTCGTACTAAGTTCACGCTCAGACGCTTTGTTGCTGTTTTTTAGTTGTCTACTGTATTTGCAGCTTTTTTCCTTGTTCTCACATTGCCACAAGCAGCGCAATTGCAACGGCGTTACACACACACAGGCATCCACACTTATTAACTCGCGTACGACCCGCGAAGCAAGCCGTGAAAAGGGAATAACCTGTTGGGGCCAACGAAATAACAAAGATTAGTCATACAGTTTTTGCGCAACTCTGTTATTGTGTAGCTTCGCAGCGATAAATTAAGTTTATTATTAACCGACAGTTATCCAATCTGCATAATATTCGCTTATTGAAAATTAAACGTACACACAGTTTATTATGCGTCGCGATTTTTTACGATATTTAGTGAATATTTTTGCAGTAATGGATTACTGATTAGCGATTTATGTAAATGCTGTGAGAGACAGTGTGTGAACAAGTATTGCTTTTGGATATGTGCTTATGTGCCTCAATATGGTGAGAAGCACTGTTGAGTACTGAATTTTTCTGAAACTTCACAGATCTTCGAAATTTTTATAGTGCGGCGGAAGGCTGTATCACTATAAAACAGATACTCAATGGGGTTAGAAGAGTGATATTACTTGCGATATATGGATTAATTATTATCTCAATATGTGGCCCTTGATTTAACGTATACGATATGAAATCCTTAAAATTCTATTAAACCTTCCAACTACAGTTTTCAAAGTTACTAAGCGAGGCCACGAATTTGATATACAACTATCTGAAAACAATTAAACAATATAAGAAACAAAAATTTGTTTTTTAGTAAGGGAAATTAAAAAAATAGTGACATTCCAGAACTCATTTTAATTTTTTGTATCTTCTCTTACCAAAATTTATAAAATAGAGCTTTCATGGGTTAATAGCCTAATTTTTAATTTCCTACCTCCATTATAAAATATAAAACATAATTGAACTTAAAGTTAGTAAACATATATTCTGCCCGTCCTGAAGACTAAGTCGAGGTTATGTTTGATCCCGAAATGTAAAGCAGGTTTAGAAATATTTGATCCCGAAATTTCGGGATTATCAACGAATTTTCTAAGTAATTATAAAAATACAATAATTTACTGAAAATTATGTCGGGGTTAGAAATGTTTGATCCCGAAATTTCGGAACTGTCAACGAATTTAGTAACTAAATTCTATAGGGTGATTTTTTAAGAGCTTGATAACTTTTTTTAAAAAAAAACGCATAAAATTTGCAAAATCTCATCGGTTCTTTATTTGAAACGTTAGATTGGTTCATGACATTTACTTTTTGAAGATAATTTCATTTAAATGTTGACCGCGGCTGCGTCTTAGGTGGTCCATTCGGAAAGTCCAATTTTGGGCAACTTTTTCGAGCATTTCGGCCGGAATAGCCCGAATTTCTTCGGAAATGTTGTCTTCCAAAGCTGGAATAGTTGCTGGCTTATTTCTGTAGACTTTAGACTTGACGTAGCCCCACAAAAAATAGTCTAAAGGCGTTAAATCGCATGATCTTGGTGGCCAACTTACGGGTCCATTTCTTGAGATGAATTGTTGTCCGAAGTTTTCCCTCAAAATGGCCATACACATGTCAACCAAGTTCAGTTCTTCCATTTTTGGCAACAAAAAGTTTGTTAGCATCGAACGATAGCGATCGCCATTCACCGTAACGTTGCGTCCAACAGCATCTTTGAAAAAATACGGTCCAATGATTCCACCAGCGTACAAACCATACCAAACAGTGCATTTTTCGGGATGCATGGGCAATTCTTGAACGGCTTCTGGTTGCTCTTCACCCCAAATGCGGCAATTTTGCTTATTTACGTAGCCATTCAACCAGAAATGAGCCTCATCGCTGAACAAAACACGCGCGCGAAACACATTTCGAACCGAACACTGATTTTGGTAATAAAATTCAATGATTTGCAAGCGTTGCTCGTTAGTAAGTCTATTCATGATGAAATGTCAAAGCATACTGAGCATCTTTCTCTTTGACACCATGTCTGAAATCCCACGTGATCTGTCAAATACTAATGCATGAAAATCCTAACCTCAAAAAAATCACCCGTTATAAATAGAATACTTCACCGGAAACTAAATCGGGATTAGAAACATTTGATCCCGAAATTTCGGGATTTCAACGAATTCGGTAATATAATATACCATATTATTTTTATTTTTAAAGGACAAATCTTTGGTAAAATAAAGAAAAAGAGATTTTATGGATCAAATTTGGTAGTGATTCATCCCATAGTCTTATAAAGAACTTTACAACTTCAAAGCTAATGTCTGTTTTAACTTTTGCATGTGTACGTATAAACAACACTGTATATAAGTTTGGTCTAGGTAAAATCTTGAGATGGAGAACCCAAGTAAAAGTAGATCACACAGACATAAATGACCTCTTATAGATATTTTAAAATAAATTTCAAAAAATTCGAATTAAAATTACTAAGTCATTGAAAAGTGACTGCATATCAAATTTTTGCGTAAACTAATTGCCAGCATATCAAGCGATTACAAACGATTACTACCGATTACTAACCACCAAAGTGATTATTAGTTATTACTTTGGCATTTAATTGCTGGGCTCTGTATAAGGGAAAGGCAAGTGAATGTGAGTCACAAAAAAAATTTTTTTGCGTCCAATTTTGAACCCGGAAGATTTCGCACACCAATTTGTATGCATAAACCGCTTACTGTGAACTTAAACTCAACTCACATACGCAGGAGGACAGTTAAGTGCCACAACGACGCGTTGCGGCAGCAACAAGCGCTCATTAGTTGCCTTTCATTGCCCGTAAAAGTTGGCAACTAGCAAATTTACCTTGCCGCCCATTAAGTAAACAAAAGTACCGATATACTCAGTGTATGTATACAAAACTGTTTGAGGAAAAGTGCGGATGGGTCACGACAACTTAACCCTTATTTGCTGCATTTTTTTTTTGCGAAGAAACGCAAAGGCGGCAAATTGCCTAAGAGGCATGTGGGATTTCACCATTATTTCAAAGGTTTTATGTGTTTGTATGTAAATGTGCAACGAAATTTGTTTCCAATTTTGCACTTTTATTCGCGCACTTGCAATACAACGGTCTGGCGCATGCGCACACGCCACTTGGCCAAATTCCACAAACGCTTTCCTAAGCGTTAGACAAAATCACGTTTTGCCTGCGAATTCATGTGTAATTTATGAATTCGTTTATGAAACATTTTACTTTTCATTAATTATGAAATATCTCCATATTTTTCGATGTGCCAAGTGTGGGCGCAGAGGCAAGCCGGGTAGTCAGTGGCGACTTTTGCTGGTTTTTTAGCCAAAACTTTGCGTGACGCAGTGAACGAGTAACAAGGCAACAACAACAGCAATAAAAGCAACAAAATATAATGTTAACAACAACAAAATAGTAAAAATGCCACCAACAACAATAGAAAAAATAACAACAACAATATTAATAAAATTAACAACAACAATCGAAAAATGGCAAAAGCACCCACACGCATGGCATGCGCTTTACCGCACTTAAATTGCCTATATACATATTTATACAGTATATGCACAAAGTCCTCAACACCGCCAGCGAGTTTGTGTCTTAAGTCTTTTGTTTTTCTTCGCCAATAAATGAACTTTCACTTTTTTGGCACTCATTTGGTCGACTGGCGGTCGCTTGTGTAGATTTTTGTTTTGTTTTTGTGGCTAACGGCTATTGCGGCAATGTTACGTTATGACTGCATGCCGCGCCGCCGTCAATAATAGCGGCACTCACACACATACATAACTGTGACTGTAATACTTCTGCAACGGCGGCTTCTTCAACTCTGCGCTTCACACACACACATACATGCATATAAGGATACTTTTACATGGATCTTCAAAAGTCCCCTCTTTCAGCTAACTTTTTGCGCCTTTGTTTTTGTATTAATTGCTTGCAAGCTTTGCTCGTTGCATTTTTATTGTTTCGCTCCAATCATCAATTATGCAAATTCGCTAATAATTTCAAATTAACGTTTACTGCATAGCCATTTAGCTAACGGTAATTGGCAGCTTTTGCAAAAAAATCGCGAATTTAACTGCTAATAACAGGCAGCAAGAAGCCAAATCCTAGAAAAAAATTAACAAGCGGGCACATAGCTTTATTGCTGTATATCAATTGAAGAAAGCAATAAAGCATTTCGATTGTTTTGGTTATTAAAAGCGTATTAAAGCGGAAAATATATAAAAATAGTATAATAGCGTTCCATTTGTTGTCTCGAGACAATTGTGATTGGACATAAATTAGCTCTGTGATAAAACGTTAGATAACTGAAAGCTAAGTAAATGCTTTGTTAATGATTTCAAGACTGTTATCTCAGAAAATTGGCATATTGCTCCAAATACCACGCTTCTAACAGTCAGTCTTTTTGTATAATATATATTCTCTTCTCATTTTATTCTTCTATTATTAAATAGTTGTCAGTCAATAACTTCAGCGGAGATTTTCGAGCTCTGTTCTTAAAAATATCATTATCTGGTGAGTATAAATATTTATGATATGTTTATATATATTTACTTATTTACATTTAATATTTTAATATTGTTCATTTATTTTTCAGAATATGGATACAGATGAAGATGAAATCTTTGATAATTTGACTACCGCAATATGCGAAAATATATCCAGAACCAACACCAACGCCAGATTAAAAGAGAAAGCGTTTTCAAGTTACAACGGCATGGTCCTCGGAAGATGTGTTTAATTTAATAGAAATAACAGAAAAACATACTTGTCTGTGGGAATATTCTTCATCAGACTATAAAAACTGACAGAAGAGAGAGAACGCATGGAGAGAAGTTGCAGCGAACTGTCATGGCCGTAGCATTGATGAGTGCAAAGCCAAGTGGGCGAATGTGAAAACTACGTACAATAATACAAAAAACAAATTACAGGCAAAGTCTGGTCAGAGTTCACAACCTCATTGGCAATTTTGGACTGCAATGCAGTTTTATCATAACCACGACAAAGAAAAAACGACTTCATCTGTTTCAAATAACGGGTGATTTTTTTGAGGTTAGGATTTTCATGCATTAGTATTTGACAGATCACGTGGGATTTCAGACATGGTGTCAAAGAGAAAGATGCTCAGTATGCTTTGACATTTCATCATGAATAGACTTACTAACGAGCAACGCTTGCAAATCATTGAATTTTATTACCAAAATCAGTGTTCGGTTCGAAATGTGTTTCGCGCTTTACGTCCGACAAATTTTGTTCAGCGATGAGGCTCATTTCTGGTTGAATGGCTACGTAAATAAGCAAAATTGCCGCATTTGGGGTGAAGAGCAACCAGAAGCCGTTCAAGAACTGCCCATGCATCCCGAAAAATGCACTGTTTGGTGTGGTTTGTACGCTGGTGGAATCATTGGACCGTATTTTTTCAAAGATGCTGTTGGACGCAACGTTACGGTGAATGGCGATCGCTATCGTTCGATGCTAACAAACTTTTTGTTGCCAAAAATGGAAGAACTGAACTTGGTTGACATGTGGTTTCAACAAGATGGCGCTACATGCCACATAGCTCGCGATTCTATGGCCATTTTGAGGGAAAACTTCGGACAACAATTCATCTCAAGAAATGGACCCGTAAGTTGGCCACCAAGATCATGTGATTTAACGCCTTTAGACTATTTTTTGTGGGGCTACGTCAAGTCTAAAGTCTACAGAAATAAGCCAGCAACTATTCCAGCTTTGGAAGACAACATTTCCGAAGAAATTCGGGCTATTCCGGCCGAAATGCTCGAAAAAGTTGCCCAAAATTGGACTTTCCGAATGGACCACCTAAGACGCAGCCACGGTCAACATTTAAATGAAATTATCTTCAAAAAGTAAATGTCATGAACCAATCTAACGTTTCAAATAAAGAACCGATGAGATTTTGCAAATTTTATGCGTTTTTTTTTTTTAAAAAGTTATCAAGCTCTTAAAAAATCACCCTATATAAGCCCTGATAGTGAAAGTGTACCAAACACGCAATGGCCATAAGTACAATACTTAGTACCTTTATAATTATAAAAGGTACTTCCAGACCGCGGCGGAGCCTTCATCACAATGTGTTTCCCGTCAAATGCGCCTATACAATGGGGAAAATTCCATTTATCACTAAATTTTTGGGTACTGTCAATCCACATCTCGGTGTTTGGAACCTTGCAAATGTGTAATGTGATAACAATTTATATTTTTGATGTGATTATGTATAGCTACCTCTAAATATTCATTTTTCAAAGCTTTGTAAATTGCATCGCAAACTTCCGACACAAATATAGATATGGTATTCGGCGCAATGCGAAAGTCAACAGAAAAACTTTTGAAGCTGTCTCCAGAGGCAAGGAAGCGAAGTGTAACCGCCAAACGTTCATTGGCTGGTATTGCTTAGCGCATATTGGTGTCACTTTTTTTTATGTTTGGAGAGACTAATTCAAGAATATAATTAAAAGTGGGTTCGTTCATGCGAAGATAATTTTTAAACAAATATTTTTGATTGTTCACTTCACGATACTCGCGCAGAGTTTTTGCATACGCGCCGTCAGTACTTCTCCTCTGAAGCCAACCCAGCACCCAAACACTCCGCTTCTTCAATGTTCGTTTTTCTTTTATTTGTTTCTTTTTATTAATTAGGTGTACACAAATACACATAATTGCCACTATTTTCTTTTTTCTTGATGAAGAAATAATTATATTTAAAAATTATAAACTTACGTTCAAATATATGTAATTATGTATTCAAAGCTTATCAGCTATCTACTTTATTTAAGATGACAAGCCCAACCATGTGACAGGGTTGCACAAATATCTGTCATATTATTGAAGTGTACAAATCAGGACAGAAAAATCTGGCTCAAGGACGCCAATCATGTGAACACTGAAAATTCTATCGGTACACAAAATTTATTTTGTACAAATTTGTACAGAAAAATTTTGTCAAAAATCGGTACATTTGTCCAATCGTGTGATCTCAGCTTTATTCTTTAAACCAGACCCTTAAAGGACCCCCACAATCAATAAAGTACTTTAACTGTTTATTATTGTGGTCAGACAGTTTTAGAAGTAGCACCTTGAAATCTCCAATAAAGACAAAAGAAACAAATCTATACATAGAATATTAATTTATAAATTTTTTAAGTAATCGCAAACGAAAGAATTCTTTCTTATAATTCCTTACACTGTTTGGAAATACTAAGTATATCACTAGCTCTAACATTTGATTTCTCTGAATGGAATACTTATTGTAGAATATGTCCTCTGTACTGGATATTGATGAGCTACTTTCCAACCAAGCTGTCAAAACTTTAAAGTGATAAGAAGTGTCTATCATAATTTTTTCCGAAAGCTAAAGGGCTTTCTAAGAACTTTTTGTGCCGAAAGCTCATCGAGCTTTTATGGAAATATCTGTTTTAAAGGCTCAACCGACTTTCATAGAACTTTGTTGTCGCTAGAACAACGAAATTTAAATGTAAAGCGCGGGAAGTTTATCTTACAAGTAGAACACAATTTAGCTTAAAAACTTGTATTTTTTTATAAAACCTTCAGAGATATTTCAGCCTAAAAATTTAAGAGCTTTCATTTTTTTAAATTAATTAATACAATTTCTAGAAAAAAATTTTGCTTCGAAAACGAACGATGAAGGAACTTTTATGGAAGTTATTGTTCAAAAGCTTAAAAAATCTTTACAATTTTTTTCGTAAGCACTTTGCGTCGAAAGCTTTAATGAACTTAGGGGAACTTTCACTTTAAAAGTTTTATGAGCTTTCACGGAACTTTTTTCGATAATTCACGAGCTTACCGAGATTTTTTTGTTTCTTTAATGGAACATTTTTTTGAACACTTAATAAAGTTTGCTAGAAATTTTTGTTTCGAAAGGGAACTATCAACTAACTTTTATGGAAATTATTGAGCAAAAGCTTAACAAATATTCAAAAGATGTTTCTTGCAAGCACTTTCTGACGAAAGCATAACGAAGATGCAGAGAACTTTCAGCTTAAAAGCTTAACGAACTTTACTAAAGTTTTTTGTTTTAAAAGCTCAGTGAACTTTCATAGAACTTTTTGTTTCGAAAGCTCAACGAAATTCCAAAAAAAATTGTTTCCAAAGCCAACAATCAACGAACTTTTATGGAAATTATTGTTCAGAAGCTTAACAAATATTAAAAAAATCACAAGCACTTTACGTCGAAAGCTCAACAAGGATTCGGAAAACTTAAAGCTTAAAAGTTGTATGAACTTTTTGACTCGAAAGCTCAAAGAACTTGACTAGATGTTTTTGTTTCAAAACCTCAATGAACTTTCAGAGATTGTTTCGAAAGCTGACGGAAATTTGAAAAAAAAATTGGTTTCCAGGGCTCAATGAACTTTCATAAAGCATTTTTGTTTCTTTAATGGAAAAGAATAAATAAATGAAAATGAGTTCTTATTATAAAGCAAGTAACCGGTGTTAGTAACTATTTTTAGTGATACAATAGGCACAATCAAGGATTCTCCAAACAGCCGAGATATACTATATTCGTATATAAGAACATGATGAGACTTTTGAAAATAGTAGAAAGAACTAACCAAACTAGAAGAGAAGATAAACGATATATACTTATTCACATGTAAGTACTAAAGTTATATCAGATTATGCTAACTTCGAAATACTTGAAAGATTTTTGCACATTTCGTCGGAAAAGAAATCTCTTAATTACGGTGCGCATGCGCAAAAAGTACAAAGCGCGGCTGAGAAAACAATTTCACAACTGTATAAATTAAAGATTCAACTCGTTTTTACGCTAAACGCAGATGCGAAATTAGTTCATGTGACTGTTAGAGTCGTAAACGCTAGCGGGCTTTCCTGCACGCTTTATTTATGTGTGTGTGCGTGCATACATGTGTAGGCTTAAAATGCATCTCATT
The DNA here is from genome assembly GCF_023373825.1 of Bactrocera dorsalis. NCBI lineage: Eukaryota > Metazoa > Arthropoda > Insecta > Diptera > Tephritidae > Bactrocera > Bactrocera dorsalis. The sequence goes on from NC_064307.1 coordinate 45,283,914, forward strand.
TCCGTTAACACAGTAACAATAAACATTTTTTATGCTATTGTAATTTGCTCGTAATTCCGCGAGCTCTTTCATGCGGACCAAGAAGTGTCTCCACACAGAGAAACGCAACGCAGACGCTTTGGCCGCTTTGACGTGTGTGTAATGAGTTGGCATTCTGCTAAAGTTGGTCAAAGCGGCAAAGCGATCGCGATTGTTGCGTGTCATAAATGCAGCTAAAGTTGAGGCTAAAGTCACACAAGCAAATGGACGCACGTGATTTAATGTGTTCGTATGACTGCTCGTGTGTGTGTGAGTGTTGGTGCTTACGCGACAATAGTGTCGCTGGCGTCCGTAAAATTTGTAGAAGAACAAATTTTAATATTGCCTTGTGCTCCACAACCGTCTTCCTCCACAATTCCTGCCCCCTCATCCGCCGTCCAGTGTGTGCTGGCAACATTTATGACACGACAGTTATCAGCGCATAAACGTTGGAAAAACATAACAATAACAATAACATTAACAATAGCAATAAAATAAGTAAGTGAAATAAAAGTAAGCGGTAACAATTGTGTAGAATGAGTATTTATAAAGTCGTGAAATAAATGTGCGGCACAGTTCCCTCGTCACACACACACACACGCACACCGCGATGTTGCACCGCATAATCGCTTATGCGTGCGCTGGTGCGTCCGTTGCTTGTTACCTCAACGCACGAGCATAAATTCACACAAAAGCGGATATTCATACAGACATGTAACAATAACAATAACAACGAGTAATGCGCTTTAGCGGACATTAAGCCTTTAACTGCGCTTTGTTTTGACCCACCAACCGCTCAACACACCACACTTATCAGCAAACGGCAGCATGTTTATATATATAATATATAACCTCAACTTCTGCATATATGCCTGTACATACACATACATATATATAAATATGTACCTATGTCTACATATGTTTATTGGTATTTGTTCTACCAGAAGGAAGTGAAGATTGCCGCATGTAAAAGTGCGATTCTTCTGCATTTATGGCGCATTAAATAGGTACTTAACGCAACGGCCAACGCTGTAGCTACCGTGCAATACAGTTTTATGTAGATATGTTGCATGCAACAGCTAGAAAAAATGCGCGCATTACTTGCATGCAGACATACAAGTGGCCAGGTGTGAATAATCAACGCGAAGGCGTATTGGTGTGCGTGAGTATGCATTCAGAATTATGCGTGTGTGTGTGCGCATGCGTGTGACACAATTTCCATGCTGCGTCTTGGACGCCTGAGTGCAGCGGTGTCAACTCTTATTGTTCTAGCAGTTATTCATTGTGGAGCAACGGTGCGTAAGCACAGTGGGGTGGGAAGACAAAAATCTTGAAACAAAACAGATACAAAATAATATTGTCGAAAATTCAATAACTTTGTCAAAATTATATGGTAGATATGATAAGTTATATAACGTATATATGTATGATAAGTTAGAAGAAACGCGCTTTTTGTGAAAAGATTATAGTTCCCAAGAACTTGAAAACCGAAATTATTATCAAAATGCAAAATATGCTTGATTATTGCCTAAAAAATTTCTAAGGTGGTCCTTCGAAAATTTTAAGTGAGCCATACAGCTGTTTCGGAGAACTTGTTCTCACCGACTCTGAAAACAGAGTTTCAAGAAAACGGGGTTAAGTTTTCGGGAGCCCTTTACTATGTAAAAGATAATTTTTAGTAGCATACATTTTGGCTCACATATAAAGTATTGTAATGGCAGAAAACTATGATTTTTGCACCTAAGCTCCAATACATACTATTGCAATAAATGGTGGATACATGGAGATGTTTTGAGTATTAAAGTAATTTCTGGTTGAAGTTAAGTCAGACATAAAGAATCTCCTTGACAATCCAGTTTCGGTAAACTAAGACTCAGACATCTTTGGGAAAGGAACTAAATATCCACATCAACAGATTTCTCAGTGCTCCTTCGAGACATAAATGTTGTCACATACTAAGATACTTTAGCTTCATAAGAAACCGTTGTTTCAACTACACAATTCCTTAATATTCTAACCTAACCTAACCTATAAACAGCAGTTATGGTTTGAGTAAGACTTATTTGAGACATCTGATAAATTTCGCAAAGAATACCTAACTCAGTCGTGTGAAAATATATAAATAAATAATATATTTGGTTTCGCTTGCCTACATTTAGGCTTGTTTGCACCCAATTTGTTGCCTACATTTTGGCGCGCAGAAAAAATACAATTTTCAGTCAAAGATAGAAGATAAAAATGCTTATGGAATATGGAAAGTTAGCAAATTTTTTGAAGTATTTCTTTTGTCAATTATTTTTCGGAAGGGAAGAAATGTATGAAAATCTTTGGAAAAGTAAAATTTTACTCAATGTGAGAGATCAAATTTGTAGCATTACTTTTCAACTGTTGTTCTATTCTATTCATATTTAATTCCAGATTCTGAAACCATAGGCGTTAATAAGGAAGGACCACTCCGAATCGTTTGATATCAAGCGAGATCTCAGACAAGAAGACTCTCCATGTGTGACTTCTTCACTATATTGCTGTAGAAAATAATAGGAGCTACAGAGCTATATACATATATAAGCTACCGATGATATTGATATCATTGGCCTTAAAACCGCGCCGTTAGTTCTGCTTTCTCCTGACTAGTTAAGGAAGCAAAACAAATGGGTTTGGTTGTGAACGAAAATAATACGAATTATCTTATGTCATCAAACAAACAGTCGTCGCATTCGCGACTTTGCTCACAAGTGACTGTTGACATTCCTAACTTTGAATCGTAGATAATTTCGTCTCTCTTGGAACCAGTATCAACATCAACAACAACGTCAGTCTCGAAATTCAACGCAGAATAATGAGCTGTACGATATATACAGCGGCATTGACATATTTCGGCAAGTCATATTATCCAGATGGAAGGGAGCACTTCAGCTTTGAAGGTTTTCGATTCAGAACCAACCAGTGGAAGCAGAGGAAGAGGAAAACCTCCACTGTATTAGAGAGATCAAGTGAAGAAGGACTTGGCTGCACTTGAAATCTCGAATTGGCATAAAATAACGAAAAATGCGCTGTCAAACTACGAAACAATACTTCCCAGATTGTTTTTAGTTCTCAATAAAGCCTAAGTTTCATAATAAAAAGTTCAGGCGAGAAGCTTGAAAACTCAAATTATAATTTCAAAAAGATTATTTAAAACCTTAGAAACAAGTGGACATAATAACTTTCATGAATTTAAATTCATATTGGGTTTTTTCGAAATATTTTAATGAAAGAATTAAAAAGCATCATTAATGGTTAAAAATCCCGACATATTCCTTTAGTTTGAAATTCTGCTTCAGCTTATATGTATGAATTTTCCAAACAACTATTTCATTTGGAAATTTACAACTCACTCACTCAAAATAGTTGCACTGTCGCAATGGTTTACAATGTCCGTCCGTCCGTCCGCCGTCAGTTTGCATTTGAGCTGACGCATTCTTGCTGTCTAAAACATTCTACAACTAATCGCTCTAAAGTAAACACTCGAGAGGTCAAACAACTTTTGGTAACACACACACACACATACGCATGCGCACGCAGTGACGTTTATGCCGCATTGTCGACGGCGGCGGCGGGTAATGGTGTCTCATAAAGGAAAATAATAATGAAAAGAATTAAAACAAGCTCAAAGACAGAAAAATTCCAACTGTCCACCCGCTCTATGCACACACAGGCAAATAAACAAACAGTTAAGTCGTTTGCGTTGTTGTAGTTATGTTGCTATGGTTGGTGAGAAAACTAGCTCGACGCAGCTGGTTGACTGGCGCGTTATTTTTTTATTTTGCTTTTTTGGCAGCAACATTTTTGATTTCATTTATTCATTTATCTTTTTTCGCTGTCTGCATTTTTTAGTTTTCCAATGTTTTCTTTTTTTTATTTTTTGTTTGAAATTCATTTATTATAACATTATTTTTTTTTTGAAAACAGAAATTCCAAACCCTTTAAGGCAAAATATTTCAGAATTTTTTTCGGTTAACTTAATTCTTCATTGCATTCACAATGGATCTAAGATACTTATGTATCCCTTTCGTTGTATGCTTATGTATGTATGTATGTACATATATATGTGTTGGCGCGCTCCATAGTCCACTGCGTGACGAATTGTAATGGAATGTGTGACGTTTCAAGTGTTTTTTTATTTTTGTTGTTATTGCTTTTTCGTTCTTTTTTAAATAGGTTTGAACGTTTGGTGGCCCTATGAAATGCTTGCTAACCAATTTCTTGTCATTCAATGCACTCTTTCTTCATTATTCTACTTCTACTTAACTGCCATTTGGGTATTTATGTATGTATAAGTGCATATGTATATATATGTGCTGCTTGTGCGCCGCGGTAAGCCACTGGTAATCAAGTAATTTGTGCAGGGGCGTCAAGCAGCCGCGTGTTGCATACTCATAACTTAAGTGCGTGCGATGTGTTGGGCATAAAATCACGCTGATTAAAATGCATTTAGTCATTTGAATATTATACAACACCGCAGCGTTGCAATGAGCTAACTATGCGTTAAGTCGTTTAACAAATATTTACATTGACACTTACTGATTGGAGCGGCGGAGTGACACTTGTCGCAGAGATTGACTTTGTCGCTTGCAATGCAAAGGTTTATTTATTTATTTATTTTTTTAATGTGCTTTGAGCTTTTAAGTGCTTTTATTTGAGGTTTTGGAATCTAACTCGATGAACTTTAAGACTTTTTGTCTCATTTAAGGTTCCTAACTGTTAATCTATCACAATGGAAAAGAGTCGAAGCTCTGCTGAACTCTTGCAATCTAGCCTAGTCTCCCAGTTTCAAGAGAGATCCGTGAGTGCAGTTCAACAACTAGTTAATGAGGTGTTATAAGTCCTTCTGACCCAGATCATAAATCAAAAAATGGCATAGAGCTTTCAGCATATTTCAATTTGCTGCAATTGGAGTGGTTCTAACCGAATACTGCCCAACATCAATCACACATGAGGTAAGCCTAAATATATTAAAGGAACTCCCAGAGTTATAGAATGAGTGAATGCGAGAGAAAAACGTCATACCTAGGGCAAAATATATCGGCCTCATATCTTCGCTGAATCAGGGGAATTGGCAGGGATCGATATCGGCCGAAAAAGGGCAGGTTCTTGAGTAGTTTAAAGCACTTTTCCGATACTTTAGGATCTTATGATCCATAACTAGGACGTTTTTTGATATTACATAATTCGAGTGCCTATGATATCTTTTACTGAGATCGGTCCCAAAACTCAACCTGTATGTCAGTGTTTGTATCACCTTTATTTTTTCTGCAGTTTGCTTTTCACACATCATACAGAAGACTGTAGAATTAAGTCAAATTTTTTTTTAAATCAAAGTCTTTCGGATCCTAAGACAATATTAATATACTATGAAATATTCGCGGAATCCTTCAAAAGCAAGAACAGCACTGCAGAAAAACCGACATTGCCCTAATAATTTCTATCAGGTAGCTTTAATTTTACCTGGTCTTTATGTTTCATTGTTTCTTTTTAAAATAATTAAAGTTGAAGCATTGCACATATAATTATTTGACTGGGGTATTTCATGCAAAATCCCCATATTTAGCCACTAAGAAGAGACGAAAAAAAGAACGACTGGCGAATGTTGTAAGCTCGGCTATAACCGCCTAAGCGTTGTCTACGGTAATAGAAGAACGAACGATCAAACATCAAAGGATAATAAAGATAAACCTATAAATAATAAAGATCTATTTTCTTGGCTTACGACAACTAACAAGCTCCAGAAAAAGTGGTTTTTGTGGCTTTTGATATTCACTGGAAGTTTTATCAAAAGCTCCACGTATTGAAGTCTTCATTTTCTTCTATTTTACCAACATCTCTGGCAAGTCTTACGAACATCAATTCTTGTCCGAACCAGATGAAATATGAATGAGGATTATTTCTTACCAGAAATGCGCTCGGAGGCGACTGCTATTGGAGAAACATCTTTAATGATGATATGAAACAAATACAAAACTAATGTTCGGTGGAATTGTATATACATTTCTATAAAAATGAAAAGCCGAGGCAATAAAGTGAGATCACCCACAGTTTCATAGAAAATAAATTACCGTAAAGTGAACTATCTGTGGTATATGACATAAAAGTAACGATTGTCTGATTTCTAAGCTTTACTAAGCTTAAATTGCCTAAGCATCTCTGTAAACCTATAAATAATAACGACCTATTTTCTTGGTTTATGACATCCAACAAGCTCCAGAAAAAGTGGTTTTTGTGGGTCTTGATGTTCACTAGAAGTTTTATCAAAAGCCCCACGTATTGAAGTGTTCATTTTCTTCTATTTTACCAACATCTCTGGCAAGTCTTAACTTGCTCCTTTGCATTTTCTGTTTGACTTGTATGTTTCTCTAATTTAAGACTGGCATACAAGTTTCGGGGTTCTATAACACATCAACTAAGGTCGAATATTCCTCCCTTAGTGGTAGCTTGTTAAAAATGCTTCCAAAATTACATCGTTTGTGAAAAACCCAACCGAAAATCAAAAACAGTTCCGTTTTGCATGCATATGAGTCAGTCTCATCAAATCAGTGATGAACTGAAGAGTTATTACATACATTTATAAAAAACATTCCGAATATTCGAAGATCCGCAACTCAGGCGCATAATCATGAGCAGATTTCCCAATAACATGAAATAGAAATCATGCAACGAAATCAAAACGAATATTTTTTCTCCGAACCGCAACTGACACTGCCTACTTTGTGGGTTAAGCCGGCGAACTGATGCATTGTTGCATTTTGCTGGTGGCTGCATCGACAATGTGTGGCCCATGATTAATTGCTCAAATTTCTAGCTTTCCACACGCCACTAAATCACATGCAAATGAGTGCCGCAGGGTGAGACAGCAACGTGTTCGACTCGCTGCTGCACGTGCATTTAGCAACATTTACGCACAGTAAGGTGGCGGTGCGCCTAGCTATGTAAGTGTTAAATATATACAAATGAACTTGTGTGTGAGTGTGTTTGTGTATTGATTGGTTGGTAATAAATACTTTGCCATAAATCATTGCATTCAAATTGCATACGAAATTAAACAATATGAAATACCAAATAAAACTAACCAACAGGATGGCGCACATGCTTATGCATTATACCTGTGTGTGTGAATGTATGCATAAACGCTTTTAGACGCTTTGGCATGCGGTGGCAGCGCAGTTGCGGCCGACCGGCGGCGCGTAGCAGCGTCGAGCCACTTGAAATGTTTGGCTTCGGTGGTCGTGTGGTCGAGTGGTCGATGCGTTAAATGGTTAAAGAGCGCCATAAAAAAAGACTCATATACACATATACATACACACTGCCATAGATATCTACACACCACTTGCTTGCTGGCTACATTTTCTATTCATTATTATTTTCTTTTTCTTTTTTTTTTGTGGCTTCGCCGCTCGATTTGTTGATGAATTTATGCAAAATTATGCATTACAAAAACAAATATGAAAAAAACAAAAAAAATGTAAACGTTGTGGCTCACGTTTTAGCTCTTTAAAGCGTTTGTTTAGTTTCGCCAGCGCGTTTAACGAGCGTTTTTGTTTAAAACTTTTGCTGCCAAAGCTAAATTGTTTATGCAACATGTGTGCGTATGTGTACGTTTGTGTGTGTTTGTGCGCTTGTCTGCGTGCCGAAATTGGGTAATTATGACCATTGGTATTTTTTCTCATTTTAACACTTCAAAATTAGTGGAAAGCGCAGCAGCAAACTAGACAAGACAAGGTCAAGTTGAATGTCGAGTGGGCAGTGGAGCAAACTTTTGGTTCAGATAACTCAATTTGGTTGGTTAAGGACAAAACCATTAAATAAAATATGTATGTATATATGTCTGCAATTAAATTGTGGCATTTGAATATTTCATATTTTTGCATTAATCAATATATACCTTTTCGCATGGCGCTGCAGAGTCTGGTGACTAAACTAGACTTAAGTGAAGCAATGAATAACAGAGAAGTATAAAAATGGCTTGAAATGTTTTGCCTTTAAAAATCATTGAACTATGAAGTGGCTTTCAATTTTTCAATTTTTTCGGTTTTGCTAAATGATTACAATTACAGCAGTCACAACTGTAGTACATATTTTTTTAACTAAATATTGGGTAGTGGAAAAATATATAAAATATACATTTATATACTGTCCAGAGTTAGGCATAAGGTAGCCTTTTAAGTTGCCAGATCACTGTGGTATATTTTAAGCTGCTGTTTTTGCTATTACGAAAGCCGCAGAGCTGACCTCTAATGCACCTGCAGGTAATTCCAGAGTCAACATCTACGCAGACAACATAGCAATGAAGACAGTAACCTCGTTTTCCTTATCGGCCAGTGTTCGGAAGCGAGGCAGCAGTGGAAAGTATTGTCAGAAGCAAGCAACTTCACTTCTGCTAGGTGCCAAGTCACAAAGGCATCCAGGGCAATGAAATAGTGGACGATATTGCCAAGAATATTGTACGGTAAACACCCGAAGAGTAATCAACATTGCGAAACCTATGCATTGTCTATACGACGATCTGGAAGGAAGCATGGTAAAGAGAATCAAAACCCGATGGAACGAGCTACCTGGGCGCAATACTGCAAAAATCATATGCGAAACGGTAGATCGGAAGCACAAAAAATTTCTATTGGAATTCGATAGAAGAGACTGTAGGAACAAGATCAGAATACTAACTGGTCACTGTCTGGTAGCGACACAAGCCCGCAAATTGGGACTGACAGATCACGAAGATGGCAGGAAATGTCTAGAGCAAGCCGCTAAGAAAACAATAGAGCATGTCTAGTGTACTTGTCCCGCATTGGCAAAACTACGTTGTAAGCATCTAGAGTTCCAACGGTATGATAAACTGGAAGAGGTACTGATAGTGAGTCCACGGAATCTGTTGAAAGTCGCGTCAAGCGTAGGCATCCTAAAGTTCTACTACTCTTCATGGACCTCGTAACTGAACTCCATCTGATATCGCAACAGATCAAAACTGGTTTATGAATGGCTCATTGTCCTAACAGCCTAACCTAACATGTAGTTGTATTGATTTACCGTCTATATATTGGCCGAGAATTCGATAAGACTGATGCAATTGAAACTTTTCATAACATCTGCTTATCTCTCTTGCATAATCCAATGGAACCATTTGCCACCGCTCAAGCTCAATAATCAACCACAGGAGAGCGCGTCAATCACGTTTTAAAGGGGCTGTTATAAAGTGAGTATTATCGCTCTCTCTCTCCTAATGCCTTTGGGATGATCTTCTAGTTAATTTTATATCGATGACAACTGATTGCACCTACACTGCTGTTTTCCATGTACTTGTATAATATGTTGTATTATGAAATTTTAATTAATAAAATATGTAGATTTACTGAGGCTATTTGCCATATATTATTTAAAAAAAAAAGGAAAGTATACACGTCAAGAAACAGCAAAGCACTTTCACTTGTCGGCAGTTCACATGCACACCTCTAGAACACATAGGCGGCCTATTGAGGTCAGTCGCTATCGTTCATTCTAAATAAATAATCGCTGGCAATTACGTGCGAAGGACTCGTTACTCATTTGCTCATTCCCTCGAGCACTGTAACTGGACAACTATAAATGAATATGTATATAGTATATATATATATTATTATATATATATCTACATATGGTACATATGTATGTATATGTAAGCACATTTGTTAGATTGCATGCTTTTTGCTGCTATTCGGGTCATTTCAGGCGCTAACAATCAACTTTACTGTTCATTTAATGTTTTTCTCCACTTTAAGCCTCAACTATTTTAAGCCTGCAAATAGCCAACTACAAGCTTACATAGAAGTAAAGAATACCTATTCATGACTATTTATGTGTGTGTGCATTTATTTGTATTTGGAAAAAGTGGTTGGTAAATATTGATTTTCTGGCAGCCCTGAGGCGAGCAAACTCACAGGTGATTTATGCATGCGAAGGTGTGCATGCGACTAAATACATACATACTTACGTATGCATTAGTGTGTTTATGGTTTTTGCTTTGCAACGGTCTAATGAACGGGGTCTTCTTTTCAGCTTGCACGTGTTCTTCCCTTGAACATTTCTTTTCTGCGAATTTTTGTGTTTTGCATTTTTTAGGCTTTTGTGCTTTCTTATGTGCATTTTGCACTTATTATTGTTGGAATCGATAAGCAACCTTCAATTGTAGCAAGCATATTAGCATGAAATTTATTAATGCCCAGTCATATTGCTTTTGGTGACATCGTTTGCGAGTTAACACCTTTGTTTACATATGTATTTTTGTTGAGTATGTATATACATAAATATATTTACAACAATAGATATGTATATGTAAATGTGGAATTTGTTGGGCCTGCAAGCAAAGCAATTGCTTAAGTTGGTGAAGGCTTTTGTTGACAAGCCTTGCTGAAAAAATTTTACTAGGTCTTTTTCCTTATGAATTTGTTTTTGTAGTATTTAACCATATTAATACGTATGCATGTATATTTTGCCATATATTGTATGTACATAAGATTATATTAATATTTTTGGTTTAATGCATACTGTGAAGGACTAAGTGATTATAAAGTAAAAAAAGTAAATCCAAGGTTGAAGCCAAGAAATCATCTCCTATATCCTATGAAACCCATCATTTTTATAACCCGATCAAGATATATTAAGTTCGCCACAAACTTAGTAACATCCGTAAAGAAACATTAGAAATCATCTAAAGTGTTTACTATATTTAACGTAATGACCTAAGTCGTTTCAGCCATATCCGCCTGTCTGTATATACGCGTTCCAGTCCTTAGTTTTTGAGATATTGATCTGTAATATTGCACAGGTGCTTTTGTCTCCAAGAAGCTGTTTATTTGTAGGAATTACCGATATTGGATAACTACAGCATATAGCTGCCGTGCAAACTGACCGACTTAAATGAAGTTCTTGTATGAAAAACTTGTTTATTTGGAAAGATATTTTCACAAAATTTGGCACAGATTAATTTCCAAGGCAACGCTACAATCTCCGTATATGTTCTTCAGATCGGACCACTATACCATATAGCTGCCATACAAACCGACTAATCAAAATGAAGATGAACATTTCGTTATGCCCGTTATACTGCCTTTGGAAAATGTCTCTAATAAAATTTGAATTTGTATGTAGAGAACTAAGCAGATTCGTACATGTTCACACACCTTAAGAAATGTCTGCTAAAACTATTTAAAATATTTTTTTTTCTTATACAAAAAATAATATAAATAAATTTTATTATATTCCACTTTCACCAGCCGTTATTAGTCTTTATACCATTATTTTTATTTCTAAACAACTTTTATTGCAAATTATATGATTCTGAGGCGTGAAGAAATTCGCAACAGCTTCTGGCCATATTTGCAGCTACACATACATTAAACTTGAAATTTATTGTGCTTCAAGTCACACACTAAAGGTATACACACAGTGCTGTGCAGCACAAATTTCTTCGAAAAACAAAATGTATTTTTCGCATCCCAACAATTTATTAACGTGACGAAAATATGCTGTGGTTAATCATAGGCTGCCACCAGGTAAACATGCCCCACATATTTGCCACAATACACTGCCACACATATGTAACGCTACGCTTTCGCTCTACACACACTTCTAAATGAATAACGCCACCGCCTCGCGAGGCGTGAGAAATTCTGTATCGACGGTTTTGATGTGCTGACCGCGGCTCTTACACAAATGCCATTCACACATATACACTTACATTTTCTGTACGAAATTATTAGTTTTAGTTGTGTGGAAAATAAAAACAAGAAATTTTGGGGAAGAAAGTAGTACATGTCTATTAATAATTTCATGTGTTTAACGGCTGTTTGCAACGCCCCCTCGGTGCTGCCACATGCCGCACTTCCGTGAGAATGTCACGAATTCACAGCGTAAATGTAAATAGTGTACATATTTACAAAACATATGTATATATGTGTGTATGTATGAGTATGTAAATATTGGCTTAGAGAAAAATTTTCTATTTTATTGGCGTTAATTTTCGTGAAAATTTGCCGCCCCACGCTACCGTGCAGCAACAATAATATTAGCTTAGCGAGTTTAGAGGTGAGCAAAAATGTCTACCAATACATACATACGTGTATGTGTAATTTCACAATAGAATATTTCCTTTTAATTACTTTTAACAGTGCATTTCGCTTTTGTCATTTGTATGTGTGTGTGTGCACTTTTTCAAAAAATTTATTGAAATTTGCTGCGGATTTATGAGATAAAAGTGCGAAATAAATTCAAATGACGTCATTCTCGAGTTGAGTGACTCTCTGAGCTGATATTTATTTACATTTGTATGTGTAGATTTGCGAATTTATTACTTGTTATATAATATAAATTTGATTTTTTCCATTTTTGGTATTTTTGTGAGAGAATTTATGAAACAGAATTTTGACTGTAAATTTTTAGTTAATTTGAATCGCGAAGATTAATAGTTGCATAATAAACTTCGTAACATTTACCGGAACGATATGACATTTTCTTACGTTAAGAAAACAAAAATAAAAAAAATCGATTTTTTTTAATTTTAACTGTATATAACCTCTTAAGAAATTCCATAGTCTACTGAACTACTGAAACAGCAGGCTAATTGAAAAACGCAAAGACAATGAACAAGTGAAACAGTAACCGAAAGTCCTTGCCAGCTAACGAGTGATCTCTACTCGTTCGAAATATTCATGGATTAAGAAGCTTTTCAGACAAGGATTTGATTAAGATCGACCTAGTTGTATAACAGCTTTACCCTATAGGGTTCCGATATTGACAAGTGACAGCTTCTTGGAGAAAAATGAACGTGTGCAAATTTTCAAATGAATAACTCCGAAACCTGGTAGGCTACAACTGAGAGAAGTAGATATTAAGGCTTCTTGCTTCTTTTGCTAGTTTTCATTTACTATAAGTGGTAGTTACTATATAATATTTATAATTTGAAATAATTACGCCAGCTCAACAAATGTTCCAGCCAAATGACAAATTTTCCGTTTTTCACCTTGAAAAATATTTATCATCATCGAACATTCTTAAGAAGTCTCTTTGTTTAACCCTAACTAATAAATTCTGCGCTACTTAACAGTGCTATCGAAAGTCTAATAAATAAATTAAGAAAATTCAAAAAATCGCTTCTTCAAGGAATTCAATTCCAAGTGGCAAGATAACTTAATTATCATTCGTTTCAAGGTAAATTGAATTTAAGAATAAAATGCACAATTTTTGTTCATTCACCTTGACTTTGGACAAAGTAGAAAACTCTGTACGCTTAGATAAGCAGATACCAAAGTCAATAAGTGAAACCGAAATTCGTGCGAGAGGGGCAGGGGGAGCAGCACACGCACAAAGGAAGAGACGAAGCAGCAAAAGCAGAAAGATCAGCGATAACACAAATAAAAGTGAAAAATAGAAGGAAAACCGCATCGGTCGGTTCGCCCTAGAAATACTCGTTAGCTGTGCCTTGTGCTTAGAACAAGGGTATACGCAAATTTTAATTGAAGTTGTTGAAGTGTAGACTAGAATTTGTTACGGAATTAACGTCAATCTTATCGCAATGTAAATACTTCTATGTGTATACTTGCAGCGCTCACTGCAGTCTGAGCAACACATACATACCATATACAAATATATAATGAATGTATATATAGTGTGTGTACAATCGCCTGCATGGCGAGTAAACCCCAACGCTGCCGACTAAGCCAAATTCATGTCGGTGATGTCGACGCTGTTGTATATTTGCGGTCCCCCCTTACTCCGCACGAAGGTTACTGCCGATAGCAATAAGAATTCAAACTCTAAGTACTTAGCTACTCATATGTGTCTGTATATGTGTGTTTGTTTGTAAGCAATGCTTGGTGTGCGTGTTCAAATCGCAAAAGCTACAATTTAGATAGCACCAAACAAACAAGCAGCCAACCGTGCCATCAACACAGCCAGCCAGCCAGACATAACCCGCTTAGTCGCCAGTCAGTCATTCGCACTAACTTCTAGACAAACAATTGGAAACAAACATATAGCTTGCTTACAACTACCGGACTCCAAACCAATTCACTAATGCGCAAGTGGTTGAAGTGTCTAAGAACAATAACACGCACAAAATAAGACAGTAAAAGAAGGAAGCTTGCATGTGTTTGTGTATATGTATATGAACATTATATTATATATCATGAAGCCAAGTCGTCAACAGACCAAAAATCAATAGGAATTCAGATAATTAAATTGATAAGTTTGACCAAAAATAAAAACGCAGTTCGTACCCCGTTCGATTAATAATATAATATACTTATAAAATTATAATTAGTATTAAATTTTCACTCCACTTAAATTACCAGTGATTTCTGTTTAATTTTCTAGGAGCTCCTTAAGACCGAATTGACAATGCTAGCCGAAACCCTTTTGTACGTGAGATCGTTCATTCCTTTTGAACGTTTTGTATATGTGTTAGTTTCCGTGTTAGTTCTCCCATCCTATTGAATTTTCTGTAGCAGTGACTTGCTGGGGCTTTTCCAGGAATAAAATTCTTTTTTGGCATGAATATCTATCGGCATAATATTATATTGGTAGCATAACGAAAGGTTCTTCCACGAAAACATCGGCAGTCTTCAACCTAAACGTTCTTACAAGTTAGTCAACAGCGGATTGGGTTGAGTAAAATGTTCCAGGAAAGACATTTGTGAGAGAGAAGAATATGGAGAAAAATTCGATAGAAATATTGACAGTTGTATACATTTAGCTATCTGATATCTCAGAAGTAAAAGTTTAGTAAAATGAGCTTGGATTTATTTTTAGAAATGGAGAAGCTCACACATCGGATTACCTTGGACGACGGTTAAGAAAATTTCAAAAATCATACTTATAACCTTTGAAACCCTAATATAGTCAAACTACAGTTTTGTTCCAGTTACCGTTTAAACCTTTAAATTCTGAATGACGTTAAATGACCTTAAATTCTGAAGAAGTATTTTGTTTATTATTAAGGCCAGATATATTTTATGTCTTGAAGAAACATACTCGATTTTATTTATAGATTTTAAAGCCACCAACCATAGAAATATAATAAATCTACAGCTGACAAATATTTTTCAGAGTTCGTTCAATGGGGTTAATTGTCGAACTCTATCTAAGGCGTTTGTATCTTATGATATATGCTAGTGGTTTTCTAAGGCAAGATTCATTTTTTCGTCATGTATGGAAATCGATAAGTTTAGGAAGACTGTGAGAAAACTTTATTGTACTATAATACATTATATCCATTGTTCCTAAGGGCACCCGCAAAAGCAATTTTAGCTTGAAGAATGATTTTCGTAAGCTTAAGCTTTTATCTTTATTTCAAAACTATTTTAAGAAACACTAGGGTATTGGCAACAGAACCCTATGGTATGGAGATCAGCACACTATGATATCAAGAAATATGTCACATATGACGAGGCCTAACTAGGCAACATTATTCTGTGTTGAAACACATTTTTATTAAAAAAGAAAGAAAGAAAGAAAGATTTATATAATATTATATTAGGTATTTATAAAGAATAGGTAAATATTATATTATATTACACCCAAGTCTCTTGATCACTGAGGGTTAAGCATATTTTGTGTTGCCAGAAGAATATACTTGATATTCATGAATGGTTGAGTAAGAGTTAAACCTTCTTGCCAATGATTTCACTATACCAAGCAATTCATATGTTTATATAAACACATAATATACCATTTACTTTTATGGTATATATAATATTCACGTTTATTGTTAATTTTTTTATTCTTAAAAGTTTTTTTTGTGTTTTGATTTCTTTCCTTCTTATTTCACTTTTATTTTTTGTTATTAATTTTCTTCCCCGCAATCACTCACGATTGATAAAACACACTTTAATCGTTAAAATTACACATTCGATACAGTCCATTATATTTGTTATTGTTATTTGTTATCATTACTGCCTTATTGTTGTTATTGTACTACAGCTGATTAAATATTGAATGAACAAATTGTCATAAGCACTGCATTCGGATTGCTTCAAACAAACCGATGTTGTTGGCAACGTAAACAACAAAAACACTAATCATATTCAAATGCGGCCGAATGTAAAAATAGCTGTAAAATTTTGGGCTTTTTCGCGCTGACACTGACACACATTTTTTATCGCCTTTATAAAAGTGCATATGTACTCGTATATCGGTATTTATGTTTATGCTTTTTCGTGTTTATAATTTTATTTGCATTTTGCAAAAGTTGTAATAAATTGCTAACGCGAAGTGCAATTTTTATTGCGCAAATAACGGTTGCTTTTATTTCACAATGTAAGAGAATACATTTTTTTTATTGCAGTTACTAAACGATTGAAATTGCTTGTGAAATAAGTTTTGGTACAAAAATAAAATTAAAATTAATTTTTTGTTTCTACTAATTGCTTTGTAGTTTTCTAGACTATTTTTATTTTGTTTTGGAAAAAAGAAACTATTTGTAAAAAATATTTCTTATTATTATTATTTTTTTTTATTATTTGAAAATATAAAATATTTACGAAAAAATTTAACTATTGTTTTTTATTCGGAAAACAGTATACAATTATGATAATTTTTTTCGTAGCAAATATTTTACATAATTCTTATAACCCTTTTTATCATTATTATTATTTTATTATTTTTTTATAAATAATTAATTTTACTAATATTTTTTTATTAAAATATTTAAGAAATATTTGTGGTAAATATTAATAGGTAAAATATTTGTAAATTACTTCTGTTATTTTTTTTTGTTTTTGTTTGTCGCTTGAAAGAATGTATTAGAATGCCAAAAAAATCTTAGATTATTTTTTGAATTTTCAAAGTAAAAAATATATTTTAAAATAAATTATATTATTTTTATAACTGAATCATTTTAATTTTAATATTTTTATTTACTATATTTAATATTAAAAAAATATTTTGAAATAACTTATACAATTTTTTATTACCTTTAGTATTTCAATTTATTTTATTGTTTATTGTAAAATATTTTAAATATTTTAAAGTATTTTATTATTTTATAGTCATTTTATTTTCATTATATGGTTATTATTTATTTACATAAAATATTTAAAATTCATTTTTACTTATTTCTTTTCATATTATTTGCCGGAAAAAAATTATTGATATACTTTTTGTAATTTGGAAATTTTTTAAAATTTTTCAATATTAGTTAATTAGTTTTTTATTCTCTAAGATTTGCAAATATTTTGGTTGCCGCTCAAAAAATGGTGTCAAACTTATGTTATGTCGCAACTGTCTAGCTTCAGAATAATGCAAATAAATATGGTTATAAAGTAATTAAGCGAATCAGCACTAGCAACGTGCTGCTCCATCAAGATGAAAACAAAAAAATCAGTTAACAACAAATACATATAAACATTTTTAAATATTTTTCATTAAATCAGTTAACAGACTGAGCCAAAAGCCAACAGCAGAACATCTGCTAAAACTTCTACAAACATCAACGCGACGCAACAGCAGCGAATTTCCATATATACAAACAAATACACATATGTACATATATATTTATTGTCTAAACTCGTTCGGTTATTTCAATATTTCATTACGCTTGCTTAATTAACATTTATAATTAGTTAATTACAATTTCACGCACAATCAACGGGCGACGGCGCGAGCAGCGCGGAACGCGGTGAACTTCAACGTAGTTTGTCAAATGCAAATGCAAATGTTACCGTTGTCACCAATTACTACACAAATATTAACACAAAACAAACATCAATATGTATGTCTGTCTGTAATTAAACAATATAACCGTCACGCTAACTAGAAAACCGTTTAAGCACAATGACGAACGCTCGTACAATCATACGCTCGCACTGCCACCAAACAACTGAATCAGCGAAGAGCTGCCAAAGAGCCAAGAGCCAACGTGATCCACTGCGCCAACGAGCCCGTCCGAGGCTAACCGACGCTTTGTCGTTGGAGCAACAATTCACGCGTTCCGACAAGCACTGAGCGCCACTCTGAAGTAAATGTGTGTGTATGTATGTGTAAACGCTCACTTAAAGCCGACAGCGAAGAAAAGGCGAATGCAAAATGACAATAAGCCAAGAAGCGGAGAATGGCTAAAGCCAATAGCAAGAACAAGCCTAAGTATATCTAGACAACAGTCAGCAAACAGCAAAAACAATAACACCAACTGTAAGTTAAATAGTAAACGGCGCAGTGTAACTATAGTTATACACAAAAACCACAACAACAAAGAAACAACAAAGCGTAGAGTATGAAAAGCCAAAACATTGACTTATTCAAAGGTGCAAAAGACCGGTTCCACAGCGACGACACACTCGGCGCGACTGCGGCTAACAGAACGCGCAGCCACCGCTCGGTGTGGAGTTCACCGTCAGTTTGCCAGCCAGTCAGCTTGGCAGAGCTGCACTCTATTACATACAAACACATTTGTTGTTCACCTGCTCACACTCAGGACCCCACCAACCACTTGCAGGCTCCTCAGTCGCCGAATCGTGCGCTTACAAAGTAAAACGTGCCGCATAATGAACGCGAATGTGACGAGCTGAGAAAATGGAACAATTTAAAGGAAGTTTTTGGCGATTATGAATAAGAAGTTTGGCGTGGAGACGATGGTGAAGACTTGTGGAAAAGGAAAGCAGTCGAAAGCTGAAATCTGCAATGTAACAACTTTTTTATTACCGATAATAATGTGTTGTAGAGGATTAATACTGGCATTACCCTGGACTTGATATAAATGATACGCCAGCCTTTTCTTTCTCACAACAGTTAGGCTTGGCCTTTCAACTTAGAGCAGATCCGAAAAACCTCCCAATATGAAAAAATACCGATAAAAGCATTTTGCAATTAAGATTTCAATTGTTAGGATATCTCGTTAAGCTCAACTATTGAAACACATGCTATTTTTCACCCTTAGTTCCAAAGCCGTTGAGCCTGGGTCACATCGAGCCTAATTAATTAACAGTAGTGGCTTGTGCTTCCAATTTTTGCTCGGATATTGCATTGTCCATTGAAGATCACAAGTTTTTTCTTTTGTAAATCTGGTCAATGTAAAACCGGGACTACCATTTAGGCTCCACTGAAACAAACTCACATGTTCCCCCTGCTCCAATACGATGAAAGTCATTTTAATACATATTTTGAAACTTCCTTACTACCCTAGAGCATGGTACTCTATTTGTTGGACGCATTACTAATTTAAACAAACAGGAAATACTAGCCAAGCCCAGCAAAATAATATGCGGTAACAGATCTTTCAATGAAGTCAAGTTTAACTAGACGAACTTGAAGTCTTGAAAAGTCCATATTTTTTAAAGTATGAGAATATCATCTCTTAACGACTCTTACTGCAATAATTCCATTTTAGTTACTACTTTACTCTAGATTATAACAAATGAAAATTCCATAGAAAATATACCTCCATGCACAATTCTTCATGCCCTTTTTCAATTATTTTTTTTTAAACCATTTTTCTTTAAATTTTTACATAAAAGCCATTAAAGAGTTGAATAACTTTTTCACATACTAATTTCGGATTTATAAAACCATAAAAAAATTAGTGCAAAAGTTCATTCTTAATTCCACTAACAATCCACCGTAATTGACTATATTTAATGGCAAAATGGCAGCAGTTGGATTTTATTTAATACCGTAATTGCAGTGCCCCAGAAAGCCAATGCACGATTTTGTGTTGAATTATTTTGCTGAATTAAAACACCTCTGTTACACACTTATCTAACAAAGTATAGTAACTATATACATATATACAGTTATATAAAAGATTACTTAAGTATTTAGGGCAAATTTTCACAGATAAATTATCTGCTGTTTGCTGAAAAACTTATTGGCCACTGAAATGGATATAAGCTTGATGAAATTTAGGAATTGGAAATTTATTTTAAAAATATTACTCAGAAAGGATTTAAAAATAAAAAAATAGCGATAAATATTTTTCAATTTAATTTAAAAGATTTCGATCGAACCGAAATTATTTATCGATTTGATATATAAGTATATAAGTAAGTAGTAAAAGATATCGATAAATATTTATTTTGAAAAAAGGGCGATGATAAAAACATAAAAAATTAAATATAATCGATTAATTTTTAATTTTTTCCCCAAAAGTCGATAGTTTTTCTTCGTAATCGATTATTTTCCTTAGAGTCAGTAAAATCTAAAAATGCAAAATAATGCACTAAAATATACAAAATGCCTCGAATTCTACAGGTTTCTTTATTATATTCAATATTGTATAGTCTCGAAACAACCGTTAAGCAAAACCAAATATTTCCAAAAATGTGCTTTCCAGTTGGACAAATGGCAATAATATTATTTACCATATTAGTAACTAAACCAACAACAACAACAAAAATCAAATAAACAAACTCTCAAACTCTTTCTAGGGGGTGGTATTAGCCGGCTACCATGCCAACATTTGCATATGAGCTTCGCACTACCTTTGTGGAACGCAACGAAAGCTAAAGAGCACTTTGTGGACTGTATTAACCAGCGCGCTCTTTTGTCTAACAACGCGCTTTTGCAAGAGAGACACGCATTTTCTTTTACTTTTCTCATTTTCGTTGCCTCCACAGGTCGTTTTTTTGTTTTCTTTCTTCTTTACGTCGTTTCGTCAGTGTCTGCGCTAGCAACTTGTACTTTTAAGCGCTGCTACAAATGTTGTTGGTGCTATCAGTTGAATGTTGTTGTTGTTTAATTGGCATACATTGAGCTAAAAATAGTTTGACGTGTGCCACAGGTAGTTTTTTGATTGAACGTCTTCGAGCCGCTGGCAGGCAGAGCAGCAAGAGCAACAGCAGCAACAACAATAGTAATAATAGCAACAGCGTCGCACTCACTACGCTTTATCTCACCTTGCCACAAGACGTGTAACATGCACCATATGTACAGGCAGCCATATCAACAGCACTGCCCTTTACTCCGCGCCTTGATCATCCAGGTGTTATCCAATGGTGCGCCGCCTTGGCCCAGGCACGCATGCTCACACGCCCGCCGCTACTTTCCGGACGGCATTAGTGCGCGCAAAATCGTATTATTATTAAATAGTAAAGTGTTTTAAAAATAGCCAAGACCGGCAGCCGCGGCGACGATGAGCAAGCGCAATTCAATGATTGCACCGCATTGTTGTTGTTGTCGTTCTGTACGTCGTTGCTGGCAAAGCTTTTGCAGATGTGCATTTTGGCGGCGCACGAGCAAGCAGCGGTGATAAAGACAATGTAGACACTCATATACATATATATATATATATATATATGTTACATAGGAGTGTGTGTGTGTGTGTATCTGTGTATACACATTCAACATGTTGCATGCGGTTTTCTGCTGTTGCACGCTGAGTATTGCACTCAACTCGGTTGATTACTTGCCGTGTTGTTGTTATTGTTGTTGATGTTATTGTAATTGTAACTGCGTTAGACTGCAGGGTACTGGTAATAGTTATATGCATGTTTGTTGTTGTTGGCCGCTGTTAAGTCGAAGGAGTAGCCAAATTACGGCCAAATGTGTCGTAAGGTAGAATTTTATGCGAAACGGATTCGACACGAAGTCAGTTGATCATAAACAAAACACAACAACAATACATTAAAATACATGTCTGTATGTATGCGTGCATTGATTTGCATACGGACTCGCGCTGATGTAACAAAGTAACAAACTAGTTACCCGGCACAGCGTCGCTCTATTTTTAGCTGAAGCTGTGTTCTTTGTGCTCCATTTTGGTTCGGCAAGAAAATTGACTCTTTAAAAGTTTGATTTTGTTTATTTGCTGGCGGGTTTGCTTGCAGTCTCGGTAGGTAACTTGCTTTAAAATCAATGCAGGCAACCATTATAAGCTTAAACTTGGTCCATATAGTTGGTATTTGAGGATGTGATATGTTTGTATAAACATATGTGCATATGTATAGCAATTATTTTTGTGTAAGGATAGGCAGAATGGGTGGTGCACTAATAAAATAATTGTAATGATTTATCCAGCCTCCTTTAAATGTCTGACAATTGAGAAAAATTATGTCTATGTCTATGAAACTAAGCAAATAAAAAACAATATTAATAAAAAAAGAAAAAAATCTTTCCTATGGCCATTTTTTCAGCTGTGTGAAGAATATAAGATAGCATTGGTTTGAAAGAATATCGAAAAATATCCTTCAGGCTATTACGATATGAGAATATTCAGGTTAATTAACATATACCATACAACCATTGTATGAATAAATATATTTGTATATTTATACTAAAGAGTTTTTCAATAACAGTGTTATAATTTCTTCACAGAATAAAAAACGTAATAATTGCTACGAAAATTCAATGTTTTTTATTTAATGTAAAGTACAATCGAAGTTCTAAATATTCAGTCAAATGGCCTGCACGATTTCCTTTGCGGGAACGAATTCAATGAATTTTCCAATTTTCGAGTACTTTTTCCACTAAAAGAGTCTTATATCATAAAAAGAACGTTCAATATTGACTTTTAAAGCGTGAAGAGAGTCTGGTTTATTGTCAAAGACGAATGACTTCAAATATCCCCACAAGAAGTAGTCTAATGGTGTTAAATCATAACGCCCTACTTGGAGGACCATTCAATGTATCAATTTCTTGAAATAATCGAATTTTCAAAACTTTTCTCGCAATAATTCGCACGTAGCTCCATTTTGTTGGAACCAGATATTGTCAAGGTCATCTTCTTTCAATTGCCGCCATAAAAAGTTGGTTGTCATCGATCTACAAGTATACCGCCCACAGTAACATTGTCATCAGCTACATTTCGAAAGAAGTGCGGATCGATGATTTCGCTGCACCAAAAACCATACCAAATGTCAATTTAGGTGAATGTAATGGTTGTTCGTGAATAATTTGTTTTGTTTGTTGAATTAAAGGTAAAGTTGAGCTCAGGCACTACCGGTATCACAGCTGATGGATAATAGAGCTTATGCTAAGAGAGTTAGTTGCAATAGTAATACGTAGCCCCCTCCCAAGAGCTGCAGAAGAGGAGGGCTTGGCTCAAAACGCCTAATGCACCCAATGAACCTCCGGCGAAGAAGCGAAAAGATGTCGCCTTTAAACAAGCATCCACAACCTTCACCCGGATCGCACCGAGGGAGAACCTACTCACGAAAGGGAGAACACAAAGCGGCGAGGGAACAATACAACGACCAGCAGCAAATGTGCACACACGTCGACGAAAACCCTGCCAGTAAGATTCTGATTATTGTATACTGGAAACCCGGAACGGATTACTTTCACTTTACCTTCAGTAGGTAAGAATGCCATCTTACCGAAATGGCTGGCTGGCTAATACTGTTCTCAGCTTCGTATCGTTAAAACCCTGGCAGATCTTCAAGTACTTTCAATTCACGTCGCTATAATTTTCAGTTGATAAGAGCATCTTATTCGAGCCCGAATCTAGCTGAGAACAAAAGCTGTCATAAGGACTTGTGTCAACCCTCGCGTGGTCTTCTTGCTTGCATAGATAACCATGAGGTTCATAAAGGGAAACTGTTATAGGTGCAAAGATACCGGCTTAAACCGGAGACTTACTAAAATCAAATGAATACATCACAACAACAACAAAAACAACAACAGAAATAACAACAAAACAAAGATTGCCAAGATGAGGAATACGAGACTGTCTTCTGTAAAAGTAGTAGGATACTTAGATCTCCTATACTCAACATCACTCCAAAACAACCGGATAAAACTAGAGAAAAGATAGCCTCAAGGGAAACTCCGGCCACACTAGCACTATCAGCAAGTTATCCAGTTTTTCGACCACTAGATGAATTCTTCTTCCAGAATTCCCAATAAGTATTAGCCGCAATGAAGAAAGGTATTGTAGGAAATTTTAATCCAGGGAAATCAAACCAAACTGTTTTTTTTTTTAATTAATTAAATTGTTTTAAATAGGTGGTAACCTTTCAACTGCGTTAATTTACTTTCATACTAGTATTAAACTGAGCAATCAATTTATATTTCAACACAATGTGCAAAACTGTTGAGTGGTTCTGGCGCTGGGTATAGTACGAGCGGGACGAAATTTAGTTACGCTACACAATTTCGTTGCAGTCGATTAATTAAGTTTCATTTCAAAAATGAAATAAAGTCACAAAAGTAAAACAAAAAATCAGAAAATATGTTTTTAAATTTTTTGGTTTTGATTCTAAAGATTTTTCGTTAAGGGAAGGTTACAAAACAGCACTTCTAGAAAAATGGATTTTGTTGAAAACCCTAAACAATTTACGAAATTTATTCGAAATACCATACCATAAACAAACAGGTAAAGAGTTCACCCCACAATGCACTACTTGCCACATCATGTCGCCAGCACACCCAAATCGCTTTATGACCCGAAAATAAATACAATCTTATCACTGCAAATCTTATATAATCTTACAGGGGAGACTTTTGTTTACTTAACAAGCGCAACGAGTAATCAAATATATCAAATTAATTTGCATGTCTTTAAGCTTGCAATAAAAAAATGCCTGCCACCGATTTAACAGTCAGCAAAGGAAACACACACATACATATGCATTGGTGTAACAGCACTTGAATGTAACCGCGAACCGCAAATATGAAACCGCCAGCAGTAATAACAACTGCAGCAATCTCAGCACGTCAATCAGAAGCTGTGACCAAATCAAGCAACCGCCTCCGTAACTAAAATTCTTAAATATATACACATGTGTGTGAGTGTGTGCGTGCGTATGTTTGGGTGCTACTTTGATGCGACTCGCCCTCGAAATGCGCGCGCTTACAGCAACAACAACACTGTTGCCTTACAAATGCAATTATATGTGCCTGCATGTATGTATAGTACATATATATTTTTTTACATATAAATATGTTTATTGCATGCATGTGCATATGAAATAAACTCAAGAATGAAAGAATTGTCTAAATTGAAAGGCGAGTAATCGCAACACCTACACTTCAATTCGCCATGGCAGATTTGCAGAATTAAGTAGACGCAGTTTACAGTATGATCCACACACACACACACATTTATACTTAGAATAATGTCTGCGGCAATGAAAAATACCAAAATTGCATTGTTGCACACCTCTGAGTTGTTGTTGTTTTTGTTGCTGTTGTTTTTGCAGCGTCTGGCTGTTGGCGGCAACTGATGGCCATTTGGCTGACTGCAGCACCAGCAATTCAGTGTCTGAATATGCGCCTAACTGCCTGCTTCGTTGGTTGGCTTGCTGCCGCACTGACTGGAGAGGTGTGGAGTCGGCTGAGTCACCACAAAAAATTAGTCACAGACAAAACGACGAATTTTTTCTCTAAATTTTCTTTGCTTTTAGTTTTTGTTTTTTCTTGAGCAGCAGCTTCAAAGCAAGTCTCAGCTGAAATGGCACAGCCAGTCAGCAAGTGGCAGCAACGAAAACAACAAATATCACAGTTGAATAAAATATCGAATAGCTGTTCACATATCTACACAAAATTCAGTGCGAATGTAGGCTTGATAATGTACCCAACAGTAAGACGATAGACCCAGCAGTAAGACGATAGAAAATCAGTTTTTTTAAGAATTTTTATAAGGCTCTCTATCGTCATAATAAGGGAGCCAAAAGTATTCGGCTCGATATTTGGAAAATTATATTAAGGCAATGGAGTCGCCAAATGGTTGATGAAGGGATATATTCTAAGGAACTCTCTATCAACTTTAGTTTCAGACGGCAACGGTAGTTTTACTGCTCCGGAATGCAGTCTTCTTCAGGGAAGTGGCTGGCTATCCACTTTGAAAGAAAGACGGCAATACTAACCTTAAGCTCACTACCGTGTGTTCGAGGCTAGTTATGGATTACATAACCTAGTTATCAAAGGCATCAGTGATAAGATTGGGAAGATGGAGTCATGTGCAGAATTTCAAGCAAGTGGGAAAAGTTCTCTGCGCACCTTTCACTTGGAAATGGTCAGAAACGAATCTTTACATATGGTTCAAGCTACTTATGACTTCCGGTCCTAGATTAAACCTCTGGGTAGCCAAAAACAGCACCCGGTGGATAAAGGTCTAGTCACAACCCGCATCAAGGTGAAGATCTTCAACATATCGCTATGGGTAAATGGGTTTAGGCTGATCGACTTCGCCGGAGCTTAAAGTATGGTTATCTGTAGTACTACTTGGTTGCCTCCGGATCGAAAAATCACCAACCAGATCGATAATGTTGTGATAGATGGAAGACGCGTCTCCAGTGTCTTAGACGTGCGCACGGTCCGAGGTCCTGACTCGGCCAACTATGATATTTTGTGAAAATAAAAAGCTCACTTTTAAACTCATGGACCAGAACTTTGAAAAAGTTGGACAAGATATACTATATGAGTATACTATATACATATAAAAACTTGTTTCCAAAAACCATTTGAAGCAGTTGAAAGAACACGAGCTCTTAGAAAACTGGGTATATATAATAATAAATATTTTCAATAAATTCAAGAATCTATAGAAAATATCCCTAAAATATGAAACAAAAATTACACTTTACATCGAGGCATTAAGCAGAAACTGTCTTACCTTCACTCTTATGAGTATTATAAATCATCTTATCTCCATTTTTATTTTAATATCAAACTGGTACGCACTTTGATCTTTTGCCAACGTCAAAAAGGTTAGAACGAGAATGTAATGTAATTAGATCAATTTGAACTGAGACCAGTAGATAACCAATTTGGACTAGTTTCAGGTTAAGCTTGAGGTGTTGAATTTTTATATAAGGTATTCACAGTGCACTTGTATGTTTAAACGTACAAATGTGAATAATAACAACAACGATAACAATGCCAGAATAAATGCCGCCAACAAATGTAAATAATTTCATATTTATTTCTTGTTGTTGTGTTCATGAAACATTGCTTCGCATGATTCAATAATATTTTATCTACACATGTGGTTGTTGTCGATGCTGTACATACATATGTACATACATACATTTATACATAAACTTTATTAAAAATTATGAGAAATTTATCTGTTTAGCGCGATATGATGTAATGAATATTTGTAATTATTTGATAACATCTTTAAGAAATGACCTTGATTACTTTATTTACACGAGGATATTAGCACAAAAGGTAAAAAATATTTGCAACGCAGAAAAAAATTATTTACTTAAAAAGATATAACAAAAAGATTACACTCATCCGAGCCACTGAGTCTTTAAGACTCCATATGAATTCATAATATAGTTGTTGCTGGAATTTCATATTAAAATTTTATTTATTTATTTATCAAAATCTTTTTTCTCAAGTAACAACAACGTTTTCGCGAGAATCGCTTCTTGCATGAGTTGGATTCACCGGAATATGGGGAAATGACGGTGCGTTAAACTGACTTCATTCGGCCGGTAGGAGTGAGGAGTGATGAATGAACGTGATTTTAATTTATGCGGCAAGTGCCGACTTTGTCTGCATATTTATCATACGTTTGGTGCTTTTATGTTCCTTTTACACGTTTTTATAGTTGATATCTTATTTCATATTTACTTATGAATGTGAATAATAGGCTGCATTCTACAATGGGCAAAAAATTTTAAGACTTTGTTCATAATTTTAAAAATCTTAAATTATTCTTCAAAATTTATGTCGTTCACTCAAAGTAATCCCGATATCATAATCGAAGAAAACTGTCAACATAACCTTGATTTTTGACCAGCTTTGATGTAGTTTTTTCGGCTTCGGCTTACCTTGGCCACGATTTTCGGCTGATTGATCGTCCGTTTCCGGGTCGTAAGAATAGATCCAAGACTCATCGTCAGTAATACTACGTTTCATAATATCCTGATAGTCGGAACGCATTGTTTCACAGACGTTAATGCGACGCTACTTTTTGAAAAATTTTGTGATTTTGGAGCCAATCGTGCTTTCACTTTCCTTAGGCTTAAAATATCTTTCAAGCAAGCATATACTAAATACTAATGATTATTTTGATACGACATTTGGCACAGATGTCACTGGCAGTCATAGAAAAAATAATTCATCGAATGGTTTTTCTTGCGTAATTAAAAAGTCTTTCTACTTTTTGCCCACATTTCAGATGTATGCATATATCACATAAGAATTTTTTAAGTAGATTTACATGTTCATGCATTTCTGGAGTATTTTTTCTTCTTCCTCGAGATTGTGTATACTATACGCCCACTTACATTTGCGGTATTTATTGAATATGCGCATTTGCTTGTTTGCGTAATAAAGACACTTTTGAATAAGTCTTCTGATAATACAAGTTCTTCTTCTTCTTTATTGGCGTAGACATCGCTTACGCGATTATATGCCAAGCTAACAACAGCGCGCCAATTGGATATTCCATACGAAGTCAGGTCCTTCTCCACCTGGTCCTTCCAACGGCGTGGAGGTCTTCCTCTTCCTCTGCTTCCCCCGGCGGGTACTGCGTCGAATATTTTCAGAGCTGGAGTGTTTTCGTCCAGTCGAACAACATGACCTTGCCAGCGTAGCCGCTGTCTTTAAATTCGCTGAACTATATCAATGTCGTCGTATATCTCATACAGCTCATCGTTCCATCGAATGCGATATTCGCCGTGTCCAACGCACAAAGGACCATAAATCTTACGCAGAACTTTTCTCTCGAAAATTTGCAACGTCGACTCATCGGTTGTTGTCATCGTCCAAGCCTCTGCACCATATAGCAGGACGGGAATTATGAGTGACTTATAGAGTTTGGTTTTTGTTCGTCGAGAGAGGACTTTACTTGTCAATTGCCTACTCAGTCCGAAGTAGCACCTGTTGGCAAGAGTTATCCCGCGTTACATTTCCAGACTGACATTGTTGGTGGTATTTATACTGATTCCTAAATTATCGAAATTATCTACAACTTCAAAGTTATGACTATCAACAGTGACGTGAGAGCCAAGTCGCGAGTGCGACGACCCTGGTTCACTGCCAGACCCATTTGCTTTGCTTCCTTGTCCAGTCTGGAGAAAGCAGAACTAACGGCGCGGGTGTTGAGGCCGATGATATCAATATCTTCGGCATCGCCATTAAATAATACAAGTAGTCTCAGTAAAGTGTTGAGTAAAAAATTTTAAACTCCCGTCCCCTAAAAAAGGCTTTAGTTTTCGAGCACGAAAAATTATAATTATCATACTTTTAACTATAGGATAGAAAAGTAAAAAAATTATATACAAATATAATTCTAGAAAAGTGTTATTTTTGCAAGGAATTTTTTATCTTCAACATTCTTTAAGAAGCAGACGAAATTTATCCCAACTTCGAGGTTAAAACAAGCAAAAAGAAAAGTGGGAAATAAAATATGGATTCATTAACTGTTCTATCGTCGCCTACACACTCTGGGATTGATGGGAACTTTCACTTAATACCGAAGGTAAAATAGTTCCTTGTTAGTTAAGGATCATATAGAACTTCAAACTTTAATTTCAACCAGCCGAAGTTGTTAAAGTTTTTTGAGAATTCTAGGGTATCTTTAAGTATGTCCATATATATATATCAACGTAGATATTATGAGCAATAAAAATCGGTAGTTTTATAGCAGATTGAAACTTTGCAATTCAATATTTGTATTAATGAAAACAACAATAAAAGCATTAGAGCCAAAAGGTAATGCATAAATACATATTGCCGTTCGGAGAAGTTCTTTCTGACGGAACTTTGGCCCGAACATTTTACTAATTGGGCTCCTTATGAAGTTAAAAAAGTTCATTTGGCAAATTTACATGCAATTTTTCAAAGAAATTCATACAGGGTTAAGAAAATGTCCTTATATCTCATTCGAGTAGACTGTGACAAGGGACCATGACCACAGAACCGCTTATACTAGACGGTGGTGATTTCAAATATAAACTGATCAAAACAAAGCCGGTCTT
This sequence comes from Bactrocera dorsalis, assembly GCF_023373825.1. Taxonomy (NCBI): domain Eukaryota; kingdom Metazoa; phylum Arthropoda; class Insecta; order Diptera; family Tephritidae; genus Bactrocera; species Bactrocera dorsalis. Next base: position 45,313,802 of record NC_064307.1, read on the forward strand.
ACGGGAGCTGGAGTTATACCTAGATGGAATGGGATATTATACCCTTTTTTATTTTTTGCAAATTTAAGGAATGCAAATTTAAGACGGGACAATGAGTTAAGGTCAGATATATTTTCAGAAAATAATGTAAATAGAATTGAGCTTATATCGGAGACTATCGCAAACTATCAGACCAATGAAGGTATTATAAATGGTGAACTAAACTTTTAAGTCTTAACCCTAACACCAAGGGTTCAAAAAAAAAGCAAAAATTGCGCATGCGTCCAAGGAACTGTTCAAGCAAGGTCGAACCAGAAGTGCAAGCCAGTGCTGAAAAACTGGTTGAATAGCTGGTAGAGCTTCACCAAATCGCCTAATGAGTTGCGAATTGAATTTATTGGCGAATCGATGACAGCCACAGAGATAATTTAGAGATTGTGATAAATGCTTTAGCAATACGTGGTGATTGTAAACGAAGAATAGCGTCAAAGAGTGGAAGTGTGAACAAATATTTTTCAACTTCAATGAGAATGTGGAATGGAGCAGAATATTTTTTACATAATTTTAACACTAAAGGGACAACATTGACATAATTTTAAAGAATTGTTTGGAATTTTTTTTGTTTTGCAAAAAAAATCGAAGTGTTCTTAAATAAGTTGACCACAATATTGCGTAAGATTAAGGTTAATAAACTTGAACGATAAACATTATTTTACAACATTCTCTGAATTTGCCTGTGAACTGTAAATTTACACTTGTAAATAAATTGAAATATATACAAAAAACAAACACTGATATTTAATATTGATTCCTTTGTTTTTGGAAACATTAAAGTCAAAAGACCGACAGTTTACCGAGTCAATATTACCAATGCGTTATTTGCAGTACATATACATGTAAACACCTTAGTTTTTATACCCTATACAGGGTGAATTTGGTATGAAGTTTGCAACACCCAGAAGGTAACGGCGGAGACCCTTTAAAATATGTATATAATAGGTCAGCGTGACAAGCTAAATCGATTTAGCCATACTCGTCTATATATTTATAAGCCAACTAGTCGTTCAGTTTTTGAAATATCGTCCTGAAAATTTTCAAACGTTCGTTGCTCACCGATAAGCTGCTCATTTGTCGGAATCGCTGATATTGGACCACCATAGCAAATAGCTGTCATACAAACTGAACGATCGAAATGAACGAAAATCAAATTTACGTTTTTTTTTCTTTGAAAATGCATCTTTATGAAATTTGGTACAAGTTAATGTTTCAAATAACGCTGTAATCTCAGAAGAAATTGTTTCGATCGGGCCAATATAGTATATAGCTCTCATACAAACTGAATGATCAGAAGTGCTTATATGGAAAACTTTTTCATTAGTCGAGATATCTTCACGAAATTTGGCACAGATTATTACCTAAGGCAATTATACAATCTCAAAAGAAATTGTTCAAATTGGACCACTATAGCATATATCTGTCATACAAACTGAACGATCAAGTTTTGGTTTTTGCACAGAAAATATTTATTTGTGAAAGGTGTTACAACCGAAATTTACGTATTTCTTGTTGTTGTTGTGCAGATTAAACATTGTATATGCATTTATGTATTGTTCTTTTACTAAATTAAATCAAAGCACATAAAAGTACAGAGTACATTCAACTTTTTTAATTATTTTATTTTAATTATTTCTTCAATTTTATTGCAAGCATCTACACATTTAATTTTTAATGCTCGCATAAAAATATTCACACATCCAGACATAACATATAAACATATAAAATGACTAACTAAAATTTTTATATATGTACAGTGTACGACAAAACTAAAGCACGGATTCTACCTTATCGGTATTTAACTAAATAAAATCATAAAGTAAGCATTGAATGATGTTTTATTGAGTTGTATTATTAGTTCATGTATTCTTCTTTTAAAATTAGTAAAAATTAAAAAAAATTAACTTATTCAAAAAATATATAAAATTCGATAAATGAAAATCTCCAAAAATCTGGTGCGACAAAACTAAAGCACATAACTAAGAATTCACATTAATTGTTTGTCTAACGGTTTGCAATGCTCAGAAAATATTTTATATGTGTAGTTATTAGCTAAATTGAAAAATATTAGTGCATATTCAGTTTCAGTTCGTTATTCAAACGGTTGGTTGTATGTTAAAGTGAAAAATATATCAATGGCTCGAAATTACTATTCTGTTAATTTTAGAGAAAAATTTGTTAGCGATTTTAAGAAAAGAGAATCGGCTATGACTATAGCAAAACAGTTTGGAATAAATCATCCTATTGTTTCCCGAACGTTAAGCCGATTTCGCAAATCAGGCTCTTCAGTTACAGTGCATAGAGGTGGAAGGCCGCGGAAAAGAACCGGAAGAGAGGATAAGGCAGTCACTCGGGCAATAAAAAATTACCACGTTATATCGGCAACATCTATTGTAAGACAATTACGGTTAAACATTTTACACAGATCCATACAACGTCGAGCTGTCCATGGGGGATTTTCATGCTACCTGTAGCAAGTTAGTGCAAAAACGCCGTATATTTCTTTAAAGAACAGACTGGTGCGACTGGAATTTGTGACGAAAGTCGTAAATTGGACGATTATCAAATGGCAAACTGTACTTTTTTCTGTCGAATCGAAGTTTATTATGAAAGATTCGGTTGGGCTGAAGCTGATATGCAGACTGAAGGAATAACGCCTAAATTCACATTATACGGCAGGCACAGTGAAACACGGTGGAGACAATGTACTAGTGTGGGGTTGTTTTTCAGGGAATGGAATAGGGCCAATTCATCATATAATTAGTATAATAGACAAATTTAAGCATAAAAATATGTTTCAGAATATTATACTGCCGCATGTTGCAAAAGAAATGCCTTTCAAATGGAGTGATCAACAAGATAACGAACAGAAACACACTGCTTTTTATGTAAAACAATGGTTTATTGAGAACATGATTGAGGATTCGAAGTGACCCGCATAATCACCAGATCTCAATCTCATAGAGAACCAATGGGAAATTGTAGATCGAAAAATCAGACGTAAGAATTGTAAAAATAAGGACGCTTTATTCATACAAGTAAAGGAAGCATGGAAAAGCATTTCATGTGTCACATCAAATAAATTAATTACGTCCATTCCTCGCCGATGTGCAGCTATATTGAAAAATAAGGGATACACAACCAAAAATAAAAAGATAAAAATTTTTCACTCGTAAAATCATTTCGTGCTTTAGTTTTGTCGCACCAGATTTTTGGAATTTTTCATATATGGAATTTTATATTTTTTGTTAATAAATTAATATGTTTAATTTTTACTAATTTTAAAAGAAGGATACATGAACTAATAGCACAACTCAATAAAACATCATTCAATGCCTACTTTATGATTTAATTTAGTTAAATACCGATAATGTAGAATTCGTGCTTTAGATTTGTCGCACACTGTATATGTGTATATGTATGCCAGGCATTTGTGATAACATGACTATAAAATAGAAAAGTTAAGTGTCAAACTTGATTGCTGAAAAAAACCAAACAACAAAAAGAAGAAACAAAAAATTTCGCAGAAAACAATTCAAGGAAATCGAGAAGCGCACGTCTACGAATATTTCACTTTAATTCACTGCAATTGACTCTGTAATTGAATCACTCGACGGCGTAGAGTTTGCGAAAAAATACGCGCCGCTGAAAGTGAGGCCGAAGCAGCGGCGCAGAAAACCCCAGCGCTGCTATGTGTAATCATTTGTGCAGATCTACAAGCGGCACTACTCACACACACACGCACAACAACAACAACAACTGCACGCACATTCAATGAACATTTACCGCACAGCTCTGCAGCTCTTTGACCTTTGCCGCTTGTTTGTGGCGTATTTCTTCTAAATTTATACACAGTCTCTAATTTCCTTGCTTTTGTTGTTGTTGTTAAAATTTTTGTTTTGTTGTGCGACAAATCTGGCGATTTTTTGCTCCGGTCAATTAATTTATTTCATTTAAGTGATTTTCGTTGCTGCTTGCGATTGCTTCTAAAAATTTACACACATGCAAATGTATACATGTATGTATATATATACTTACATATATATTTGTACAAGTAAATATATGTGTGTGTACTTTTCTGCTTATTGCTAATAATCGCTTGAGTTTGTGTCCTTTGTTATAATGTTAATTGTGTTGTCATATTTTGGCAGATTTATTTATGCTTTGAATATTTGGCGACAACTTGGCTCACAGCCAAAGGTGCTTTGTTTTTGTTGTTTTTGTGCAATTATAAATATATAGAGAGTTTATGAGTGGTGGAGAGCCACCTGTTTCACTTCGAGAAATCCAAGTGGGTATCAATATATACATCTATGTATATGTATGTATGCTTAGATTGTTAAGACATACTGACATATGAGCCGCTCAATCGATCACATCGATTAACTCCACTTTTTGAAAAATCTCAAATTTGAGTGTCAAAGCCCTCGGTATAGTCATAACTTTTTATATTTTTAGTAACTTTCCTGAATAATAAATATTAGTACCGTTAAATGGCAATTTTTTTGGCAAATGAATAATTAGTAATTTATTTCAGAAGCCATTTCGATTAACTCCATACTCTTATATAAATCATTTCAGTAACGCCATATCTGTTCTGGCCGTGCATCGACGCTTATATGTTTTTAAACAGCCGAAGATGCTCTCTCCCTGTCAATAATATTCGTAACAAAATCGCATCGGATAAAAAGAAACACAATGCAAGCGGTAGTTAGTATGGCAGTGATCTCGCACGCTGAATGTTACTGTGTATTTCTTAGTTTTTTCAACATTACTCCCAGATTTTTTTCTTAAGCAATAAATATTATGCCGTTATAATCAAGATGAGTGAGACTAATAATGTGAGTGAGGAAAGCAGTGATGATTCTTTAATACGATTTATCAACAGAAATTCTGGGTTAAGAAGACGTTTATCGTTTTCCTCAGATTAATCAGATTGCAATAGTACAAACCCAACAAACATATTGATTGGGAAAAAAGAAGTCGTAATCGTGTTAAATGGATACGAAATTAATAAAATCATAATAGGGTAAAAGGTTTGGCATACAGGAATAAGGGAGGAAAATTAATACCTTTGTCGATATTTAATGCAGATGCCGTCGAACTTGCAATCAAAAAATTATTTGGATGAGAGAGAGGCTGCCATGAAAGAGTTTTATTGTTTACATAGCGGTCAAACCATGTCAAGTGGTCAACTTGACCAAAATATTTTCTTAAAAGGTTGTATCAAAGTTATCAAATGAAGATCACATTCGTTTACATATTACTTTCGAAAAGAGGGACCATATAATCAAAACATGTTAGAAAAACGTCGTTGCATCTAATCCAAGTGACTTACTCAGATTTTTTATCAACAAAATCTGTAGAACCGTCTATCATTAACAGGAAAGTAACCGTCACAGGGCCTTGGGCTTGATATACGCCAAAGATATTCGCATACAGCTGATGAAGGAGTCATTATTAATAATATTGCTGAATCCTAAAGAATAATCCCGCTAACATAAATCTGCCATAAATTAATTACGAAAATTATTTCATAACCGAACTTCCAACATTCGTTTTAATGGAAAAGCTGTGATAAAAATGTATAACAACTAACCTTTTCTGCAATAAAAACTTAAAAATGAAAAGACTATCTAACTTTATTACTTTTTTCAGTTGCCAAATCGTTTGACTCCATTAGTCACATAAAAAATGTAACATTTCTGACGATTATTTGTTGGCCTTTCTTTCTTATTAACTTTGTATACTGTTAGATGGAAGCTATATCTGCAATTATGCATTCCACATTATTTAAATATTTGAATTTTAATTATCAGCGGAATTTTTAAAAACAATATGCATTGCATCATCGTGTTTCTCAACTTTTCGTTTTATGGAGTTAATCGATGTGTGCACTGAGCGGCTCATATGTATATTTATTAGGGTGATTCAAAAAAAATTTTTTTTTCGTTTGGTACTCGGAAAAATAGGTTCCTAGACATCTCTAAGAAAGCCTCTCCAAATATGAGTTCTTAATTGTAACGGGAAGGTCCTCCTACATACTGTTTTATATTTTTTCTTATTATCAGATGGAAAAAATTATATCTCCACTACATGAAAAAATATCTTGTTCCTTAGATTTTGTAGGAAATTGAATGCTCTACAAAAAGGTCTCGAATGATTTTTTCGTAAACCCAACCCTTTAAAAGATATGAACAGTTAAAGTTTGATTATTTTTAGGAAAATTTTTTATTTCTTATTAATTGTATAACTTAATGAAAAAAAATTGCTATGAATGATGAAACTATTTAATATTTAAAACTATTTCTCAACTACCTCCTTCAGTATAACGTAATTTACATTACTAACCATGGTCAGAGGAAGCTAAGACTTTTTGATTACAAGTAGCATTACAAATCATTATTCTTGCTAATGCTATCAAATTCTTATTCACTTTTATTCACATTCAGAGTTGAGAAAAAGATTCCAATACTAATGTCCTCTTTTTCTTGAAGACATTACAAAACCCTCTTAGATTATCTGAATTTTTTTTGTCCGCATATTATGTTTTATTCACTTTACCCTCTAATACTTCACCTACTATTACCCAATTTCACTACCAACATATGTTACTAACTCACATTTTCTTTTAAAGGAGCTATCTTTCATTCAAAACTTCCGATAGCGATTCGAGCTCTGCTTTCTAGTTAAAAAGAAATAAATATAAAGTCAAAAACAAATTATACAGTTTAATTCAATACAATACAATACAAGTTTTTCCATCAAAACATCAGTTTCCAAGGTTTAGCGAATTCCTGAGAACCATCCGAGAAGAAAAGAAGCGGGTAGTGAAAGTGAAAATAATACAGAACGAAGAACTTAATGTATTCATTGGATGCAATCAAACACAAAACTATTTGAGCAAAGAATTCATAATTTCCTTATCCCAAATGTAGAGGTTTTAAAAATATCTTTAATGTATAGGACGGAAGTAGAGGTACTTTTTCCAATAGCCTCTCTTTGACAGATCGCGCGATAATCGCGTAAAGCCGGCATGTTATCTTTGTTTGCGACTTAGTATTCATTACTGTAACATATTAGACTGAATAGACCACGTCCAGCTCGCAGTGAAAAAAAAAAATATAGCAACCTTAGCCGAGAGAGTACACGAAGACCGTGGAGAGTCGGTTCCGTGCCTTTTGCAGCAAATCGGACTGACGTATGGAACGACTTAGCAAATTTTACGTCGAGATCTTAAATTGAAGGTGCACAAAATAGTTCCACAAAGATCCGCCGTTTCGTCCCAAATTTTGTTCAGCAATGAGGCTCATCTCTGGCTTCCTGGGTATCTAAACAAGTAGAATTGCAGCATTTGAAAGGAAGAGCAACCAGAAGAGATACAAGATTTGTCATTTCATCAAAAAAAAACAACAGTTTGGTGTGGTTTGTGGCCGGTGAAAACATCGGTATCTACTTCTTAAAAACCAATGCTCGTTTTCGCGCCATGATAACCGACTATTTGATGCCTTTAATTGAAACTCGTGATCCCAATGACATTTACACCCCTACTTTGAGCACTTGAAAAATTCAACGTATCTCTAATTTGTCAAAATTTGAAATTTATCAAGCATTTCGTATTCTTTGTCTGAAATAAAAAGCTCTTTTCTTTATAAGTTGTTAAGATATCATATGATACTTTGTGCAAGAAGAAACTTTTATAAAAACGGGGCAAGTATTAATAATATACTAATTTATTCTAATTTATTTGAAATATATTCCAGATTTTTTTTTTTAATTTGGATTAAAAAGCATCATAGGAGCAATTAACTGCACGCATATTGCTATCAATATAATTTGAATATAAATCAGGTGTTTCTATTTACATTATTTTGTTCTCCACACGTGTGGGGAAAAGCTTTGCGAAATCAAGCTTTTACTTTTATCAAGATTGTCACAGAATACCAAAATATTCCTCGCTTGATAAATATTTGAGTTAATTTTCAATATTTTATTAATTTGTCAAGTGCACAGAATAGGGGTCTTAGTTTCAAAGAGATCGCATCACTTCCCATACATCGTATCAATCAATGGATTTATTGAGAAGACACTTCGGTGAACAGATGATTTCACGGTTTGAGCCGGTCGATTGGCCACTCAGATTATGTGATATTCCAACTATAGACTTTGTTCCAGTTGAAATGTTAGACGAGTCATCAAAAATTGGTCCCAACGGATGAACCATCTGGAATGTAGCCGCGAAAGACCTAGACTCCGTTGAAAGGACCAGGTGGAGAAGGACCTGCCTTCGCTTGTAATCTCCAATTGATGCTACCTTGCGAAAAGAAGAAACGAGTGCGACGCTGTTGTTAACTCGGCTATAACCTCGTAAGCGGTTTCTACGTCAGTAAAGGAGAAGATCCCATTATGTCGCATTATCTAATGCTAGCTGGCTTTCCAAATTTTATATTTTATAATCTGAGAACATTGCAAAATACTTAAAGCTTTTTGAATATGTAAGAGCGAGCCTTAGGTGATTTATCCATGACCTCTTCTATACATCCTTTTTATGAATGCTTTTCCATTAAATGGTTCGAATGCTATATTGAATATGAGATAAAAAGCTCTTCAAAGCATATATTCAATTTTAGGGTCTCAGTGGCTAATTTTTCTTTAAAAGCGAATATCGAATAATTCATCGTCTAATTACGCGAATTGTGTTACTCAACATCTCAGATTTAAACATTTAAATATAACGACCCACTTTCGGATCAACGAACGAAATCTTTAAATTAATTTATATCAGCACATACATACAAATCATATATAAGAATAACAAGAAAATCTCCACTCACCATTTTTCGTTCATAAACAGCCGGTGGTTGTGTCGCGCTTCCATTTCCATAATTATCCCATTCATCCCTAATTACAAAAATAAAAACATATACATAAATAAATTTGGAAACCAAAATAGAACGAAAGAATTTAATATAAAATATTTCATACTCCAATACAACAGTTTCTCACCATTCACATACACATACACACAATGCTTAACGCTCGATCGTCACTCACCTCTCCATGCGTTGAATTACCGGCATTTGCGCTGTGCTGTCATGTATGCGCACTTGATCGGGTGTGATCTCCTCTACAAAGAGATTACGATTCGCCGGCACTGTGGCAAAGCTATTGCTGCTGCCATCTAAGAAGATCGGACTTAATGGGCGACACGAACCACCTAAAAGCTCATCAATGTTCTGGTGGCGTGAAATGAACAGCTTTTCACCACACACACTCTTACCATATGGTGTGTAGTAATCAGCTGCTTGTTGTGACTGCTGTTGTTGTTGCTGCTGGTGATAGTAAGGTGGTTGTGGTGAGTTGGCGGCCGTTGCTGCGTTCGACGGCTGCGGAACGTATTGGGGCTGATAGTAGTGATTCACTTGAACTTTTGCCATTGGAATGTTATCGTAAGGGGATTTGCACTGATTTAGATTGCGCGTTGGTGTTTGTTTGAGTGGCAGCTGTTGTGGCAGTTCTTGCTCAAGGTCGATGGGGCTGGCGCATTGTCCCAGCGGCGGCGGGCGCTCTGAATATTCGAAATTGAACGAATTACTTAGTTCGGTGCCAAAAGTTTGTTGTTGCGCCCCAGTTAGCTGACCGTTATTGATCCGCTGCACTTCTGTATCGGCGCGATCGACTCTATCTTCACCGACCGCCGCCGCATCTCCATTCGGTACCTGTCCATTTTGTGTGTGTGTCACTTGCTCTTCGTCGTCTTGCAGCCACCAGGCTTTTTCCGTCGAATCACTGCGGTAGATACGTGATCGCACCGGTGCATGTGCATGTGGTTCGTCCGCCGGCTCATCGTTCTTTTGCCACCACAATGTTTCATTGGACTTATCGCGCACTACATTTACGTTTGTTGGTTGTCTTTGTGCTTCTTTGTTATTTGACTCATCCTCATCATTTTGTTGCCACCAAGCTTTCTCGCCCGACTCCACGCGTCGCACAGTGAACTGTTTCTTCATGGGTCCAGACATCCACCAACGCTTATCATCGCTGGCATTGTTACTGCCGCTACTAGTTGAGCGCTCTACAGTCTGCGATTTACGTGCCGGTAACTTGATGGTGGCCTCAACGACCGCCTCTTCTTCTGCATGCTTTGGCTCCTTGTCGCCTTCACTCAACCACCAAGGTTGCTCGCCGGACTCCACACGGCAAATCTTCAATTGTATTGTGCCATTTTGTTTCGTTGCGCTATTCGATTTTTCCACGCGTCCGTTACTCTTACTATCGTCTTTACTATTTTCATTCGAGTCACCCCACCAGGGCTTTTCGGGCGTACAGTGACTTCTTGCGATTTGTTTACTATCACCATTCACTTTATAATACGACGCACTTGTTCGCCCATCACTATAATTCGTTTCATTTTGATCATTTTCATTATGCGCTTCTACCGCCTCCGTCTCTACCTGTTCATCGTTATTATCACTCGTCCACCAGCTGTACTTAGCCTGCGATGATGAGTTATTACGCTCATTACAGCTTTGCGCATCCGAATTGTGGGTTAATGATTGTGTGGGCGCTGTTGTGGCTTCACTGTGATCTTCCTCTTCCTGATTGAGTGTTTTCAAATCGACGTCGGCCAAAGTGTCATCGTCGTCGTTACGTAACCACCAAGCAGTCTCACCCGAGTCGATGTGTCTCAACTTGAAACGCATATCGTCCTTTTGATGATAACCCAAAGCAGATGCTGTATCTATTTGTCGACTTGTGTGTTGCCACCAACTCGATTCGTCTTGCTCTTCCTCGGACGTAGTGGCCGTAGTCGTGTAGGAATCTGTTACCGCTTCGCTGGTGATCGCCGCCGTGTCGGTGACTGTTGTTTCGTGTGGGAAGTGTGTACTACTAGATTTCGTTGACTTTGTAGACTTACTACAATCTGGGGTTGCGTTGCTGTACTTCGTCAGACTTTGCGGACTTCTCGCAGATGTCGATGTCTTATCCTCAAAGCTGTCGAGGCTCGTATCGTCACAGTTACGTTTGGACGTCGCGGTGTTTGGTTCTAATTCAGCTACTGTAATTACTTTTGCTGATACTGCTTCCGTACGTGCAGGATCAGTCGTTGTCGTTGTCGTTGTGGTCGCGTTATTCGTTGGCGATGTGTTCGATTTGGTTGCTGCCGTAAGACTGCTGCCAATTAGCTGACCCGTCTCTGAATCGCCCCCCGAATTGTCGGAGCTTTCAATGAAAATCGGTTCGCTATTTGCATCGCTCTGACGAGCAACAAAAAAATTCGATACAGACGACAATCTTTGCAATCGGTTGGAAGACTTCTCTTGCGAGCTAGCGAGTGGCGATCTCGAATTTGTGCGCGATGATTCAACAGACGCTGTCGCGGGCATATCGTTTGTACTTAGCAGCGCCGGTGGTTGCTGTGTCGCCTTGCTATTTTCATCTATTCTTCGCTTCGACGACGAATCATTAGAATCACCTGTGCTGGTTGTCGCACACTTTGTCACACCCGAATTATTGGCTGTGTGATCTTTATTGTGGGTGTTGATAGTCTTCTTCTTGCCGTGCTTTTTGTTAGTTTTTTTTAGCTCACTCGAGCTCTCCGCGCCACTCGATGACGAGGCAGTGGTTGTTGAGCTGGTCGAAGTAGTGGAAGACGTTGACGGTGTGCATGATTTGTGTGCACTATTTTTTAAATTATTATTGCTATTGTGACGACTTAATGATGACGAGGAAGATTTTTTGGCATGACAGCGTGGTCGTGTCTTATTATCACCTGCCGTGCTGCTACGTCTACTCGAGGCAGCCGACACATTGCTCACCTCGGAACCAGCACTCGGCGAACGTTCTTTACGCTGTGCCAAACCATTCGCCAAATCATTTTGTGCTTGTTGTACTGGATCTGAGTCTGTGCCGCTACTGGGCGTACGTGACTTACGTGGACGGTCGGTGGGCCCAACATTCAATGCGGACTTTCGAAAGTCTTTATTCGGCAGCTTTGTTGGCACATGTGTACTGCTTGAGCTACTTTTAGTTGGCGACTCAGCCTTCGGCGGTGCAGGTGGTTTATTCGCATTTGTAGTGGCAGTGAGATTTTCGACGGATGATTGTCTGGAGCTGATGCGCACAACTTTGGGTGGTGATAATTTGGACTTGCTGCTGGCGTTTGAGCGTGTACCTTTTGCTGTAGTATCCTTTTTGGTTTCTGCACTATTGGTACTGGAAGCATTCGAAGCGGAAGACTTTGAGACGGACGACAGCGGACTGTTACTATAACGTAAATTTGACGACGAATATCGGCTTTCCGTGTGCGGACTGTAAGATGGCATTCGACTACTCAAACCGAAACGTGAATATCGTGTCGAATCATCGAGTCGGTCAGACTGTATTTCCTTCTCTAAAGTTTTACGCTTGCGTGTCGAGCGTTGTATAGTCTTTTCAATGGTTTTTGCAATGTCCATACGTCTTGTTCTTTGTACTGTTGTTGCGCTGCCGGGTGGCGTCGGCGATGTGGCTCTGGTGACCACCGAAACAGCGACAAACGTTTCCTCTTCCTCCTCTTCTGTGCTACTACTTTCACTTTCACTCTTTTCCACCACCGTTGCCGGCTGTACGGGCTCCTCTTCTTCGATCTCTTTCTCGTTGGACTTTCTCGCTGCTGTTTCCCGCGCACGACTTACCGAACGCGCATGAAAGTCACTGGCAGTTAAATATGAAATGGATTTATCGGGTGGCATTGTAGGCGCCACACTGGATGCGCGTCCAACAGTAGCACCGCTACCATACCTCGAATTGTAACTACTACTGCTGGTGGATTTTGGTGTGGACATGCGATACGAATTGAGACCACCGTAACCAATCTTACAACTTCTGTCGACCACGGGACTTGGATCTCTCGACTTGCCCCGCAGTGCACGCGAAACTGGACTTGGCTCTCGGCTGCGCATGCGATTTGTAATTTCGAGTGCAGCTGGGCTTGGTTCGCGTGATGAGCCATATTTATTGAGATTACCAGTGGTTGATGTTGTATAACGCTTAAGTTGACTAGATTTTGTGCCATTGAGGTCGCCAGTAGAGTCCACTACCGGTGTGGTGCGACTCGTTACACTTGGTGTGTAGCGACTTGTGTACGAGGGTGTCTGGAGGCTTGAAGGTGGGTCGCGTTTTATTCGATATGTGCCACCAGCGAAAGATGGGCGATATGTGCTGGGTGAACTTAGAGACGTATAGCGTGAACTGCCAATATCATCGCGGGAGGAGTACTGAAAATGTAATTATATGAGAGATATGCATAAAAACCGGAAAAATATAAAAGTTTTAAGTTTTCTGTGTTACTAAGTGAAATCAATAAAAGGTTATTAATCAGTTAACTTACTAATACAAAAGGGACGTCAGAGGTGACAAGGTTATTACCTAATAGTTCGATATTCTCTCGTTCTTCTCTTTAAGAAGCTTAATTTTCTTAAATAAAACTATTTCTCGCCCACCTCAAGCCTCTATAGAAACTGGCATATGTAAGTTTCCACATATGTCCACTTATTTCTCGATATTTTTGTTTAAATCCGCACACTTTGAAAAGAAGGCTGCAGTCTTCAGATAATTAGTACAATAATTGGTATTCGTATGCTTTCACATTTTACCAAAGCTTCTTAAGGAAACCATTCATAATGACGAACTGTGAAACATATCGTAAAAGAGTCATCTGGTGAGAAATGTTGGCTACAGTCAAAATCATTTAGAAGGTTTTGTCGCCTTTCAAGGAGAGACAGAAAGGTTGGTTGGGTAAAGAAGTGGCTTTTATAATAACCGTTATATATTTATATTGCTCTAAGAAGCCCCATTAATTTATATATCTAACTCCCGTATTTAAGATCGTCGGACGTGATCATAGAATTAGAAAAAGCGTTTAACTTCTTGTATTCTGATCACGGTATACTCGTATTATGTTTCCTACGAAGTTTTTGACATTCAGAAGGGTGCGTCGTAGAACCTATATACTTAAATATAACTATGTCCGTCTGTCTACCTGTTTGTCCATATGTCTGCATATAAGTGAACTAGTACCTCAGTTTTGGAGATATCGATCTAAAATTTTACTTACATCTTGGTCTCACCAGAAACGGCCGATATCGGATTACAATGGATATATGTAACTATCATACAAATTGATTAGTCAAAAAAAAATTGGAACTTTTTTTTATTTTACACGATATTCTCAACAAATTTGCCATATATATCTGAACAAATTGTTCATAACGGACCATTTCATATAGCTTACATATGTATATTTAAACTGACTGACTTAGATATATGTAGTTGCTATAAGAAATTCATCTGTGAAAGTTATTCTAGCATCTAAACCTAAATACAAGCAAGTTTACAATCTAAAATACTAAAGCAACAAGTAAGGAAGGGCCAAGTTCGGGTGCAACCGCATATTTTATACTCTTGCAACTTGCAAGAATCAAATCTGTGGAAATACTTTAAGAACCAATCATATACATATGTAGAGTAAAGTCAGCCGGATGTTCGAAAATCGTGATATTAGTGATATAGGGGCCAGGCCAAGTTTTCGCTGAAATTTACCTATATTAAGCACAAAGATACATTGTTATTAGTAAAACACGCTCTCTTATTTTCATTCACTCACTTATTGGCCGATATATGCAATACAAACTCACCCCGAACTTCGAAAATCTTTATATCAAGTATAGCGGGGCTAAGGGAAGTATTGGTAAGATTCAACTCATTTTTGACATATAGACAATCCATTATAAGAGAAGAATTATCCCTCAACCGACATTTTCGATCAAAATTCAGCTATAGACACCTTACTCTAAATATTCGGCACCCAGGGCGTTGAACTGTTTTTACTGGATTTAAACAGTTTTCGTCAAAAAGTGGCACATTATTATTCGTGCAAAGTTTTATCCCGTTATATTAACTGCTTCTTGATTTGTGTACTGGAAGTTGCTGAACAAATGAAGTGAAATTTTAAATTGTACTATATGGGAAGTAGGCGTGGTTGTAGTCCGATTTCATTATTTTCACAGAGTGACATAAAAATGTGAGTATAATCCTACGTCGAAATCTGTTGGTCGGGTCCCAAGGTATGGGATTTCACCAAAAAGTGGGCGGTGTTACGTCCATCGTACAATTTCACAACAGCTCCTATAAGGCTCTCTCATACCATCTCGGTGGTAAAATTTAATGTCTCTAACATATTTCTTCTTCTCTTCTTTACTGGCGTAGACACCGCTCTAACATACATATTTAGTTAATGATTTATCGCGCTTGTAGTAGTTTTTAATAGTACCTTTATACCGGGAGTGAACGGGGTTATCCTCCGATTTTCTCCATTTTCTCGTTGTCGGTAGAAGCTCTTATAAAATTTTTACTCAACAAATTTGCTTATTGTAGCTTAAGTGGTAGGAGACATGTGTATTAAACTTGTTAGAGGGTGGGGCCACGCCCACTTTTTAAAAAAAATTTGCCCACAACTACCTCTTGCTCCTCCGTTTCACTGTACCAAATTAAATTTAGTGCTTAGTTATGGCACTTTATATGTTTTCGGTTAATGGCGATTTGTGGGCGTGGGATTCGTTCGATTACGCCCATCTACGAACTTTAAATTTGTTTATACTAGGGAACCCATATCACCACCAAGTTTTATCGAGATATCTCAATTTTTACTCAAGTTACAGCTCGCACGGAGATACGGAAGGACGAACAAACAGACAGTCATCCGGATTTCAACTTTTCTCGTCTTCCTGATCTATATGTATAAATGAAATAACCCTATATCTATCTCGTTAAGTTTTAAGTGGTACGTACAACCGTTTGGTGAACAAAACTATAATACTTTGTAGCAACAGGTCGCAAGAGTGTAAAAAGTACGTTGTTGCCACCCGTTTGAAAAATAGTAGTAAAATAATATTGAAGAAATAAACAACACGTAAACTGAAGAATGCTTAAAATTTTAATAAATTTCGAAGAATGTTGCCACCTGTTTAAGTTTTTTACTCAATCATAACTAGATGCAAGTAAGAAAGGACTATGTTCGCGGCATACCTTTGCAACTGGCAATAATCAAAGCCAGGGAAATATCTTAGATGGAAAACGTCAACTATAGGGTCGGAATCCAAGGGTATACATATATAGGGTATACACTGTAGCAACATGTTGTAAAAGTATAAATAGGTGAAACAATGTAAAGCGATTGGTCAACTAAAGGGGCTTAAAAAAGCTTATAAATAAAAAAAAATTAAATAAAAAAGAGTTGCCACACGTTCAAAATTACAACCTCAAATATAACAACATGTGCTTCAAACTTAAAAGGTTCACTTCGACATTGCTTTGGAAAGGCTGTGTTCTTATTATAAAAAAATACTACTTACCGCACTGGATCCACTCGGCTTATATGACGACCCCAAACTGGTTTTCCATGGCGTCTGTAAAAAGAAAGAAATCTTATTAAATGCAAGAGAAGATTAAATTAATATATTCTAAGTTGCGGCTTTCAAGAACTCAAATAGTAAACGTGCATGCGTGCCATTGTCTAAATTAATGAGAAAAATCTGTTAAAGTGCCGACCTGCCACACAAAGAAATCACGCATCCCGCGCCACAATTGCGCCATAAATAATAATTAATGGTATGCTCACGATGACATGAAATCAATTAAACACTTGACGAACAAACATGCCACAAAGGCGAACCGTAAACATAAGTACATATTAGTAGATATGTATGTATAAGCATGTGGCATACCACAACATGCAACATATTGCACTGCAGCAAGTTGCATGGAAGTTTGTGCGCCCCAAAAATGAACCAAATCAAGTGCATAGGAGCCATTCAGAGATTTCTATAAAGACACAGAGCCAGAGATATATGTATATACACATATACTTATACACATATTCACTCATTTTCATGCTGTATTTGCCAAAAATATGTAAATTACTCCGCGCGCTATCGGTAAAAGGGGCAAAAATGGCTTTCCACATTCTTGGTCGCGCTCGTCATTTGTTTGTTTGTGTGTACTTGCACTACATATCTATGTACATATCTTCACATAACCACATACTTGAGGAGCCCTACATAGTTCACATATGCTCGTATATGTTTGTACATGCTTTACGAATGCTTTCTCTGTCGACTCCGCGCCATTAAATGCAATGGTATCGGTACGGTGTTTTACCTCAGTGAGTTTTTCAATTCATTTCGGATGTGTAAACAGATTCATTTCGATTATTTCAACATCTGCGAGATTATAATTGGCACTGACTTCACTTCGAGTGTGCGGACAGATCAGCATAAAGATTCAGTGGTACAAAAATAGAGTTGAACATTAGGGTGAGACAATTATTATTATTATTTTTTTTTTATTAAACTATTTTTAAAGTGAAAAATGTCTTTAAGTGCGTATAATTCAAATCTGGCAAGCTATTTTTCAAACAGAATGATGTAAAAAATTTGCAAATTTTTAATTATTTATAAAAAAAATTATTATCGAACTTCTTATAAATAAATCTGAAGAGTTTAGTGACTTCACTGCACAACCTCCATTACCGATTTCGAGTGGCGAAGTGTGTCCGGCCGTTCTTCACCTCCTCTCTAGCACAAGCGAGCCGTTTCACTTCTTCTTCCTTCAAGCTGAATTTACCTTCGAGAGGGTTGCATATAATACCACACTTTTGCCTTCAACCCCTTTTTACTTGGCTTCTTCCGGGGGCCACTCTAATACCTCACGTACATATCACCAATCATATCGAGCAAAGTCAGCCGGATGTTCGAAAATCCTGGTAATATCTATATGGGGGGTAGGTCAAGTTTCGCCCAATTTTATTTATTTTAGGCACACTGTTACTCATATAAGGAAAATATATTCTGTAATTTTCATTGAGGTAACGCAAATATTGGCCGATATTTCCAACATAAAGTCACCTGGAAGTTTAAAAATGTTTATATTAGGTATATGGGGGTTCAGGGGAGTATTGATCCGGTTCAACCCATTTTTGATACACAGAAATACTATTGTCAGGAAAGGATTTTGTCTGAATTTCAATTTTATATATCTTGTTGCCAGAGCTGGTCCTATGTCGCCTGCACAGGAGAGTTAAGAAGTTACTTTTCTCTTCCCGCGTTTATGCTTATAGCGCTTTCTTGGTCCTAGTCCTCAGGCACTGCGGTACCCGTACTCTGTAAAGCTGTTTTGGTAGTAGTACTACAACCACCGCAACCTGCCTCCGTTGCAGTGGAGGTTTGGCCGCTTCCGACATAGGTCATACGATCGCTGTGCCCGCCGGTGATAGCAGCCTCGTTTTCCACGTTCGTTTGGACTGATATCCCAATTCGCTTCGATTTTTTTATTGACCTCCGTTTTGCGTTGTTGGTTGGAGGACCTCTAGCCCTAGCGTTTTTACCTACCGCTAGGTACCTCATTAGCAATGACTGTTGTATTACCCATTCACCTACTTCTGAGGATGCATATAAAGCAGTAAAACATAAGGGGATGATTGGGAAAATACGTCAACCTTCAGGAACCACCTAACTTTGACAGAGACCAACTTAAGATCATGACATTGTAAGCAGCAATATCCAATATCCAGTCAACAACCGCCTTTAGGATACAACTAAAAGGAATTTTTGCCAACTCGTCTTATAGTTAAAGACAAAGCGGTCATTTACTTTTGTTGGTCAGTTCATTAAGGAGATGACACAGAATGAAAAAATCGTGATAAATTGTCAATCTTGTTAAATTAGCAAGATTAGGGCGGTTAAAGTCCCGCTTCTATCGTTCCTTTTTTGGAAAATTTAAATTAAAGTATTTTTCGAGGCTCTAGAGTGATGTAAAATATTGAGGTTAATCGTCTGAAAAGAGGGACCAAGATAATCTCTTATAGAATATAAACTTAATGTGACATACTAGAGGCTATGGTTAGTTCAAGTTGTAGATATTAATCCCTACTACTATTAAGTAGAAAGTAATCTGTATTCCAAGATCTAGGTTTAAAATTTAAGAAAATTCATTCTTCGGTGTATTATTCGTTTTTTCTAATATCCTTCTATAATCGACTTCCCCTAGTTACCGAATAGTTTTTTGACACATTTGAACCTGTACCTTAAGGACTTGAATCGATTATTACCAAATCCAGGCCAGGTCTGAGATAGTCAAATACCGATTTCTAAAGTTCCGAATTCGGATGGTTTGGACTGTCAGCCTTCTGCCAAATTTTATAGATATAAAGACCTTGCATTTTAGCTTACTAACGTCCATTTGGGACGAAAATGGTTTTATGGTTTTGGTTTTGAACTTTGGAATTATTTTTTGCATTTTCTAAAAAAAAATTTAACGTTTTTTTGTATGCATTTTTATACCCTCGGAAAATAGAGATTTCAAAAAACAGCAAGCCTACTGACTTTCTTTCCAACCTTTTTCTCCTACCTTCTACTCTTTTAAAGTTGGAAAGTTTTCTTTAACCTTTTTTTTCAATAAAAAAAACTAAAAATAAATTTTAAAGCGATGATTTATTTTTTCTTATACATATATACGTATATTATAGGATATAGAAATTAAAAAGAATTCCTACAGCTATAAATTCCACAAAGCATTAGTAATTTGTTTCATTTCGAAGTATTGAAAAAAATTTCCCCACCCTAATGTCAATACATCAAGAATCAGCTAGATATTTAGTGTATATTTAGATGTATGCTCATAACATTTTTACAAGTAAATACGTATATATTTTTTGTCTGTGTTGATTCGATGCTTTTTGTCAAATGTGCAACATATCTCTGCAATCGAAATCGAAATAGAAGCATCCACTTGAAAAACTTGAAGCACTAGATAATATCTGAGCACAACTACTTGTTCCATCTATTCTTGGTAAACAACTTACCACATAGAAAATATATTGCAGCATACAGATATGTACTATATATATACAATATGTATTGCATACAGAATACGAAATTCCAAAGCAAAATTTCAAAAATAGTCCAGCTGAGCCTATTTTTATACCGGAATGCCATTGAGACGTTGACATTTACCACATCTTAGCAATAAATACTTACATACTTGTACATGCATACTGTGTACACACGGTGCTTTGAGAAAAATATTCACATTTATTTGTTGGCGTTTAATTTATTTATTTTCCACATTGCAAGCGAGTGGCAACGCCTTAGCCGTCGCCTTATGTTGTTGTTCGGCCGATTGCAGCCAATACATGGCCTGTCCTCCAGCCTATGTCGCCACTAGCGGCGTTCATTTGCGGCATATGGAAGAAATCACTTTCGCATCACTTTGGAATTCGCGATTTTTAATTGCTTTAGTGTTGCAGACTGATTGAAGTGTGTCTTCAGTGTCTTTGTCTTACATATTGCGCAAATTGCATTGTACTATTCTTGTCACATTTGGTTGAATACTCCTCGGATATAAAATAGTAAAATCATTTTAAGTAAGGAGAAAGCAAATGCAAGAAAATGTATTGCAAATTACCATATCCAACGATTTGAAGGATAAAAGTTCATTTTATAGTTAGCTGGATTCACCAAGAACTCACAAACGAAACTATTTCACGTCTTGGCGTTAAGCTGAAAATAATACTAGAAGCCTTAGAGATAATTTATAAAAATATACTACTACTAGCTCATGATAGCATTACCGAAATATATAATTTTGGGACCCTAAAAAAGTTCTGAACAAAGAATACTTATCAGAAGAGAAATACCACATTAAAATAGTCTCAGTAAGTTGTTACAACCATGCCCGTCTATCGATCTTTATATTTGAATTCAAGCCACTTTCTTTTAACTAGATTTACATAGAAAATTCTTCACACTACTTTATTTTAATATGAACCATTTTGTAAGATTAGCCCTAACTGAAGAAGTCGAGTTCTATTGGGTCTATAACTGTAGTCATGGCGTAACTTGATTATTATTTCATTGTTCCACTTCAATATTCTGAACATGTGTTGGAAAGCACTTGTCTAAAGGCTTATACTATAACATTTCTTTTAACAACAACATTTTTTTTGAAGACGAAGAACCTCCTTGGTGGCCAAATAAGTTGGAAGATGAGCAACTGGAGGCATTACTTGATGAAGATTGTTGCCAAATGCAAGACTAGCTCGCAGAATCTTTGTGGGTCGCTCAAACATCCATTTTTAAACGTTTAAAAGCGGCAGGATATATTCAAAAGCAAGCAATCGGCCAAATAAACAGCAAAGCCAAATATCCAACTTATGTATATTTGGTGGGATGTAAAGGACTTACTGTATTATGAGCTTCCGAAACCGGCGTAATCTATAAATGAAGCGATTATATATTGTAAGACCAGTTAAAAATAATTTGAACAAGTAAGGAAGGGCTAAGTTCGGGTGTCACCGAACATTTTATACTCTCGCATGATAAAGTGATAATCGAGATTTCATTATCCGTCATTTACATATTGTTTTATTTTGCTGTAAAATTAATTAGAATTAAATTCTGAGAGATTTACCGATATTTTCGGTGAAAAATTAGGTTATATATAACCCTATATCTGACTCTTTTAGTTTTAGGACTTACAAACAACCGTTATGTGAACAAAACTATAATACTCTCTTTAGCAACTTTGTTGCGAGAGTATAAAAATAGTGGGTGGAAAGTTTTGTCTCACTGGCCACCGGGGATTCATGCAGATGTACCTTACATTGACAGAACACGGGTGAATTTCGTGTCAAATTCTCATGTTATTTTCGTTCAATATTGTTTGGCATTTCATTATGAACCTTAACAATGTTTATAAATCGTTCAACTTATTACGAAAGTTCATGTTCACTGTTCATTAGTTATATAATATTCGACCGAATTATCAAAGGACATCGCTTCGCTCCATGAGCTCTTGAAAAGTTCAAAGCAAATCCGACCGTCTGAAGAGATTCATGAGCCGCCATTTCATCCAAAAAACATCAGTTTTGTGTTTTTTTTCATAAGTGATGCCAGTGAGAAGATAACCATCAATGGCGACCGTTATCGCAACATAACCGACAATTTGATGCCTGAAATTGAATCTTGTGATCTCGGCGACATTTGGTTTTAACAAGACGGCGAACACTTCGGTAAGCAGATAATTTTGCGTTTTGGGCCGGTCGATTGGCCACCAAGATCGTGTGATATCACACCGTTAGACTTTTTCTTTGGGGATAAGAAAAGTCGAAAGTCTATGTGGACAAACCCGCTTCATCTTCCTTGAAGCAAAACATTCCGCTTGACATTCGCCAAATACCAGACGAAACACTCTAACGAGTTGTCGACAATTAGACTTAACGGATGGACTATCTGCGACGTAGTTGGGGCCTTCACTTGAAAGAGATAATCTTCGAAGAATAAATGCCAAATAATGTTCTTTTGAATGATAATAAACATTACCCATTAATTTGAAGTTTCTGTGCTTTTAAGGGAATCTTGAAATGAATCACATTTTACTTTGAATAAAACTTCACTTGAAAGAGATAATCTTCGAAGAATAAATGCCAAATAATGTTCTTTTGAATGATAATAAACATTACCCATTAATTTGAAGTTTCTGTGCTTTTAAGGGAGTCTTGAAATGAATCACATTTTACTTTGAATAAAACTATTGTTCATGGTTTTTTTAAATCATCAAATTATAAAAAAAGCATGTGTATAGTTATAGATCCAATATAATTATTGATATTTGAGATCTTTCTTCCCAAAACACAGGTTTTCTGATAATGTAATATATTTTCCGTCTATATAGTTGATCATCATTTCGGGAATAAGTTTATGTACATACGTATATGGGAAAGAAACAAACCCCTTGCCAAGTGTAGAAATAAATCAGCTTTGAAACCCTAATAAAAATTCAAGGCTTTGGTGACAGAAATAACTGTATCTACAATCGCAGCGTTCGATAAGTTGATAACTATTTTGGTAAAAATAAATGGAAACCAAAATATATTTCTCATTAACAAAAAACAAATAAGCAAAAGTGGGAAAACTCTACTTATTGACATATTTGGGTCAAAGAACTGAAAGACAGCTTTTCATCTTTACTTAGTCTTTGGCAAAAAAATATGGTCTAAATAAAAACAAAACACGGCGTTCAAACTAAAACATACTTATAGTGTAATTCGCATTGAGAGTTTTTTGTTTCACAATAAAAAATCTACAAATTTATATTTCAATTATTCAATCTGCTGAACTATCACTCCTCTTCAAGTATTTCTCCAACTTGTGTTCAATGAATTCAATACTCAAATTTAATTTTTTTCTGTAAAACTTTCGGCTGAGCGTTGAAAGATTTTCGTTTTTTTTTCTAAAATATTTCTTACGTATTGCAGAATACAGATTAAGTAATTTTTGGCACATTCCCTCAGACGATTTCATCAATGTAGTGTAAACATTCGCGTGCCAACTCGTCGAATACCGTAATTGAAGTCAAGAAAATAGACGAAGCCAATATGTCGGACATGCAATGCTGCTCTAAGTGCTAACTAATGTACGAATGTTAGTTTGTATTAAATAGAAAAGTATATATGAAGCAAATTTCACACCACGCGAGTTTAAAACTGTTAAGACTATAAAATTGCATAAACCTTTGTATGTGTTGAGTTGAGTTCTAAATGTAAACAACAATGATTTTCGCCCCATTATTACGTTAATCTATGACATAATGAAATGCGCACCGAAAAAAAATCCATCACTTGGTGTATTAAATTTGGTTAGTTCATTGAAAAAGTGGTTCTTCTTCTTCTTCTCTGATGCGGCACCAGCTATTTTGAAAGAGATAATGGCAAGATTTAATTTAATAAGAGCGAGTTCAGTGATGGTCTATTGATGTCTGCAGATATATTTTACTCTAAAGAAATATATTAAGCATAACAGTTAGGTAGCAACGATTACAAATCGTTCAACTTTATTATTTTTAATTTTTGTAATCAACATAAGCCTACTAAGCGGAATACCATCCCCAATCTTGGTGCCCAGCATTCATTATTGAATAATATTCGGTAGAATAGACCAAGTCCAACAGGCAGTGAAGAGCCTGAGAGTGCACACGAAGACCGTGGAGAGTCGATTTGACGCCGATCGTAGCAATTTGGACTTACGTATGGTACGATATTTTACATCGAGATCTTAAATTGACAGCGTACAATATATAGCTTATGGGCTCTTGAAAAGATCCAGGAAGATCCGACGTTTTAAACCAAATTTTGTTCAGCGGTGTGGCATATTTCTCGCTCAACGGGTATGTAGGTGTATAGTGTGCATGGTAAGCAAAATTGTTTTTGGGACGAAGAACAACCTGAAGAGATTCAAGAGTTGCAATTTGATCCAGAAAAACCAACGATTTGGTATGAAGTTGTTTTGTGTGTTAGTGGAATCATCGGTACACATTTCTTCAAAAAGAAAGCCGATGAGAACCACCATGGGCGACCGTTATCACGCCATGATAACCGACTTCCCATACATCGCATCAATCAATGGATTTATTGAGAGAACACTTCGGTGAGCAGATAATTTCACGTTTTGGGGCGATCGATTGGCCACCAAGATGGTGTGATATCACAACGTTAAACTTTTACATGTGAGGAAATGTAAAGTCTAAAGTCTATGTGAATAATACCGCTTCGACTTTGGCCATGGAGCGAAACACCATGAGTCATCGAAAAATGAACTCAACGCGTTGCAACGGATGAAATATCTGAGACGTAGCCACGGCCAATGTTTGAGAGAGATAATCTTCAAAAAATAAATGAAAAAAAAAATCTTCTTTCGAATGATAATAAACATATCTCAGTGTATATGAAATTTAAAAAAGTAGAGAAGCTCGAAATGGATTACTAGTTAAAATAAAATTTGTCCAGGTATATATTGTTACCTTTAGACTTCAAAACTTGTTTTTATTCTAACATAATTACTTTAGACCTGCCCAAGGATGCCTCCAGACATATCTAACTTGAAGCAATTGTTTCAGCAACATAGGAACATAATTCCCACAGCTAGTAAAATTAAGGGGTTCACCAGAGAAATATTTTAACATTCGGTCTCAAGCATACATTCGCATAACTTTTAACCCCGACAACAAAACTTGTTTTAATACAATAACAAGGTCATTGCAAGGCCTTCGAAATAATCTCATGAGCCAAAGTAAACCTGCCATGTCGACGCTTGCTGGTTGGAGAGTTTTGATGTCATATTCATAAACCCTTGTCTCAGCACCAGAAATGATGCCTCTGATGAATGTAGAGTCCTCAGCTACGTTGTCAGACATTTATTTTGGACTTCCAACAGAACGATTTTCAAGCACTTCTGAAGCCTTTTGAACGATTATGTAGCAGCTATGATTCCATTGGAAGCAAAACATTTAAAGAAACTCGTTGTTAATTTTTTTCATGGTATGGTCCGGTTTAGGTTTGATCCGTTGATACATATTTTTAGATTATGTATTAACTCTAGACTTAAGATCCAAGCACCATATCTAGATCCTAATTATAGAATTGTTCTAACAAAATAAAGTTAAATTCTTTATAACCGCACATCCACCCTCGCTGTGTCCGGCTATAGGAACTGTCAAAATATGGGGCTTTTGCCATTGTGTTCAAAATGCAGAAGCTCAGAATTATAGTTTTACTGGACTAATAAATGTGATTCAAGAAAGCATTAGTGAATGAATGTCTTAATGACAATTATCCTATTAGTTACCGTTGAGCCACCACGAAACAGACGGCGCCAGTGCAAATCAATATGTTTACTATGATCATTTTACGTATTGCTATTAAAAAAAACTTTCTCAAAATACCAAAAATTAATAAGAATTCAAAAAAGCGAGAATTATAAATTTTACACAATTTTCTTGACAAATTTTATGGAATCTTTTCCGTTCATCAGAGACAATTTGAGCAAAAAAATATTAAGCTAGTGTCCGTATTTGGACATTGGAGCGTTTTCATGTCCGGTTATGAGAAGTGCTTTTGAATAATAATGAAAGCCCTTGTATTCATGAAATATTGTTCAAACCCTATAAAGTATATACAATGTAAAAATGATCAGCGTGATGAGCTATTCTAGCTTCGGCGCAGGCAAAATTTAACCCCTTTCCGGTTTTTTTAGAATCCCAAATTTTAGAACAAATTGTTTTAACAGTGATCATTGCACAGCAGAGTAGCTTCTGGTAAGACGTCCGAACAACTTCAGTGTATATTCCTAAAAATATTTTTTTTTTATATTTAATAACCTACAATTGATTTCATCTATCTGTAAAAAACAGCCTGCATAATCCACTCACTTTATTCCTTTCTCAATAATAAAATAAAAAATACCCTTTTCCTCTTAAGCAAACTTATTCAAAAAATGAGCTCATATTTCCACACAAGCATCTTCTCGGCGATTTATAATTATTTACTAGTCACAAAATAAATGTCAGAAGTACTTAACTAAATCGAAATAAAAAATGTTGGCTTTGCTTTCGTACCATCGGCAGCAGTTCCACCTTTCAACACGCGCCAACAATAGCATTAATGCAACGCGTGCAACTGCTGCACACTTTACGAGCGTCGTCAACTCAATCAATAAAAGTTGCGCGGAAATTTATTTGGCTTTGCACTATTTTCAGCCTTTCAGCCAACTGCTGCACTTATTTTTAGTGGAATAATTAATTGGAGATTTCCTTAAACTTGAATGCGAGCGGCGATGCACACGAATTGAGCGCTATAACGGTGCACACATTCGTGTGTAGTCACGAGTATAAATAGGCGTACAAATATATATGTATATACATACCATGAATATATCTATATATGTATATACACATGCTGGTACGTATGTGTGAACACACTTATAGCCATACGATGTAGGTCTATTTTCGTTTAGAATGACTACCAGCCCAGTCCAATCCGTGCAAACATTGATATTACTATTAGAGTGTTGTTGTTGTGGTATTTGCGTTGTGTGCGTATATTATATATGTATATTTGGATAGTAATTGCAACTAACTTGCAGAAATTCTTATCTTTCGAATGGAACTATATTTTTCTGAAAATCGCTATTGTATATAAAGTATTTTAAACCTAAACCTAACCTAATCCCAACTCAAGATTTTCCCACGGAGCCGCCGGTTAAGTATTATTTCATGGGATGGCGGGACATTTAAGTCTCCTCTATAGTGCAGAGTGACGGACGCCTAACGGTTGCCATCTATTGATGCTTCGCTAACAGCTTTCCATTTCTCAGTCGGCTGACACATGAGTGCCGTTAAATTATCGACCGTTAAACTTTTTCCCCCGTATTTGAAAAGCTGCAGATCGGACAGTTTTTATTAATGTCATTGTGGAATCTGTAAAGGTATTTTCAAAATCTCCCATATCCACTAAATATTTGGGCTGTTGGGTTAGATGGAAATCCAGATTCCCATGTCGTCTGTCTCTCAACGCGTGGATGTCAGGTATACATCTGTGGGTCCAGTGCCATTGGCTCTGTATTTGACGACACTGTTTTAGGCGCTGACAGCTGATATAATTATTAGAATTCGTCTCCCTGGATGTTAATGGGCGGTGGATCTCTTTTTTATAAACCCGTATTGTTTCTCTGATAATCCGCCGGTTTATTGAATTGCTATTTTCTTTTAGCATTTCAGAACTAGGCGTGGCACCGTCCAACTTTAGGCGAAATTCTATGTCTGAACAACTTCTAATTGAACAAAATATTGCAAGTTACTTTGAGTTTTGTTATATGCTGAAATTTAGTGGGAGGCGTTGTGATCCCTTTTTAGAAGCTGGATCCAATAGCCTTAATCCTGCGTCTACAGATTACTGCACAGTCTATCATCATCTATATCAGGTACTTGGAAGTTTCCAGGTCTTTATCGCAGAACCGACAGTTTACGCAGAGTCTAGGCCCACCTTGAATAAGTGCTTTTTGAACTTACAATGGTTTTTTTAACCTGCTGAGGTTGTAACCACCCATTGTTGTCAATATTTCTCCCTACCTACTCTTTCCTCCTTTCGGAGGTGGATGTAGATTAATTAATATATTTGATATTTTAATGGACATTTTTTTCTTTCTTAAACTAATTTAGATTATTGACCAAAGTTAGCCACTTCTGGGTAATTGCTTTATTCATACGACACTATTGTTGACAGTGTAGGTTCAATCCAGAGTTTTGACCTTAACCACGCAGCTCGTAGTAAATGACTCTCTGCCAATCCCATTTGAACCTCATTTTAATGATATCTAACGGATGCCTCATTTATTCTATAGTGAAAACTATGAAAATACCTTCCCAGATCTCTAAAATGGTGAACATTGAGATATACTCGTATATTGATTTTAACGTAAATACCACGGACAAGAAGCAAAATATCGAAATAAGACTAAGTGAGTCTTTGACATATAGAATAAGTTAATGAGACCCTATATTTGATTCCTTAGCACTTTCTCCTCCATTATCCAGTTTTTCCTAGACTAAGGTTGACATATGTCGGCAGACTTACTTTCGACGAAATAGGAATCATAGCAGACACTGACATTAGGCGTCTCCACAAATTTGAGATAGGCTAAAAGCGATTTGTCGATTTTTAAAGGTTTTCTCTTTTATACTATAGGAGTTTCAGATAACACTGATCCCTATTAGGATTGTCATCCTAATTTAATTGAGCCTAACCTAGGTTTGATTCCCCTTCCCAGGTATACCTTTTTATCCCTCCGTACTTGTTTTGTACGTAAGTTTACTTCTTTAATGTCGTTATATAATTTTGTTTATGTTTCATCTCAGTAATTGAGAAAAAGCGACTTTGACTTGTTGAATTGTTCTTTTCTGACTCTGTTAGGACTTCTTTAATGGGTTTGATTGCTTAGAAACTCAAAAATCTGGTAATTGAACTAAATTCTATTTTTAATTCTTTTGATCCAAGCACTTGAGATCATAAGACATGACATCATACATTTTAAAAGAATGCAACCCTACTTCTTATTTACTATCAAATAAATATTAAAATATTTTATTAACTTAAATTGCGAAAAATAATAAAGACGATGTTAGGGGAGACAAATATTATATATATCAAAGTGCCCACACTACATAACATCCGCTAATAAAATGGCATTAAGAGAATATATGTATATAATATTTTCTTGTCCATAAAGAGAATTCCTTTGTTGCAAATGTCTTCATTGTAAAATTATTGCCTGGTTTTGCCTTTCTTGTTGTTGTAGATGATATTTTCAATTATTATGGCAACAATTAATGTTTATTTTATTAGCGCTGAAATGTGAAATATTTGCGCAAATGTTGCACTTGTAATGAGTTAAATCGGATAATAGATGGGTGGGGTGGAGTGTGGTGGAGTGGATTACAAATAGTGCGCCATTAGCGTGTAGTTTCCACGCCGCCTGCAACAATTTATTTATTTTGGACTTATTTGTTCTAGCTTGTTATTGCACTGACACGCTGATATATTGACGATTCGAGGAAGTAAAGTAGCTAATTTGCTAATTATATTGTGCAATAAACTTCAATCTGAAAATATTGCGTTGTTGTGAGTAGTTTTCGTTTGTTTGATTTGTGTACTATTGATTGGGACAAGTAAATATGCGAAGGCGAGGGTAAGAAATATAAAATGGGTTAGTGAAAGTCAAGATTTTATCTAAAACCCCTTCACAGTAGCAAATTTGTCAAATAAATATATGTATGTTTATGTTAAATTAATTGCAGTATTGGCTGAGACCTGCTAATAATTGTAAAGTAATGCTAAAACTAACCTGATTACTCACTCGCGGGGTCTATTATAACTCTTTTCTAATTCATAAGCCATTCTTTTTATTTTTTGATTGAATAATGGAGAAAAGTTAACCATTCGTAGCCGCTCCAGATACTAAGAATTATTAAGGGTCTGATATATGAAGTGAAACTCAATTATGAAATTCGCGTCATTACAGTTCACACGCACAGAGCAGCTTGTGTAGGGTTTACCAGGGATATTAAGTTATGTCCGACCGCTTAACATGCACCTGCATCAACTACACATACTCGTATGTAGTCGTGTTTACTTGAAAAGTAGCAGCAAGTTTTGTTGCCAGAATTAAGGAAATAATAGCTCCGGTTTCTACCTCCTAATTATGGACATAGCGCCATACTGAACCAGCTAAACTTATCAGACTACTCCCCAGGTTTATATAGATTAGGTAGACATTTTCTGGTAAGATTACCCTCTATACTTGAATTGAGAAGAGTTTTAATAGGGGAGAAGGATAGTAAGTATTTATAACGATTCTCAATTATTATGGCAATAATAATTTGTTAAATTATTTCTGTGTTAACTAAATTTATTAACTAATTTTTGTTTCAGCTTATATAGATACAATTACTGATTTTCTTATATTTTTTATTTTTTTTCAACATCCCATAAGTAGTAAACACTAAAGGTTCAATGTTACTCATACGCCATGGATACGAAATAACTGTGACATCTGTAGTACCTTCGGTGTAGAATATTACTCATACGTCATGTATAACAAATAACTAATATTAATGTTTGAAGTAGTTGGACAATTAGATAATATTGAAAAATCACTATATTTCTATGTAAATTATAATATTTTTCATATAAATTAAGATTGAATCTTAGCTTCAGCCCTTTTTTAATTATTTTATTAAAAAAAAATAGCGATTTCTCAACATTTGAAAAAAGGCATTTTAAGCATTAAAAACCTTATTTTTTTAGCACAATTTTCTTTTAACATCTGCTTGCTATATGTCGATTTAACGACGAATTTCATAGCCTTCAGAATCAAGAGAAAAATCTGTGTCGACACAAGCTGCCAGTTTAGCTGAAGCAATCACTCCACTAACAAATTGACAGAACCTTGATTTTATCAATTAAAGCGCAAACAAAATGTAAATAATCCGCCAAAAAATAAACAAATGAAATATACATCGGGTAC
This sequence comes from Bactrocera dorsalis, assembly GCF_023373825.1. Taxonomy (NCBI): domain Eukaryota; kingdom Metazoa; phylum Arthropoda; class Insecta; order Diptera; family Tephritidae; genus Bactrocera; species Bactrocera dorsalis. The sequence continues at coordinate 45,344,788 of NC_064307.1, forward strand.
CATACCAAAAACAAGCGAACGAATAGAATAATGCAAATATTTAAAAGAAAATCACAGTAAAGCAGAAGTGAGGAAAATGGAGCAAGTACACAGTTTTGTTGAAAATTAGGCAGAGCGGTGGCTAAAATACAACGAAAAAGTTTAACAAAAAATTAAAAATAAAAAAAGGAAAATAGTATATTGAAAATTGAGTGGGAGATCTAGATATACGTAGCGAGATAAGATACACAAAACAGCTAAATGTAGTATTATATATGTATGCATGTACACTGATATTATAACCAAATCTGTTTACGCAAAAACAAGAAACTTTTTTTAACAAAAACAAAAGCCAACAATACGAGCATATCTTTTGAGAATTTTCAGCTAGAAAATTGTGCCATTAACAAGCGCTGGCGTTAGACGGTATCGAGAATACCTGCCGTGATAGGAATATCGCACCGAAACGTAGATTATTGCGTATTTATAGATGTATTTATGAAGCAAACAATAGCCGCGTCTTTGTGCCTGCATGGTGAGCTATTTGTGAAGTGATTCGGACTAAACTAAGTATTTGGATAAGAAAATACCGAAGTGAACAGGAAGCAAATCGCAAGCCCACCAGTCAATAAAAAAGCTGAAAATGTGCGTGAATTTCATGTGGAGAGAGCTATGTTTTAGAAAATGCACGGAAATATAAAAATTGTGAATGTATGTGTATATGTGTGTATTAAGTTTATAATTTTTTAATTGGCTTTATGAATTATGCGCTTTTATGTTTAAGAATTTGAACAAATTTACTTTCCTTTGTTGATTCTTCATACAATGTATACAGCTTATAATTAATCACATGAAGAATGACATAAAATAGATGTTCCCACAAAATATTTTGAGCTTACGGATTTAGTTCTAATACTGAGTTAATTCTTGCTGAAATATTAACGTAAATGTATGTTTATTTTTTTCTGAGGCCTGCTTATATTGAAACAATGCATTGGGTAGTCGAAAAAGTCTTTTGGTATTTTTAATCAAACTTCAACATATTTTTTTTTTATTTATACTAATAAATAACTTTTTGCTATTTTTCCGCTCAAGACAGTGTAAAGTGTAAAACTTTCATCAATGTAAATCGAAATTTCCGAACATCGAACCATTTTTGTGCGACAGGACATCGTCTCCGTAAACTTGACAAATTTCATTGTATTGCGTGGCATTCTTCCCTGTTTTATACAAAATTTCAAAATATAGCGCATTTCTTCATTATTTTCACTCATTTTTGAACAGCTGTAACTTTTTTTCAACTTCCCCGAATTAATTTTTTTTGTAAATTTCACCTTTCCACCACTACATGGTATGACACAATGCGATTGGTAGGACTGGAGATATACGACTGCAACAACATTTATTCACAAAACACGAAAAGACTACCCAATATACAAGTATATGTATAATGATAATACTGATTATAGCTCAATGTTATTAAGTAGCCACGCTTTATATCCTTCAAATGTTTGATAATTCTCTAATAATATTTTCAGCTTACTGAGGTGACACTTCCTATGGAAGAATTCTGGCAGTTTTTTTTAAAATTGCTCTGATATATACAGTAGATTCGCTGAGATGGACTGTAATTGTCTTGCTCTCTTCGAATTTTTATTAATGAATGCTTAACTTCCAAAAGATATTACTCCTTACTGAATTATAGATTCCCTCTCTGCTGAATAATAGCATTAAAAATAATTCAAACTTCAATTCATACATTTGAACGTAGATTTATTTGAATAATGATGAAGAGAGAGGGTATGAAAGTTATATTTATTAAAAGTTATATTCAAGAACAAGTAAGGAAGGGTTCGGGTATAACGGAATATTTCATGCTTTTGCAGCTTGTTAATCCTTGACGTGGTAATGCCTTCTGGCACATAAGGCTAATTATTGTAGACTTTGTCTGAGCACAAAGAGCACCATTATTAGAAAAACACGCTCCCTCAATTTTATTAAGATAACTCTTTATTGTCCTACATATGTCGTATAAAGTCACCCAAAAGTTCAAAAATCTAGTTATCTAGATAGCTTAAGTATTCTAACATACAGCCATACTATTATCAAAAAAATTTTCTCTCCGAATTTCATTTTTATATCTCACTCATGGACAGATATTTCCTGTAAAAGCAACTAAAGGTACTGGGGTTCACATATTCAGTAGGGCATTAATAGTTTTTATTCGATTTAGACAATTTTTAGTCATTACAGTTTTATCTTTATTAGTTTATTTCAATTGGTTTCCAATTGGTATCCGGGAATGTAAGAAAATCAAGTGGAATTTAAAATTGTGTATATGTGAAGTAGGTGTAAATCAATTTATCGCATTCTAACACTGTAAGATAAAAGTATTAGTAGAATATCGTAAAGTTCGAAAATCCTGATATAAGTTACATAGGCGCTAGACCAAGTTTTCATTCAAATTTATCTATTAATAATCACAAAGATACACTGTACATAACTCGTATATTGGCCGGTACATGCGGTACAAAGTCACCCGGAAGTTCGAAAATCTTTATATTAATTATTTGGGTGCTAAGAGAAGTCTTGGTCCGATTCAACCCTTTTTTAACATACAGACATACCATTATAAGAGAAGGACTCTCCCTTAATTTCAATTATATATATCACAAATTGACTTTATTTTCGACCAAAAGTCAACTATACGTACCGGGGTCCAAATATTCGATGCCTAAGGGCTTGAACAGTTTTTATTGGATTTCACTTTTGGTCACAACGTGGCGCATACTAAAGACATTATTCGTGCAAAGTTTTAGCCCGTTATATTGACATTTTAATTTATATACTGGAAACTGAACGATTTAAGTGGATTTTAAAATCGTTCTATATGGAAAGTAGGCATGGTCGTTGTCCGATTTCGTCCATTTTCTCAATGTGACATAGGAACGTAAAAAGAATGCCAAGTACCAAAGTACTCAAAAATTGGGTTCATTGTATTCGTTCTTGCAAAAGAAATCATGGAGACCATTTGATGGTATACTTACTTGAACATAATTTTATAGATTTTACTTAGATAAAATACTTTTGAATTTCCTTAACAATTCGTGAGTTTTTAAAGAAATTATATCACTCTTATTTAATAACCCTGTATTATATATTTTATTTTATATAAGAAAAAATCTTGAAGATATCAATTCGATCTTAGGTATATAATCTCTCTTGTATGCATGACAGCAACCCAAATCTGTTTCGAAGCTCCAATATAATTTCGATTCACAACAATATACCAGTTCAAAAATCACTCAAATAAGTTTCAACTGAAAATATACTTATATATTAAATATTTTACAAAACAAATACTTCATCACACTTATCTGTGATTTATGTACTTTATTTTATGAAGATAACTATCCTTCAAAACTTTAAAAGTGAATGATTTAATCAAAGAAGGTATGTTCTTCAAACATAAAATATTTAACATTTTTTTAAATGATAGGTTTTTGCGTTTAGAAAGAAATTCAATGAAAGTTACGAAAATCCGGAAAATATTTTTTGCTCAAGATTCCACTGCTTTGAAGTATGTACTTTGATTTATTATGGTTTTCATTATTGTTATACATTTTAAGAGATTTTGATAAAAGAAAAAGGGATCAAAATTTTAGAAAATAAGAAATTTTTCTTCAAAATCCCTTTAAATTATTTTGGTATACCAATAAGTGGCTAGCTTCAAATTCTCAATAACAGAAGTTAATGCGTCTGGACAGCTTTAGCACCAATAATCCACAAGCAAATATTTTGGCTTAAATGTCCACCAACTGGAACAAAATATTAGCAATGACGTATGAAGAGATTTCATTAAGTGCCGCATGTCTAAGAAATACATTTGGACTAAATACTTTAAGACGTCAGCAAAAGTGCGAAAACACCACAAAACTCAAATCTTCAAACAACTGACAAGTCATAAAGCTCACTGCAAAATATCCACAGAAATTAACACAAAGTACATAAAATTGATGTGGAACAGAGTACACGCTAAACACTATACATATGTATGTAGGTGTATGTTTACCTACATATTTTCTTTCAAATAGCACACTTTACTTACATAACTACTGCGGTAAGAAGACATGATTGCGTATTTGGCACAAAGGCCAGCCGTGAACTCGTTGCAAAAATCTTTTCACACCCGCTGCGCCTGCTTCCGTTTCATATGCGATGAATTGAATTTTATCTTTTTTGCTTTTCTATTTTATGACACAGTGTTGCTTTGCCGCTTTTCGCTTGCGTATATTTGCTTTCTTGCTCGATTTACACTGCACCTTCGCCGATTATTGCACAGAAGCGCTGTGTCGTGGGTTGCACGCGCGCTTGTACGATTTCACTTGAATTAATTGAAAGTTTCTTTTTTCACTAAAAAAAAAATATTTTATTTTTATAATTTAGTTTGACAGACTTTGTTAGTCAATTTGCAGCTTTTGCTTTATACATTCAAATATACATTTTTATTGCCGTGTGAACGTTGGCAGTTGGGCGGCTGGCAATTACTTGAGTGATCACTTTTAATAAAAATTAATTTAGTTAAATCGACGCTGATTAGCAACTATGTAACACACTGCTTATTTTTTTATTTTTACTTTTTATATTACTTTGCTTTGTTTACTTTTTCTAATAATTTTTAGTTGCCGCTTGCATGGAATAAATTTTTTGCACGAAGCGCGTTGGCTGCCGCTCTTCAATCAATTATCATTGACACTTCTAATTGCGCTGCGCGCTGTGTATTGGCGTTGTCTGGTTCGCGTCGCGCTGGGGCACTACCGTTCAATCACTTTTGAGCGCACCAATCAGGGGTTGTGGCGAATCGAATGGCGCATGGCTGTCGCTAAAAAACCGAGCGCGCTTTCAGAAACACTTTTTATAGATATTTATTTAAAAATACATATAAACTCATGTAAATATGTGTACACAAACGCACAAATATATTCTTGTTTTTCCTATGCTTCGCAGTTCTTTTAAATGCACTTAAGGACCTCTAATGTACTTTCAATTGCCAATTAATGCTTTACGCGATTTAATTGCAGCGCGCAGAACTGCCGCGCTCACTAGCGAACAAGTAGTCAGTGCACAGCACTTGCCAAAATCCAGCGCGCACGTATAATCTAAGCGACGCGCAAAATGACTAGTGAAAATTTGTTACGCTCATATATACACATAGACGCGTTAATACAAGCGCATACAAATAAACACCATACACAACATACAAATGTATATCTTTTGTTATTTTTGTAACGCGCTCACTTTTAGGCGTATTGATTGCACGCGCGCTGCACTTTTCATACGCGCCGCACCGGCTGATCCCTAAGCAATCCTGACGCAATGGCTTAACAAACTGAAAACTCACTCGTATAACGGTACACGCACAACCCGGCAGCGGCACACAAAATGCACCACAACTATATAGATTTACTAGATGCTTTAGAAGAACACGCACACAGGTATGTATATGCGCGCGTTGCAAAAGTGGAGCGCCGCGGCGTTGTGTACGCGGATGCGAACGCGCACTAGCATGTCACGTCATTTTTATTTGTGCAGCTGCAGTTTTTATTTAAAAGACACATTGAATTCACTTCGTTTATTTTTTGTTGTTTTCCTCTTTTTTCTTTTTGATTTTTCTTGTTTTTGTAGCAGTCACCACTTTTTGTCGTCGCGCGCCGGTTGGTACTTATTTTTAAAATTCAGCGAGCGAAAAAATACACAATTTCTATTTGAAGTCTTTTTTTTTTGGCTCCCCACATATCTTCGTTTACTTTGTGCTCCCCGTGAAATGTGGGGAAGAATGTGTAAAAGTGTTGGCACGCGTCTGCCTCTATGCGTATTCGCTATCGCCGCTGTGATGGCTGTTGCGCGTACGTTACGCTTGCACGGCGCGTTGTCAAACGACTAAATACGAAATCAGCTTCCGACTGCTAACTCGCCAGCAGCGCGCCCGAGGTTCGACACACGGCGCTCAACGCGTTGCAGTCAACAATTTACACTCGCCACTGCTTTGCGCCGGCTGCTCGACTTAATACGATTAGAATCGATGTGATACGATATGATTTTCATAAGTAAAAAAATATTTAAAAAAAAGTTTTATAAATTCATAGTAGAAAGCGGCATCCCTTTGCGTCATATATTCAAATTCGTGTGCAATGAGCTTGATGATCTTCGGCATGCCGAGCACAAGTGTTTGCTCTCAGATAGGTGCCGGTGGGTGAGTGCGAAAGATGCGCCGTGCGCTTTGCTTGGCGAAAATTTTCTTTTGAAAATTTTTTATAATGTTCTGTATTTTATGAGTATGTTTTTTTTTTTGCAGTGGCTTAGTTAAAAAATTCTATTCAGGGACAATATGAACATAAATATAGAAATGAGTTTTGAAAAAATTTTTCCTCTGTCTTAATTTTTATAAATAAGAACTACTAAATACTCTTTTAGCATCGCGATGTCAAGAGTTTAGCTCTCATCACTGAATCAAATCCAGTTTCAACCGAAAATGAGATAATTTGCTGGAATAACTAGAATGACTTGGATTGTGGAATCGAACAAGCAACTAGCTCAAAAAAATCTATAAAATTTCAAAGGGTTATACAACTTGAAAGAGACTTATAGATATTTGATCAGAACGAACAGAGACTTGGTTGGAGCAGCTAGGCAACCATTAATAATTATCATTAAGGGTTATGCGGTCTTAGTATCTTAGAGGCTGGTAACTTTGAATAGATTCTTAGGCATATTCCAATCTCGGTCTGGACGACCTACGACTTCTTCAACTGAGGAAAATATTAAAAAAGTGAAGGATATGGTGCTTAAAAATATTCAGGCAAGCATAAAAGAGATGGCAAGAGAGCTCCACTTTTCTCGCGGGTCCGTTCGAATGATTTTCATGGACATTTTTGATATGACGGGAGTCTACGCCGACTCGTCCCCGTTTCAAAAAGAGTTCCATAAACAGGTCTCTTTGGACATGCTCGATCGGGTGAATTCCAATTCCACATTCATGTGGAGCATTATAAATGCCGATGAGGCATGAGTTTATCAGTTTAACATGCAAACAAGACAACAATCATTGGAATGGAAGGAAGAAAACGAGCCGAAACCAAGAAAAACCACGCCAAAGTCGCTCAAAAATCAAGCTGATACTCATTGTTTTTTCAATATTCGTGGTTTGGTGCATCATGATTTTGTTCCGCAGGGACAGTCGGTCAATAAGGAGTTCTATTTGGCAGTATTGAGGCATTTGCGTAAGAACATCTGTCAAAAATAGCCGGAATTGTTGAAGAATAATTCATGGATTTTACACGACGATAATGCACTATCGTATTGAGCCATGATTGTGACCGAATTTTAAAACAAAAACGAAATGAATAGCATCGATCAGCCAACGTATACCGTTTGGCTCCGTGTGTTTTTTGCTTGTACAGTCGATCGAAAAGATAAAGCAAAATTTGGGGACTGAGCTCCAATCCATCCCAAAAACTGCTTAAGTATAAAAAATAGTTCGAGGACTGGAAATATCGTTGGCATCATGTCGTTTGCGTTTTATTTACAATTTCCAGGAACTTTTTTTGCCAAACTCACTCAGCTTTTGAGATATTGATCTCATATATATTTTTCATTTATCGGAACGACCGGTATTGGAATACTTTAGCATATAGCAGGCATTCAAACTGAACGCATGCATGGGGTATTGTCCGATGAAATTATTCAGGTCGAGGAATGGCATATAGCGGCCATACAAAATTTCCGTTCATAACTCTTCTAGGGAACCTTTTCTATGTGGGGAAGGACATTGTTGCATCGGGCAACCGAAGTTAACACGTTTTCCTTGTTTTGTACTAAAAACTCTAGAACTCCAACATAATTTGATTAACTTTATTATTGTGTGCCTGAAATAAGCTAAAAAGTTAAACGAAATATGTAAAAAATAAAAAATAATTAATAATTAAGAAAAAATATACGTTTCCAAAAAGTTCCAAGAATTCATAAAATAGAAAAAAATGCGAAAAATATTTTTATTTATTTTGTACAGATATATTGAGGTTTAATGGTGGAATTAAAAAATATTACTCTTCTCCTTAAACGCATAAAAAATAAAAAAATCATAAGACCTAATCAAATAAATAATTTATATACAAATAAAACAAAAAGGATATATTTCAGATATTAAAAATATTAATAAAGTAAACTAGAAATAAAATTAAAACAAAATTATTTAAAAATTCGAAATCCAAGTAACCCTCTTTAAAATATTTTCACTTTCCCGTAATTAAGCGGACATCTTGCAGTAGACTTTATTTATTTCTGTTATTTCGCTTCTCAAAATAAAACCACATAATTTGTTGAAATATTTTATAGAGAGAAAGAGATTTTCCTCGCCAACACAAATGTTAGTGTGTATGTGTTAGTACGATGTTTGCACACAACAGGGAGCGCCCACGTAAACTCATCGACGCTGTCGCGCAACAGGTGTGCGTGTGTTTGTAGATGTGTGTTCAGTGCATGCCCACACAAACATGCGCGCACCTACACATCCACACAGACACACCGCTGCATACACCCCCTGGCCTAAAAATCTTTGAGAATTTATGCCACAACTCGGGCAGAGTTGCGAACGCGGAGAATTGTCGGGAGCGAGATGTGTGTCTTGTTGTCTTCATTTAATCGCATTTGCTTTGTTTTGTTGCAACAATGAGGTGTGTGCTTTGGTTTTTGTAACGGGTGCAGCTCTGCGAACATAACTAAGCGGTGAGTGTATGTTTCTAATGGAAAATTTAGTTTTTATTGGCGCTCATGTGGCTTCCATTTAAATTTCTTCAATCGCCTTGTTCGCCTCTTTTGCGGAAAAATATTTTTTGCAACATTTTTGCACGTTGCGCCCATGCAACGCCACACTTGGCGCTGCACCCACTCTGCCGCTCACCGGCATTCTCTCTCACATCCGCTCCACACGAGCAACTTGCGCAACTCTCTCCGACATTGCTCGTGTTTTTGCGCTCTCTATTGTTGGCGTCGGCAAACTTGTCGGTTTTTCTGCCTTCGCCGGCTGATTTCTCAATTTATGATATTTTTGTTATTATATTTTGTAGATTTTATTGAAAGTGCAGCGTCACATCGAACTGCAGCAACAACAGCAGCGCTGAATGCGGTGATGACGACGTCGCATTATACAACGGTGACGTTGCGGACTTAAATAGATTTGTGCCACTTTCGATCGAATGAAATCTTAAAATCTAAGAAAGAACCGGATATTGTGCAAGAAGGACAACTAAAATGCATTTATTAACAGCATGTGTGGTTGTAAGTGAAAATAATCTCAAATTAATTAGAATTTCACAGGGCGGATTTATTTATAGCTGAATACTGGAAAGGCAGGTTGGAATGGGTATAATTTGAAACAGAAAAATAGATTTATTATAAACTATCTAGACAGATTCACTCGGCTATAACCGCAGAAGTGGCATCTACGCCAGTAAAGAAGAAGAAGAAGACAGATTTGTATTTTTTTAAAATTGCAATTATAATTCAGGTATCTTTCACACATAAGAAAAAATTACCTTATTTTAAAATATTTGCTTATAGATACATACATATATTGTACCATAATTAAATATAACACCAACCAACTGTGATTACGCATACGCAGCGGTGCACTTTTTGCCTTTTAACAATTAAGCGTTATATTTCTTTGTAATATTTTGTTGAAATCTCCCAATCGCTATGTAGGAAAAACTTCAAAAATGTCAGCTCTCTAAATGTCAAGAGGCTCTCCCAGGCGAAGGCATCCAAAAAATTCACTATGTGATTTTACATAACCATAAAAGTGTACTTAGTTGATTCAAATAGTTCGTACTCTAAAGATAAGTAAAGATCATGCTAGACATACGTGTAAGTAAATTCAAGTATGTGAAAGTTCTGTGCTACATGATTACTCAGTTAGCTCACAAACGACAAAAGCAACAATGAATTGATGATTTCGGGCACAGTTTCGAGCTTTTCATTCGTAATTCATACCCACAACATCCAGTTCTACGTTAAGGGAATTAACCCAGATTCTATCCTATCTATCTATCTGACCTAGGACTGTTACTCCGGTAATCTAACACAGTTTCGATTAGTAAGTAAAAAATTAATTTTGTTATAAAAAACTAATCGAAATATAAACAAGTGCATATATAATCAAATCGAATATTCGTTTAAATATATAACACTACAATAAAATTACTCCATAATTTCCAACCAAAGTCCAATCGATAGTCATCTGAGTCTACTTTATGCGTTGAGCTGAATCCAAAGCGTGGAAAGTCGCAACAGTTAGCTGAAAAGTTTTGTATTTTGAAAATTAAGTGGAATATTTTTTATCGATCATCGCGAAAAGGACAAGTCCATGAACAAAGTAATCCTCGTTCGATAAAAATTATTTCTGTCAACTCCTTTTACAGTGCTTCATCGATTCGGTTAATGTCTTCTCAATCGAATCAAAACGGCCGAGTTTAAGTCCAGTATTTGGCAAAAAAATTCGCTAAAAATCAAATCAGTATGACATGATGACTTAGAATAAGGAATATTTATACAATATGTGGTACAATTAAATATTTCTTTTGGACCATAGTTTGATCGCTTAAGGTCTTCCTATACATCTACAACGAGTTCGCACGAGAATATTTGTTCCGACGGACACTCAGCAAATGTTATAGACATTCCTTAGGCCTGCTGTCCTGAAGGATGGGAATTATAAATTACAATTTCACTTTACTTTTTGATCACAGAATATTTTTAAAAGAGGAAACCCCAAAACTGTTTTGTTATAGTTTTATTTGAAGAAAACGAAAGTATACAAATCGTTCAACTTTATCACAAACGTTGGTTGACGTTCTGTAAAGAATATGTTTGGCGCGCTTCGCCCATAGCGAGCGAACCATTGTTGTGCACATGAACTAATACGAGCGGTAGGTGAAATGGCGCTGATACAGCCAAAAACCCATAACGTTACAATTGTGTGTAAGGACTTGGACGAAATTACAACACCGGAAGAAATCTGCGAGGCACTAAAAAGAGTGTGGGTTCCAAAACCTGGAGAAATCAAGCGTCAAGAATATGAGGAAAACCAGAAGTGGCACACAAATAACTCTTATTTGTCTGTGCGCTCAAGACGCTAAAGTTGTACTAAAATTGGGCAAAGTGAAGATAGGGTGGTCTATCTGTCGTCTAAGAGAATACTCACCCATTACCCGATGCTTTCGGTGCTTTCAACTGGGTCATATAGCACAAATGTGTCAGTCAGACTGATCGGTCAGCCCTCTGTACACGCTGCGGAGCTGCAGGGCACGTAGCAAAAGTGCCCCGAGCTGTATGCTTTGCAAAGGAGAGAACTCCGTCTTAAGTACGACATGCCCGAAATATGTAGAAATGATGAAAACAATGAAAAAATTAGGTTGTTACAGCTAAACCTTAATCACTGCGCAGCAGCACAAGATCTGCTAAAACAAACAGTTCAAGAAGAGAACACAGATTTCGCCTTACTAAGCGAACCATATAGACAGCGTTCGGAAAGTTCTTGGAGTAAAGATAAAAGTGGCAAGGCAGCAATATGGGCCTGCAAAGGACAAGTTTTCTCATCCCGCTCCAAAGAAGCTCATAATGGCTTTACATGGAGCGACAAAATTGCCAAGCTGAGGAAGCTCTGTCACTTAGCTAGACGTCGCGCACAGAGAAACCAGGGAGGGAAAAACGAAATTCGCTTCAGAGAAGCATTTAAATGCCAAAAAAAGCTCTTAAAGTCAACCATTATCCGTAGTAAGAGATCCTGTTTCGAAAAGCTATGTGAAGAAGCAAACATAGACCCCTGGGAATCGGCATACAAAATTTTTATGTCGAAATTTAAAAATAAGTCGAAGTAACCTAAGAACGCATTGTTTATGAAAAATGTTGTCGATGCGATATTCCCGACACATGCCTCCATTTCTTATATTAGGCGAAACGAAGCTACGGAGCCACCCCCAGTCGCAGAAGACGAACTATTGGCTATTGCGAAAAATATTAAAAACTCCAAAGCGCCTGGAATAGATGATATACCAAATAGAGCCCTTAAAGAAGCCATAACTCTTAGACCCAGTTTATTTGTTAACATGTACAATGCGTGTATATTAGAAGAGGTGTTCCCCGATCCGTGGAAGATACAGCGCCTGGTTCTACTCCCGAAACCAAAAAAGCCACCAGAAGAAAATTCATCATATCAACCTCTTTGCATGCTCTACACGATTGGGAAAGTGTACGAAAGCAGTATAAGAAACCGCTTGGAATTAGCAATCCAAAAAGCCGGCGGATTATCAGAGAGACAATACGGCTTCATAAAAAGAGGTCCACTATTGACGCACTACGAGAAGTCGTCGATATTGCGAAATGTGCAGTAAGTGGCAAAATATGGAAAGGTGGCACAAAAAGTACTGCGCGCTGATTACCCTGGATGTCAAAAATGCGTTCAACTCGGCGAAATGGGCAGACATAATCAATGCCCTGGATGAAATACGGGCCCCTGAATATCTCATAAATATAATAACGAGTTATTTTAAAAACAGAAAGCTGATTTTTGATACGGATGAAGGCACCAAGAGCTACTCTATCACAAGCGGAGTACCTCAAGGCTCAGTGTTAGGCCCACTATTATGGAACCTTATGTATGACTGATAAACACTAGGAAGATTGAAGAACGAATAGAGCTCACCATTGGGGAATGCAAGATTACTTCGCAGCCGCAATTGAAGCATCGGGGAGTAATATTATTGAAATTTAAAGAACACTTGGAGTATTCTTCCGCCAAGGCAAACAAAATTTATAATGCCCTATCGAGAATGATGACCAATAGAGGCTGTGTGCGTTCCAGCCGGTGATTCTTAATAGCGAAGGCAATGAGTTCCGTAATACTGTATGCGGCACCAGTATGGATACAGGCAATGGATATAAAAGCGTATGCTAAACAAATAATTGCAGTACATAGGCTTTTTGCAATTCGGGTAATAAGTGCTGAAGTAAGTATTAGCCAGCATGCCGCCCATTGACATCCAGGGAGATGAACGCCTAAAACTGTATCGGCGAGGACAGAGGAGAGAAACAGGAGCACTAAAATGTGGCAGGAGCGGTGGAATTCCTCACCCAAAGGGCGCTGGACCCATCGACTTATACCGGACATCCACTCGTGGATAGACAGACAACATGAGGATTTAAAATATAGCGAATTTTTTCATTATTTTCACTCATTTTTAAACAGCCGTAACTTTTTTTAAACTTCCTCGAATTATTCTTTTTTTTGGTTAAATGAAGCTTAAAATCTCATATTTTCAACACTACATCGTATGATACAATGTGATTGGTAGCACTGGAGATATACGGCGACTGCGAGGACATCTATTGACAAAATACGAAAAAACTTTTTCGACTACCAATATAGGTATGCACAGTGGATATATTATATTCAAAACATATATATATATATTTTGTTTTTTACCACAAGTTAAATTAAAAGCAATCAGCTAGCTTAAGTTCTTATACAAATGCATTTTGCCGACTAAATAAATATGTACTTCAGATCAGCATATTAGAATTTGAAGGTTGAAAAAGCCATTTATCTCTCTGCTTAAAAAGTACTCAAAAAATGGCAAATACACCAAGTCAAAGTACGTCAAACATTTCTATTCTTTATGCTGAAAACTCGTGTGCCAATTGGAAAGCAATGCAGGAAGCTGATGGCACACGCTTACAAATACAAGCAAAAAACTGAACAAATATGCAAGCGGATTTAGATTAATATATATATAAGATAATATATATAAATATATAGATACAGGCGTATGTTTTTTTAGAAATATAGCTGTGCATATGTATATATATGTCTACAAGAACATAAAATCGGAAACTCTGGCAATATTGCATATAAATATAGAAAATTGCACCTTTACATTTCCGAAAACTAAATCATTTAACTAGTTACGCCCTTGGGGTATGCCCAAAACACACCTTTGCAAATTTAAATAATTACTTATTAAGCCCAACAAGTCAAACGGATAAGATTTACGTGCTCGATCATGGCCAACAACAACACCAAACAGCTAAATGTTGACTAACGCCCAGCCAAGGCGACGACAATAAATCTTCTGCTGCGGCTAAAAGCCAAATTCCAATATAACTGACACATATGTGCAGCCGAAATAAACACTAAAATTACAAAAAAATCTACAACAAACACACAATTGTTTGTGCAATAGCTAGCAGCAGCCGCACTGGTGCTTGCTTGAAAGGAACAACAACAAATGCAAAAGCATGTCAGCGCTATGCTTTCAATTAGGAAGACATCAAAAATAAGCGTAACATCTATTAAAAGCGAAAACGAAAAAAACACCCGCAAAACGCCGCTATAAATGAAATGAAAAGCAAGAAAATTAATGCTAATCCCACAACGCGAAGCGAAATGCCACGCTGACGTGGTCACTCATACGCCCCGTATGGCCCCAAAGCCAAAACACACACACACGAACACGCACACATTTGCATACATGTTTTGTGAAGTGTCAGCAACAGTGTTGTTGTTGCGGTTGCGACCGCCATTAATGCCTGCCACCAAACACCAACTCACCCAGCAACAATGTGTGGGCGAGTGCTGCGCTGACGCCTCCAGCGGAGGAGCTGCCAAGTGGCCGGCGTCGCGCATAATTTATGCGCCGACAAACATAAGCGACAGATTATGCAATAAAAATAGCAAACGGCGAGTTAATAAAATTAATAGCTGCAACATGCAACCATGCGTACAAGAAATATATGTATATTCTTATGTCTTTGTATATACACATATGTGTGTGTGTATATAAATATGCCGTTAATATTGATGCAATCGATGAAAGCCCAAAAATCACGCATTTCTGATTGGATTTCTGCATTGCTTTGTTTACGGCTATCGCTTACAATAACAAAACAACTACAACAACTGCTAGCTGGCAGCCATGTGCAGCGGGAAAATGCGCTGTGACTCATACATACAGCCGCGTACAAAAAATTCGCCGTTGCCGCACCACTGGGGCACATGCAAATGTATAAGAAAACTTGCGGACATACACACATACACATACATACATAGATTCATATTCGATATTTATAAGCAGCAAACCCCCACACCGCATACATATGAACTTATTAACTCGGTCAGACAAGTACTCATATGTTAATATTTGTGTGTATTTACATGTGTGCAGGCTTGTCGGCATCTAAAAGCATTTACATGATGTATTTATTGCAGTTTTTGTTGTCGCTCTAATTTTCGTGATTTTTCTGCTTATTGTTGTTAATGTTCTTCTGATTGTAAAATTTTTCGTGTTTTTGGCTAAATGGTGAATTTCTTTGATTTTTCGGTGTTGTTGTTGTTATTTTAGCTTATATTTTTGTTGCCATTATATTTATGTTTTGTTGTTGTTACTATTATTTTTATTATTTTCGTTGTTGCTATAATGAATTTAGGCTATAAACTGTGTTGCAGTAGCAGGCAAACATATTTTTATTTCCTCTGCTATTTGCTGCCCATCTGCTATACGAAATGCAAGGCACAATAATAGCAGCAGAAAATTTTTGCATAGGTGAACACCCTACAGTTATTGAACATTTTTTGAAAATAATAAATAAGAGTTATCCATCTTCGAAATGCCCTTTGTTCATTGCTGCAATGGCGAGACATATCGACCCCAAGCACAATCAATAATTGAAACTATCGAAAGCATTCAATAATTATTTCTCAAATGACATAGGAAGCCTCATATAAAATTCTTTCATCCAAAACACTTGCTGTTTCACATATAATTCCTCTATCACAAGTTCTGAAATCCTTGTTAAATTAATCCATCCAGGTTAGGTCATATACGAACAGGATGGTATCTTCACTCGCTTAATTATCATAATGCCCAAATTATCTTTAATGAATATACTTTCCACAACACCTGAAACTAATGCAAATATAAACAAATTATTTCCAAACTTTTTCCTTAATTTAATACACCTTCAGTAGGTTTTTTTTAATATGCATAAATTTGCCAAGTTTTTATACTCCTTAATATTTTTTTTCCATTTTTTTTATCAGTTTACTTGTTAAAAAAAAAAACTATGATTTCGTTCCATCCCACCATCATTAAAGTAATCAGTATACATAGTAGGAAATCGTGCCATACCATTAGTAGTATTGCAAAAAGTGATCCAGTTCGCTTTTTTTATACTCTCGCAACAAAGTTGCTAAAGAGAGTATTATAGTTTTGTTCACATAACGGTTGTTTGTAAGTCCTAAAACTAAAAGAGTCAGATATAGGGTTATATATACCAAAGTGATCAGGGTGACGAGTAGAGGTGAAATCCGGATGTCTGTCTGTCCGTCCGTCCGTCTGTCCGTCCGTCTGTGCAAGCTGTAACTTGAGTAAAAATTGAGATATCATGATGAAACTTGGTACACGTATTTCTTGGCTCCATAAGAAGGTCAAGTTCGAAGATGGGCAAAATCGGTCCACTGCCACGCCCACAAAATGGCGGAAACCGAAAACCTATAAAGTGTCATAACTAAGCCATAAATGGGGATATTAAAGTGAAATTTGGCACAAAGGATCGCATTAGGGAGGAGCATATTTGGAAGTAATTTTTTTGGAAAAGTGGGCGTGGCCCCGCCCCCTACTAAGTTTTTTGTACATATCTCGGAAACTACTATAGCTATGCCAACCAAACTCTATAGAGCCGTTTCCTTAAGGCATTTCCATATACAGTTCAAAAATGGAAGAAATCGGATAATAACCACGCCCACCTCCCATACAAAGGTTATGTTGAAAATCACTAAAAGTGTGTTAACCGACTAACAAAAAACGTCAGAAACACTAAATTTTACGAAAAAAATGGCAGAAGGAAGCTACACCCAGGCTTTTTTTAAAAAGTAAAAATGGGCGTGGCGTCGCCCACTTATGGACCAAAAACCATAACTCAGGAACTACTCGACCGATTTCAATGAAATTCGGTATATAATATTTTCCTAACACCCATGTACGAAATATGGGCGAAATCGGTTCACAACCACGCCTTCTTCCAATATAACGCTATTTTGAATTCCATCTGATGCCTTCTCTGTATAATAACGGGTGATTTTTTTGAGGTTAGGATTTTCATGCATTAGTATTTGACAGATCACGTGGGATTTCAGACATGGTGTCAAAGAGAAAGATGCTCAGTATGCTTTGACATTTCATCATGAATAGACTTACTAACGAGCAACGCTTGCAAATCATTGAATTTTATTACCAAAATCAGTGTTCGGTTTTTTTTTTTTTTTCGGACAAATTTTGTTCAGCGATGAGGCTCATTTCTGGTTGAATGGCTACGTAAATAAGCAAAATTGCCGCATTTGGGGTGAAGAGCAACCAGAAGCCGTTCAAGAACTGCCCATGCATCCCGAAAAATGCACTGTTTGGTGTGGTTTGTACGCTGGTGGAATCATTGGACCGTATTTTTTCAAAGATGCTGTTGGACGCAACGTTACGGTGAATGGCGATCGCTATCGTTCGATGCTAACAAACTTTTTGTTGCCAAAAATGGAAGAACTGAACTTGGTTGACATGTGGTTTCAACAAGATGGCGCTACATGCCACACAGCTCGCGATTCTATGGCCATTTTGAGGGAAAACTTCGGACAACAATTCATCTCAAGAAATGGACCCGTAAGTTGGCCACCAAGATCATGCGATTTAACGCCTTTAGACTATTTTTTGTGGGGCTACGTCAAGTCTAAAGTCTACAGAAATAAGCCAGCAACTATTCCAGCTTTGGAAGACAACATTTCCGAAGAAATTCGGGCTATTCCGGCCGAAATGCTCGAAAAAGTTGCCCAAAATTGGACTTTCCGAATGGACCACCTAAGATGCAGCCGCGGTCAACATTTAAATGAAATTATCTTCAAAAAGTAAATGTCATGAACCAATCTAACGTTTCAAATAAAGAACCGATGAGATTTTGCAAATTTTATGCGTTTTTTTTTTTAAAAAAGTTATCAAGCTCTTAAAAAATCACCCTTTATATACATTAGAAACCAATGATCATAGCGGAATAAAACTTTACTCAAATACGGTATTTGAGCTGAGGTATCCCTTGTGGAAAAATTGTTGTGATCGGACTATAACTTTTCAAGGTCCCTGATATCGAACACGAAGAACTCAGTGCCCAACCTAACCTAACCTAATTTTTCACCGAAAATATCGGTAAATCTCTCAGAATTTGATTCTAATTAATTTTACAGCAAAATAAAAAAATATGTAAACGACGGATAATGAAATCTCGATTATCACTTTATCGTGCGAGAGTATAAAATGTTCGGTGACACCCGAACTTAGCCCTTCCTTACTTGTTTTTTAATAAAAAACACAGAAACATTAAATTCAAATGTTGGCCGCGGCTACTCGCAGATAATCCATCCGTTGAACCTAATTTTCGATGACTGGTTCGAACATTTCGACTGGTAACTGGCGAATGACACGCGTGATATTTTGCTTCAAGGCCTGAATCGAAGAGGGATTGTTCGCATAGAACTTAGACTTTACACATCGACACAGGAAAAAGTCTAACTGTGTGACATCACCCGATCTAACTGACTAATCGACCAGCTCAAACCAATCGACTTCTCAACGAAGTGTTCTTTCAATAAGTTTACTAATTGATGTGATGTGTGGAAGAAATCATCAAGATCACGAGCTTCAATTTCAGACAACAAATAGTCGGTTATCATGGCGCGATAACGGTCGTCATTGACGGTTACGTTCTCAATGTTATCATTTTTGAAGAAATATGGACCGATCTTTTCACCGGCCCACAAACCACATCAAACTGTTGTTTTTTCTAGATGAAATGGCAGCTCCTGAATCTCTTCAGGTTTCTCTTTGTCCTAAATACGGCAATTTTGCTCGTTTACTCACCAATTGAGCCAGAAATGGGTCTCATTCCCTAACAAAATTTAGCTCGATAACGTTGGATCTTCTTGAAACTTTTCAAGAGCCCATTGCGCGAAGTGATGTCGCTTGGGAAGGTCGAACGACTTCAGTTCTTGAGCAAGCTGTATTTTGTACGCTTTCAATTTAAGATCTCGACGTAAAATGCGCCAAACTAAGCTAGATAGCGGGAGTGACTGTCTCACGACGCACTTAGGCATTTTGAAGGCCTATTGTGATACCACCGAGACTAACCTATATGGGCTCCGCTCTGAACCAGCCTGTCCTTCTGATGAAGTTCCTCAGTACGAAAATTGTATCACAGTAACCTCCGAAACGTCGTGAATAAACCCTCGACCCTTAGTTGCGATTCTTTTTTCTCTTCTTTTCCTTCCTTGCAGCTTTTACAACAGTCTTTATAAGGCGGTCTTTTCCCATTAGAAAGTGACCTATTAGTATTCCTACTAGAGTTCTTATATCAGTACTTTTAAATTTTTATAGTCGGCATGAGCGGCCCATTTTCCATTCCATGTTTGCCTGCTATATATATAAATGTATTCCTGAAATGTGAGGCCACTCTTTGTGATCACCGCTCGGAAGATGTTATAGTAGTCCAGTTGACGAAAGTCAGTGTTGGTATCAAGTTTGGCAAAGAAGACATCACTTCCCACTCGATTATTGGGTATGGAACCATCAGTATATATTCTTATCTCTGCGTCCATGTTTACCTCGCCTCTTTCCCAATCTTTTCTGATAGAAGAGGGAAAATTGGGTGCCGAAGTTAGATTCAGCTCCGTAGGATTTCCAAAATCGATGGTAATGGAAAGAAATTAAAACTTTTTAAGTAACATAGAATGCCCCTTGTTACTGACGATTAAAAGGGAGGATTTCCAGCAGTCTAAGAGCTGACTCCGATTTGACAAAGAGTGTGGAAGTTCCTAAAGTATTAATAAAGGAGATATTCATATTGGCACTATGAAGGTACAGAGATTCCGAAAAAAAGGAACGAAATTCCAAATTTATGGAACGAACTTCCAAAATTCACGAAATTAAAAAAAAAAATCGATTCCACTAGAACGAAACCACACCTTTTTAATTTGTTATTTGCTCTTGTGAATTAGGGAACGTTTCTTAAGTGCACTTCATTGCTTATTTGCTTTGAAAATTGCATAAAAGCAGCCAGATTTTTATCGCACAATTATTTTCACGCGCCCAAGTGAAGACAAACACGCACACACATTAATTTATCCGGTGAATGCCTTTTGGGATTTCGACTCTTTAACGCTTCCGCTCACCGCCAACCGCGCAGCGCCTAGGGCAACAGCGCGCGCCGAGCTGCCCAAAACGAAAGTGTTGCCAAATTAGATTTACGATCGCCAACGCGCCAGTGTATCTCGAATTGCGGCTAACGGCGGCAGCAAGCAATTTAGAGCAACAACGAAGCAAACGCAAGTGTTCAGAAAATTTTCGTCGTTTTTTGTTCGTTTTTTTCCACTTTTTTCCCTCGGTTATTTCTCAGTGAGTACAAATTTATGTGCAAACATAAAAGCAGACAACAATTGCAAAGTGCAACAATAGCAACCACATAGCGATACGGTACTTGCGCATATTGTGAAATTGTGGCGGCGGCAAAACAGACGATTTGACACGATCGAAAAAATATGTGCGCCATAAAAAAGTTGTAAAGAATCGCTCGTGGTCTCTACTCTATACTCGGCTACAAAGGCGCGTCGTCCGGCAGCCAGGGAGCCAGCCAGCATGGCGAACGGAAGCTAAGCTATATATTATGTTCTTTCATTTGGGCGCTTTGTTTTATGTGTGTTCCATGTGTGTCTTATGCTATGGGCTGTGTGTTATGCGCGTGTAAATTGTTTACTCATTGCAAAATTTCCAATTAGCAGTCGAAATTTTTCCGAAAAGATATTATGTGACAAAAATATGTAGGCAATAAGATCATACAAAATGTAAATACATAGAGAGATACTTACAAACATACCTACATATACGAGGGTGGTCCATTAAGTTTTCAATCCACAAAAAAATTGGGAAAGTTTCATTTTATTGCTAAAAAAAATACTTGTAGTCTCGCTTTGGCTCGATACACTGAAAATGAGTTTTCTAGAAGCCTTCAAAGTAGGCCTTTTTCAGTCGAACCGGATACTTGGGTATATTCGATCAATTTCAGTCGGCGGCAAAAATATGAACCCATGTGTTGCCATTCTGGGACCATTTTTCTTTCAATTCGTCGTTTAATTTGCTCAATAATTCTTTAAAGCTTCTTCGAACAGTCGATGTAGACCACGCCTTACGAATACCGGAAAGCGGTGAACATGACTTTCTGGTCGTGAAGTAAAACTTTTTCTTCAAAGCAAGTACGTTGGTCAACTCAACTGTTCTTTGGGCTGGGGTGTATGCCAGTGGGTCCATGTTTCAATGATGTGAACTGTAAGAGTAGTTTTTTCGTTTCGGGCTTCGTTGAAACCCGTTACTCCAACTTGTGATGGCCAATCTTGAAGGAAAAGAGTCACCGTATACAGCATTCAAGCGCTCTGTGTTTCAAAACAAAAATAAGAACCGAACCACCGACAGATATTTCTCTTTTTCCACTTTCTCGCCTCGCTGAGACGACCTCATCCGCTAATGGTCGAAACAAAGTTTCAAGTAAAATTCGGCTGAAAGTCGTACAGTGTCGTCTACGAGTATGTACTACACGATAGTAAGTGTTGCTGGTGAGGTGTCGTGAGAATAAGTCATTATCGGATCGCCCTCGTGTACAAATATTTATATACTTAGATACAACAAGAAAAATTGCTTACATTTCACTCTCTGCTTCGCTGTTATTGCTGCGTTCAACGCCTCACCGCTCGCCATTCATTTTCCTCCTTGCGCTCATCTCTTTTGACTTCAGTTGTTTTTGACTTTATTTAATTTTGTTTTGTTTATATTTTTAGCCGCGATTTGCTTGTCTCCTCTCCTGTGTGAGTGTGTATTGTTGGCGCAGATGGCAATTTTGCTGGTCCATCTTCGGCGCCTCATTCTGCTGATGAGTATCGTCTATTTGAGCGGCACGGTGATGCGTCGCCTGCTGAGCGAATCGCGGCACAACTACTTGCAGCACATCAATGGCAAGACGTTCGCCGCCCGGCATTTGCACTTCCAGGCCTGGGCCTATATTTACACCGCCTATGCCTATTTGGTCTTGGTCAACTATGTGAGCGTAAGGCGGCTCACCAATTTGTTGGAATTCTTTCTCACCTGATAAAAACTATGCGGTTGCTGTGAATTCGAGAGCGATTTCAAAAAGTGAATTGTTATTTTTATTGGATTAGGCTTTGTTGTGATTTTTTATTGTACAATAATATTCAAATTAATGAAATAATTGGTTAATAAATATTTTCTAAATAACTTTAATATTGATATTAATAAAAATGTCCAATTCTATTGTGAATTTAAAATTAAATATCAGTCATTGGCCTGAGGAAGTTGATTGTACAACAAAATATTAGAGTCGGGTCGAGGGTATATCCGCCTTTGAGAATACTTTTTAAGTATTTGGGTAGCAAGAAATACGAGTAGTAGTCTTTTTTGAGCCAAAAAAAGTGTCCAGCTTTCCTTCTTATAAAAAAGTATTTATTGTATTATTCATGTTATAAATTCCCTCAATTAAATCTCTCAGACTTTCGATTTCATGTGCCTCACCGCTACTTTGGTCTAAGCAAACTTGAAAACACAGCCGCTAGATTAAACTTCATTGATCGCTTCTAGCGTCTTTATATGTTATAGCTCATATTCATGTTCCTTCCATATTCCTAAAACCACAAATATTTTTTTCACAAAATATTTCTCTCGAGCAAACACTTGGTAGTAACAGAATTTATTACTGGATCGACTCTAGCCTTGAGATATCAGTGTGTCTTTAATGATAATATAAAAGAAGGAAATCTAGAATTTCCCTTTTTCCAGTTGTTCCTGCATTGCGCGCACGTTCCAAGCTATTGAGCGCTAATGTGAAAACTGGCACTATCTTTTTTTGAATCGTATATAAAGGGTGGCCCATCTAACGTTTTAAATTTGAATTAGCTATATTTCGACATTGGAAACGTCAAATACCATTCGGAAAGTGACAGATATTCAGTAAAAAATCTAAAATTTACGAAATGAGTCGCTCTTCACTAAAAGAAAACTGGGAAATATTGAAAACTTTTTTCCAAAGTGGTGGATGGTCAATTTAACCAAAAAATGATCTTTTCGGACGAGGCTCATTTCCACCTCGATGGTTACGTTGGACAACATTTGGTTCCAGCAGGACGGCGCTACTTGCCATACAGCAAACGCTACACTTAATCTTTTACGCCCTATATTCGAAAATCGCATAATGAGCAAAAGAGGTGATGTGAATTGGCCTCCCAGAAGCTGCGATTTAACTCCGTTGGACTATTTTCTGTGGGGAGCTGTTAAAGATTAATATTATGCCAATCATCCAGAAACAATTCAAGATCTAAAGTACGAGATTCGAGCTGCTGTAGCTGCCATAAGGCCTGAAACCATCGAGAAAGTACTCCAAAATTGGGTGGATCGGATTAGCTACTGTAAATTCAGCCGTGGTGGTCATTTGTCCGAAATTGTTTTCCAAAAATAAAAAAATAAAAATATCAAGCCGTTTTTTTATTAACTTTTTAAATTTAAAATTTTATATGGCCCACCCTGTACTTATAACTTTCAAACGTTTTATGTAGGTGATACAGGGTAGGCCATTTAAAGTTGACCCATCTGGCAACGCTGTAACTTTTAACAGCGCTGACAAATCGGCTAATGTCATACCGCGTTAGAAGCGTCATTCGAAGACAATTTATACCATGGAACAGTACACTCCAAAAGAACGCGCTGAAATTGTTCAGCTTTATATTCAAAATAACTTTTCAATTGTGTTAACTCAACGAGGCACAGACGAGGCACATTTCTCGTTGAATGGAGGCGTAAACAAGCAAAATTGCCGATTTTATGCCACCGAAAATCCTCAATTAATTGAAGAACAGCCTCTTTACGACCAAAAAGTAACAGTTTGGTGCGGTGTTTGCGCGAATATGATCATCGGACCGTATTTTTTCGAAGACGATGATGGAGCCACGACAACAGTCAATGGTGAGCGTTATCGAGCCATGATAACGGATTTTGTGATACCCATTATTCGCGAAAATGACATGGATAACTTCTGGTTTCAACAGGACGGGGCTACATGCCATACAGCTCGACCAACAATCAATTTATTGCGACCATTTTTCCCCGGGCGATTGATATCGAAAAATGGTGATGTTGACTGGCCACCGAGATCACCAGATTTGACGCCACCAGACTTTTATTTGTGGGGTTATTTGAAATCCAAGGTATACGCTAATAAGCCAAAGACCTTAGCTCAACTGAAAGCCAACATTCGACGTGAAACAGCCGCCATATCATCCGAAACATTGGCCAAAGTCATGGAAAATGTCGAAAAAAGAGTGCATTTAGCTGTCAAAGCTAAAGGTGCCCATTTACGCGATCTAATTTTTAAATATTAGCTGAAACAAATCCCCTTGGACCAAAATAAATTATTTTTGAAATGAACAAAAAACATTGTTTTCTTTTGTTCGTTTTTTTTCAACTTTAAATGGCCTACCCTGTACTTATAAAAATGACGTCATTGAAATTAAAACAATGGGTGAAAATCTTAATACAGGTTAAAGTTATATTAGAGAGTCCTTTATAACGACATACCAAAATGTGATAATTTTTATTTTACTTGTTAAATCTGATCTGATTGTTAAATGTGATCTTAGATCTAATTTTTTCTTATTCCAATTAGTGTTTGATAATCAGATATTCTAAACATACATTCACAAGTCGCTCAATTTAACCCAAGATCCCCCATCTTAACCTGTTCCGAGGTTACACATTACCAGTAATCGCTATTTGGCAAACTTTTACCTGATTATGTACCCAACAAAGTCGAAATTCTTTAAAGATAAATGCAGCATATCAGTACTGACCAGCACTACGGTAAATATTGCCAAGTATGGTGTTAGTCTGTGACCGAACTCTAGAAGCGACCTCACAACGACACTTGTTGTGCAAAATGTGTGACCAAACTTCACCCTCGATTATTAGGAAGTTTTAACCATTCATATTTGAAAACATCTAAGGTGAATACTAATGACCTTAAGATTTTTAAGAAAGGCTTTCACATGAATTACACCTACATTTAACAAAATATACCCTGAAAGGTCTGGGTGATTATTTCCTCCCTAAATATTCGCCTACAATCGATAGAGCATACTTGCCTATGTCCGCGATGTTAATGCTTGTATTCCCTAAACGATTTGACGAACGAACAGACATTCTCTCACTACATTCTCGGCCTCTACTGTAAGCAACAGCGCCATCTATGTTTGAGGTGTGGCGAATTTAAGGTTTGTGGCAATGCTAACATTCTACGAGATTGTTAGTGTTTTCAAATTATAGAAATAAATATAAAATTGTTACAAGTAGTGAAGCTTATACCATATTCAGACCGAAAATTTAAAGGGATTAGATCACATTTAATCACATTCACTAATCAGATCGTTCTGACTGCCGTTAGAAAGATCAAAAAACAGCTGTTATTGTCATTCAAGAATTCACATCACTTAAAATATTTATCAAAAGAAAAGATTGTCATATAAAATTTTAAATAAAAGCCGTCTTTTTTTTAATATTTTTCATATAATAGAAATAATGGATGCGTTTTTTCATTTGTTAAGGCGATTTTCAGCTGAAATTATAATCATTGCTTTAAAAAAAATTTGTTTGTTTACATTTTTTTCCCTTTGTAGTGTCTAAATCAGCTGTGATAATGTAACAGATTTCCAATGCTGACAAGTAGATGGCGCAAAATCAGACTCGTAGTTAAGAACCGGCCGGCCGATTGCCTTGTAAGTTGCAAACAATGTTTCTTTGTTCTTTCCCCATGTGCTGCCGGCTAGCGACTTGAGGATTTTGTTGCGGCTCTGTACTTTAGCGCGGTCGTATGAGGAGTGAATGAGAAAAGTCTGTCAAAAGTCACACCTAAAATGTTAGGATTATTGACAGTCGGAATCTTGACGGCATTGACTACAATATTAAGGTCTAGTCTGTACTCCTTCTTCCAGTTTGTAAATCTGATCACTGTTGATATTGTGGCGGACAGTGATAGAAACTCCCTCTGATGGATGTAGAAGTTAAACAACAGCGGGGAGAGGACACCACCCTGTAGAACTCCTTTGTTTAATTCCGCTCAGTTTCAAATTTTACATCGAAATAGTACGGATGATTAACGACCGTCATTGATTTTATATTTTCTTCCAGTTCCCGGATCAATAAACATAGACGGGCATTAAATAGTAGGATTGGCAATGAATGAACATCTCTTAAAATCTGAGACAGGTTCACTAGAACAAATTATGAGGATAATCCACCAACAATTTCTACAACAAGTAGAAGCCAGCTGCAGTATAAACTGTATCAAACAGAGTAACTCAAGTATAACTCATAGGCATGAAGTATCTACAGGGTCATAAATCTTCAAATTAATACCAGTGAAGGCAATAGAGCTGCTAGAAAGATGCTGGTTAAGAAACGATGACTTAACTTCTAATCGTTAGACGAAGTCTCCCAGCAATAAGCCAACAATCACTGCTGCAAGACTAAATGCAGTAGTTCCATGGGAAGCGTATCGCGTATCTCAATAGCGCTAATATGTACTAACTGTATGTTAAGAATCACTCGACTAGCACGGCTACCAATATTTGGGCTATATGGTTGTACGTAAACAAAAATATAATAAGACATTCGATTTTAATTAAATTAAATGCCCAATGTGTGCCCATTCTTAACGCAAGCCCTATAATGGCAATTGACAATTATCAAATACTGACAAATTATTTACACACTCCATTTGCTTGGCAAGCCATTTTGCATGCAAATTTCAAATTATTAATTAATTATTTGCAAGAACATGAACGACAGCGGCGGTGGGTGCAAAAATCCACTCGTTTGGCGAAACGAACGCGCGACCGTCATAAGCTAAATATGTGCAGATGATTAATAATTTAAAAAGTGGGCAAAACACACAAAAGGCAACTCATTTATAACAAATACAAGCATAACCACTCATTTAGGTATACTATACTATAAACATATATACTTATACATATATGTATATACTTGTATTATATATACACTGACACTCAAATAAAGGAAGGTATATATACATATATTATATTTTGCTAAAGGGAACTGTGTTTGTGTATTGTGCTGATTTATATAGAATAAATATTGAAAATATTTTTGTCTACCAAGTCAGTATGACTTAACTTTTGAAAACATTTTATAATATGGTAAATGCAAATAAAATCTGTGCGATTCGGCTAGAGGCCACAAGTAAATTCCGATGTGGCATGTCACTATGAACGAAAGATATGACGAATTGTTGTACAGGGAAGTTAATAATGTGTAGTTTTGTAAACGGAAATATACACATATATACTTATACATAAACATATATGTATATATATAGACTCTATGTGGGTGTAATTATTTGAAAATTTCCAAGCAATTTGAAAGAGATTTGTATATTTTTTTAAAATAATAAAATTTCGTTGCATTAAAAACTAATTTTTTTTATTCCAAAGCACAACTAAAGCACCCTTAACATAATTTCCAACAAGCTCCTGCACCGATTACCTAACCAAAATTTATATTGAGAAATATTTTCATAATATTTGTACATCTTGGCCAACATTTCCCGTTAGCTGAGGCACACTTGCATATGAATATGCAAATACTCAGTGGCGGCAAAATATTTATTTTCCAATTCAGCTTCCAACGTTCTTAGCGTCGACTTTTATTAAGGTGCAAAAAGATATATTAAAGAAAAAATTATAAGCACGCACATTCATATAGCTTATGTAAATACACATTTGTGTCTTCACATATTTGTTGAGTGTCGCCAGATCGATGCAAATAATGAGAATTTCATATATTTCTTTTAATATAATTTTTCAAATAGTATAGATGGCAAGACATTTTTCAATTGTAAATAAATTTGTCTAAGGAAATTAAAAATGATAAAAAGGTTATAAAAGGTTTACCAAGAAGAACGACGTGATGTTAAAGACTTATACTAAGACTTAACGATCTATACGGGGTTAGATCTCCGAAATAACAGCTCTTGGCCGGATATAATCTAGGTCAATTCCGATGAGCAGAACCGGCTATTGAGGGAATTGTAAAATAAAGTAAGTCACCCTAAAGTTTTAGGTGTGACTTTTGACAGTCTGTGCTTTTTCACCCCTCATACGACCACGGTTATCGTCAAAGTACAGAACCACAACAAAATCCTCAAGTCCCTAGCGGGCAGCAAATGGGGAAAGGACGGCCGGTCCTTAACTACGCCGCACCAATAAGGAATGACTGGATGCAGTGAAACGCCGACGATGAAGCTCCGAACTTGTCCCAACACTGCACTCCGAACAACGACCGGATGCCTCTTGATGTATAATGAACTCCTCTCCAAGCTGTTATTGCTGGCGTCCTTTCGCAGAAATCATCTCTGCAGTCACTTGCTTGGTGAAATAAATCCCGATTTTGCCGCCATACCACAATCCGCATTAAACGGACAGTTTTTGGGAATGCAATTGCGATTCCTGAGCCCCACAAAAATTTTACTCATCCCAATGTCGGCTATTTTATTTGTTGACGAAGTTTTTAAGCCAGAAATGGGCCTCATATGAGAAGATAAATTTTCGATGAATGGACAAAGCTACGGCGTTTCAAAAGGTCTGTCGACTTCATTTCTTGTGCGAAGCCAATCTTATACGGATGCAAAGCCAACTCCAAAGCCAACCGCAAAATTAATCACGTTGACGTTGGAGAAAGACATAACTGTCAGAACGACGTTGCACCGACTAATTCGAATTGGGCTTTAATTCGACGGGATGTTGGCACACTATCGTGGAACAGTAGCAACCGGAGAACGTGAATTTGCGTAATAATCTTAGACATTTGCCAAGCGATGTATCAAAGCCAAACGTGACATGGGTATCAGTGACCATCTCGTTATGGGCACACTCACCGAGCGTGCGACGCGCTTGATGTTCGTTCAGCTTTAATTCTTACACGAGTTGGATTGGTAAACAAACAAACAAAGTCCCTTCCACAAAATCTTCTGTAAAGTGGATGGGCGTAGGTTCATTTGTTATGTGCGATAGTGGATGGACTCATTCGGGAGCACAGTACGGCGTCATTTGAAAATGCGCATTATACAGTAGAGTAAACGTGGCGTGAAACCGATCCATGGTTGTTCAAATTACCGACTCTGCTGGGCGATTATGTCGACAGAATATTGAACGCAGCTTGTGAATATTTTGGTTATAAATTTGCATGATTTGCAAATGTTGTTCGGGAATCTATTCATTATGAAATGGCAAATCAAACTGAGTATAAATCAGGTAAGCTGTAAAAATACCGACTCCGATAAAGTATTGCCTTACTGTTAGGGATATTTGCACTTTGTTCTAAAGTTAACGATATAGAAGAACTGTTTGAAAATCGGATCTCCATAATAGCTGCGGTCTCCAATCAATTTCAGGAGAATACTTTATAAGCATATAATTATATGGCTAATAAAGTTGTCTCGACATACTCATAAGTGATTTTTCGACTATCTGGAGTAGAGAGTTTACAAGCTAAGAGACTAATACTATATTTGTATTTTTTTCTACCATATGTCAAAAAACTTAATAAATAAAAAACAGGAAAATAATTTTATCTCTAGCAAATGTATTAGCCAATATGTGTATACAAGTGTTTTCCTATGTATTTTCAATTTTTATCTATTAAATGTTTCATCAGCTGGTACATTTGTTAAATTAAGAATAAACTGCACATAAAAGAATGTTGAGATGACTTGAAGCTTAATCTTTTATAATTTTTTTTTTCTTGGTTTGAACAAAATGGCGCCACTTTCCACATATCGCATCAATCAATGGATTTATTGAGAGGACACTTTGACGAGCAGATAATTTCACGTTTTCGGCAGGTCGATTGGCCACCAATTTCTTGTGATATCACATCGTTAGACTTTTTCCTGCGGGGATATGTAAAGTCTAAAGTCTATGGGGTTCATCTCACTTCGATTCAGGCCTTGGAGCAAAATATAACGCCTGTCATTTGCCAGTTAACAGTCGAAATGTTCGAACGATTCATTCTGTGGATATGATGGACCATCTGAGACATAGCCGCGGCTAGCATTTGAAAGAGATAATCTTGAAAACATAAATGCCCATTAAATTTGAAGTTTTTGGTAAGTTCTTTTATTTTTTTTAATACTTATATACATAAGTCAACCAAATAGAGAAAAATTATCTCTATTTTAATAAACCATTATACCATATTTTATTTAAAGTGGTATGATCATTTTAGTCTCTTTCTCTCTTTTTTAATAAACCATTATACCATATT
Source organism: Bactrocera dorsalis (assembly GCF_023373825.1). Classification (NCBI taxonomy): domain Eukaryota; kingdom Metazoa; phylum Arthropoda; class Insecta; order Diptera; family Tephritidae; genus Bactrocera; species Bactrocera dorsalis. The sequence continues at coordinate 45,375,303 of NC_064307.1, forward strand.
TTATTTAAGCCAATTGTTTGTTAGAATCGCTACTCAAAAAACAATAATACAAGTTTAGAAAATGCTAAAAATTTAGAATTTTTTAAAAAATTCTATAAAATAGACTGGTGAACTGATATGACTCAATAATGAAAAAAAGTCAATAGAACTTTTTTAATCTAACATTATCATTGGGTAGTGGAATTGAATTAAGCTTTGTATTATAAAAGAATAGTGCTCAATATAACCCAAGTAGATTTTGGTAAATTACACCAGTCAACACGATTTTTGGGTCTGACATCTACATGTTAAATTTTAGTTTCTCCTATGATAAAAATAAGGAAAAAAATTTTTTTCCGGTTAAAGTTTGCTTTCGTAGAAATTAGAGCAATTTTTCGATTTTTTTCTTACCTTCTAAAGTATTTTTACAATTAACGCAGGCGAAGTGAGGTACCAAATTTTCATTTTGATTACTGACTTTTAGGTTAAAATAGGCTTCATAGGCATCGCAAAGTTTCAAATTTGTTGATAAACCAAATTTTTTACTTCTAACTTTAATAAGTTCACCGCAAATAAAACAGAATAAATCAACATCATTTTTACACTGACTTGATGCCATTTTCTAACTGAGTAATACACTAATATTGTTGTTACAGCTATAATAAACAGGTTAACATTCACTACTGTGCCTCTTACAAATAATAATACTGTTTACTTTCGGGATAATCAAAGTGCTGCCATCTTTGATTTATGAAATAAATTAAAATATACTTATCGATGTAGATCAACCCAAAGCAAACTTTAAGAACCAAAGATTAATATTTAAGTGTTTTTCAATGTATAGAATCAGAATTCAAGCAAGAGAACAGAAACTCCAAATAATTTTTTTTTTTTTGTTGACCGATGTTATTGATCCTAAAAAGAACGCAGATAATATTTTGGGACAGTAATATACGTGAGAATTTAGTAATGTCAAGAAATTTAGTATTGAGAGAAGTTGTCTTTAAAGCTATATTTCTATTTATAAATATTTCTATTATATAATAAAGAAAATGACATACAATTTTCTTAAAATCACAAAGCAGAAAGTATTGCAAATGATTGAGTTGTATTCTCAAAATTTCATTTTCGATACATGATCAAAAAAGAATTTAAGAAATTTGAAAAAAAAAATTCGTATCACAAAATTTTTTTCGAAGGTTCATTTTTATATGAGTAGTAAGCAGCTTTTAACAAAAATACCAAAAACATTTAAGTTTTCTTTAAAGTTCTTTGAAGCAAACTATTTAAGTCCGTCTGGCAGCACCTTTTTATCCAAATAAATATATTTAGGTATTTATGTATATATTTTTATGAACATTACCGCAACAGTGAAATTCGTAAAATCGGTGGATCCGACAACCGAAAACATCTTTGCCGCGAATCGCTGCCATGGTTCTCTTGCTTGTTAACGCACTCGATGTGGGATGTAGGTGTATCACTTAGGTTAATTTCTAACATATTTTTAGAATTGGAATTTTCGAAATGTTATTTTTCTCGCTTCATAAGTTGAGCGCTTTCAAATGACAACAACAATGAATACCAGAAATAAAAATTATATCTTAAAGCAAACATACAAATATCGTGTTCTATATAAATACATACAAACAAACATACAATATTTGCTCACATAATATATTTACATAGGTATAAATATTTATATGTACTTAACTATAATTAAAATCTTATGGGTTAAAAAACAATTGTAATGTAATTTTAAATATTTGCGAAATTATATTTACTCGAAAATGCTTAGGCATATTTTTGGCTACGAGAATGTATTTGATCTACTGTTAATATTGACATTCGTATCGAATTTAAAAGCCATCAATCCCTCGTTTAAAGAATTAAAGGTGTCGAGAAGGAAATATCGAACGAACTACTTCTGAAAACCTAAGCGATATCTCCCCAATAAATATACTATACATACATATATGATAAGCTTTTATAGGAACACTTCGGGCCTTGGAATGCCGTCAAAGCAAGAGAAAAGAGAACCGAAAGGGACCCTTAATTAACCCAAAATAGTATATTTAAAAACTAGGATAAGTAGCATCGACGAAATGTATTAGTATCTTATTCTAGCGAATAATCAACTTTCAGTTATTTTAAATGAAATGAATTTTACCGAGATCAATGCTAAATTCAAAATAAAATAAAATCTTAAAAATGTTACGACTAAGACGGAGTCTATACCATTTCCTGCAAATGTCTGGGGTGTACGATAAGGCTATTGATAACGAAATTTATTTAGATCAATCGCAGTAAATCAGAACGCAATGAACAATTTCCTGAACTGAAGTCTCCTCATTACAATATCGATGTAGTAGAGAGGAAAATTTAGGACACTCTTTGAAAATTCTTTCTGTTAATTATATAAGAGAGACTTTGATGAGAGATCCTCATATATTCATGGTGTATTGACGGTGTATAAAATGTGAACCACAAAATTTCTTAAGGACAAGGATTAAGGATGGTTATAGGCAAAGGCCTTTTACATTTCGGAAAAAAGGTACACAACAAGGTGTGATTGCTCTCACAGGTCTTTTAACACAGAGATATCATCTCTAGAAAATAGGTAATCTAGAATTTGCAGAATTATTACTTCTGTCGATACACAAATTTCAACAGATGGAGACTAAATATATTTCATACTAATTATACTGAAAGAAATTGGATTGGCAAATGGTTCAACATAGCGTGTTGTAGACATGTGTTTAAAAATATCTTTTTTATTGGAGCAAGGAAAACGAAAAATCATTTTTATTTTAAAGCAATTTATTTTATTTCTGGTTCAACGGCTTTGACAGTTGAATTCCTTAATCTTCCAACCCAATGCCCTGGGAGGTTAAAACGTCGAACACCAATATGTAGTGGAAGACCAACGAATCGTGGATATATTCTAGTGACAGTCTTTTTCGCTTCATTATTGCTGGAATTATCATCATCACTAGCATTGCTATCATCTGATTCCTTAGAGTCAGCATTTTCTTCTACTTCATCACGCTCCTCTGCGTCATTGGTTTCTTCTTCAGCATCATCTTCTTCAGGCACGACTTGTTTCTCCTCAGAAACTTCTTCCACAATAGGCACAGTTTTCACTAGATTATCCGAGTTGGACAGTGCTGAGCTGACAGCCACAAGGCCAAAGAGAAAGACAACCGTAAGGAAACGCATAATCAACTAGTTCAATACTTTCTGAGTAACTGGTGTTTTAAAATGCGGTGAAAGTCTTTTATACCTCACAAATAACCATTTGTCATTTAGTATGTATATATATATACTTATCTATATACAATATAAATAACAAATTTATTGGTAAACAGTGGTTGACAACAAATTCCCCTACTTCTTCAGTGTGTGTACGTATTAATGTATTAAATTTTTATGAAATAATTCTCAAACCTTCGTAACATATCAACAGAGTATAATAGTTGTGATGACATAACGGCATTAATACTATTCAAAATATTCGAAATAGGTATTACAGGGTCCGGCACTCGAAGTGCACACCGTTCGCGCAGCTGTCGCACTGGAATCAGCTGTTTATAAATTAGCTGAATGACAGTTCGGAGAATTGTTCACAAGTGTTCCAAATCATTTTGCCAAAAGTGAACCAAAAACAAAGTCATCAGCGATGGAATTCAAACGTAATAGTGTGATTGCTTTATATTTAGTTGGAAATGCACAGCCTGCAATTGTTCGTGAGCTCAAACACCTTAATGTGAATAAAGTTTTTGTTTATCGCACCATCACTCGTTACAATGATATTGGTAGCATCGCAAAACGTCATGGAAGTGGTCATCAAAAGACTGCAACGTCACGAAAGATGGTTCGGAAATTGAGGAAGCGACTTGAGCGAAATCCACGACGAAGTACAAATCAAATGGCTAAAGAACTGAAAAATATCCGACCGTAGCATCCGACGCATATTGAAAAATGAGCTCAAGGTCAAGCCTTACAAGTTCCAAAAGGCCCATGATCTCACACCGAAGCAGCAACAAGTAAGACTTGAGAGAGCGAAGCAGTTGTTTCGCTTGGCCGAAAGCGGTCAAATTCCGAACATGGTATTTTCTAACGAAACAATTTTTCCAACTGAGCAATTCGTAAACTCTCAAAATGATAGGGTTTACTTAACCGACCAATCAAACGAGAATCTAAGTAAGTAGCACAAGCCACAAATAATGGTTTGGGCCGCTGTTACCGCAGATGGGTGCTCTTCAATTGTTTTCATCGAGCCTGGCGTCAAAGTAAATGGGACATATCATCGGGAAAGTGTTCTGGAGGACTTTTCAAAAAGACTCAGCATCGTCTCACAAAGCGCGAGTGAACCAAGAATGGCTGAAAACAACGTTCTAAACTTCATTACGACCACACAATGACTCTCGAATTCACCAGATGCTAATGCAATGCATTAATCTCTCTAGGCCATCTTGGAGAGCAAGGTTCGAAGTAAAAAATACACCAGTCTCGAGATGCTGAAGAAAACCATTGTCCGTGAATAGGCCAAAATACCGACAAGTCACATTCGGTCAGCTTGCGATACGTTTTTTGACCGTCTCAAGGCCATTGTTAAGGCAAAAGGTTGTCATATCGAGCAAAAGTGAATGGTCCTGAATTTATGATTATTTTCACACAAAATTAAAATAAATAAAAATAATTTTCCAAACCGAATTTATTGCTTTTTGAATTGGTTAGACTCGAATGCCGGACTATATATCAAAATTAAGAGAAAGTAAAGCGATAAATTTTTCCATGTGGATGTATTCGTCGATCCATCTATACCTGCATATCAGTGGTACTGAAGAAATTTAATTCTTTTCACAGAGGATCGTTTTTCATTGACAGTAAAAAGAACATATAAACATCTCAATGAAATAAAGCGTGAATATTTTGCGTGGCGTAAAGTGGCTCGTTACCAAAAATTAATTTTTACAGCACGTACCTTCCCTAAAGCGAAATTAACTCTTTTGTACCCGAACTTCATCGTTCTTACTTGTTTTTCTGTTTAATTATTTACGTTTTAGTAGAACTCTTAAAGCAATTATGTGTATTTAAATTTGCCAAATAAATTATTAACAGCTGTGTAAACAGAAAGTAACGTTAGTCATTTCTCTACTCAGATATTTGATAGTATACACTAAAGCACCTTTTGAAGTTATCAATAATGCTCGGAAGACAAAGGAATCGGTATAGGAAATAGAAGCTTCGAAGAAGTGGCAATTTCGAAGTTTTATTTAGATACGATAATGGTGGCAGCTTCGACCCAACTGGCAGCTTCAAAGAGTCAGTCAAATCCAACACTAGTGTCATCTTCGTCAATATTAAAAGCTCCGAAGCGTCAGTCGAAAATGACACGGGTGGCAGCTTCAAGCAATTTTGAAGATAATTCGATAGAAGTGGCTGCTTCGAAACAATTGGTAAATCCAAATTGGACAAAAGCTATGTACTGAGAGTCGCATCGACAAAGAATGAGCAATGATCAAGAAATGAATGATGTTTAAATAAGATACTTCATTCCACATGCCATACAACTTTGTTAAAATAAGTTAACCTATTTTTGATCTAAGAAGAAGACATCTCAAACGAGCGTATCCTTGATGAAATATTAAACATGAGAAACTCGTCGACGCGATGGTTGCTGCATTTTTTCCCTCCATACACCCAGCACAACCTTGACACCACTTCTAAGCAATGTTTGCCGCCATTCAAACGCAATGCAAAAGAGTTACTTCTTGTAGAACTGCTCCGAAGAAGGCGAATGTTCAATCATCCCTTTGCTGATTCACAAAGCGTGATCTACATCGACTAACCTAAAACTGAAGAATTATCGCAGAGCTTTACTTTGCCGAATAATTTAGCCTATTTGTTGTTGAATAGCGAAGAAAAATTGCTCTCCACCGTTATGAGACACCGGCTCACCCCTCCACCACTACCACAATTGGTTACACTAAGCAAGGAACCTTCGTACTTCAGATTCCAAAGATTTTTTGTTTCCAAAAGTGAAACAGTTACTTGACGTTCGGAAATAAGTAGCTAAATTATTATATTACATAAACTTGAAGATAACTGGATATTTAAGACGACATGTAGTGTAGTTGTCATATACACCCCAAAATATGAGAATATTTGAAGAGTTTTATTATGAAATACCATAGGTTTCGATATCGAAAAATTTCCACTTATCTTTTATATGTTTGATTAGCGAACACATGCTTGACTTATCTTTGTCAACCATTTAAGACCAACTGTTTCTGTCAAAACACACACAAGTGAGTATTTTAATTATTGACATTGCAAACTAAATATTAAGACACGTTTTTAGTGCATCGACCGACAAGACAGCACTGTTTTCATCGGTTAAACTATATAAGGATATAAGGATTGATATATCTAATCGAACTGAGAGAACTGGGGCAGTAACGCTAGTTAGATATCGAGTTGACAGTTTAAAACCTTCTAGGTTGACTATATTATTTCAAAGTTTCTTTTATGGTTCCATAAACATATAGTCGCGTTTATGGTACTTACTCGCAACAACAACAATTTTTAGTGGTTTTTAATGGAAGACAGAGAAACCCTCCAAAGACTTCATGGAATAACTTTTAGCAAAAGCCCTTCATAAGCCATTGCATATTTAAGAATTACATAAAATTTATGTTCAACAACACATACTCACTTCTGTTTACATATTTATATGAGTTTATGAGTGCATCAATTCAATACAATAAACAATACATTTACTCAGCGAAAATTATTATTATAGGCTTTGATCACTTAAAATTCTTCTGCGTCACGTTCTCGTTTTGTCGTCATCAAAGGCCAAGAAAAAGGTTCGGGTTTTAGGTGAATCGTTGGCCGCTAGCAGCTTATGAAAACGCGTCTTCAATGCAGAAATGCAGTTCCTGAATCAGGACGATATTGACCACCTTTGCGTGTTGAACGTTAATCTGAAGGAATTACGATCGCTAGACTACCTTCCACTAGCGCTAATTTAGCGCCCGTTGTGTTCGACCTACTCCTCCACAAACACACGCTAAAGATTGAAGATGTATTCGATGAACGGTCGAAGTGTTCACTATTTCTTATAACACCGAGTTGATATTTATGGTCGTTTGATCATATTCCTCCGAACCATCTGCCGCACTCAAAGACTAAAGGCAGAGAGAATAATCCATTGGTTTTGCATCTGGTGAATTCGAGAGCCATTGCGTGGTCGTAATGAAGTTTAGAATTTGTTTTCAGTCATTCTTGGTTCACTCGCGCTTTGTGAGACGATGCTGAGTCTTGTTGAAAGGTCCATGGTTTGCGACCGAAATGTTTGTTCGCCCACGGCTTCGAAGCAGCCTCCAGAATATAATATGTCCCATTTACTTTGACGCCAGGCTCGATCAAAACAATTGGAGAGCGCCCAACTGCGGTGATAGCGGCCCAAACCATTATTTGTGGCGGGTGCTGCCTCCTGGTGGCCAACCGATGACTTAGATTCTCGTTTGAATGATTGGTTAAGTAAACGCTATCGTTTTGAGAGTTTACGAACTGCTCAATTGGAAAAATTGTTTCGTTAGAAAACACCATGTTCGGAATTTGTCCGCTTTCGGTCAAGCGAAACAACTGCTTCGCTCTCTCAAGTCTTACTTGTTGCTGCTTCGGTGTGAATTCATGGGCCTTTTGGAACTTGTAAGGCTTGACCTTGAGCTCATTTTTCAATATGCGTCGGATGCTGCGGTCGGATATTTCCAGTTCTTTAGCCATTTGATTTGTACTTCGTCGTGGATTTTGCTCAAGTCGCTTCTTCACTTTCCGAACCATCTCACGTGACGTTGCAGTCTTTTGATGACCACCTCCATGGCGTTTTGAGATGCTACCAGTATCATTGTAACTAGTGTTGGTGCGATAAACAAAAACTTTATTCACATTAAAGTGTTTGAGCTCACGAACAATTGCTGGCTGCGATTTTCCAGCTAAATATAAAGCAATCACACTATTACGTTTGAATTCCATCGCTGATCACTTTTTTCTGCGTTCATTTTTTTTCTGCGTTTACTTTTGGCAAAACGCTTTTGTACACTTGTAAACAATTCTCCGAACTGTCATTCAGCAAATTTATGAAGAGCTGATTCCAGTGCGAAATTGGTTACACGCCGAGTGCCGGACCCTGTGTTACCTACAATCTAGCAGTGTGACTCTTCTAGTGCTAGGAATTCCATCGCATATGGTGACTCTACCTACGTCGCTTGTCGACATACCCGACTTTTCGTCGAACTTCCGGAGGCTAATTTCTAGAAGATCTACAACAAATCGATTTAGAAATAAATTTCAAATAAATCATTAAACCACCCTAATGAAAACATAAAGTCTACAACAGAGCCTTGCAACTTAAGCGTAGGAAATCATCGGCGTACGCGATATATCGATCGTGAAATGATGAGTTACATACATACTTCTAATATAGATACATATAGATATGTATATATTGAGAATAATAGATCTATAAAATCACGATAAATGTTAATGTACCGCTATAAATTGAAATGCTTGATATATCGGCCTCAATGTGCGAAATATTTCTATTTTACTACCGGAAATCATTTTGAATAAAATTAAATTTATTAGCATGTAAAAGGAGTATATAAAGTATATTTTTTTTTTTTGTAATCTTCGATACGGCATCGCACCTTGTTCTGGCATAGCAAGACTATCAATTTGAAAATATTTATAAATTCCCCAAATCATTTCGTTAAATGTTCTGCGAAGACAATAGATGGGTTTATCTTGTTTTAGCTTCGGAAAGCTCCATATTTACATATTTATTTGCATACACACTCACATACATATATAGTTTAAGTTTATTTTTAGTCTATTATTTATTATATCTTACTTATAAGAGGTTTTTCGGTTATTTATAAACCGAGAAAAATATCATCAGCGTCACCTTCGTCATCATCAGCCTTACCATGCCGCGCATTTATCTCCACCTCGAACCCCATAATTATCAACATCATCGCCAGTAATAATCAACTGAAAACTAAATAAAACGAACAATTTCGAATCACGAAAGGCGTAAACTTTCGTAAATTTCATGAGTAAGCAGCGCCTGAGGTATAACGAAAGAAAAAATTTAAATTTGAAAAATAAATAAATTTATGTTTACGAGCGTGTAGTCGCCACGAAATTCACCCCACTTAGTATACGCTGCAAGATTGTATGTATCCATAATATATCGAATAATATATATATTCATATATATGTATATGCACATATACGTGCATGTCATACATACGTGTATATACTGTTTAACGGTACATACAATTTTGGCTCGCACTCAGGTGAAATGTGTGGAAAATGATTATGAAAAAATCCAAATTTTTCGTTGCTAAAAATAACGGATATTTGTCTGTGTATGTGTGTTGGCCGCGCAGCTGAATGACCAGTGCCAGTTTCACACGCACACCAAGTGCTGCCAGTGTGTGCGCAGGTGTATACATACACATACTTAACCAAAACTTGAGTGTTTCCGCCTCTCACTCCGTTGGAAACTCAAAAACAATTTAAATTCCTCACGTTTGTGTGGAAATTTGAGTGAGTTCTGTTTGCCAAATTTTTAAAAAATATTTCTGCCTACATATATATGGTGTATATATACATATACATATATGCTTTCTTGTACATTTGTAATGGCAGCAAAATTTTTCGATTAATTAAAATTGTCTGTGTTTATTTGCAATTATTTAACATATTTCTAACGTTGCCATAAATAAACTTGAATGAGGCTAATAAAGAATATTTATGACAGAATTCGAATACTCTGAGAAAATTGCGCTTGTGGTTTTTGCCTTCAGCAAATATTTTTCAAATAGCGGTCATCCCTCAATAAACAACATACCGAGCGTATTTCTTCAATGAAAAAGTTACTTGTTGCAGCTTATATCCTTTCGGAATCGGCCAGAGTGGCTTATCAGATAACATCAACAATAATCCACATCACGGACGGACTTCCGTGTAAAATAAAGCCTTCTGCTCAAAAAGAAATAAAACTCATATTTTTTAATATTATAGCCGAGAATTTAGCTTCATTACAAGGGTAAGGATACGGTGTTCAGGCAAGATGTGGCTGTCTCCAATATTTTATAATCGGATAGTCCCAGTTTTCGACCTCTATGTATGTGAGCAAGTACGCGATGAATATTCTATTGCACTGCGTCAATCGACTCAGGCTTATGTGGGTAGACAAGTGGCTCTACATAATAACACAACAAATTCTGCAGCGGTGATAAATCGTACGATCTCTGCCACCCACCCAGGTCCACCAAGCGAGATAATGCGCTCACCAAAAGATTCCCTTTAATTCATTGATTGGGCTGTATGGCACGTAACATAGAAATACAGGTAAAGATCCTTCAATTCCGGTACAAGAAAGTCATTTTGATCGGCTTTATTTTGAAATAAATATAGACCAGTGATTCCTTTGCGCATAACACACACCATTCAGGGTTTGGCTTGATTCAACCAAAAGTGAGCTTCATCGCTCGATCCGTCTAAAAAAACACCATTTATAAATATGACTCCTTTCATTGCCGATCTTACAGAATCATGGCATCTCGTAGAGAAAGGCAATTCCGAATTTTGCCTTTGAATTCAAATAATATCATTGGATTGATCCGACTATGAACAAGTAAAGGGTCATTATCTAAAATTATCCAATATTGACAACGAAAACGCGTGCAAGTCTAGAGCTTCAAATTTTTGTATCATAGATTACCAGCAAGTAAAATCTGAAAGCAAAAAGTCAGCTTTAGAACATATAGTTTCGGTCTTTTTACTTATTGTTGAGCTTGTGGTCTCACCTAGGATAATAGAAAATTCTGATAGAAATAGAAAAGAAGCAAAGCTTGCACAGTACCATTTCCTCCAAATAGTCGTTTATTGCCGATGCTTTCTGTATTCTTTTCTAGTCATAATGTTTGATTCTAGTCATAATCTCGTAAATGGAGTCTGAGAGTGATGGAGTTCAAGATCTGTCATGCATAACCGCAAGCGTACGGGAAGCCCATTTGCTTCTTACTTCTCAGGTTCCGTATGAGTCAATATCAACCGTCAAAACTTCGTGCTTTGATCAGCTTTCAGTTGACTTTTGCTTTCATTTACTGAAGTGTTTTCGAAAAAGTATAGATGATAAAAGCAATCTCTAAATCATCGCGTTGTAATATTAGGTCCATGGTACCCATAGCCTATTTTCTTGTGCAAGGTGAGCAAGTTCATGACAATGTCGAGTACAGCGAAAGAGAAAATAGAGCCTAGACATATTTCTGACATGGATAAAATGGAAATATGTAGATAGAATAGAGAATAGAGAATAGATATCATCACGCTTTATCTGAGAGAGAAGGTTTAGAGTCCCGCTAGAAGAGGATGGATAGCACAGGGGCTCGATAGCCATCAACGGAACCTTCAAGTACTACACGGAATATTCAAAAATCGCTGATGGAGTGGACGCCGAGATCCTTTACGCGGAGTTAGATCTCAGCCGACTATTCAAGCTGTCAGAAGAGAAGATACAGTATCTTCCATATAGCATATACGTCGATAGTCAAGCGGCATTCAAAGCAACAATCTTACACCACGCCAGAGGATGTCCTTAGAAGCAGGGAAGCAGTAGATATACTGGCTGCCGGAAAGCGATTGCATATAAACTGGGTTCCAACAACAAGGGCATTCCGGGAAATGAAAAATCAGATGCTTATGTCAAGTGGACTCGCTCAAAAAATACACAAGTCGTTAAGAACGATACACAAGGAAATTTCCGAAAGGCCTGAAAGACGAATCATGGTAAGATGGAATACCTTTGAGGCATTCAGGATCGCCAAGATCATGTACAAGTGAGAGACAGAAAAACATGCAGGCTTTCTACTCACACGGTCTCGAAAAGACTGCAGGACAGTTATTGGCCTAGTTACATGACACAACTTACAGGCCTCACATGCGTGCTATATGGGGACTATAAACCAAGACGCATGTAGAAAGTACGATCCTTATCTAAAGCTCGGCTAAGATATCAAGGAGCTTCGTAATACAAGGGACTAGAAGAGACTTATTACGTCTGTATTAAACTTTGAAAACAGCGTTGACGTAAATTTCAGCTCGGTGTTACAAAAGACATGTAGGTTTTTGGTTGGCGTAAAAACCAGTGAATATTGGTTTCTTATCCAAGAATTGGGAGATCATAGTATTTGTATATCGTCACCTAAAATGCAAAATAAGGTAACATCACTTTTCATAAATAAGGCGAAGGCTATTTCAGGTCAGTTTGAGTTTAAATATATGGTCCTGGTTTTGTTGGATCCAGACTTTCCTAAAAGCTCAACTGAAACTGAACTCTATAAAATATGATATTTATTATAGAAAAATATAAATATAGAACCTTAAAAAATCAAAAATCAAAATTTAATTTATTACAGCACCTCTATTCATAAAATTAGCCTTTCCTCCTACTTATTTTCTTTAAATATTTGCAGCAATCGATTTCATAAATATTTATACTATGAGCACGATTCCGGTAAAGTGGTCACTTGCCAGCAACATAACCTTTCAACGAAGTTATGAATTTTTCAGAGCATTATCTAAATATAAATCAAGAAATGTTCGAAAAAAAATTAAAAGTCAGGACGACAGCAACAACAACACAAATATCAAACATAAAACGGATGCATACTTTCAAGCACACTTCCAATCGGCAATTTCGTAGCTAATATACATGCTGTACGAACGCACATGCACCCGAACGCACGAATATATGCTAATTACAGGTAAGCATCTCAATTGCTCAATATAGCCTATATCGAGATGACCGACTTGACCCGAGCGGATTAGCCACTAAAGCACTCAATAATAATACTTAGCATACTTATAACTGTATATGTGTGGCCGCTAGTGTACGCCTAATGGAAAAACGAGCAACTGTGCCTAATCGGAAAAGCTAAAAACCAATAACAACAATAACAGCGGCGAAGAACTTTTTATTTCCACACTCGACTTTTTACTCACTGCAATTAACACTTACAGAGGACAGCTGGTGTGAGCGGAGCGTGAAAAATGCGATAAAAGCACACACGAACACAAATACACACAGGCACACACAGATTATTTTTGTATGTATGTATGTATGTGCAGCTAATACCTCCATAAAGTGAATTTTGTGCGCCTAGGTCTAAATCCGTAGATTTTTATAGGCTAATATGTGCGCTTGTGTATTCAAATGCAACAACAACAATAAATATATACGACTTTCCGAAAGCTATGAGCGGAAAATCTGCTACATATACGTATTTATGTGTGCGTGCAGATGTATACAGTTATAACGGTACACGCAAAGTCCACTCAGTGATGTACAATGAACGCCACGCAAACAACAACAACAATTGGCAACACTAACACACACACACGTATAGTGTCGCACACCAATACAGGCGAATTCCCACTCGAAAATAATTGCCATGCCGCTTTGGGGTAGAAATAGACGAAAAGATCGTCAGCCAGCGCCAAATTCACGAAATACTCTTTATTCGAACGACACCGGGATCTCTTGTTCAGTAGATCACCAGCCTTTCTCCGACGTTTATTACGAATTATTCGGTGACTCGGTGACAACTACAACTTTTTGTGTGTGGAGTGCGAAAAGATTTCAATTTAGTCTCACACCTACAAAATTTTTTGTTACTGGAGGATAACAACTGCATTGCAGGGAATATTGAAATTTTTCCACCACAAATAGCCGGACTAATTAAAACGCGGGCGCGAACGAAGTGTTCACCTGAGTGAAAAAAACAAAAAGAAATAGAAATTCAAATAGTTGCAATATAATTAAATATTTTAATTTTATAAATTAAATTTAAAACAACAACAATAAAAATGTCCTCGTCGCAAGCAGTACGCTCATCGAAATACTCCTACAGGGCCACCTCAACTGGACCGGGTGGAGCTGATATCTCCATTGAATACAGCGCCGATTTGGCCGCCCTCTCACGCTTGGAGGTAAGCAGCGTGCCAAAAATAAACGAAAAATTAAGAAAATTAATTATTAAAAAAAATTAATTAAATAACTAAATATAATAAATAACTAAAATTAATTATGAATTAAATAAAAAATAATTAATTAAGTAAATAATTAATTAAAAAAATAAAAAAATAAAAAAATTAAGAAAATTAATTAATTAGTTAATTAAAAAATAATTAACTAAAAAATTAAATATAATTCATGTTAAATAATTAGTTAAAAAATTAAGCAAATAATTAATTAATTAAAAATCTTTCATTAAAAAATTCACCATTTCATAAAAAATTAATTATTAATTAACCAAAAATTAATTAAATACTTAATTAAAACTGAATTAAAAAAAATTAAATAAATGCAACGGTACTCATTTTTGTATCTTCAAAAAAACTACAAACTCAAACACACAGTTTTTGCAAAACAAAAATTTATTTACTTAATTTTTTTTAATTAAATTCAAACTACAAAGAGACTAAAAATGTGTAAAAAAACATACATGACTATGGTATGTCCAAAAGATCCTCGAACATATGCATGTACCCTACCCGTGCGTACGCCACTTTCCGGCGCAGTGATGTGAAATATGTGGACGAAGTAGAAATTGAGGATTCAGCTGCAAAGCAGAGTGAAAAATGTGCTCGTGCGGATTTGTAGAATAAAAAGCTGGCAAATATACATGCATACGCACATATATGTATGTGTGTATGTATGTATGCTGCTATGCCACTATGACTTAATATACTTATACATATGTATGCGTGTATGCTAAACGAATTATGTAATAAAACGAAGAACGTCAAGCAGAGAATTTGTGAAATATGTACAAGCGTGTGTATTTTGGGTACGCGAACGAGTTAAAAAAAGACACTGTGAACCGTGTGCATACATACCTATGAAACCTATGTATGTATGTGTGTGCATGAATGTACTGGGAAATATATGCATATATGCCTAAAATGAATTGTGACTGAACTGAAATGAATATTTGAAAACTTGTAAAGAAGAAGAACAAATTTTTTTTATTAATAAATAACTGTGATATATAAAAAATATAACTCTCTAATAACGGTTAAACGCGCGAGAAATAACAAAATTTTTTAAATAATATTTCAAGCTGTGAAAATGACAAATTTTGCTTTACTTACAGGATAAAATCCGTTTGCTCCAAGATGATCTTGAAGCAGAACGTGAGCTGCGCCAAAGAGTGAGTATCGGGGTGTGGGGTTTGAAATTATATGATCTAAATGTTTAAAACTTAGTTTGAAAATAACAGAAATTCGCAAAAGTAATTAAAAAATAGATTAAATAAAACATAAAAACAACAAAATTTTAGAAAAAAAATTTTATTTAAAAAAATTCAAAATTTTTATGAAAAAAAAGGTGTTAGAAGTTAAATTTTTATGAAAATTTTATTTTAGAAAAAAAAGATAAAAAATTAAAAATGTACAAACATTAAAAACAAAGCATTTTTTTTACAAAAACATTATAAACACAGAAAGCTGTGGTGAAGACTTAATATAATTAATTAAATAATTGAAGGATTTATTTTCAAAAATATATAGTTTACAATTAAACAATAACAAAATTTATTACCTCATTGTTACTAACCATCAACACAAAATTCAAAATCATATATACATATTTATGTAATAAATACCTCTAAGAAAATATATGCTAAATCATTCATTACTGCTGAAACGGTATATCCTTTGTGATAGATGCCTTGTAATTTAGGCCTCGCTTTATACCACCAACAGTATAAATAACTACGAAGAGCCAGATTTTTGTGAATATCCCCATATTTTCATTATTGTATTCTATTTTTTTACCATTATTTTATAGGTCCATAAATAAGGTTATGATAGACACGAACTAACAACTTTTTTTATCTTAGAACTAGTTAGTAAAACATATTTAGAACTAAGAAGTGATGTAACAGACATATACAATTTAGTTTTTAGTTAAGATCATCCTTAACTGTAAAATAATTTGTAATCCAAGTCCAATGACTGGCTATATCATTTTTGTATATACATACATACATTTATACATACATACCATTTTTAACAACAAAACATGTACCAAATTGAGAAAAGTGTGACTCCATGCCGATCTCTCGAGAGAAAAAAACGAGTAAAACAATATTGATAAGGATTGGTTAAAACCCTCTTAACTTCGACACGAAACTAACTTACGCATTGTGTTGCCAACAAATATTTACCTTTCAATCTATACAAGTAAAATATACCAACATAATATTTCTCAATGATCTGGCATTTTTCGTAACGAAATCTTTATAAATTCATACCCAATTGAACTATTCTACAGTTCACACAATATATCAGTTATATTAACGAAATTCATATAAAATTTAGAACCAAAATAGCAAAGGAAATGAAAAAGCGTACAACTCGACGATTTTAATCGACCTATGCGCGAAGTCCAGGTCCAGGATGAAACCAAATAAGCAGAAAACTGCCATGTTTTTGTAAACTACTTAGAGTTTATTAATTATCGGTTATAACAAAAGTTCTTTAGTAAGAAGTAGGGAGAGATCTTTGTATTTCATTAATTGAATATCTTCGAACATTATTCTAGAACGACTGAATCATACCAAATGATGACTTTTTTGCCCAAACTTTGATATCAATATTTAATTTTTCTTCTTCTTTATTGACGTAGACACCGCATACACGGTAATAGCCGAGATTGATTGATCAATGCTGAATAGTACGGCAAAAACTTCTACATTTTTGCCTGCCTGGTTTTTTAGTTTGTTGGAAAAGTACTACAAACTCCCCACATAAACACATAAATGCAAAGAAAAGCTATTTCAAATCGAAGTTTTTAAATACCTCACACAAATTTACCTGCTAAAGTCCACTATACGTAGCCCCAAATTCCAAATTCTTGCCAAATTGCTTATAAACGCCACTAAAAATGTTTCAATTGGAAGCAATCTAAACGTTTAACAGCGAATCTTGTGAAAATGGATTGTAAAACAAGAAAAAGTAGAGGAAAGAGTATAACAAATAAGCGAATGCAGTCGCAAAAACAATGTGGAGCTGCAAACAGTTCGCTAATTATAAATTACCCTTGCGTGCAGCGGCGTACGATATTGTTGTGCATTGAACTTCAATCGCATTTCACTTGCACTGAGCTTGCCGGGGCGCTGATGACGCTGATAGATAAGCGGAGATTTTGATTGAAAGCGACAAACTAACAGCCCACAAGCGGCAAACAGACGAAATGAAAATAAGAAATGCTATAATAAATATAAAAAACAATGCAAAACAAAAACAAAAAAAATTACGGCGAAAGTAAATGAAAATGGCAAAGGAGGTAAAAAATGCATGTAAACCAAGCAATGATTGTACAAAGTCGCGTTGCTCATACGCCATGTAGCACAACAAAGCGAAGAGCAGGCATTTCACTGCACATAGCAAGGAATTAAAAGAAATACAAAATAAAAATAATAGCATAAGGAATGGGAACTGGGAAGTGTTGCGTGGCATTGCGACAAATTTAGAAAATACTCCTGGCCCGGGTGAGCCCAAAATATGCCACACCAAACGCAGGCAAATGCGACAGTAGGCAGAAAAATGATTTTTTATGTGCGCGAGAATATTTTTTTTTGAAAATTAAAAAAATATTAAATGAGCTATAATAGTTTTGAAAATGATAAATTTTTATTAAATTAAAAGAAAAGTTAATATTTCCACCGCCAACAGCTGTTACCCGGCAGCGTCGCGAAACCAAAAGCAAAGTACAACTAAGAGGAAATCGGACGATCCCAAACACCGCCAAAAAGCATATACCAAAGCAAAAGGCACAGCGCACGGCTATCGAGCGGCAAGCGGCGAGTAATGCTAAATTTAGCAGCGACATTCAATACAAATGATTATAATTTTCACATTAAGCAAATATTAAAAAGCTGCTGAAGAATCTCTTCTAACACACACAGTGGCAGATAGGAAATATATATATGTATACATACAGTTGCTTAAACATATGTAAGCATGTACGAATTGACAGCGGCATTGTTATGTTATGTTAGTCGTCGACATGCGCCTGTGTGTGTTCTAGTGAAATATTAAATAATTTTTTACTTTCAACTTTTTTTGGGTCATTAAAAGTGGCAATGACTAAAGGCAAGGAGAAAAATTGAAAATCGAAAAGAAAAATGCTAAGTAATCCAATGCCGAATTAGCCAGCAAGCAAGTTTATGTCGAAAAAATATATATAAAATGTATGTATGTATGTATTTATATGCATATATTTTCATTTACTATATAAAAATCTTACATATTTCTTTCCTTAGCATAATGGTCCTCCCAAATGCTTTTCTATGTCACATAGCTGCTTATTTATGCGCTGTCTTGCCCACTTTAGTCATATAGTGGCACACAGCTGTCAAAATATATACAAAACAACATGTTGTTTCTCATCACAGCGAGCTTTTTAGGACTCAAAATGTTCGCCGTTTGGTGCATGCGTTGTTCACAATTCGTATAAGTTCGAATAAATCCAATTGCCATTAATTTTAACACGAATCACTTGAAAATTAAACAAAATTTTTTCTCGAACTATGCACTGCATATTAAATATTTTCTTATGTCTCTTCTTCTTTTTTTATTAAGTCTCACATTGTTCTTTTCGACTTCTGCGAAATTTTTAGACACCGAAACCTCAATTAAATCATCAAATAAATATTTTTTTGTGCTAAAACTCACAATCTTTTTGACTTATAAAACTCTTATATCATATGTCAATATTTGACACCTGTCAAAATATCTACCGTTAACGAAAAACTTCTCGAAAAAATATCCCCTAGTGTATAAGTAACTTAAGTTTTTAATATTTAATATATTTATATAAAATGCATGAACATTTTATTAATAGAAATTTCTAAGGTATATGTCAAATTTTGACATCATGTGATATATCTACCATTAACTAAAAACCTCTCCGAGTGTAAAACATTTTCTGACACAATTGGGATTTTTTTATTCTGCAAAATGTCAACTGTCAAAGAAAAGTTATTCCAAAGTATGTCTTACAATCACCAGGTTACCACATGAAAAATTCTAGAATTTTTAGGACATAAATCAGGTATTTCTTATTTATTACAATATATGTCAAGATTTGACACCTGTCAAACTATAAAGTCAGGGAAAAACTCCTCCAAAGTATGCCTTACATTCTCTAAGCTATGGTTGGAACTTTTTTTGGATTTTATGAAGTATTTCTTATATATTAAAATTCTTGTCATATATGTCAAGATTTGACACCTGTCAAACTATCAGATGAAATGAAAAACTCCTCCAAAGTATGTCTTACATTTTCCAGAGTACAACAATAAAAAATCTAGAACGTTTGATGACAGAAATAAAGTATTTCTTATTTATTAAAATTCTTATGATATATGTCAATATTTGACACTTGTCAAACTATCAGCTGTCAAAAAAAAAACCTCTTCAAAAATATTTCCTCTCTATTCATTCTCCAAGGTACAATATGAAAAGGTCTGGAATTTTTAGGACATAAATCAAATATTTTTTATTTAGTAAAATTCTTGTGATATATTTAAGAATTTGACACCTGCCAAACTATCAGCTGTCAAAGAAATATTATTCCAAAAATGTCTTACATTCTCTAAAAAATGGCATGAAAAATTCTAAACCTTTTTTTGGCATAAATCAAGTTTTTCTAATTCTATAATATTTACTTGACAGCTGTCAAAAATGCATACCTTATATATAAAACATCAGCAAACTATCAAAGGTGCTGCCCCAAAAATATGTTGAATTATGTCAGAGAATTGTTATACAAAATTCCAATTTTATATGTCAAAATTAGAATCCGTTTTTATTTACTTAAATAATGTCAATATTTTACATTGCATTCGTCGTAATCCACGACCAGATCAATCAAATAAAAAATCGTAGAACTGTATAGTGCTGAGGAAGCATTTGTTTATGAAAAATCATTCACAATAATTTGAAAGTTCGGTTGATTTTGATGATCACCAGATATCAAGTAAAATGTTATGGGTCCTCTCGAAACTATTAAAGAAACGATATATAATGTTTTATCTATTAATTTAGATTATTCTGGCTCTCCAGGAAAATTTACTTAACAATTCTTAAAATTATTATACATATAGCAATTAATATCAAAATTGAGATCGCACTCGATTTAGCGATCAATAACTTAGATACCCTAGAAAAAAAACGCTTTTTGGAACAAACAGTGAGAAAGGAATCCTGAAACAATTAAAAACGACTCATGGCATAGCTACAAGCAAAAATACTTTCTATTTGCTATAAGACAACAATTGAACACGATCCTTGTTTGTTTTTTATTATTTGATATAAACTAACGTTTCCAGATTTGTAGTTCAATAGATGTTCATTCAATAAGAAATCATAAGTTACAAATTTATGATAAAGTTATATGATTTTCGAAACCAATACTGCTTTAAGCACCCTTTATATGATATACCAACTCTTATTGTCATAATAATTTCACTTCAAGCTTATTTTTGTCGTACCATAATTCCTTACGAGGTCAGCTGACGTCCACTTAGACTTGCTGTGGCCGCATATTCGCTGTCAGCATTTTAGAAGATTCTCGGCACTTTGTAGTCTAGCGACCAGCGTATCTGTGATTAAGTGTACTATATGCGCTGATATTTTATATCTAATAATATGTATACATACATATATGTACATATGTATGTTACACTGTCTTTATATTTAATGAGTCACTGCAAAATGTGTGTCCATGTGTCACTAGTTTATTTTTGTAAAACAAATTTTCCGTTTCTTCAATTCCGAAAAACAATAAAACTTTCGTTCGACTTTTCGTTTCACCGGTGTTTCATCACATGCAAGTATGTGTGTATGTGTGAGTTTATGTTATGCTTCGCAGAAGCTGCTGCTTATTTGATGCATAAATTAATGGATTTCGCGCTGGAATAAAATTGCCGGGCGCCATGCGGTTTATGGGTTTGGGAATTTAAAAACTTCACCTATTTTACACCGCCATTAATTAATTTTGTTTTTGGAATTTTGATATTTTGCAGTTGTATTTTTCAAGGAATTTATCGAGGTATATTGTATATTTATGTAGGAATACAAATTAAGTACATTAAATCAAAGAAAGATCCATAATTACACATACTCTACATATTTATTTGTTAAATAAAAAAAAAAAAAAAAACATTTTTATTAATTTTAAAAGGTTTTTCCTTAAAAAATTTTTTAATAAATGCTTTTAAAAAATGTTGAAACTGTTTTTAAAAAATTTAAATATTTTGAAAATATAATTTTAAAATTGATTAAATTTCGAAATATCTTTGCGAACATTAAAATTTTTTCGAATTAGAAAAAAAATGTAAATATACCTGAAATCAAAGTTTTAGAATCATTTAAATACAAAAAAATTGTAAAACCTAATTAAAAAAAAATTTAAACAGTTTTCAAAACATTTTTATAAACTAATTTTTATTAAAAAGTTCTTGTTTAAAAAAATTGTTGACAAATGCTTTCAAAAATTATAAAAAAAATAAAAACACAGAAAATTTAAAAAATGGTTTTAAAAAAAATTTAAAAATTTTGAAAATAAATTTAGCTTTAACTTTCTAAATTTGAAAATAATGTCCATAAATAACTTTACAAACATTGAAGAGATTTTAAAATTAAAAAATTATGACAACAAAAATAAAAATTATTCAAAATTTTGAAAATTTTATTAAAAAATTATTTCATAAATGTTTGAAATTTTTTTTATTAATTTGAATAAGTGAAAAATTGAAGATTTTAATTTAAAAAAATGTCGGAAAATGTCTTAACAAACTTTGAAAAGTTTTAAATTAGAAATATATTTTGAAATAAATTTTTAAAATTTGTAAATAAATATACAAATTTTTAAAAAACATTTTTTAAACATTTAAAAAATGTAAATTTTTGATAAAATACAAATTTTTAAAATTATTTTTAAACATTTCTTTCAAATTTTTGGCAAGAAAAAATTTAAAAAATTATGGAGCAGCGAAATTATAAATTATTTGCCTGTACATATCGCTCATTTGCTGCAAGACCGGCATAAGTCAAAAAAAATCGATTTTCCAGAAAACGCGTTAAAAGTTTTCAACTGACTCCAACTGTACACGGTGACTTCAACCTTACACCTCTTCTCAAGCGGAGCATATAAGAGGTATTCATATGAATTTTTCACTCAACATGAAGTATGATATAACGAACAATTCTGCAGCACTAACTCAAAAATCACGTTTTTTGATTTATGCTGGTCTTGCAGCAAATGAGCGATATGTATGAAATTTTGAAAAAAAAAAATTGAAAATTTTGAAAAAAAAAAATTTTAAATTTTGTAATAATGTTGTAAAATATTTTAAAATGTTGCATATAAATTTAAAAAAGTTCGTTCTCTTATGTCGCTATTACTATACAAATTAAATACTTATCATTATCTATACACATATAAAGTAGCGGCTCTTTACTTTCATTATTCAAACTTAGAGTACAATGTATATAGTATATATATGTACATATGTAAGTCTCTATGTATGATGCAATGTATTAGCCGCAGTACTCGAACATTCCATGTCTCTAGCCTGTATCCAAGCACACACGTTTCACATATCACTATATATAAATATACGTATATACATATCTATATACCTCAGAGTTAGTGCGTTCGCAAATCGGGCGCCTTACCTCGCAGCACGGAGTCCACCTCTTCGACAAATGCTAACACTGCTCATAATAGCCGCCACGAATGACTTCCAAATGTGTGTGTACTCCTACACGGACATCTTATACACATTGTTGCCTTATTATATTCGCTTGTGAAATTTGGAATGATTTTTAAATTATATGAATTAGGTCATTTTAAACAGAAAATTCTAACGGACAAAAATTCTAAACCCAAGCTAACACACATTGCGCCTTGTATATTGCGCACCGCTTTAATTAAAATCATTAAAATATTTTCCATGCACTGAAACACCAATAAACACACAACTAGATATACTTATATACATATACCTGGCATGTAATTATAAGGAAAATAGTTTTTATAATCTTGCACTTGTGTTTATGAGATACGTGAGTTCTTGAAGTTGCTTCTAAAATACACAAAGTGTGTATACACACAATATATATACTTACATATGCATATAGAGGCATATTTATTTCGGCATTTCCAAATGTTTTACCGTTCTAACACCTACAAAATTCTCTAAGTTCAGCTGCATGTTGCAATTCTGCGTGACTGCTCTGCACATTTTTACGTCTGCTGGCCTCTTGCCACTGTAAAATTTACACAAAAATTAAAAATAATTATTACTAAATATCAGAATTGTGGGTATATTTGCATTAGTGCGAAAAATTTGCTTTGCATGTTGTAGGTGTTGATGGATGCCTTGTCATGTTTAGCTCATAACCGTATGCATAATTTTGATATAAAAGGCGGCACACTTACAAATGAAACATGAAATTTAATTAAAATCTAATGTTCATTTTGTCTTTCGCATAGGACAATTTTGAGTTTGACGCAATAAAGATTAAAAAATTCCCTGACAGAGATTGCCGGTGTCTGGCCACATAGAGCATCGAAAGTTCACATACTTTTTATAGTTAAACTTAAAAATTTTGCTTTTTTGATCACAGAAATTTACTTAATGCTATAATATATATATTTTGACAAAAAAGTACCCGAAAGTTGTAAATAAAACGCAAAATGTTTAATTATTCATAAATATTTATTTTGTCGTCTTCCACCACCCCACCAGATGTAATATACGAAATCCAGCGGTTCTTCCAGTCCTCAAAATACTTTTCATAAGCATATTTTGGGATGGTGAATTTTGGTTTTATCCCCCCGATCGACAGAAAATAGACTCCGTTCCGATTATTGCTGACTTCTTTGCATGTCAAACATATTAACCCAAATATCATTGGCAGTTATAATGCTCTCCATGAATGTGGGTTCGTTATTCCGTAAAGGAACCTGTTTACGGTATTCATTTGAAAAAAATTGTGCTTTATCAGTACGAGTCGACCAAAAACACTTTCAAAATCAAAATATTCATTAAAATCACTCGAACGGACTCGCGAGAGATGGCGAGCTCTCTTGCCATCTCCCTAGCCTTCCTTTTTTTTAACGAGGCATGTCTGGAACGGTCTCTCGACCGCCTTTGCAGGCTTTTTACCATTCGTAGGCTTGCGGTTTTGATTACCGTAAGCCTTTTCCAACATTCGCAATGCTTCCGCACACGAAATTTGTTTAGAAATGCAAAATTTGAGCCAAATTCTTTGTTCGATCCATTTTTTCCACTGAAGTGTACCAACTTAAGCATCTGTTGTAAACCAACTGGTTAGCAGATCGCGCTCTTATTTGACATAGTAATTAAGGACAGTCCTGCCAACTTAGCAAAGTACGTATTTTTTGGGAATAATCATTTACTAGGGAAGTTTAATTACAATTTCCTGGTGCTTTTTTGTTACAATGTATTTCAGGGGATGGTTTTGCTGCAAATTCAAATCATTAGTATCTTAAGTCGATTTTAACGTTTTTTCCTTGACCAGAGTTGTATTAGAAAGTAAAACAGAGTTCTCTCGACTAACCAAATATAACGATAAATGTAAACAAGTACCGTTATAGATATGTATTGATACACAACAGTAGGTACAGTATATAGGAACTTTTTAGCTATCACAACGGACCGGCGTTCTAAGCTGTCCAAGTTAGATCCCCGTTAGGATCGACCTCTTAACCTAACCAAACCTATGTATAGTATATAAAATAAAAAATTTATATTCTTGATCATAATAGAAATACTTATTTCGAAATTTTTTACCCACATTCATTCACAATATAAAAAACATATTCACAGTAAACGCTATACCAAAGCGCCCTTTAACGCAAAACAAAATAAGTAAATAAGTAAAAATTTCGACTGTTAAAAATCAAAATTCTTAGTGCTTATGTATAATCTAGACATTCTAAACGCTTATACTCGTACATGCTTGTATTAGATGATAATAACTATCGAAATAGGCAACGTGAGTAAGCGCAATGAAAATATAAAGTCTTTCAAATGAAGAAAGCGTTTTTTCAAATAAAAATATTTGTCTGTATATAAATATTTGTACAAAAATGAGGTATACAAAAACAATCAAAAAAATATAAATATATAAAAGTAAAGTGTAATGAGGAATAGATACAACTGTCAATATTAATAAACAAATATTTTGTTCATTTCATAAATTTCACTTAAAACATTTTTGCTCGTGCGTGAATTTCTGTTATTTTCTATAGAGTCCTACGAAATCGTTTTTTATTGCTTTTTTCAACTGAAACATTCTAATATGGTTTTAACAAATTTTACAGATCGAGCGCGAGAAGGCCGATCTCAGCGTGCAGGTCATTCAGATGTCCGAACGTCTTGAGGAAGCTGAAGGCGGCGCTGAACATCAGGTGAGTGCAACAAAACACACAAAAAAATTAAATTTTTAAAACAAAAATTATTGGTTTATATTATTAATATATTTTTCGTCTAATATACAACACACAGTTCGAGGCCAATCGCAAGCGTGATGCCGAATTATTGAAGCTCCGCAAATTGCTTGAGGATGTGCACCTCGAATCCGAAGAAACTGCCATTCTTCTGAAGAAGAAGCACAACGAAATTATTGCGGATTTCCAAGAACAAGTTGAAATCCTAACGAAAGCGAAGTCCAGGTGAGTGTGTCGTTTGCAGCAAGCGAAGAAAGAGAGCTTTGGCTTGCTTTTTAACAGAGCTTTTTGAGTGCTTTTAACTAAGCGTTTAATTTAGAGCTTGAAACTCGCTTGTTTTATGTGAAAGTTGTTTGTTTAGGTTTTAAAATATTTAAAAAAAAATTATATATAATTTCATGTAGAAGAAGGATACATATCTTCACCTAAAATTCAAAATAACGTAACATCACTTTTCATAAGAATACAGGCGAAGGAAAAAAGATATAAAGGAAAGCACTCATAGAAACAAATTTTGAGTTTAGGTTATAAAATGGTTATATTTTACTTATAAAGTGGTTATGTATTGGTTATATTTTGGTTACGAATTGGTTATATCTGACAGCAGAAGCTGGAAATTTTATGCTACCTATAGGTAAAATGAAGTGGTGAATCAAATACAAAATATACTCAATTTCGATTCTTTTGTTGATTCGTTATTTTGCATTTTAGGCGACGATATGTACTATACTTATATGTAGAAGAAACATATGTATTATATACATAATACCTATAAATCTTCAACTTAACCCGTTACACATTGTAACCACAACCTACACACAAACCGTTATACTACATTTGTTGTGAATTCATTGAACTTAACACCAGTAACCCAACTAAATCGTCGGTCACCGTGACCTCGTCTGCTCATGCTCGTAATTGGGCTAATATGTCAGTGAGTAAGTCAGCAAAAATAGTTTTGTTTAATGTTTACACGAAAATGTTGCATTTTAAATGCGGAAAATTATTCACACAAAATAAATAATCGAGTGCAATGCGCTTGACATACAGTGTGTACGAAAAGCAAACATACCAACTACATATAAATTGCAGCAAAGCGTTGAAAACCGTTGTTTATCTAAACAGAAAAATCGCTGTGGCTACAATAATGTCTGAAAAGTATTAAAATGTGTTGAAATATAGCAGACGATTATACACATGTGTATGTAATTACTTGTATATAAATAGTATATAGCATATATAAACACCGTTAATGTATGTAGGTGTCGATGTGTAAGCGCGCAGGCGATTGCGAAAAGTGTTCGTTGAAATCTCATATTTCCAAAATCCAAAAATAACACAAATCGTGTCGAAATATTTTTCAAGGCTACAGATACACACAGCCGTTGGTAGAGTGGGAGCATTGCTGCTGCAGTAGCTCACCGCAGCTGCGCACTGTATACCATATGTTAGCTGATCTAGCATACTTACTGTGCACCTTACAAGCTTTTTTAGTGAGCTGTTTCACTTAAAAACTCGAAATTTGTAAAAAAGTTGAATATTTTCAAAAACTTTCCAAAGCGGGTTTCAAAAACTTTTCAAAACAGTTTACAACTTATTAAAATTTATTTTGTTACTCGCTGCATTTTTGCTTACTTGTACACTGCTTCTCGCAACTGGTAACTGTGTATGTGCCTTTAGCTTTCACCTGCGGTCCTGCGCATTGCCATGCCTTAAAATCGTATTCGTGAGCTTATAACGCAAGCTATTCGGCCCACTCCCACTACTACAGCGCTGCTATGCTACGTTATGCGTCTGCTAGTCTGCTGACTGCTGCGCTTTGTTGGTTAGAAAGATATTCTTTAGACTAGCGAAAGCTTTTGCCACAGAAAGCTCACACCTTAATGACCAATGAGCCACGTCGAAAATCTCTACAAAGTTATTGCGCTGTCTGCTTCTGTCTGTTCTTGCATATTTTATTTATTTCTTTTGTGCTTTTCCCAAATGTTCAGCACTTATAGCAAAGAATATAAAAGCAAAAGCATAAATATATACATAAGTTGAGTCGAATAATGCGCGCATTTATTTTTAGAAAAAATTTTGAATTTTTCCTACACATTTTTCCACCTTTTTGCCGCACGGCCCACACAATGTTGCGCCGGTGGTTGTTAGCTGTTTGGCTGGTTCCGCTCAGCTTCTCCGCACTGTCGATCCAAATAAGTCTTTGATTTAGTAAATATTCAACGTGTTATTGTTGTTGTCTCTTTTTGTCAAATTCACCTTTATGGAAATTTGATACTTTTTTCTTGCATGAAGCAGATGATGTGCGAATGTCGAGCAAATGTAGAATTTATGAAGTTTTCCTTGAACTGCATAGGATAAGAAATATGGTCCTAGTAACTAAGTAACTGTAATCGTTATAAAATTTCAAAATAACATTCTTTAACATAGTTCACACGGAAAGTTTTAATATCTTTTTTTTAGAATTAAAAAAAATTTAGGAATGCAATAATTAAAAACTATAATTCTCTAACCAAATTGTCGTAGACATTTTTAATATTAAATTATAATTTTAATTTATAAAAATATTAATAATACAATACATTACGCACCATAATTATACTTTTCTTTAATTTTGGTTTTCAAAATGCGAGCTAGTGGCGCATATAGTCACCCCTAGTCGATCTTTCAGTTTTATCCGCACGCACAGAGTCCGCACTGAGAAAGCTCTTTCATGCATGTTTTTACTGATAGTTTAAGCGCCCCCTTAGAAGAAGCAAGAATTAATTCCTTACTATCAGTCAAAATATGCATAAAATAGCATTTCAAGTTGGCAATGAAAGCAATATTCGTAAACTAGACTAACTTCGGTAGCATCGAAGATTAGATACCCCACCTCACCACCTCAATTTGGAGTTAGTATGCTATGAAATACATACAAGGTACATTCCAATATAAACAGGACTTAAAAAAAAAACAGAACAAATGTTTTTTTCGGCAAAATCAATTTATTTTATTCAAAATAGTCTCCTTCTGCTTCAATACAGCTTTTTGCGCGGTCCAAAAGTATGTCAAACGAGTGTTTTAGCTCGTTGGCCGTTATGGCCCCCAGTATGCCAGTGCAAGCCTTTTGAATGGCCTCTATATCTGCATAACGCTTTGCTTTCATGGACAAATGCTTTTCTCCGAAAAGGAAGAAGTCGCACGGTGACATATCAGGTGAATACGGGGAGTGGTTAAAGGTTAAAATGTGATTTTTGGTCAAATAATCGTCCTTCGAATGTTGGATTCTGATCAATTTTTGGTCGTCAGACAATTTGTGCGGAAAAAACGCACAAAGCCCAAATTTTCGGTCGAAATGCGATAAATCGATATTTTAGAGATGTTCAATTCCATATCCATGAATTTCAATGATGATTTTGGTTGATTTTTGATGAATTCACGCACAGTTTCGATGGAACTTCCGGTGCTCATGGATTTTGATTGGCCCACATGTTGATCGTCATTTATGTATGTCCTCACGACCACTTTGAAAACGTTGAAACCATCCGTGCACTCTGCTACGGGATAGGTAATCATCGCCATAAACTTGTTCCATCAAATGAAACGTTTCGGTAAAAGTTTTACCAATTTTAAAACAAAATATAATGTTGGCTCTTTATTCGAAGCTCATTTTCGATAGCACTAACATACTGACACTTAAAACGCAATAACTTCACTTCCAATCAATTAAATGTCACTGAACCATCGATAAAGATAGCAGATTCTAACGCACCAGTCGACATATAGATGCCGCCACCAAGGGACGCCAGATTCAAAAAGTCCTGTTTACTTTGGAACACACCTTGTACAAGTATAATGGACAAAGAAAAGCTCAATAAAAGCTTACAAGCTTAGTGCTTAAGCATTTAGACAAAGAAACTGTCATTTGAGTAAATGATTGTACCCCCCGTCATGCCTATTTCTTAACCAAGTCATTTCGTGATCGAGTCTTAAGCCGTAACTTAAACTGGAAGATCAATAATTACATTTGAAAAAATACAGTTTGTTAAAATATTTCTACACTTTGGAATTCTAAAGAAACTACTAAGGTGTTATATACAAATAGAAAGTCGAGATAAGTGAATTTTCCAGAATTTTTTCTGATTGATCCAAAAATTTGTTGACATATTGTGGTATCTTTTAACTGTATTTTAAGAGTTAGTATTTTTAAAATATTTATTTGAAAAGGAACTACAGCTCATCTCCGAAAAAAATAAAATTAAAAAAATGATGTTTTGAAAATTCTAATTCTATATAACCCCTTAAACTAACCAAAAACAGCTTATCCGTAAAGGTTCGAACTTGCAATATTACCATGCACTTTAAACCCGAGTTTATTCACAATTTCTGATGACGTTTTTGGGGTTCTGTACAATCAATTCCGCCTTGTGATCAAAATTTGGACGTAAAATAAAAATGTTCTTAAAAAAATGAAAGTTTCACAAAAACTTCTCACAGAACACGTGACAATTGCTCACAAACATTAAACTCGAGTTTAAAAGGCAACATGAATGTACTGAAGTACACTTTAAACAGACTCAAGAGAAGCTATGAAATCGATTAGACTACAAAGAAATTAACTCTAAACAAGTCTATGAACAGAAAATTTGGCATTCCTAACCTTTCCTTTTAAATAATCCATATTCTGCAACTTCTCTAAAAGTGGGGTATATACAAAAATATTAGATCTAAACACAGTCAGTTAACTGAAAGATTTTGTCTCTATGGGTCAATGCAAAACTAAACTCAGTTATTTAGATCACTCCCAGCCTAACACCGCTGCACTTACAGTCGACTTTAGAGATACCGCTGCCATGCATACTGCTGCCGCTAAGTATTCTATGTTTATAAATAAAATTCCACTTTGAAACACTATCGGTTAACTAATTATTCTTTTTCGTACTCATATATTTCATTCTTTTCACTGACTCGAACAAACTTATGCAGGGCTGAGAAGGAGAAATCCAAATTCCAGGCCGAAATTTACGAATATCTCTCCCAAATCGAATCGTTCAACAAGGAGCGTATTGTTACCAGCAAACATGTCGAACGTTTGGAAGTCACCATTTCCGAATTGAATGTTAAGATTGAGGAATTGAACCGCACTGTCATCGATATTACATCGCACAAGACCCGCCTGTCGCAAGAGAACATTGAATTGATCAAGGACGTCCAAGATCTCAAATCCAACCTGGACGCTGTCTCATATTCCAAGAGTCAAGTTATCTCACAATTGGAAGATGCTCGCCGCCGTTTGGAAGATGAAGACCGTCGTCGTTCGATGTTGGAATCTTCCCTTCATCAAGTTGAAAGCGAATTGGAATCGATTCGCATCCAACTCGAAGAAGAATCGGAAGCACGTATTGACTTGGAACGTCAGCTGGTCAAGGCCAATGCCGATGCTATTTCCTGGCAAAACAAATACCAGACTGAAGTAGCCGCACGCGCAGAAGAGGTCGAAGAGATCCGTCGTAAATATCAAGTGCGCATCACCGAACTCGAGGAACATGTTGAGTCATTGATTGTAAAGATCAACAGTTTAGAAAAACAAAAGACTCGCTTGGCCAGTGAAGTGGAAGTTTTGATTATCGATTTGGAGAAATCGAATAACACATGCCGCGAATTGACCAAGTCGGTAACTACCTTGGAGAAACACAATATCGAATTGAAGAGCCGTCTCGATGAAACAATTGTATTGTTTGAGACTAGCCAACGTGATTTGAAGAACAAGCAGCTTGAATTGCAACGCACCGTGCATGAATTGGACAAAGTCAAGGATGCTAACAACACATTGGCACGTGAGAACAAGAAATTAGGAGGTGAGTACAACTGCGGACTAGTACACTATCTTAATTTGTTTATATTTAACTAATACACATTAAATTCACCCCTCGTCGCAGATGATCTCCATGACGCCAAGGGCACACTCAACGAATTGAACCGTCGCTTGCATGAATTGGAATTGGAACTGCGCCGTTTGGAGAATGAACGTGATGAATTGACTGCTGCTTACAAGGAAGCCGAAGCTGTAAGCATTAGCAACTAAACATTCTGAAGAGAAATGATTAATGTCGCTTTTTTGTCTCATACAGGGTCGCAAGGCTGAGGAGCAACGCGCTCAACGCTTGTCTGCTGACTTCAATCAATACCGCCATGATGCCGAACGCCGCTTGGCTGAGAAGGACGAGGAAATCGAGGCTATTCGGTAAGTCACTTAAACTTATCTTTCTAACTTTACCATTCAATTGTGATTTGGAAATTTTGTATTGTGAAAAGTTTTAAAGATTGTATACTATATACGATTTTGTTTTATATCTGCATATATCTATGGTGAATATCTGAAAAATGAGTTCTGGTCATTTTATGAAGTGAACCAAATGGAGATCAATCCAAAGATTAATCCTCTAACTTATCTCCTCCTTGTTCCTTAAAAGTTAAGAACAAGTTTCGAACTTCTTAAAAATATCTTATAGATTTGAAAGTACCTTGTTCTTTGTTGGGATAGGCACCGCTTACGCGGTTATGCCGAGTTTACAATAGCGCACCAGTCGATCTTCTTTTTCGCTGTTTGGCACCACTTGGAGATTCCAAGTTTTGGTTATCCCAACAGAGTGAAGGTCTTCCTCTTCCTCTGCTCCCCCCAACGGGTACTACATCGAATACTTTCAGAACTGGAGTGTTTTTAACCATTGAGACGACATGACCTAGCCAGCGTGCCCGCTGTCTCTTAATTCGCTTAACTGTGTCAATGTCGTCGTATATCTCGTGTAGCTCAATGCTCCATTGAATGCGGTATTCACCGTTGCCAATGGGCAAAGGACCATAAATCTTTCGCAGAACCTTTCCTCAAAAACTCGTATCGCCTCTGCACCATATCGCAGTACGAGGACGGTGAGTAACTTGTAGAGATTTCGAAGTTTACTCGTAAAAAAATAGAAAAATCGCAGTTTATTTATTCTAGAGACCTCACTGACTATTGTTCAAAGAAACCTCCTTTTAAGTTTTTGGAAAAAAATAATTTTCTTAGCCGGATTTTTGATTTTTGGAAAACTTTTTATTCTATATATCTTTCCTAAACCTAATTAGTATGTCCTTAGCTCTAGTATTCACATACTTCTGAAATATCTTGCAGTTCACAATTGATTTCCATTTGTATTTGTATGCGTACAATACCCAAGTCTTTCTAGAGTGGATCTAAACTTGACCAACTCGCCTGCCTTTTCGTTGCCAAAAAAATTCCCATATTATGACCAAGTAAACTTAAAGCCTTTCTTCAGTTGACTACGCTAGAATTAATATTTGACAATGAGGCCTGACGGTCCTTGTATATGGTTGCTACCAGTTTCCGCCCGTAGTTATTTAGTAGAGCTCCTTAGGTCTTATCTATGTCTAGTAATAGTTTGTTAAAGACTCATTTATAAATGCGTAAGACGTAAGACGTAAGACAGCATCATACCGAAATAAAAGAGGGCCTGATTGGAATGTAAAGGTACAGAGCTCGCGAGAAGTCACCCTAGGTATTGGAGATCGTTTTGCATGTAACACTTGAGTTCTTCTATTTCATCAGTACCTTTAATGAAGCCTCGAGTACTTTGGAAAAGTCAAAAGGATATAAAAATAGTAGAAAGTATACCACTTCTGTCACGATTACCTAAATCGGATATCGAAAAGGGAGCACCACTTCTTAGCTCAGAAGACTATTATCAACAATAGCCACTTGCAACATCTTATAGAACCAACAATGAGACGAAATCAAAGCAAAAACCCTAAGTGAGGAATATACTTCGCGTGAAGACATCGCTCTAGAGTTTTACTGTTAACCATTCGAGCAAAAAGTGTTTGAAACAAATTTAGGAGATCTGTATCCTAATAGTCCGCGAGCTCTTTTTGAATCAAAAGATTGTCAGCAACGTTTTGGCATATTTTTATACTTAAAGGGGTCTTTATTAAAATGTCGTATATATGCTGGCACTTTAAACCGGCAAACCTACAACTTCCGCTTGATAAAACATGAACGTGACGTGTAAGGTCATTGCATCATGAACAACAGAGAAGTAAAAAGCCACGATATTATCGCAACGGCTATTGACTTATTTTTGGCACAGAAACTAGCGACACTATCAATGCTAAATAGAATGCTTCCTATAAATTCCTCGGAATAAAGCAATGAAATACATAGAAAATAGGAAAACAAACAACGCTTCGTACTAAATCGATACGAATTGATCGATCGATAGCGGAAAGCAACGCTGTGTACTAACTGACCCATTTTGCATCAGTACGATTTACAGAATTGGGCGTATAGCATCGAATTGAGAAGTTTACGAAAAAAAACTCTCACCAAAAACCCTTTTCATAACGGAAAAATCCAATATTGATATTTCTAAGCGCCAACAGTGAACGAGAGTTAAGGAATCGAACGCGATCGTGTTGAGTAAGTGTAATGAAGAAAACTTGTGAGCTATGAAAAAATAATAATAAATAATGAACTTCTTATGAAACTTGTACAGCCACAAAGTGAACGTTACACAATCAATTTGGCTTGCTAAATAAGTTGAAGGAGTAAAGAACACGGATTAAAGGATTAACGAGACAGCTCATTGCAATTATCGTGAGCACATTTAGCTGGAAGGTAAATATGTGGAAGTTTTCGAAGTGATCTTGAGCATTGAGTGTTATAGCATTGAATACTCTCAAGTTCTTAGTGTCCTAGAGAGAGATGATCCCGGTAATTTTCTCGAGATTTCATAAAGGATTCCATGCATTATGACAACTCAAGACAGCCGCGATCATGGCAAAGCTCTACCCTTATAAGATTCTACTGCTGGCTTCCTGCTGAAGTCAATGCAATGCCAAGCAGAAAAATAAAGCAAACTCTCGCAAGTGAACACCGATTACTTAAATACATTAAATCTTTTTATAGATCGCGCCAAGTGTTCAGCGAATTTTGTGTGGCCAGCGAAAATAAAACCCAGCAACAAGCTCTACGGCCAACTGTGGCGAATGCCGAAATCAGCAAAACTCGAAAATTGCGTGAATGTGAATGACGCTCGGAAACGCTGAAGCAGCAAACGTTGGCTAAAGACACAACACAAAGCAAAAAATCGACGCCAAACAGAGACAGCGAACTCAGTGATCGCCTGCAATTTTTCGTCTACTGTGACTGCAGATTGCTCAGCAAATGCTTTTTTATACTGAAATCATTTAAACTAGTTGTATTTCAAGTACAATACATTTCTATTAGTCAATTATACACACACTTACTCAAATACAAAAACAAAACAAACGAGCTAAAACGAAGCCAACACGCACTGCCCAAAGTAATACAGATCCCAACGAATACAACAACTGATCCTCATCTAGCAAAAGCGAATAGCGCTCACCAAAAAACACACAGCGCACGCAAACGAAACTAAAACACTTGACAGAGCTGCGTCCCATTTAACCAAACGGCGCAGCAACGCCAGACCCTTACTGCAGGCGCTACAAATCGACAAACTCAGTGTGCGCTTCCCTTGCTACAAATCTAGTTTGCTAAACCGCCAACCCTCCCTCTACCCTTTACTCCACCCAATTGTGATTATCTGCCCGAGCGTAAAAGAGAAATCATGGCGCTCACATACAGATTGCGTCCCTCGCGTACCCGCCATTTGGCAACACACGCCTATGAGGACAACTATGGCTACACAATGAACTTCTATCAGCCGATGCTCGATTATTTGGATGCGAAAACAAAGAAACTAAATGTCGATCCGCCGCACTTGCCGTGGTCAAGTGAGCGCGGTCTGCGACAATATCGCCCCTCAAACCCGGTACGTCGTTACGATGCCGATGAAGTGTTGCGCCTGTCGCGTGCCTGTGCCCATCGGGCAGATGAAATTTTACTTGATTTTCGCGTTAGGAAGCGTACACCATTCAGTGTGATAAAACTCGCCGACGCAGCGCGTGTTCACAAGCATATAGAACCCGATACGGTAATTGAACGCTCGCGTGAACGTCGTCGTCGCCGTCAACAGGATTTAGAGGATCTAATACGTCAAGACACTTTAAAAATATTACAGCGCATACGTAGAATGGAGTTGGATAATGATTGTGCCCGCATGACGGACGAATTTAAACGTTCGATTCGTGGCAAATCCGCCACGGCCATAGCACAGGCGCTCATCTCGGAATCCGAGCGTAATATCAAGACTTCGAAACGTGAAGAAGAGGACTTTCTCGCACAGACTTTGGTGCGTGCAAGTCGTGCTACGAGCCGTGCACGCTCCGGTTCACCGGAGAGTCGCATCTCATCGCATGCCTATCATATCGAATTGATGGACGAACGTCTGGTCGATAAACTCGATCATCGCGTCTCCTCATCATTGCATAATGTTAAGCGTCAATTGTCGACGCTCAATCAGAAGACGGTCGAATTTTATGCGGACTCAAGGTGTGGCATAGATGATAAGTGTTGGATATGTCGCAAAGTAATGCGTACACATCCCAAATTGAAGGACTATTCCTATATATATTGGGGACATTATTAATTTCACTACAAGTATGGGTAGGAGAAAAGGTAGGGTAGGGTCTAAAGAACGCACAAACTTGAAGAAGGCGTTTTAAGAAGGTTAAGTATGTGGCGTATTAGTTTGTTAGCAAAATTTTGTAGTCGTCGTAAGTAAGCGTGAGTAAGCATGCTTTGTGGCTGTGCTGGAGCGGAAGTTTGGCGCGCGCTGCGTAAGATTTCCACGTACCAGCGTTTGTCGGTAAGGGTTTCCGTTATGTACCAAATTAAACTTCGCATCAATTACTCTATTTACACTGTGACTCATACACCAAAAGTTTGCAGACTCCTAAAAAATTACATTTCGGAACAACAAAACACTTTGCAAATCTTCCCTTGCGCACCGCCTACCGCCTGTTTAGCGCGGTTAGGCGCATAGTTGCAAATTATTTAACATTCAAATGCATGAAATACCTTTTAGGACGCAGCCGTTCACCAATTTACATACATATCTACACAAATCTTTATAAGTCGCATTAAAGTGCACAAACTTACACACACAAGTACACATTTAGGAGCATGATTTTTTGCTGTTTTTCAATTAAAATGATTAAATTTTCAATTCAATGCATTTGTCTCTTTATTTTCGCAATATTTTCTCACTCATCTATTTGCAAATTTTGTATTTTTTCGCATAAAATTAACGCAAAACCAGCATCGAGCAGTTCGCCGCAAAATTTCTGGCTTTGGGTTGTGAAAAACAAACAAAAATTAAAGTTAAAGAAATAAAAAAATTCAGAATTTGCGTTTGCCGTATTTTTGGCAACAAGCGCATTGGATTTTTCAACGCAAAAATTTTGAAAAAAAAACAAAAAGCCAACAGTTTTTCATGCATTTTCGGTTGTTGTAGTTTTTAAAAGCTACAAGTTTTTGGGAAGCTTGCGTTCAAATATCAAATTTATTTGTTTAAGAAGAAATGGGCTGCAGTGCCTTCATATTTTCTACACAAAAAAATATACATATGTATGTATATATGGCAAGAGTGAAATCGCTAAGTAAATGAAGATGATGGACGCTGACAGCGCAATCGATCATAGTCGTAATTAACGGCAGTGCATATACCGTGCCAAACACACAGAACTTTTATGATTTATAAGGTCGTTTGTCAATGCAGCTGATATGCTCATATTATTGGGTAAATTATGCATATACTTCCGTTATAGGAGGTGCTTACGTACTTATTTCATATGAGCAGATGGCTAGATTATCAAAATATTGGAGCAATGCTTTATTTTTCTTTTTTTTGAGAAAGTTAAAGGCAAAAAGGCAGAGAGAAATTAGTAAGTTGGAAATCATAAAGCTTGGGACAAATTATTTCCAAAAATTTTTAAAAATCTAAAAATCATTTTTTTGGAAATTTTTGAGAAAAACTATGAAGTATAGATGAAAGAGTTTTAGATTTTTTTAAAACCACAATAATTCCAATAATATGACTTTTTTAATATTGTGCATTTAATTTGTTAAAAAAAAGTAAATCTGATGCACATACTCCTCAAATTTTTACGAAAATATAAGCAAAATCTTAAGATCCTCAGATACTTGATTAGATGGCTTGCGAAGGTATTCAGTTCGAAAGGGTGATGGCAATTATTAAGCTATTTAACTGATATTTCTTCAACTTCAGAAAAGTGGATTTTTCAAATGGCACAAGCAAATTTTTTTTCCAAAAACATTGTTTTCGAAATATGGAAATTTCTGTCCAAACTTTACTAACAATATTCTAAGAGATGAAATTGTTTCAAACCGTCTCCCCATGAGACAACCAATTTCAATTTTTCGCTAGTCCAGCTGATTATTATACGACTCTACAAACACTTAAAACTTTAAATGAAACTATTTTTGTGCAGCTTCAAATTAATTTTAAAACATTAGAGAAAGTATTTTTAGAATAACTAAGTAGTAAAAACAGTTTTCAAAACTCGAAAACGATTTTTGAGATTTTTTTTAAAATATTTTTTGAAATGTCTATAAATATTTTAACACTATTTCTGAAAATGGGCTTGCATAAGTCTTCATATTGCTTTTTAACATAATGATATCCTTAAAAATTCAAATTTTAGGTGACAAATTTCAAGAACTACTATTTCGAAAATGGAATATTTGTAATAGTTTTTGAAAACATACTTAAATATGTAATTTTTTCTTATAAAAACAATAAATAAACTATTTGTAAGGATAACTAAGTACT
The DNA here is from genome assembly GCF_023373825.1 of Bactrocera dorsalis. Taxonomy (NCBI): domain Eukaryota; kingdom Metazoa; phylum Arthropoda; class Insecta; order Diptera; family Tephritidae; genus Bactrocera; species Bactrocera dorsalis. The sequence goes on from NC_064307.1 coordinate 45,413,670, forward strand.
AAAAAACAGTTTTCGAAATTCGAAAACAATATTTGAGGCTTTATCAATTTTTTTGAAATGTCTATAAATATTTTAACATTATTTCTGAGAATGTATTTGGGCAAAAACTCTGAACTGCTTTATAATCATAAAATATTCTCCAAATTCCAAATTTCAAGTTTTGGCATAGTGATAACAATCAAAAACTGCTATTTCGAAAATTCGATATTTGATATTTTATGTTTATGAGTTCATGATTTATATAGCAATGGAAACAATTTTCGGTAAAAAAAACCATTTTAATAATTATGGCTGAAATATCATAACTAAATAAATTATTAAAAAATAATTTTTTCTTCATATTATTTTTTTACCGCTGTTGCTAACATATCATGGTAAACTTTAATTACTTTTACAATTACAATTTTCGAAAATTCGAACTTCCACAAAAATTTTGAAATTTGAAATTAAAGCTGCGAATTAATTTCAAATTTCAAAATTTTTGTGGAAGTTCGAATAATTAATTATTTGAATATCTACACATGTCTTGGATATTAAGTTCAATTTCTATTAAAAAACCATTTTACTGCATTGAGGTGTCAATATATCTGCTATACTATACTATGTCAATAACCTACTTACCACATGATCCACATAAACCAATAACATATATACAAGAATTTATATAATATTTCAAAACAAAAAGCAAACTTTGCAGAATTTCAATACTAAATGGCACAAACAAGCAAAAAAACATTACAAAATTACTCGTGCGGCCTTCAGAAACGCTTTTTAAATTTCTTTATATTTTAATTTTTTTATTTTAATTTTCAATTGTATTTTGCTGTCCTTCAAAATAACAAATTCTTAAATAAAAAAATCACATTTTAAAAGTTTTGCAAACAAAGTGATGCCTCATGACAGTTTCGAGCGCAAGCATAATGAAATTTGCGCAAATACAGGCGCTGCGAAATGCAAACGTACACAAATAATCTAAAAGCAAGCAAATAATATTTGCAAATTAAATAAATCTCAGCAAATCTTTAAGGGAATTTAAAGTAATCACAGACTAAACGAAACATAAAAGTCGTCTGCCAGCCAAACACATTAGTGTGGATTAAAATTTAGTATGCCAAAAACAAAAAATAATGAAAATATATGTATAACTGTGAAGGAAAGCATTAAAATTTAAAATAAACACTATAAAATGAAAATTTGCGGAACGGAATGCTTAAGCACATAGATGCTAATGTGTAATTATAAAAATAATGCTTACAGATATGTGGTTTTTTGGGGTTAGTATGCATATATGTACAAGCCAATCTAATGTACATGGATTGGAATATTTTTTTAGCAACTTAAGTCCAAAAAAAACTTGCGAACATAAAAAGGAATCAGATATGAAGTACATCAAACTAATTATAACAAAAAATTATCTCCAAAAGCAACGTTAATACCTTCCCTTTACTATCATTTGAATTCTCTCTACTATCGAGCTTGTATTCCTAAAAAAAATACACACGCCTGCAGCCCATCCATTGAGAAGTATCAAGCATCCCTGTCCATTTAAGGCACACCACATCACCGTTACTTCACCTTAGTGATCGCCCACAGCATATCCCAAATCTGCACAAACTAGTCATCATTGCCGTCGCTATGGCGACCCAAATATCCACATACCGTTGCGGCAATCACCTGTGCAACGTTTGCCAAGTAAAAATAACAAACCGCGTACAAACCTGACAACATCCACCATTCCTAAGGTGCTGACTCATAGCGAACCCGTTTGTGATAATCTCGATGTGGCATCACAACCTAAATTAAGAAACATTACAATTGAATTACATAATATTTATTTTGTGCGATTAAATAGCAACATCAATTGCATTAAAATACTTAAATACATTGCGAATTAACAGCTAATTTTAGTTGGATGATGCATCAGCGTAAATGTCTGCATTGGCATGCTTGCAGAAAAGCCTAAGTAAGAGATTGGAATGCGAGTAATTGTGACAAGTTCGCTGATTGACTGCATTGGAAACATGTGTATGCACTTTGAGATATTTGTTCACACAAGAATTCGAATCACCTTTGTTCTGGCATTTCATTGCACATACATACATACATACACACATATGCTTATATACATACATATGTACCGATTCTCTGCCAACCGCATTATCTTCTGTTTGGCTTACACCTTTGAAGTGAAAGATAACTTTTTGAACTCGAAATTTATTGAAGTCAAATATATTTGATTATTAAATGTAAAAGATATATCAAGTACGCAAAAGTATTGATTTTTGTATTGAAAACACATCCACCAGTTTTAGAAAATTACTATTTTTTAATTTCGAAAATTCGAACTTCTAAAATTATTTTAAATTCGAATTTATTTTTAACTTGATTGAAATACATATATAATATTTTAATTTTTAATACAATTTTACTAACCTCGAAAATTCTAACATGTGAAATTTATTTAAAAATTGAAATTTTTTAGAATCCGATTTACAAAATTTAACAGTTTAAGCAATTCGGTCGAAATATTTTTAAATTTCAATTTCAAATATTTTAAATATTTTTTTTTTTATTTTTAAATTAATTCGAAGCATCTTTTTATTTGAATATCTATGTTTTGAATATGCTTTTATCTTAATTTGCAAAACTCGAACTTCTGAAATTTATTTATGAACTTCTTTACGATTTACCTATGGTCGATCCAATGGATTTTGGAAAATATTAAAATGGGACTTTTAAAAAACTTAAACGTGCAACTGAAAGCGCGCTAATTCAGAGTTCAGGTCAAGAAATCAAGTAAAACGGATCGATTCCAGAAAAAAACAGAGTGTAAATAGAATATGCTAGACGTCAGTGAGGTTACTTAAAAGTGTAGTTCACTATATAGACCGTAAAACTCATATATATTTCAACATAGAACCATTATTTCCGATCAAATATTAAATATTTAATTTCCCTCCTCAAAGTGGGTATAAGAAAGTGAGAATAACCACACCACTGCCCTAAAGACTGTTCCCAATTAACTATTCCCTTGCACAGCAGGGACTCGTATATAAGGCAGAGGGCCAAAAACTACAGATATTTGTTCAAATTATAGTTTATTGCCAATTATCTAGCTGTTTAAGTAAATACTTTACAATTATGTACGAAATAAGCAGGTGGTCTTCAAAGTATGGTCAAGAACAAGTACGAAAACGGTACTCATTGTATTTGGTAATATTAAAAAATAGCTAGAAATGAGGTAATTTTTATGGCGTATCCATAATCTCCAAATCACAAATGTGACATACTTTTAAACTACTTCAATTCATATCCAAATGCATCTTACTCATAATTCCATTTTTTTACCACCCATGCAGCAAGCAAACCGCCATCGAAATCGAACAATTGAATGCTCGCGTGGTTGAGGCTGAGACCCGCTTGAAGACCGAAGTACAACGCATCAAGAAGAAGTTGCAGGTGCAAATCACCGAACTGGAAATGTCCTTGGATGTGGCCAACAAGACCAACATCGATTTGCAAAAGGTTATCAAGAAGCAATCATTGCAATTGACCGAATTGCAGGCACACTACGAGGATGTACAACGCCAGTTGCAGGCCACTTTGGATCAGTACAATGTGGCTCAGCGCCGCTTGGCTGCCCTCAACGGTGAACTGGAAGAAGTCCGCTCGAATTTGGACAGCGCTGTGCGTGCTAAGCGCACCGTTGAATTGCAGTACGAGGAGGCGCAGACCCGCATCAATGAACTGAGCACCGTCAACGTCAACTTGGTGTCGTTGAAGTCGAAATTGGAGCAAGAATTGTCGGTTGTCGCCGCTGACTACGAGGAAGTCACCAAAGAATTGAGAATCAGCGATGAACGCTACCAGAAGGTTCAGGTTAGTAGAAAACAAAACACTTACACATTAAAAAAGAGATGAATTAATACTATAAAAACCCTAATATTCATACAGATTGAACTCAAGCGTACCATTGAAATTGTTCATGAGGAACAAGAACGTGTCGTCAAATTGGAAACCATCAAGAAATCTCTGGAAGTCGAAGTCAAGGTATGACAAATTGTAATTTTCCTTGCAAGTTTGGTTTAAAAAACATAACTCCTTTTAAACGCCTAGAACTTGTCCATCCGTTTGGAAGAGGTTGAACTGAACGCTGTCGCCGGTAGCAAGCGCATCATCAGCAAATTGGAGGCCCGCGTACGTGATTTGGAATTGGAACTGGAAGAAGAGAAGAGGAGACACGCTGAAACCATCAAGATCTTGAGAAAGAAGGAACGCACCGTCAAGGAAGTCATGGTACAATGCGAAGAGGACCAAAAGAACATCATTTTGTTGCAGGAAGCTTTGGACAAATCGGTTGCCAAGGTTAACTTGTTCAAGCGTCAACTGGCCGAACAGGTAACATACTCTTATTCCGTTGTAGTTAAATAAAGTTGGTAAATAAATAAATATAGGGAATTGTTGATATGCCAATTAGTTGGCGAATTTATGAAAGACAAGTTAAATAAAATAAATGTTTATGGTTGCATTTTTCTATATTTACTTTATTATGCATCTTTTCGCAAAGGTATTGAGGGCTTTCTTTTGCTGGAAGAACGTTTTCTTTATTAAATTTTCTGTTGTAAAAACTTTGGCTAAACTTTTCCAATGTTGGGTCATCTTAGCACGTTCTTTAAAGAACTTCCTGACAGCTCTGATTTTATAGACTAACTTAGTAAGAAAGTTGGAGTCATAACATTAGTTCTCCACAAAGGAAGTCCTCATAGCATTATTGTCACAAAAGTTCCAAGTTATGTTCGAAAGTGCGTTAGTTTCTGTGAACTCTGCTTTCTTTAAAAAATGATCTTCCAACATCTGTTAGAGCATGAAACGTTACTTTTCCAATATTTAGAACTCACTTACCAAAAATGAAGCACAAATTGTTATATAAGTTTTTTCTTAGTCTGTCTTTAACTGGGTCACAGAGCTACGTTTAATACATAAATTGCTCCTTCTTTTACTTTTCGTTATAAGATTTTGCTTTCTTTCTTAAGTTCCTTAAAGCTTAAGCACTGTCATTAACTATGCACATTTTTTTTCTTCCCTCTTTAACCACCCACAGGAGGGCATGTCTCAACAGTCCGTGACCCGCGTCCGCCGTTTCCAACGTGAACTCGAAGCTGCCGAAGATCGTGCCGAATGCGCCGAAACCAACTTGAACATGATCCGCGCCAAGCATCGCACATTCGTCACCACCTCCACCGTTCCCGGCTCTCAGGTCTACATTCAGGAGACAACAAGAACGATCACCGAATAAATTATTCGCACAAAAATAAAATTAAATAAACAAAAAAACATAAACCAAATCAACTGAACATTTTTATTATAATTTTAAAGTTTATGAAATAACGGCATACATAACAACAACAACAATAAGAACAACAGAAATGATGAAGTTGAGGACCAACGACAACAGCTTCGGTCTTCAAGCCGCTCATAAGCCTACAATTATGCTGCCAAGACGATCCCGTAAACTCGGCAACGTAGCAGTTCATGTATTTTTAATTAATTAAATGAACAACAAATAAATTATCTAAACTAAACTATGTCCTATTTAATTTACATTTAATTTTTGTTACCACTCAAATTTTTTGTTAAAAGAGAATTAAAAAAAAAACTCATAAAAAAAAACATTAAAAATATTTATAGAATATAATGAAATTTTTCTAAAAATAAATGTAAGCTATCCCATTAATACGAGCGAGAGAGAGAGCGCGCACAAAAAGAAAAAAACGGAAAAAATCTAAAGCGTTTCCTTTCGAAAATTGTCAGACACACACCTACATACATACACAAATATGTATTAGTTGTTGCTTTAGCGATTTTTAGGTTAAAATTACTATGGAACACAATTAAAAACAGAAAAAAAGAAAATTAATGCGAAAACCAAAAACTCAACTAACGAATACTGCGTTTATTTTTCTAAAGCGAAAAATATTTGTAAAATGTATGGAAAAATAAAATACGAACGAAATTTAAGTGAATAGAAAAACAAAAATATAACAAATTTCGGCGTAAATTCGTTTTCTATTTTGATATGGCAACACTCCAGCTCTAACTGGCACACACGCACACACTTGTAGGTGTGTGCGTAGTTCAGAGAAAGTCGCCTGCACTAAGTCGCTTAAAGCTTCAAATTGAAAAAACAAAACTCGACGAAGACAAGTTTGGCTTTCATCTCGTTTTTCGTTCCGAAACGAAGTTATTTTCAAGCTTTGCTTACACACATACATACATCAATAATATCGATAATCATCGCTTAATGCACTAATGAATTACTTTGTTTAATAAAACCGATTGTTATTAAATTAAAAAATATATATACTATATTTATATATTGACATAAATTCATTAATTAATTGCATACATACATACATATATAGTTAGCGCAGTACTACAAAGAATAACGTCATTTTGTTCATGATTTTATTATTTACTAATAATGAATATTGTATTTATATTGAAATGCTTTAGTAATACAGTACCATTACAAACATACATACATACACACATACATATATAAATCATAACTTATACAATTAAACGAAATGATGAAATAAATACATAAATTAAATTAATAAACTAAAAACAAACAAGCAGTTACTAAATGGGTCACGGCATTTTCATGCTCATCGCAAAAAAGCTGCTTGATTTCATGCAAAAAAATCTTGTTTTGTAAGCAAAAATGTCATGCCACGAATTTTTTAGACACTACTAGAAGGCTGAGTACTTAACAAAAGTTTTGAAAATAAAACTGTTATAAAGGGTGATCCAATTCGAGGTTCCTGACTTTTTTAAGGAAAAAACACAGTAACTTCAAATTTAATGGGAAATATTTAGCATCATTCGAAAGAACATTCTTTGGCACGTATTTTTTGAAGATTATCTCTTTCAAATATTCACCGCGACTACGTCTCATATGGTCTTGCGTTGAGTCCAATTTTCGATGACTTGCTCGAGCATTACGACTAGTAACTAATGAATGACACGCGTGATGTTTTGCTCTTAGGTATCGAATCGAAGCGAGATTGTCCGCATAAACTTTAGGCTCCTCACAAGAAAAAAGTCTAACAGTGTGATATCACACGCTCTTTTATTATCTGCTATCCGAAGCGTTATCTCAATAAATCCCTTGATTGATGCGATGTGTGGGAATTAGCGACGTTTTGTGAAACCAAATGTCGCCGAGATCACGAGTTCCAATTTCAAGCATCAAATAGTCGGTTATCATGGCGTGATAACAGTCTTCATTCACTGTTACATTCTCACCGACATAATTTTTGCCTCATCATTGAAGAATATTTGGCTCAAAAAATTCAGATCTTCTTGGAACTTTTCAAGAGCCTTAGAGCGAAGCGATGTCGCCTGTATATCTCGAGCGGCTTTAGTTCTTGCTCAAGCTGCATTTTAGACGCTTTCAATTTAAAATCTCGACAAGTCGTACGCTTAGTAGGCCGACTATGTTGATCATAAGTTAAACAAAGCGCTCGAAACACATTCTTTACAGAACGTGAATTTTCGTAATAAAGTTGAACGATTTGTAAACGTAGTTCAGGCGTTAGTCTTTCCACGGTGGAATGCCAAACAATACTGAACAAAAATAACATGAAAGCTTCACGCGACTCACCCATGATCTATCAAAAAAAGTGTATTGAAAACAGTATCTCTACTTAGATCACTCATTATATAAAAAAACGGTAATTTTAATCATGCGCTTATATTTAGAAGGTAGAAGATATATCGATATATTATATAACCCAATAATATTGATCTTTCTAAATGTTTTCAAAGTTAACTTATAAGTCAAAATCTCGCAAAATAAGTGAGCCACATTGGTTGATTGTATGAGCGGTAGACCGCAGCCAATCGCAATTAAGCCTTATCAAGCAACTCAGTAGATTTAGTAAAATATTGATTGTTTCCATCTCAGCTGACTAACGTGTCTTGATTTAAAAAAATGAAAGCCGTAGAAGATTGCCGTCTCAGCCGGTTGAAGGCTGGGCATTCGCAAAAATAGCGTCCATCATCCTACACTCCTACTCTGCGTTCCGCTGAACTCCTTTTTCAATTCTCTGGAGATGAGATCTTAAGCGTAGGTGCCCTGTGATGACCCTTACAATATTATTTAGTTCCCTTTCTCATAGAAGTAGAAGCTGTTTGGTCTGTATGTCATCAAAAATAACCCTAAGTAACTTTATATAATACTATACCCGGTATTGCTAGTATTTCAAGACCAGAGATGTTCCTCTAGGATCCATTGCTTCAAACAATCGTTGAAGGAACTGAATGATTGGGGGTAGCTTAGAGAAATTGTGTTCCCAGGCACTTTTCGATTTCATTTATTCTTATATGACTGAGTACCCAGATGGTATTAACCGAGTAACCTACTATAAGTCTAGTTATTACCTGCTTGCATAACCTAAGTATTGGCGTTACGTATAGTCTCAATTGCTGTTACAAGGTTTATGTTAGTAGCATTATTTAGAAGGAATGAGTTCACTAAATCTTCTGTTGTTCCAACGATTTCGGTCTGAAAGACTCAATTATATGTACGAGTATACGTAATTATTCATAATACATTATCTGATCTTTTTAGGTACATATATACCTTGAATAAAAATATGTAAATAATGGGTATATGAACCAATAATATTTTTAAGTTATTATTTTAAAATAGGTCAAGCACGGAAATACGCTCTTCTCATTCCAATAAATTTCAGCAAAATATTAGGCCGACTACAGAAATGTTTTCGGCTGTTTCTAGTAAATTATCAATAGAGCATGCTATTATATATTATCACCATAGGCATATATATTTTTAAGAAAGTCTCAGGTTCAAAGTTTTACTGAATAGCTAATCACTTTCGAATTAAACTTACCCTCGGCATATTTTATAGAACATCGTTCATGCATATGAGATCCAAATCAACAAAATGCTTGCCAGTTACCTCTGCCCTATTTTGGCTTCGGGAGTTTTACATCCCAGTTAGCTTAATGCCTTCAAATCGTACTTTCTTTTACATTCCCTCGAAACATAGCTGTTCATGGTTTCTTGTCTTGTCTTAACCAATTTACATTTTCTGCCTTGGTGTGAAGCCTGTATATACGAATAAAGAATTAAGCAGAGAATTCTTTATTGATAAATAAATGGCAAGATAATAACCCATAAACAGATTTATCAATAAAGCATTATATGCTTAATTCTTTACACGTACATATATACAATATAGGCGTCATATCAAGCCAGATAAAAAACATAAATGGGTAAAGGTATCTATGCTAAAAACGACACGATTAAGGTTAACAGGACCAGTGCAAAGTCGGTTTGACATCTACATTGGCCTCTATTGGTAATGTCGAATACTATCTATAGTAGATGTTCTTTCAACCACTACAAAGCCAAACTCTATGAGTTTTACTGACATTTTTAATTAGGATATAGAAATGTAGCCAAGTTTTCAGGTTGGTACTAAGGTTTTGAAGTCAAATGTGTACTTAAATAGAGAATTTAATAATTTATAATAATTCATTTAATCATCTTCGTCCAATAATTGATCTCTTCCCACTCATTTGTCAGAACCGCTGATATCAGACCACTATTACATTTAGATGAACGATCGTAGTCAAGTCGGAATCAATATATAAGACTTTGTTCTTAAGATTAAAATTCTTAATTTATTCTACAAAATCTATGTCGTCCCCCTCAACGTAATACTCTTTGCTCCTAAGACAATTGTGCCGGTTTTTTCCAATCCTCGAAACAGTTGTTAAAGTCAATTTCCGCAATAACCTCTAAAGCGCGTTGCGATTCACGATTAATGGCTTCAATTGACTCAAAACGTTTTCCACCGGTTGAACGATGAAGCGGTTGTTTGAGTTTGCTGTACAGCCAGAAGTCACCCGGAATTAAATCAGGCATTTGACTGATCAACATAACTATCAAACATTACTTAAAACAAGCACCTATTCATCTTGACAACGATTATTTGCGGTGAATCAATCAAAAAGAACGCTTAATATATATTAAAAGTCTTAGAGAATAAGAATTAATTCCACATAAAGATTCAAAATAAAAGTCAGAGTTTTCCACTTAAAAAACAACAGCTTTATTATCAAGCTACTTTTAGTATTAAGGTTTCAGTCGCACTAATTTACATTCGCGTTTTAGGCGCGATCATCTTAGATTGCCACAACACCGATCGTGCTTTCACCGACATGTTTGATTTTGCCATAAGAGTCTTTCAAGAAAGCTGTAAGGAAAACGAAAGTAATTTACGATTAGCAAAACTTAGAAATGAATCATAAGGCAAAAAATTTTAATTAAAATATCGCATATAAAACAAGGTCGCTCGAACGCAACGCTCTCGTGTCCAGTTCACAAAATTTTTACTTACCGGGATCGATTTTTCCGACAAAACTGCGTGGTGGCAGCGAGGCAGAGAACAAAGAAGTCAAGGGTCCGTACTTCTTCACCAACAATGGATAACCGATTTCGTAGCCGTACAAGTTAAGCAGATCCCATTTCAGGGCATTGATTTTGGCAGCGGTCGCCTTTGCGCCAGCGGCATTCGTCAAAGCGGCAGCTTGAGCTTCAACATTGGCGGGTAGTGTAATAACCTGGGCGGCCGATGAGCCGCCAGCGGCACCGCCACCATATGACGAGGATGCTGCCGGTGCCGCGCCACCGTATTGCGAAGCCCACGCAGACGTGCACAAACACACAGCCATGATCACGAAGCTAACCGTGAAGCGGAACATTTTTGTACTACTTATTTTTTGGGTAATATCGCGTTGTTCCGCACAAATTCTTCTAATGCGTTGTTTTGGCGCTGCAAATGGTAAACTAATGCGGCGTCATTGACACAGTTTTGCTTTTATAGCGAGTACTTGAAAAGTCGGCGAGATGCGTGCCACCTTACGTGACTAAATCTAGAAATTCGAGCTTCTGCTTGACTATGCCGAACACCAGCTGGCTTTAGCTAGCTACAGGCCCCATAGATTAAACTCCGTACAGTTCAACGCTGGTAAATTTGCGAATAGCGCTGTGCAATATTGTCTTCAGCAGTACTCTATGAGCGTGTTAGCTGAACGGCGATAATTTTCAACTTCGACTAACAGCGTCGTGGTTATATTGATTACTCACAAAAAAAATTGCAGAATGATTTACTTAAGTTCTTTCGACTTTCGACTTGGACAAAGGGCATAGTGGTAAGACATTATGCTGGCATTACCGCAAAGAATAGTTTAGTTTTCGCAATTGGCAAGAAAATGCACAGACTTTTTTGAGCTTATGTCCCCAATATATTTATGGATAGTATTAATAATTAGTTTTGAAATATGTTTCATACGCCAACACAAGAAACCTGAACTTCATTTTCCTTAAGTCTCCCTTAAAAAACCCAAGCTCGAGATACTCATTCTTAAAGTCAAAGTAATGTAAAGGAAAATAGTTTCAGCTTTAAATAGACGCTTTAGTCGAAGCACTTGTATTAGCAAGTCTCTGTTTAGTAGTAATAATTTAGTACTGCGGTAATCTAAGAAAATGTATTAAATGTCTATTCTTATCAAAATCTATATATTCTATGTGTGCCTTTAAAACAAGATTCAAAATCAGGAATGAAAGCAACCATCTATAGTTCAAAGCTTCCCACGGAAATTTAATATTTACATCTTTAAGCAATAACTCCATCGTAATGGCAAACTACTTCTATGAGCGCTTAAGTTCCAAGAAATATTTAGACAACAATTCATTCTTCGTTTAACTTGTCCAACCTTTGTTGGATAGCTTGAACCAGGCTGTTTATAGTGTTCCTCTTTGTGTAAGTTCTACCAAATTTAGCTGCCTCTAACGACTTGTGAATTTAAGTGGCCCATAGGGTAGACTTACTTTATATTGGATCACTAAGCTCTGAGAAGAATTAAGGTTAAGTGATGGACAATGGAGAGCTATTTTGGTGACCCTACCTATCTACTCGACAATATATTGGAGAATGAGCCTATATTGGTTAAGAGATGGACATTAGAGAGTTTTTGGGCTAATACATGTGGAGAACCCGAAATGGCAGCGCTTGAGGTGTTCTTAAATAAAGTGCTATAATAAGTTTAGAAACCTACTAGATAAATATCTCATTAATCCTTACTAGATAAATATCTCATTAAAGTTGGGGCTCTGGGAACTAAATGAGAGCACCGAACATTCAATAATATTCATTCGAATACTTACAAAATAATAATTTAAGTTTATGTAAGAATCGATCTCATTAAGTATAACTACAGGGATATCTCAACATATTTAAACCAGTATTCATCCACAATATATATGTACATATATTTAGTTCTGTAAGTTTAGCCTACATAGTGTTTAAGAAATATATTCCACTTTTAGAAACATCAAATATCGATTGCCTTTCAAATGAGACTAAGTTCGACTGCTCGAAGTTAGACTAAATGACGCCTGCTTACATATACCATAAATTCATAAAACCGGTAACACTTAGTGAGACTTCTTAAGTGAAGACTTACATATTTATCTAAGTTCGCATAGCCAAACATTCATTTCTGTTCGTAGTTCTTAAATCTAGAAAATAAATCATAATTACTAGACAAATCGTTATTACTCGTACTTCTAGTGTAACAGGCTTGTGTTGGGATCGTCTATCGTGGGAGTCGAAGACTTTAGAAAACTTCAACATATTAATTCCATTATATTTCGCCAACAAACATTTTCAGAAATGGTCTACTATACTCGTACAAGATATCTAGATGTTTCTTAAGAAAGCGTTTTACAAACTTATACAATACATACCTCTTCAAAACCATCATCTGAAAGCAATAGACAGTAGACTTTACGTTAAATCTAGCCTTCAATCTAGTTTATATGTTTGAACAAAACAGGAGCGGTCAAGAAGCATCTGGACCCGCAATTGGTCATGAACACCGGAGATATTATTTTCGGAATATTCAATTAAACAACTACTATACCGACTAAACATGAAAAACAGAGTTTCAAAAAATTCGAAAATCAACTCTGATACTTTTACACAATCCAAAATAATTCGCTAGGAAACCATTTTAATTCAACTTAAAAACAATTTATTTATTAGCCAAAAAACAAATATATCAAAACATGTTCCAAACTTTTATCAGACAATTTTTTACACAAAACGCTCTCAAATAAAAATTTTGAATTTGGAATTCTTTAACTGGTCGCATGCACACAAATTAGTAATACTAACTAAATTTACTGCTATTTTGAGTTAAACTTAATAGCTTGAACCACCATAGGAGCTGATAGAGCTACCAGAGCTACCATAACCAGATGAACCGCCGTAGGAGCTACCAGATGAACCGGCGTTTTCAGGTACATACAAATTGGCGACGGGGCCAGAGGCAGCAACTGGAAGTGTGACGGTGCTGTATTGGATAGGAGTTTGATAGGTTTTGTAACTGGTCTTGCCAGCGTTGATCTGGGTAACAGTAGCTGGAAGGACGGTATAACGGGGAGCACTGCCAGAAGATGAACCACCATAACCAGATGAAGCTGGAGCAGGGGCGGAATAACTAGCAGCTGGAGCAGGAGCGGCATAACTAGCGACTGGAGCTGGTGCAGCATAGCTTGCTACTGGAGCGGGAGCAGCGTAACTAGCGACTGGAGCGGGAGCGGCATAACTGGCGACTGGAGCGGGTGCTGAATAACTGGCAGCGGGTGCGGAGTAACTGATAGATGGTGCTTCGTTCACATAAAGAGCGGGTCCAGCTGAGGCACCATAACCACCCGAAGATGCAGGGGCTGCAGGAGCTGGCGCAGCACTGTAACTCGAAGAAATGACGGGACCGGCAGTGGGTGCTGAGGCGGATACAACATATTTAGCTTGAGAATATGAACCGCTACCACGGGCAGCTGGGGCTGGCGCATTCAAATATCTCTCAATCGCTTCGATATTCACCAAATTGGCGAGACCGGCCAAGCTGACTTGCTGCACTGTACTAGCGCCGCTACTGGCGCCACCACCATAACCTGAACTGGGTGCTGGTGCAGCACCATAACCTGCACTTGGCGCTGGTGCAGCACCATACGAAGGCGCCGATTGTCCATACGGATGTGCCACAGCAACGGAGGCGAAAAGCGCCAAAGAAAGACACTGTAAAGAACACAAAAAGAAACAAGGCGCTCATGAGTTTCAATTCAACACTATCTGACTAGAATAACGGAAGTGCTTAGAGAGTTTTGCGGCGGATTTTCGCGTACAGAAACAATAGCACTAAATAACAAAAAAAGAAAAACTTACCATGAACTGTTGCATATTGCTGTGCATTGTGTGTGGATGGTTCGCGTTTGCTGGAACTTCTTTGGCTTCTTCCACAATTGGTACTAATAACTAAAACAAATGCGGCACACTTCTTTTTATAAGCAAACAAAAATCGGAAAACGCTAAACGTGATTTCAAATCATACCAAGCCATAAACAAATATTTCACGGGGGCAACAAATGGGTATTGGAAGCGTTCAGAAAATCGTTTACCATTATGTGTAACAAGAACAAAAACAAAACAATATGAGACTACAATGATTGTCTAAAAAATTTCAACGAGTGGTATGCTTGTGCTCAGCTTAACTCTTCTCCAGCTGCAGAATCACGGCGTGGTCTACTTCTTTGTAGTAGTGCCATGTCACCATTATAGTGTGGGGAGAGACGCTTGGTTAGCAGTTGATCATATAGCATGTCAAAACTTTGAGTAGTGCTTGGTACCGCAAACTGCGCCAATTTGAAGCTCGGTGATGGCATGAAGCGAAGATAAACCCGCCATTTGTTGGCGGCAACTATCGAAGAGTGCAAAGTTGGATTAACCCACACAACGAACTGTTTAAGTAATTACATACCCGTGAGATTAAGAGCATCACTGCTTAAAAGTAGAATACTTGCTTTTAATTCGTGCTTTCTTATCACCTGATAAAAGGTTGCACTTTGAACTCTGCAATTCTTGGTTGAAACGAAATGGTAATAAAGATTATAATTACTTACATTATGATTACAAATGATGCTTCAATTAAATAGATCTACATATGTAGACTTTCATGTGTTTATGTAGATTAAAGACAGTACTAAGTTGTGGCGGGTCAAAATGAGACTTTTGAAGGGCGTTAAAAGTGTTTGTGTGTTATTTTTCGAATATTTTTTTATTTACGAAAGCAGAATTTCGAATTTGATGTAGCGCTAACTCGAGCTTTTTTTCGACATAGCTTTCTCTGGCAACTAAAGCGATTGCACAACGATTAATATCTTGACTTAACATAAAATGAGCTGAGATTATCTGATCCAGTGTATTCGAAAAGTTAGTTAATCGATGAGCAAATAAGCGATGTGGACCAGGTACATTGCGGTGAGAACAAGTTTAATATACTGAACTCTTTCCGATATATTTTAAACTTCATACATGGTACTTTAAAACTTCGTCGAAAATCTCCGATGATATTTAAAAATGATCTACAAATACATTTTTTCAAAGCCTGGGATTACCTTCAAATGAGAAACCTTTGCACGTACTTCTTGCTATGGAAAGCAGTCTTATATCATCGATCGAGAAAAGATACTCTAGAAATATGAATAGGACTTAGTTTGTGAGGATCCCATTAGTTGCTAACAATTGAAAATTGATAAAAATCGCTTATCACTATATAATATATAATACACTTATATAATACTTTCTTTCAAAAAGTGCAGACCTACATATATCAAGGCCAGAATTCTTTGAAGGGATAACATTGGTTTCCTGGGGGAAAAAACAGCCTTTTTTCAACAATTTTTTCTCATATAAAAATTAAATATTTATTAGAATTTTTTATTGTTACAAACATACACTATTAACAAAGAAATTCTGAAATTTTTGGAAAAAATATTTTAAACTCTGCCATTGCGACGCCATTTCCGATGACCCCTCGAAAAAAAGATGTGCCCGGTCGGCGGGATAACTCCTTACAGGATCATCTAAAGTGGAAAATACGTATTTTAGTTAAAACCGTAACTTAGAACTTGGACGAACGAAAAAAGTACTAAAAATTGGATTTTCGCCAGACATTTTTACAAAAACTAAAATTTCAGATAAATTTCGCGACATTCTTTTTCAAATAGTTGTAATCGAAAAAAAATCCTTCGTTAAAGTCTTTAAGAATTGTATCTCAAATAATGGTGTCAAATTTCATGCGGATCGATAAAATAGTTCTCGAAAAAGCATGCCAAACAACTTCAAAAACACAGTTTCGAGAAAAACGTGATTAAAGATTTGAGTAAGAATAAAAGCTAGTCTCGAGCGCTCAAGTTCTCAAGCTGTATCTCCAAAACTGTTACTCGGATCACCTTGAAAATTTAGGACAGTATTCTAGAGGTGTTGTAAAATTTGATAAGGAAATAAAAAAATGGATTTTTTGAAACCCGCGAACCCATGTAACCACTTAAATAAGTCTACTCATGGGATTACCGTGTCCACTATTAGTTCAAAAGATCTACAGAGGTAACAATTCCAGCCATAAAACGAGATCAATGCGAGTGAAAGCTAAAGAAACTCATTGTAAATCGTTCCTGTTTGAATGAGAGAGACATGCTGATTGTATTAGAATAAAGATCAAATTCCCGCTCGAAATATAACTATTTCTATTCGCAAGACCTACCTCACTACAAACTGACTCGATTGATGATGATTACCGATTTTTTACTATCCAGAGATATTATATATAGTTAATACTTATTTTAAGGGACTTGACGCTTGTTAGAAATAGATAATAGAATGATGTTTAAGAATACAATTTATATTGGAAATGTCGGTGTCGTTATTATTATGAATTGCTAGAATTATGTAGTGTGTGTGAAAGATCTTGTCAAGAAACAAGGCTTGTTTCAAGAGATAGATGCTTGAAGAGAACATATTCCGATCTTGGCGGGTATCCATCATATGTATTTCCCCGATATTTTATTGAAAAAATTATTTCAAATAATTGGCCATTCTGTAAGAAAATCAGATGTTACTAGTATTTGAATGGTCTTAGCTAAACCAGATGTTAAAACCTCAACCAATCGGATTTTTTAATCGTAACTGTCTTACTACTTAAATTTAAATATATATTAAAAATATTAAATGGATGTATGTACCTCTATTTCATATGCTCATAAAAGTTTTCAAATAAAACATAATCATATTAATTAATTAAGGAATTTGCTCTTGGAGCTCATGTATTTAACAGTAGTTTTGCTTCCTTGCATTTGAGATGTTTGTAGCCAATATTAAATCAATTAATAACTAACCACTTGACTAGCCGGAGCGCTATAGCCCTGGCCGCCATAACCTTGAGCGCGACTGCCACCAGCAGGCGACTTGGGCACAGCAGGTTCAGGTCCCACAATATTGGGCACTTCATAGGAGGGTACAATCAATAGCTTGTAGGAACCAGCATTCAAAGGCACATTGGCAGAAGCCGCAGCAGCGATGGCACTTGGACGCGATGAGATGCCAATCAACGATGATGCCGTACCAGATCCTGAAATAGTCCTAGCATCAACTGGGGTTAGCACTGGACCTGCTGCTGCAGCTGGCGATAGATTCCAAGCCGATGGTGCAGGAATGTTATACAAGACTGCGGGTTCCTGTGACACAATTACATCACCGCTGGTATAAGATGGAGCGGATGCTGGCGCGCCGTAACCGCCACTGCTGCTGCCGCCATAACTGCCACTGCTACTGCTGCTGCCGCCGCCATAAGGAAGGGCATGCGCCAGTGCCAGCACCGAGAAGAAAGCACACTGTGGACAGTAAAGAATGGCAAAATATTTCAATTAGTTTATTTGTTGCTAAAATTTAAATTTTAAGAGCGTACTTACGATGAAACGTTGCATTTTGGCAGTTGTTCTGTTTGGTTTTTTACCGCCGCAATAACATGGACTACTAGTGGGCAATAGTATTTCAAATGCTTTTTATATGCCGCAGCCGAAAAATCACCGCCAACCGTGCGGTCATTGGCGCAGATGTTACGTGACACATTCAATGAAAATTCTAGCAACGCCCGCCTAGAGGCCGTGAAGATTACCGCCATGGTTGTAGTATTGTAGACAGCAAGAAGTTATTAGCCGTCAGTCGGTTAGCAGGTTTCAATGGGAGTTTCAACAAATAATAATTTACACCGCGCTGCGAATTGCTTACATGTCTTGAAGACTGATAAATTTCGCTTACGATGGTAGCTCGAACGTTTTTGCAACGAAAAACTGAAGCGTTTATGTATGTCAAGCAAGCGAAAAAATTTTGCTCATTCAATGGAAAAGTTCTGGTTAGTCGATGAGCAGTTAAGTAAAAATTCTTAGTTATGTTTATTTAAGTAGAAAAGTTTCTTAAATTGATTGCTATGAAAACTTTACGAATTTAAGTTGTTTGTACGCTCGCCCTGTGTTATGTTAAGTGCAGATACAATTCCATGAAGCCCGACCATGAAGCCAAACCTTCGGCGCTCGAGTTCTTCAGGTTCAGGGTAAACAATATCAGGTCCCATATTGAAACAAATATCACTTCCAACCCCAAAAATATTATTATTATACATATTATTTGGAGAGACCTCAATTGATAGCTGTCATCCGTAGATTTTTAGAGTGCACAAACCCCAGCCGTGGCAGAAGTAAAAATTACAGTAGAAGTTACCTGGTACATACTGTCAAATCTCCGAGCTCTGTCAAAAACGCTTTATAATTTTGAGTTTTTTCAGTTATTATATATTTAAGGTGTTAAAGCTTAGCACTTAACCTAAATTATGATGGCCCTTATCCTAATATAATGTGGCATTCTATATCTAACAAGTTTTTCAACAAGACAGCTAGGAAAGTTTTTTAAATAAATCAATGAAATTCTTTATTCTTTTGCATGGCCACCACGGGCACGCTTGCAGAAGTCCAGACGCTGAACCTAATTTTCAACGGTTTTCAGACATAAATCGGCCGATGCTGCTGCAATTTCACGTTCGATATTCGGAAGAAGTTCATCAACTGTGGCTGGCTTGTTTCATAGACCATAGACTTGGCATAGTTTTGATCAAATCGAAAGCCGATTGACTGGGCCATGTCGTGAGATAACACATTCACCAAACTTAGTTTTCAATAAATATATTGTGACATTCGCTGTGTGACTTATGGCGGCGTTTTGTTGGAACCACATATTTTTCAAGTCCACATCATCCAATTCGGGGCAAAAGTATTCGGTTATCATTAAACAATATCGATTCCCATTCACAGTAACGTACCGGTCTTGATCATCACGGAAGAAGTACGGCCCATAAACCGCACCAAACCCTAATTTTTTGTGATGCATTGGTGACTCATGGAGTACGTGTTAATTGCTGTCTGACCAATAACGCATATTTTGCTTTTTGACGAAGACATTCTGCTAGAGATGAGCTTAAGATGATTTTTCGATGACAATCCAGATCATTTTCAAGTTGTTTCTCAGCCCAATTCACGAACATACGACGATTCTGGTGATCAAGCAGCTTCAGTTCTTACGTCAATTTAATCTTGTAGGATGTAGGCCAAGATTTTTGCGCAAAAATCGACACAACGACGTCTCAGAGATACCCAACGTTTGAGAACGACATGTGAGTTATTGATTTGAGTCTTTTAAATTGGACGTAGCGCTCTTAAAGTTGAGTCCACTGACTCCGAATTTCGGTAGTAAATTTTAATAAATTCAACTCGTTGTGGGATAATATATCTTTCCGTGATGAAATGGCAAACCTTACTGAAGAGAAATGTCACAAGAGCGGGAAAAATATGGTGTAGTTTGCTGGCTCTATCGGTCCACTTTTGTTGCATCCCTATTGAAACCCCCGTTAGAAGATAAGCAATTTTCACCAAGCAGACACAGGCTATTTCTCGCGATTCAGTTCGAAACTTCGGAATCTTCTTAATATACAGGAGTTTAATGGAAAATATACTTTGTTCTAACAATGAAGGCCAAATATCAGTGAGTTAACCTCAAACAAAATTACAAAATCTTAAAAACGTAGTACAGTAGAACTCCAATTATCCGAACTCCGACTATCCGAATCGCCGATTATCCGAATCACAATGTAGGAGAGTGGGTGGCTTGTGACACGTCTGACTCTGGTTTTCAAATTCTCATTGACGATGAAATTGTTGTAAGTGTGAGAGAAGATGTTGAAGTGGAAGTGGAAGAAGAACTTTCTGCTGATGTTGAAGTAGACGCTGGACCATCAGCTAGTGAAGCATTTGCCGGCCTCGAGACTGCTTTGAAGTGGGTGGAGCGTCAGCCCGAGTGTGACCACTTGCAACTGCTCACCGTCAAGCGAATGCGTGACCTGGCTGCCTGAAAACGGTTGAAGACCGCAAAACAGCTTACATTGACGGAGATGTTTAAAAAACTATGATTTTTATTTCTAAACTTGTACATAAGTACATTTTATTTATATTTAAAACATGTGAAAATTTCATGTTTCTTTCATTTAATTCAATAAAAATATAGTGCAATATCAAAACGTAGCTTTTATTCTCTTCAATGGCAAGTTTAAAAAAAAATCCGATTATCCGAATATTTGATTATCCGAATGGGTCCCGGTCCCCATTAATTCGGATAATTGGAGTTCTACTGTATATAATGACGACAGAGCTTCTTTCCTCCCACCAGAACATAAAAGGTGTAAAATGTAATAGTTCAATCGGAGAGCTACATTTGTTCTATATATGTATAAAATAAGTACATATATGTTTGCTGCATTCAATTCCGCAAAACTTTTTGAAAAAAAGTATTTATTTTTATATAATATTTTTGGTCAAAAAATTTGGAGCGTCGAACGGCAACTAAGAATTTTTCAGATATTGCTTGCTTGTAAAAAACTATACCTTATTATTGCCGACAGTCAGTTACTGCATTGACTTCAGCGCTTCGCATATTCATTAACAGCAATTGCCAGTTTTTGAATTTGCTGTATCATATATGGTATATATTCTAAAATTATTAGAAGATTATAAATGGCTGCCGCTGTCAAAGTACACTACTAATGGCGTCACAATAGCACTGACGTGTGAAAAATGCTGAGTTGAAATGTGTCGAATATCTACCTGTGCTAAACTTTTCAGCAGTGTGATCTCAGCAATATGGTATGCTTATAGATTCGGAAGCTCAGTAAACGTATTCGGGCTCTGTTTCTACGAAAATTAGACAAATAAAGTTCAGAATATCATTCTCCATATAGCACATGCAATAATATATCGAAATTATATCACCACTTCACTTTGCTTTCGGGTTCCTCTTATATGTATATGTTTATACTAACTTCGGATAAATAGTTGTAAGCTCCTTATTATATATAGTAGGTATTGTTAGAAGCGTTAATGTAGTCAAAAAACTCAATAAAGAGCTTTTGCCCGCTCACTAAGACATCCCACAAATCACTCCGAACAAAGCGATATTCTTGCTTTTATTCCGATTTTTCTAAAGTACGAGTATATAAGCGGTAGAAATATCACAAATCTTTGGTTCTTTGTTCGAAATATCGCTTTTTATTCTTGGACCGTTGATCGAACATTAGTTTTTTAAAAAATATTCTGTAACGTATAATTTAATACGCAGCTGCTGCAGCGGGTGCGGAGGCAGCATTGCTGCTGCCACCCGAAATGTAGCTAACGGCTGCGGCAGCTGATGGACGACGGGCTGCGGCAGGTGCTGATGCGCGGCCTGAAGCAGGAGCAGCAGCACCGTAGGCAGCTGGAGCTGGTGCTGGAGCTTGGTAAGCGGCTGGTGCAGGTGCAGGAGCTGAGTACACGACTGGAGCTGGAGCTGGTGCTGGAGCTTGGTAAGCAGCTGGTGCAGGTGCAGGAGCTGAGTACACGACTGGAGCTGGAGCTGGTGCGGCATAGGCGGCTGGAGCTGGAGCAGGAGCTGAGTACACTACTGGAGCTGGAGCAGGTGCTGCATAGGCGGCTGGAGCTGGAGCAGGAGCTGAGTACACGACTGGAGCTGGAGCAGGTGCTGCATAGGCGGCTGGAGCCGGAGCAGGTGCTGCATAGACGACTGGAGCTGGAGCAGGAGCAGGTGCAGCATATGAAGCTGGAGCTGGGGCTGGAGCAGAGTAAGAACCTCCGCTAGGGGCAATAACATAAGCTAAATTGCCGCCGCTAGCATAGGAACCTTGACTACTGCTACCATAAGCAATTGAGGTATCAATAAGTGGACCGCCGGCGGAAGGTAAGGATAAGGCGAGTTGAGCCGCTTGTTGTGCACTAAGATCACCACCAACTGCAGCCAGCAAACTATTGATATCAACAGATGGTGCACTCGCGGCGCCATAACCACCAGAGGAACCACCATAACCACCAGCGGAACTGCCATAACCGCTCGAGGAGCCACCATAACCACCCGCCGAACTGCGATAACCGCCCGACGAGCCACCATAACCGGCCGAGCTACCTCCAGTCGCAGCAATCGTTTGCACCGAAACGGCTGGCAGCAATTGATAGGCATTTCCAGCGATCGAGGAGGAGCCGCCACCACCACCAGAGCCATAACCGCGGCTGCCACCGCTTACTGAGTAGCCATTGGCAACGGCGACAATTACGGCAAAGGTGCACTGCAAGGCAAGAAGGAAGAAAATTTTTTATATTCACCGTTACGTATGAGGAGTGGCAGGAGTTACTTACAATGAATCTATTCATTATGCGTTATTTTGTTGTTTGATGTTAGGGTTAGAAGATGGAATGAATATGTTTGACAAAATTGTAGTATAGTTTTTATAGCAAATTTAGGGTGCGCGACATATGTTACGTGTATATGGACTTTACGTGACCAAACGGTTTTGCATTATTCGTCAGGTGTATGCGCGGTTAGACGCCTAACCGTTTCCACGTTGAAAACGTGAATTCTAATTTTGACTACATAATACTATACTATACTATACGAATACATATGTATGTTTGAAAGTATTTTTAATGAGGAGAAAATGTAACGCACCCCGTTCGAAGCTATACCCATAACCAGTGAATATTTTTAGAATTATTATTTAGGAAAAAAGTTAGCAATATTTTTAGCCGCCTTAATTTGTTGTTTTTGATGTATTTGAACTGCGTTATGAAATGAATAACTCTGTGATTAATCGAGGCATTTCACAACGTGAGCCTAGCTGAATAAATATGCTATAGTTTTATATATACATACATACATACATGGCTTAGTGACTTCATTTATGTGTGTTATCTTATACGCATTTAAGTGTGTATATGTGAAATGTGTGTGTGTGCATTCGTATACATCGTTAAGCCAAATGGGAATGGAAAAATGCCCTATTCCGACTAAAGTATGTATGTAAATACTTACTTTTCTGGGAAACACTAGTATGGGTCTTAACATCTCAATCTATAATACGAAATTCTTTAATTTTACAATTATATCGTAAAAGTGCTGACTTATAATAAAAACAGTTCTTATTATTTTCAATATAACAATTGAGTAAAAATACCAAAATATTTATTTTACTTGTTCACTATAAATAGCGCTTTCCATAATATGTGCTACTAATTACCAAATTATTTTTAACTATAAATCCACTTTTCAGATTCAAGGATTTCTCAGATATTAGTATAGGTTTTTTCCATAAGAGCGCTACAAAAGTATGTATGAAACTCGATTTCTGTCGCATGACCACCACGGGCACGCTTGCAGAAGTCCAGATGCTGAACCCAATTTTCGACGGTTTTCAAGCATAATTCGGCCACGTTCGATATTCGTACAAAGTTCATCAGTCGTCGCTATCTTGTTCGCATAGATCATAGACTTGGAAGGGAAAAACGTCGTCAAATCGTACGACCGAGAAGGGCAATTGACTGGGCCGTTTCGTGAGATAACACGTTCACGTTTCAATAAATTGATTGAGACATTCGCTGTGTAGCTTCCAATTCGGACCAAAAATATTCGATTTTCATTGAGCCATAGCGGTTCCCATTAACAGTAATATGCCGATCTAGATCATCAAGGAAAAAGTAGGGCCCAGTGACGCCGCCGGCCCATAAAGCACACAGGAATAAAGAATTTAATTGATATCCCAAACCATTTTTCTTCTATTTAAACAGCTTTGGCATTTGTTATTAAAAACCCGCTATTATGTATGTACATATATATTATGTCCGTAATAGCTTGAAATGTCGTCCCACAGTTCCCTGGGCCTTGTTCACTGCCGTTTATATTAGGTTATCAAATATCTTCCTTCCGCCTTTTTGTCTTTTGAATTTCGCGGCTATGTATAAAGCGCTACCAAGCTCGTATCTGCCAAAACTATACATCTTTGAAAGGTCTTGACATAACCTACAAAACGACGCTATGCATAATTTGTTTGGATATTTCGTTCAATAGTTGTAGACGTGTAAACATGGAGTTCACTAACGCCGAAATTCGCGATATTCTAAAGTTTTCCTTCGTTAAAGGCAAATCCGCCAGAGAAACGTTCCGTGAGATTAATGGTGTTTTGGGGAAGTGTACTCTATCACTTCGAATTGCGGAGGAATGGCTTCGACGATTCAGGGTGGGTGAAAACGACACCATGGATAAACCAGCCGGCGGAAGACCTGTGACAAGGAATACCCATCAAATCATAGAAAACATCGGTTAGACCGGCATGTGGCATCTTGTGATATAGCCCAGAAGATAGGAGTTAGTCACAAAACCATTTTAAACCATCAGCAGAAGGCTGGATACACAAATAAGCTTAACGTTTGGGTGCCGTATGTTTTGACACAAAAAGACCTTCTAGACCGAATCAACGCCTACGATATGCTGCTCAAACGGAACAAATTCGACCGATTTTGGAGTTGGATGGTGAACACGCACTTCGTTAATGACTCGTCAGAAGCTACGGGAGCTCGGATGAGAGGTTTTATCATATTTACCATATAGCCCAGACATAGCGCCAAGTGATTACCGCCTGTTCCTGTCCATGGCCTTGTTGGTGTAAAGTTGAACTCAAAAGAGGCTTGTGAAAAGTGCCTGTCCGAGTTCTTCGCGAATGAGGAGGGAAGCTTCTACGTGGGGGGTATTATGAAGTTGATGTCTAGATGGAAACAGATTATCGAAAAGTATTTAACTTTCCTGTTATGTTAGTTCCTATGGATCATAAGCTCAATTTTAGCATTCATATTAGCTTTGTCAAACGATGGACCAAAGAATTTAAGGCACATTCACATACAACTTTCCTCGATTTGCGTGAAAGTTCTTACCAAAACAACGAAGTGAAGAAAGTAAGCAAACATGTATGCCACAATAAAGTTTTGATTACAGTGTTTTCGCTTTGACTGTTGCTTGAAAATGCAATTATTCAAATTCATAGTTCTTAGCAGTTTCATGCAAGGCCATTAGCCAGCATAAAATCAGCAGTGCTAACTGCACGGTGTTAACTGTTTTTACTACATTTCCGAGAATCCAAATTTAATCATTGGATTTCAAGACTCAACATTAGTATTGGGTCTCAAATTTGCAACGATTCCGTGCGGTTTCCACATTCATGAGCATTGGTGGTATGCAGCAATCATTTCGGAAACCGCCGAGAACTTTCAAGTTCTAACAGTGTTTTCAGCTATTAGTATTATGTATGCTGAAATATTTTTTATAGAATAACCAGTTGAATAATGTAAAGGGTGCTTTTTGAGCGATACAAAGTTTTTATTTAAAAAATTTTCCATAAATCAAAAGTTTAACACAGATTCTAATATTGATTATATTATTATTTATGGGTTTTCCATTAAAGCCATTCTCCAATAACATGCTGGGCGTCGTCAATCATTTCATCTTCAGTAATTTTTTTTCTAATCGTCGATGTAAATTTCATCGTTATCCAAGCCATCGGCATCCGAATCAGACCAAACAAGATTGTAGCTCCAATTACAGCAATATTGTGCAATTCCGTTTCCATTTGGCCAGAAAAATATTTGATCTAAATTGACTTGCTGTTGAAACATATGAAAGTAATGTCCCCATTCAAAATTCCAAGCTCGGAAATATATTTCCACAGTTATTATGCGTTGAAATACAGTAAACACTTCCATGGTAATTTGCAACAAACTACTGAAGGAAATTTAATCTGACAGATCAGTTTAATTTGTTAGCTGTCACTTTCAGTTGTTTCCATAAAATCTTTCTTCTACTCTATTTCACTTCACCTTTACAGGGACGCATGTAACAAACAACCGCTATAAAGAAAATTTTAATACATTATATTATTTTTACGGATATAGTTAATAGATAATATAAAATAAAATAATCCTACAATTTTATATGCTCGGTTATGTATATTCGTCCCACTGTACGCAATAACTTGTCGAGCAAAAATTTTCCATTGCAAAAAAACAAAAAAAAAAACATAAATATAATTTTTGCCGGTGATTTATAAAATTCCGAAAGTGGGCGCCTACAATTACTTCTGCTGTGTTGGTATGTTTTATATACAAAAAACAAAAAATATGATAAAAAATTGCGTTGAAAAACACAAACTCTATTTATTTTATACAAAGACATACATATATGTTTGTAATAAATAAATAAATAAACAAATAAAATAAATAAAATTCATAACCTCCGCGTTGCTCGCTACTACATACCTATGGACCCACTTACATTTGTATATTTACGGAAACGCCGCTGGAAAAGCAGAGTTTGCAATTAAAGCGAGCATTTCGGTCAATGTGACTACTTCAAGTACACGACCTACCTAGCTGACCCGGTAAATTGAGTGCCAAATACCATAAACCCGCCCATATACGGTGTTGCACTTTGGTAGCCTACTTTTAGGCATGCGACACCAGGTTTTAGAATAGACATAATGCCAGCCAGTCCACAGCTAATACCCAAAAATGTCAGGTATCAAGATTTACGACACGTTCCAGCGCACATACGCCTTAACATAGAATTTTATTTAAGGCGAAAACAATTAGTTAGGAACTCAAGCATATTTTTGCAGCCATATTTAGTAGAATTTTCGTTGTCGAAAAAGCGAAACGCTTTGACAAAAATGGTGAATTTTCGTGTTTTTGTAAGTTGGGTTCTCGTTCTCGTCTTTTTTGATTTTAAACAGACTGTTTGGCATTATTTTAAAAAAATTAATAATTTTTTATGTTGTGTGTTGTAGCTAATCAAATCGATATTTGCTGTGCTCATGATTCTACAAATGGCCTCTGATGCGGATATCGTGACCGTTTTCAAGCGAACTTTTGGCAAAGCGTCTTTAAATGATGACAACTGTGGCTGTGGAAAATAACGACGCAATACTTTTGGTCGGAAAAAGTGCTAGTAATAAGTGAAATGATCAAATTGCGGATTTAGAATTGTTTAAAATATATAAATTCAGTACTCAAAAAGCTTAAGTGAGCTTAAATTACTCAAATCTTAATTACTTGTTTTAATTTTTAAATCAAAATTTCAAAATTAATCGCAAAGAAAAAATTCTCCACAAATTATTGTGCCTCATTTGTTCATCTCTCTCTCTTTCGTCATGTAAGTAATACTTTGTTTCCTGCTAAAATTACTATATTGTGTGCTTTACAGATCTTACATAATCAGACAGCAACTGAATAAAGAATATTTCAACATTTTCTTTAACTAAAAGCATTTCAACACATTGCAAGCATTGCATGTAACTATGCCTAAAAATTGAACTCTTCATCTAGTTAGAGCTAAACAAATACACAGAATATACTTTGATGACTTTTCGTTTACGAACGTCTTGGAAGGCAGCAAATGTCAATGAATATGAAATCGTGGACAGTTGTAGCCGGTGAGTAACCAATAAGCAACCTGATACATGTCTCGTTGTGAACATTGATTGTCTTCTTGATTAATTTTTTTTAATCGAAGAACCCTTACTAATAATTTTAAGTTAGTTCCAAAGAGATTTCGTAATTATAATATCTGGTTTTAATGCTATGCGACAGTTAGTTTCGCACTATTCTAATACGTAAAGATCCTCATGATCGTACAATAATCATTTTCAAGATGAAAACTTTCGAATCATTTCTTTGCAAGTTTGAACCTAAAAGTTCTATTGGAGAAGGTTCTAACGATCTCTTACTAGCAAAAAGGTTAGCTATAATCATTCATCAAGATTTGTTCCAACGAAATAACTACAAACTTGATCTTTACAATTATGATTATTTTGCCTAATGGAACATTGCTTCCAGCACTTATGACTCTGGTCTATTCATGTAACAGTCCCTCAAGTTGACAGAAAAGTTGGAAAAGTTAACGTGACTATCATTCATCACGATTAATTCCGATTTAATGGCAAGAACCTTGTTCTTTGGACTCATTAACTTAACACATTGGATCGGTTTTCAATTGCAACATAGTGTCAAGAACCTAAGGTCCTGGTCAATTTATCTAAGATAATTTATGCTTCTAATCGAGATATGAAATTATAACAAGTAAAAAGCCTACTCGTTATTTACGGAGAGTAAAGCTTCTCAGACTCCAGAAATTGTTCCGTTTAAACTAAGCAAAAATAAACAATTCAGAATGTATTATAATATGCAGTTTTTCACTTGATTCAAAACATTGCCTCAGAATAGTTCTTAATCGAAGACGAATATTTTGGTCAGATTTGAAATTTGTCATGAAACTATAAATAAATCTCAATAGCATCGTTTGAAAAAATATCAACACCAAGCATGGCTGAGTAAGTAATAGATCTTGACGGGAATTTCAATAGGCTCTATAGCCTCACTATCAAACACTTTTCCATTGTCTCATGCCGTATGGCCACCAAAGGCTTAAAGCGTCACCCTTCCAATGTGGGACAATTTCACATGAGATTCTCCGTCAGTATTCCAATAATGTTTCTTCAGACCCTTCTATAGAGTGCCAGTAGAACTTTATATATTTACGGTCTACCGTTTTACACATAACTATTGCAGTTTTGCACCCAGCTAAGTTTTCCAATATTGAAGCCTTTATGACCTGGCACTATGTAGAAATGAAGTCGCTTGCGCCACTCTCTACTTCTCAAGGCTCTTTTGACCAATATGCGAAACGTGCTAAACTGTGTTTGCTTCTTGACTCTCCACGTAGATGTTAGCTCTGGTGTTGTTTGCTGCTGCATTAGAGATTTTATCAATAGCAAAGACCTCTGCTTAAAATATACTGCAGTGGTCCGGCGGTTTAAAATATTGCCTTATGCTTAACTCTGAACTCATTAACCTAACGCAAAAAATTATTATGAACCGAAGTTCCAAAAAGCGAAATTGTGTTTTATCAGGTCAAGACCAGACCACACAAATCGATACTGAATTGCCAGAAGCTCCGGACCTGGTCCCAAGGGACTACTACCTGGTTTTTGTCTTGGGCGAATTACTGGACAAAATTCGTTTTAAAAGTAGCATGTGAAAACCGACTGTCTTCATTTTTAACCAATAGGTGAAGAAGGTTTCTATGAGAGTAATTACGAAATTACATTTGATATGAATCCGATCAATAAAATTATGATAATAAAAACTTCATTTTTTTTGCAAAAATATTGGGTTCACTTTTGCTAGACAAGAGTAGTTAACGCAACCAGATATAAAAGACGTGGAAACTACCTTTATAAGAGTGTCACGATATTTAGCTACTTATTTTTCCTATCCCTGTTACATCAAGTACTACTGTGATCAAATTGAAAGGTGAATTTTGTCCTTTTCATTTTCTTCAAAGTATACTTCTCCTGCTGCAATACACTTATGCCAACGAATTTTCCAGTCACTTGGATTATGTTGCGATCTGGAGAATATGGTGGCCAGGTCATGACATTTTCGTTTTGACTCGAAATAAACGACTTTACTACTCGAGTGTTATGAATACGAGAAATCTCTTGTTGAAAAGTCCAAGGAATTGGCCTGAAGAGATCACTTAATTTTGGAAATACGCAATTCTAACAACACAGTTCTTTTTTCCTTTAAAGTTTTTTCCATATGCATTTGGATCCCTTAAATGTCTATCAATGGTTCTGGAGCTGCGTTTATCTGTTTGGCAATGTTTCGATTGGATAGCCTTTGGGAGTGAAAAAAAGTGTGCTTTTTAGTAGCCTTTTCCTAGTTTTCCTTTAAATATAGCTTGAAAGCAAAATATTTCTTCATTTTTGGTACTTTTTCAACAGAAAAAACTACATTTGGTTACACAAGACAAAGAAGTGTGAAGTGCGTATATTTCAATGATTAACAGAAAACACATGTGAATGCCATAGACATTGCTGGAATCTTCAAATTTACAGTTATATTTTGCAAATCAACCAACTATGAGTAAATATTTTCGAACGAGATTCGAACTTTGATAAGAAAATCATTTTGGACAATACGAACAAGCATAATTATAAATATTATATAACAATTTATTTAAAAAAATGTAAGTGCGTCCTGAGAGTTAAAAAAATCTTTTCGTATTTTGTCAATAGATGTCGTGGATTTGTATATCTGCGGTGTCACAAATCACTTTGTGTCATACCATATAGTGTAGGAAAGGTGAAAGCTTTATTTAACAAAAAAAATTAAGTTCGGCGAAGTTGAAAAAAAGTTATAGCTATTCAAAAATGAGTGAAAATAATGAAGAAGGAATTATCCACTATGAGCTGATCCAGCCTGGTCGCACAATTCATTCTACATGTTACTGTCAACAACTGATGAGATTGAAGCAAACAATCGAAAAAAAACATTCACCATATAACCATGACTTTGCACCATCGGACTACCATTTGTTTTGGTCAATGCAGAACTCCCTTGATGGAGTAAAGTTCGCTTCAAGAGAAGCCTGTGAAAATTACTTGTCGCAGTTTTTCGCCGTGAAACCAGAAAAGTTTTGTAGTGATGGAATAATATCTCTAGCGAAAAAAATGGCTAAAAGTGGTCGACCAAAATAGTACGTATTTGGTTCTTTAAAGTACATTATAAAAATAAAAAAATAAGTTGAAGTAAACATCTGAGATAATATTTCGGTTCATCACGATTAATTATTGCTACCTTACTTGTTTAGTTCGGTATTAAAGAAGAACCTTAAAAATAAAATTGACAAAAAGTAGCATCCAAAGAATATGATACTCGAGTTTCATCCACATAAAGCAATTTTATTACTTCGTTAATTAGATTCGGCTCTTAGATTTTATCTTCATTTAATGGCTCAATATCAATTGGTATACATTAATCACCGTGTCTTTTCTCGACTGTTGCTCTTTGAATAACTTTCCCGCATAAAATCGAACGGTTGGTGAAGCAGTAGTAGAGGCAATCAAGAAATAAAAATGCAGTTAAATTCTATAGGAAATGGAAATGAGGGAAATTGAAAATGCACTTGTTGCAGCGCACAGAAAATTAAGATTTTTATAGTCTCACTCGTTAAGTGTAATAAAGGGCTGATGAGGAGAAGAAAAAAGCGATTAAATACAATTTTATGAACAACAATTTAATCGACAGATTTATCTGAAATATAAATCAATGCACCGATGCAACTGGCCGGACTTGCCACTGCAGTAATGGTGCTGCCTGCTGCAGGCGTATAAAAGGAACTGAGTCGCGCCTCTCCCCACAGTTTACCACGTGAAATGGATTATGCAGCATACATTCTACTAAGTAAGTAACGAGTTCATAACTAAACACACACATATTCATTCCATTCTTTTTTTTTACAGTCTGCTTTGCGCTCTGCCTAACCCTCCAACCGCTGCAAGCACAGTTCGGCGGCGCAGCTGGACAGGTATACTATACACAACAAGGGCCACCGGGACCGCCCGGACCACCTGGATTAGCTGGTAAAATAGGCAATCCAGGGCCACGTGGTCCTACTGGCGATACTGGCCCAGTAGGAGCAATCGGTCCGCAAGGTGTGCCTGGTCCTGACGGACGGGACGGTTCAGCTGGCCAACAAGGTGCGCCTGGTTTACGTGGTAGACGTGGCTTTCCGGGCTCGAATGGACCGCCTGGACCGGCGGGACCGCAAGGTTTTATGGGTCCACCCGGTCCACAAGGTCCACCGGGTACGTCAGCTCGTCACATGACGCATGACATTTACGCGGAGGACGAAGAAACAGACTACTATGATAATGAGTGAAATGTGGAGTGTAAAAAAAAAACAAAGATTAATTAATAATAGAAATTAAATTTTTACATAAAATAACCAACTAACGGTGTTTTAATAGTTTTTGTGTTAAAAGAAATTTTCAACTATTTTATTATGGTTTTCAATGCTTGTTTGTTGCAAGCACAAGCTAAGACAAATGAGCGCTTGTCACTTATCGTCATTCTTAATCGCTTTGACTCAATGGACGCGCATAAAATTCATCACCAAAACATCGGCTCTGCGGTCAGCGAGCTTTCAACAGGTTATCGCCTGACCTAGTTATATTTAAATCATAACAAGCATCAACTATTGATTTATAGCGCATCATTTCGGCGACTTTGTCAACCATGGCGGCTTGACTCACTTATTCATGAGCTTCCCCGAAGCACTTCACTGACAGCAGTGTTAGATTTTTATCACGTTAGTTAGTAAAAGTTCAAGAAAGACCAGCTAATAGCCGTTAGTATTTGGTATGCCTCGATATAAAAGCAAGTTCTCGGAGTTAGAAGACAACATAAGCAAAATGAATACCACAAAAGTCATACGAGAACTCGGTAAGTCACGCTTACTGCACAGCTGTAACGTAGCTATCTACATAGAATTAACTTTTTCTGTTATCTGACCCACAGCTATCCTGCTGCTACTCACTGCCAGCTCAAGCCCACTTGTGCATTCGCTGCGTGCCACACCACTACACTTCGGTGTTGCTCGTAATGCGGACGGTGATGGTAAACTAGTAATCTACGCACAGGATGAACAACCGGCCATGCAGGAACCGCGTCTGGATGCAAGCGCACCAGCTAGTGAAAGCGCCAAAGACACAACAACGCCACAAGAAAGCGAACTAGAGAAGGACAGTCGCAAATTGCCCGACTATCTATACTCGAATGCTATGCCCGTTATGGACGATGAGAGCATTAAATTTATGCTGCCAAGTATCGGTTTTCCTATTTATACCGGTGCAACACCAAATACAGCCGCCATACTGGACAATCGTCTGACATCGAATGATATGCGCCGTAACTATCCTTACTATGAGAATGCTTATCAACGTTGGGCACTTGCCGATCGCTTACAACTCGGTTTCAATTTGAACGGTAATGCCGGTCTAAACTTAATTTCGCCTGCTACTAAATTGCCTAATGGTGCCATGAATCAAGAAAATCCTGCTCTACAACCGCCCGCTGCCATACTGCCTGTAGCGGTGGTAGGGCCACCAGGTCCACCGGGACCACCTGGACCGCCAGGCCCACGCGGACTTACCGGCGCAACCGGACCGATGGGCAGACCTGGTCCTCAGGGACGTACTGGCCCCCCCGGACCCTCGGGTCCACCAGGACAGCAAATATCTCATGGTTTAAATCAGAATCCAAACATTTGGTACGCATCTAACGCCAAACCCTTGCTTCCATTATATCAAAATGAAAGTTAGCATCCGTTAGCTCCGTTGACAACAAAGAGAAGAAGACGAATAAAAATAAGAAGAAGAATAAATAAATAGAGAAATAATTAATTTTGAAAAAAGCTTTTTTATTTAATATACTTTTTATAAGGGGTTCATGGGAAGAAGTTTTATACTAGAACGGGTCAAAAATTTGGATATTTTGACAGACACTCAAAAACTACACAACTTGGTTTAGATTATCATGGTTCTTATTGGAATCCATTAAATATGTATATTATGAAAGAACCAAATAGGTCTTTGACGCTTCGAAGAGCTTAAAATCATGGACCGAAAATAACAGTTATTTCATAATTTTTGACAAAAAAATCCTTATAAAGGAAAGGTCGGATAGTCGAAAAAGTCTTTTCGCATTTTGTCAATAGATATCGTTACAGTCGTGTTTCTGCAGTGTTCCAATCACATTGTGTCATACCATATAATGTTGGATAGGTGAGATTTTAACCAATTAAATTCGGGGAAGTTAAAAAAAGTTACAGCTGTTCAAAAATTAGTGAAAATAATGAAGAAATTCGCTATATTTTGAAATTTTATCATTTCGTGTAGCACAACAATGTTTCGCTCGCTTCCGTTCTGGAAATTTCGATGTGAAAGATGTACCTCTGGTCGACATATAAAAAGTCGATGAAATTATGGAAAAGAGGGACCAGGACCGTCACATAAGCAGACATGACATCGCTCAGGAATGTAACATTCAACATTAAACTGTTTTGAATCAATTAAGAAAGGCTGGCTACTAAAAAATGTTGTTGGGTACCACATGAATTGTCTGTGAAATATTTAATGGATCGAATTAACATCTGCGATTCTTTGCAAATACGTTTGTTTCGGTCAATGCAGAACCCTCATAAAGAAGTAAATTTAAATTCAAGAGAAGCCTGTGAAAAATCACTTGTCGCAGTTTTTCGCCGAGAAATCAGTCAAGTTTAACACTGATGGAATAATGTCTCTAGCGAAAAAATGGCAAAATTGATCGACCAAAATGGTACATATTTGGTTCATTATAGTTCATAATAAATATAAAAAAATAGGTTGAAGATTGATTAGAAACACGAAAATACTTTTTCGACTACCCAATATATGATGTGGAAATAGAAAATTTTTACTTTTTGAAGACGAAGAAATATGCCAAAAACTTTAAAATTTTTATTTTTCACTTACAGAATAAGATTTGCTTATTTCACAACTTCTATTTATTGAAAGTAATAACGTGGCATTATTTTTCAACAAAACTTGTACTTGGCAGCCCTGAAAATAGCGATTTCAACACTGTATTCCCTCAATTTGTATTCGCTGTTTTTGTCAACAGCGAGTAACTAGACCAGACGCCAATATAAACAAACTTATTTCATCAAATCTATATTTTATGTATTAAAACATGTATTTCATGCTAAAAATATCTTGTAAATTACATAATAAGTATATCCATATTTCCGATTACCTACTTACATTGAAGCAACACTACCGTGACTGCTTTGTAAACTGTTTTATAAAGCCAGTAAAAACAATATGTACTAAGTAACACAACTAGAGTATATTTCAACCCGATCCCGTATAATTTTCGCAAAACATTCAAACGTTCTTTTCACTCACGCCGTAAAGCCGTACTGATTCCTTCAAGTGCAATTAGATCACCTTTTACCTAGATTTCCGAAGTTTAGTTTAAGTTCGAGAAAGTGCGTGATCGGATTAGACGAATTCATTGCATATACATACATATAGTGCACTCTGTTACTCCCTCTCTAGAAAAAGGGCTTAGCCCATAGATTTTGTATGGCGCATTGTATGTGTTGGTGTTTCATTTAAAATTTTTTTATTCCTTTCCGGAGATTTGAAAATTTTGTTTTCTGTGTTGAAAAAAATCCTAGAAATATGAACCCTTAATTTGTAACCTTAACTACTTCTTTTAAAACTTTTCACGTTTTTTGCATAATTTTTAAAAACTTGAGTAAACGGCTGGCCTTATTGAAAAACTTTCTGAGGAAAAGTTGTAAGAAAAATATACATAATAATCGGTTGAGAATTATTCAACTATTATTATTCAGAGTAATTTCAATCCACCTCAATTATACAACGGTTCACTTAATAACAGCTGTCCAAAAATGAATAAAAATAATGACGAAATTCGCTTTATTTTGAAATTGTTGTATAAAAACGGGAAAAATGCCACGCAAGCC
Organism: Bactrocera dorsalis; assembly: GCF_023373825.1. Classification (NCBI taxonomy): domain Eukaryota; kingdom Metazoa; phylum Arthropoda; class Insecta; order Diptera; family Tephritidae; genus Bactrocera; species Bactrocera dorsalis. Next base: position 45,449,447 of record NC_064307.1, read on the forward strand.
ACCAATAAAATTTGTGAAGTTTACGGAGACGATGTTGTATCAATTCGTGTAGCTCAACAATGGTTCGCTTCGAAGTGCTTCATGCAAACCAATGCATTGTGGGCGGGTAAGTCCTGCGTGATGGGATCCTTAGGTTTTCCACCCACTCTTTCAATAACTCCTCATGCTTCAGAAAAAATAATTGTTAAACGCGGAAATGCACTCACGAATGCGACACTTTTTCGCTTGAAACATTTTAATAATTATTAATTTTGGCAAACTTTTATTTAAAACGCACGGAAACAAATTGTTGTATACGCATCGAAATTCTTTATTTTGATATGCAATTTTGATGCAATTTTCCCACTAAAACATAATCAAATATACAAGATCTTGCCAACCAAAAAGCACCAACCTTTTGTGTTTCGTTGCAATTAGAAAAAAATCTTACTACTTTCGTATGGCATATTTATACGTATGTATATTTTATCGTTAGATTTGGCGCAATTTCTCCATACATAACAAACATTTAATATGCAAATGCTCAGCCAAAAAGCGTGCGAATGCACAGCACGCGGTAGGCACGTTCTTAAGAAACCGTGAATAAAAATACACATTTCATTTGTAAATTTGGGGTTCTACACGATCCAAATAGTAATGCGAAAATTTACAATTTAAAATATATTGGAAATGCTGTTGTTAATATAGAATTGGGTTTAGAGGGAAGATGGTGCACCTGAGCAATGCCATCGAATTGTTAAAATTATCAGAAATGCTTTTGAACTCAAGCAATATTATTATCTACATACATACATATGTATATAAATAAAAATGAATTGTTGTTCGTTAGCCTGATTAAAACTCGACAACGGCTGGGCCGATTGAGCTGATTTTGGTTTTAAAATGTTTGTCGTAGTCCAGGGTAAGTCTAAACGGTGAGCAAATAAGGAAAATTTGCGAGTAAGATAGAGTAAGACGACAATTCCATTTTCCCATATAAAAGTTGACTAAACTGTATGTACGCTCATAACTTTGATACGACTGAACCAAATTTGATGATTCTTTTTTTATAATGTTCGTTGAGGTTCAGGGATGGTTTCTGAGGAGAAAAAAGTTCGAATAATTGCCGGAAAACCCCTGAAAACAGCCCTTTTCTTTTTCTCATACAAACGAATGAATGTTTGTTCGTTAGTAACGCTAAGAGAACGGCTGAACCAATATTGATGAACTTTTCAGAGGTTGTTCGTTGTGGATCAAGGAAGGTTTAGAAATAAAAATATCTTCTACTTTTCATGAAAAGTCGGAAAATTGGATAATTCCAAAAAGTAACTTTTTTCCATACAATTTTTTTTGTTTTGTTTTTCAATATTTTGATTTGTAAATTATTTGAATACTCGTAGTTCAATTTCAATATTCAAAAGAAAAATTATTGAAAATTATTCCGTGAAAACTTTACGTGTGTTTCACACAAAGAGGTCAATTGTAGATTGAAATTTGTTATGAAGCCACCAAAGAGGTCGCCCTAATATCAGTCGGTGTTCTTTTTGCCATCAAAGAATGGCAGCCCAAGGCAAGGCAAGCCAAGAAGTACTCCCAAGATGCGATGACATACGTGCGGAATTATGGATCGCGGTAAATCAGCAAGCGATCGTCACGATGCCACAGCACGACTTTTCAAACAACAGTTACGATGTTTGATTGACTTTATCTTGAAGCATCGTACATGTGGTACTGTTGGATGCTAAATGTACTCTGTTGAGTGGCAAAATAGAGGTTTCCCGCACGCACACATTCTTCTTTCGATGATAGTTACACCAGATCAAATTGATGAAATCATTTCTCCGGAAATTCCTGATGTAGAGAAAGATCCAGAATAATATGAAGTGGTGGAAACCAGTATGGTTCATGAACCTTGCGGGCACTACAATTCTTATTCGGTTTGTATGTCTGACAATAAATGTGCGAAACACTATCCACGTGCTTTTCTTTCGGAAACACTAACTAGAAATGATGGATATCAACTCCATCGACGTCGATTACCAGATAACAGAACATTCAGCATTTAACTTAGAAGAGTGAATATCGAAGTTGACAACACATGGATCCTACTATATTCACCACTATTGTCTAGTTCATATTCAAAACGCATATCAATTTTTAGTATTGCAGTTCGGTGAAATCGATAAAATACGTTAGTAAGTACGTCACCAAAGGAAGCAACATGGCAATAAAGCGCTTTGTTGGATATTTGCTTTTGCAATTCATAAACGTTTTCCGAATGTTGTGCGTCTCGCAGTTAATTTGGAGATTGGCCAAAGAGTGTATTTCACCCCAGAGAATACAGTATAGCCAGTGGAATCATCGCCAGCAACAAAATTAATATTTACAAGTTTTTTCTCAACTTTCATCAGTGATCCGTTTGCGAGAACATTGTTCTATTCGGAAATTCCTTGATATTATACATGGAATGCATCGTCGAAGAAATAAATAGTTACGCAGAAAGCAAGGCCAACCAGTAGATTGACATCCAAGTGTCTTATCAACTAATGCATTAGGACGAATTTACACAATCAACCTGAAAAACGACGATTGTTTCTACCTTTGGTTGCTATTGATTAATGTACGTGGTTCAACTATATTTTAGTCATTGCTTACTGTGAATGGTTCGATGTGTGCAAGTTTTGGAGAAGTAAGCCAGCAATTACAATTTCTGGAGCACGTTAATCACTGAAATGAAAATGAAGTTCGCACACTTTTCGATATAAACATCGACATTGCCAAAGACATTTTACATCGTCTTCTGGAAATGGTACAATTTCGGTTGATACTTCCGTTGGTTCGGTATCAATTCCATCTTGCCTTTATCAATTCACGAAAGATGAACTCATCACAAATGTTCGGACATTGGCCAAATTATCGTAACTACGATTCCTTAAGTGCACGCGCAATGTTAGCTACCAAAAATACCGATGTTGTTGACTTAAACTGGAAGATTCGAAGTCAAATTCCGGGAGACTTGCGCTCATACAAATCGATCGATCGTCTTGACAAAGAAGACGACGCCGTGAATTATCCAGTGGTATTTCTAAATTCTTTGGACAGGCTTGGTATGCCACCACATCATTTGCGTCTCAAAGTAGGATCCGTCGTTATTATGTTTCGCAATCTTCATGCGCCGAAATTGTGTAATGGAACCCGACTGATTGTGACGCACCTATCGAATACAAGGGAGAGAATGCTTGATTCTACGAATTCCTTTTAGGTCTAACGATTTCTCATTTAAGTTCAAACTTATTCCGTTTCCAGTGAAAATTGCATTTGAGATGTCAATCAACAGGACCTAAAGATAGTCGCATAGTGTGAAGCATAAATTTGGAAATGCTATGTTTTTCACACGGACGTGGCGTGCTCACGAGTTGGAAAACCATCTTTTCTGCACACCGGAACAGAATCCAAAAAATGTTGTTTATAAAGCTGAGTTACATTGAAAAAAAAAAACATGAAATGATAAATTTAACTTTCTTTTCATTTCAAAATACATAATTTCACGCAGGGCAACGGGTGCGGGGTAGTGATGAGCGATATTTCACTACCGGTGATTTTTTCACTGTGATTGAAAAATCGCAAATCGCAACTGCGATCACTTTTTATAAATAGCAGTTCGCTTCTATGAACTGCGATTGCGATCGCAGTTCGAAACTGTTGTGCAAGGAAAAGCGGAAAAACTTGACTCGAGTTACAGGAGCTAAAAGAAAATTTACCGCCAATAACGACAAAATGTTTCCGTCGTTCCCACGACAGTCGGGAACGAACCCGGACGATCTGCCGCTACAACAACAACAACAAAAGGTCTCCATTTGAACGTCGACTTAGTTGCGATCGCAATAGCAATATAAAATCACAGTGATTTAAAAATCGCAATATCGCTCATCTCTAGTGCGGTGTCAGCTAGTATACAATATTTACAACTGACCTGCCGATTATCAATGATTTAGAAGTAGCAACTTATGCTGATGATACGGCATTTATTGCTACAAGTTTTAACCATAATGACAACTCACAACATTTACAAGAACAACTTCAAATTGCTAAAGAATTGGAAGATAGAGATAGTTACATAGACGTTCAAACTACGTTTGCATTAAGATCCAGAAAATGCCCTTCTATATCATTAAATGGTTCTACTATACCTGAAAGTGAAACGTTCGAATACCTAGGTCTTTATTTGAACAGAAGACTCACTTGGAAGACACAAATAATAGAGAAATTGAAGCAGCTCAAATGTAAAACAATAAAAATGTACTGGCTTTTAGGCTCGCGATAACAACTTCTTCTTCTTCTTTACTGGCGTAGACACCGCTTACGCGATTATAGCCGAGTCAACAACAGCGCGCCAGTCGTTTCTTCTCTTCGCCACGTGGCGCCAATTGGATATTCCAAGCGAGGCCAGGTCCTTCTCCACTTGGTCCTTCCAACGGAGTGGAGGTCTTCCTCTTCCTCTGCTTCCCGCGGCGGGTACTGCGTCGAATACTTTCAGAGTGAGTGTTTTCATCCATCCGGACAACATTACCTAGCCAGCGTAGCAGCTGTCTCTTAATTCGCTGAACTATGTCAATGTCGTCGTATATCTCGTACAGCTCATCGTTCCATCGAATGCGATATTCGCCGTGGCCAACGCGCAAAGGACCATAAATCTTTCGCAGAACTTTTCCCTCAAAAACTCGCAACGTCGACTCATCGGTTGTTGTCATCGTCCAAGCCTCTGCACCATATAGCAGGACGGGAATTATGAGCGACTTATAGAGTTTGACTTTTGTTCGTCGAGAGAGGACTTTACTCTTCAATTGCCTACTCAGTCCGAAGTAGCACCTGTTGGCAAGAGTAATCCTGCGTTGGATTTCCAGGCTGACATTGTTGGTGGTGTTAATGCTGGTTCCTAAGTAGACGAAATTATCTACAACTTCAAAGTTATGACTGTCAACAGTAAAGTGAGAGCCAAGTCGCGAGTGCGACGACTGTTTGTTTGATGACAGGAGATATTTCGTCTTGCCCTCGTTCACTGCCAGACCCATTTGCGTTGCTTCCTTGTTCAGTTTGGAGTAGTGATGAGCGATATTTCACCACCGGTGATTTTATCACTGTGATTGAAAAATCGCTTATAGTCACTGTTATTGATAGTCCAAAATATCAGTGATTGGATATTTTTTCTTCATGCCAATATTTCACTGTGAATGAAATTTACAATTGGCACTAGCTTATGAACAATAATTGCATGTGGTGATTTTTTTGGTGTTAGAAGTAGAAATTGTGATTTTGAATACTTCTTTATTCACTGTAAATATATGTGGTGATTGTTTGTGGTTAGACACAGAAATTTTGATTTTGAATACTTTTTCACTGTGAATATATATGTGCATTGCGTTTTATTTAATTCCGTTGAACGAATGCTTAATGTCTTTTAAAATAAATGAAAAACGAAGTGAAATGTCGCAATTTTTCGATGCAATTAATGAAACTCATGCAAAATGCAAAATTTGTAAAAAGATATATCCTATAAAACGTCAAATACGAATTTAAAAAAGCATATGCAAAATCGGCATCCAACAGTGGAACTTCCAGGAGCAGCGACCGTGCAAAAAATAGGAAGTAAACAAACGGAAAATCCAGATGCACAGCATGAAGTTACGGAAACAAATGTACAATACGGTAAAACATAACATTTTTACTTCGGATTTCAGTTAAGAAATTTAAATATAGTTTCAGAGCCTGTTCTAAAATAACTGCCGGGATATGCAATATCTGCAAAGGCAAAAAAGGAAATAGATGATGCGTTGCCAATGCTCTTCATTAAGGACTTACAACCTTTCAGCATTGTCGAGGACAGCGGATTTGTCCAATTCGTTAAAGCGCTAAATCCTGCATACGAACTACCCAGTCGGCATGTAGTATCAAGAACGATAATTCCGGCATTATATGAAGCATGTGTCGAAAAAGTGAAGCTAAAAGTGGCGAATGGTGTTAAATTCTGCATTACAACCGATTGTTGAAAATCTCGCAATACAGTGAGTTACATTGCAATTACACTACATTTTGTTAGTGAAAATTTTGAATTTAACAATATTTTATTGGATTGCTGTCCAATGAGTGAGACACATACTGCCAAAAAGTTAGCCGAGCAAATACAAAATGTCACAACTGAGTGGGGGGTATTTGATAACATAATATTTGCAGTATCTGATAACGCGAAAAATATATCTAAAGAGTGCCTTACAAAATGAGCTCAAATTACGCCACTTCGGCTGTTTTGCGCATACTTTAAATTTAATTGTTAAAGCAAGTATAAGTATAAGTAAAAACAAATTGTCGCTCATTTTAGAGAAAGTGCATCCACAAATGAAAAATTTATGAGTTTTCAACGCAATGCTGGTACCGAACCTTTGAAACTAATTCAAAGCGTTGAAAGTCGTTGGAATTCTACGTTTTACATGATTGAACGTTTTGTAAAAGTGGAAGATGCTGTTAAAAGTACTGTCGCTCTCATAGATAAGGAATTACCCCGAATTAATCCTGAGGAATGGTTGTTGTTAAAGGATTTACTAACTGTTTTAAAACCTTTTGAGTACACCACAAAAGAAAAAAGCGGCCAAAAATATTGCACCGGATCAATGGTTATTCCTATTGTAAATGGTCTCAAAAGCGTGTTTACTAGGTGGACAAAAGCCAATACTTATGTAGATCCTGTAAAAGCAGTGGCTTTTGAATTACTAAATGGTATAAATGAAAGATTAGGAAATACCGAAAGGAGCAACACTCTAGGCATGGCATCATTCTTGGATCCTCGTTTCAAAAATCGCCTTTTCTGACCCCACAATAGCTGACATGTTAAAAATCGTATCATTGCAGATGTAGGTAGAATAATTCAAGAAGCTCAAGCAAATGAACCCCAAGAACCACAAGTAGAATGGATATATAATAGATATGGAGCTATATAGACTCCAATATTGCGTCAAACACGCCGCGAGGTACTTGTAATTCAAGAGCCATTATCAAGGTTCAGCGTTATTTGTAAGAGGTAGTAATTGCTCGAAATGCGGACCCCTTCAACTGGTGGCAGTACAACAAATATAAATATTCATATCTGCCTCCCATAGCTCGGATAAAATTAGGATGTTTAGCGTCATCGGTTCCCTGCGAACGACTTTTTTCTCAAGCTGGACTTATTTTGAGTGAAAGAAGAATGCGATGGGACGATGAAAAAACAAAAATGTTGATTTTTTTAAATGCGAATCAGTAATAGTTTTTTAACTTGTGATTTTAAAATTTACATTTGATGTGTGTGTGAGCTAAGTTTTTACTTTTTCTTACTTAATTACTTTGACTTAATCTAATAATAATTTGAATTATATTAATGTTATTTTCAATCTAAAGCTGTTTATTTTTGAAAATCAAATTAGATCTGAACATGTGCAATTTGAAACAAATACTATTTTTTTAATTTGAGAACTTATTTTCATGACTATTATTAATATTAATAAGTATTAATAAATAAAAAATTCATGTTTATTGAATTTTGTTGAATATACAAATTATTCTGTTTTAATTTATGGAAAATTTAAGGTATTGCATTAAAATTAAATTGCATTAATTCCAGCGCGATAACAACTTAGTCTTGAAAATAAAGTTCGACTCTACAAGTTAATCCATAAACCAGTATGGACGTATACAATGCAGTTATGGGGTACGGCGAGTACATGCAACATTAAAACCCTCCAAAGATATCAATCTAAGACTTTAAGAAGCATTGTAAGTGCTTCTTGGTTTGTAAGCAACTTTGAAATCCACAAAGACTTAAATTTTCCTTGTTGAAGACAAAATCAGTAAAGCTTGTCGAAGATACCTTGACGGACTTTTTAATGATAAAAACACGAAAAATTTACCAAATAGTAATGCATTAAAGTGCTTCAATTTCTTCATTTTCAATTAGTCTTCTCATATGCCTTTTCGAGAATATTCTTTTATTTCTTTATTCAAAGTTTAAACACAAAATTAAACAAAATTTTTAATTAAAATAGCAGTTCACCTAAACACAACCAACTTTCAGCAAATGCTTGACGATTTGACGAAATAATGGAAATATTTGCTTATAAATTTTAGTTCATAAACTTGTATTTGTTGTTAACATATTGTATTTTTCATGTACTTGCTTGATTGTAAATAGTATGAACACTGTAGAATTAAGCTGCATAGCTTACTTTTATGAATTACCAAGTATCGAAGAATTCTACATAGAATTTTCTTCGAAGCATTCTTCATTATAGTGTGTAGTATCCGATAATGCAACAAACAAAATTCTATTTCTCGAAAATTTCACACTGACACGATCCCTTAAGTGATTTGGGAAGTCGACAAAATATGTAGATTTCCAATTTAACTATTCCATTATATTGCTATCACGATAAATGATATCCTTGACAACAAGGAGCGAGCGGAGCCGCGGATTTAGACTAATTTTCTATAAATTGTGACGTAGATTGTTTGATGTTGATTATTGTTTTTGGAGATCAATGTTTGTAATTTTTGCGGGTGACATATTTACATTTGTACTCATATACATACATACTTATCTTGGTAGGTTATTGTATTCATTATACGGCAATGTTAGACACATATTGCCATATAATGAATTTATTGAGATTAAATTAAAAATTAGTTGTCTTTTCAGCTTTACCCACATTTTGCAAATTTTTGCATTTTATTTGCATTTGTTTTCCAATTTGCAATTTTAACATGTGAAAAAAATAAGGCCCTTCGTGATTTACTATAAAAAATACAATATTATATAAAAAAAGTAACTAGTTTTCATTCAGATGTGATAATCTTAACCCTCCATTACTAACCTTAGGGTCGAATCGACCCAGACACGCAAACTTTTTAAATTAACAAAAAATAAAGAATATTTTTTAACGCAAGATATATGTGTAATCTAAATTTGTACATATTTAAACGTTTATAAACAATAAGAATAAGAATCATGTAAAATATTATGCATAAAAAATTGTTTTAAAAAATACCCTGGGTCGATTAGATTACATAATTGAAAAATTTTTACATTAGTCATTCCAATTTTTCTTTTTAACATTTTACTTTTATATTTCAGGTTTCAATTGCACTTTATTTGAAGTCAATATCTTTAAAACTTATCATTTTATGCGGAATCTAGCTGGATAACTTTTTTTCACTTTTTTAGCTATGTTGCAATGAATACAAACTTAATTTCAATTTAAGTATATAAATTAATTTTTTAACACATCATTTTATAAATTTAACAATAAAATACTACAATATACTAAAAGACGTATACGTTTTAGCAATTTATAAGTTTAAACGATTTTAAAAGATAATACAAATGAGGGTCGATAAGACCCATGGTTAGTAACCATGCGACATGATTTGCGGTTAGTAATGCAGGGTTAATATCTAGTTTGTTGAATATTTGGTTAAAATGGTTGTTTAAAATTGATCGACACCGCTTTGGAATAGAATCAACTAGGCTATGGAAGACGGAAACTGGAATTGCATTTCAGGAATTTTGAATAAGTTGAAAAACATCTCCATTATTACTTGAACACTTTTCTGTTAACGACGGTTTGACTGTATTCCAAAAATTTTCAATGGAGGTTTGATCCGGGGACTGAGGCGTCCACTTCATTATTGACCCTAAACCACTCTTTTATACACTTAGCCGTGTTTTTAGCGTCGTTGTCCTACATAAATATCAACCTAAGTGGCATATTGTCTTCTGCATACTGTGGCATGCATTGTAAAATTGCAACATAATCGGTTGCCTTCATAGTCCCCTGTATCCTATGCAGCGGCCTCCGACCGTTGTATGAAAACTTTTCCCAAACCATCATGTTTCCGCCACCATGTTTAACGGCCTTTATCGTATACTTAGAGTTAAAGGCTGCATTCGTTGGTATTCTTTCATACTAAATACCTCTATCAGAATTAAATAAGTTGACTTTTGACCAGAGAATGTTGTTCCATTGCTCTTTAGACCAATGAACATGTCCTTCAGCAAACTTAAGCCTTCGTTGCCCGTTCAATATAAGCACTTTTCTCGGGCTTCAGCTATTCAGATTTTCCTTTATAATAACGGTGCGGATAGTTATTGGGTCAACATCAATATTCAAATCACATATTATAATTATTTACGAAATAAATGGTTTCTTCTAAACACAGTAAACTATATTTTTTGACAGACACTAACTTTTCACTAAATTTTTAATCTGTCCTCGAGTTTTCGGATCGCAGTGCTTACCCTCTCCCATATCCATCCTATTAAAAAAAAAAATCAGGTTTTAATTGATTGATATTAAATCTAAAAGTATTATTTTTGCATTATCTCTGCAAAGAAACACATTTCAGTAAAACTATTATCGTTATTGGTTTTGAATAGCGGTCTAGCGGTCCTTATTAAATCGCACAACATCTGGCGGACATTGTTAAAAACAAAATGGATATTTACGAAATTTGTGCAAATAATTTGCATTTATCAAACGGAATTTATTTTTATAAATAATGAGTGATAAAAAATGCCGTTTACTGGAGGAAATTTTATGTACCCCTGTCCTTATTATTTTTTACATAACTGTATATCATATACGTTATCTGTCTATGATATACGTTATATGCACATATTTTACGTTCTCTGTCGTCATATCGTTAAATTTCTCTGCCACGGCGCCGCTGCTGTTAAAGATGTAAACAATGTTAATATAGTCGATATATCATTCGTTGAAATCTAAGGTTTTACTCGTTGCTTTTTAAAATTCTTCCTGCAAGCAATATCAATAGCATTTCATCTTCGATGAAAATTATTAATGTAAAATAATATATAAGTACACACATACGCCTGCAGAATTCATAAAAGCACGAAATTTATTTGTGTCTGTGTATTTCTGTAATAAATATAACGCTTATCTTTTATGACAAAAGTAAACATGAATGCAAAAACAATTTATGACTTTTAGAAATCTAATTTAATGATTTTAATTGTGAACCGAAGATAAATATATGTAGCTAAGAGAAATGTTACAATATGTAAAATTGTAAAATAAGTACAAAATTCAATATTTGCAAACCAATAGGAAATTAAATGCAATTTATTAACTTTCGAAACTAAAAAATGTAACTGAATTGTATAAGTAATAAAAACAAAAAAATAGTTGTATTACTGTTATTTACGCACTAGTTACAGTTAAACAGTACAAAATTAGGTTCGTTAATTAATTAAAAATTTGTTAAAAACTATAAAATTAAGTTAATACCACAATTCATGTATAACTCATTTCACACGTGGTCTTACCACAATTCTAATTTATGGTTACCACCAGGGTCTCTGCACAAAGCAAAGCTTACGGTCGAATTTAATTCAGTAACCATGTGACCGGAAGCTTACGTGTTAGAAATCCAAAATCACTTAAAATTAATTACAACTTGCGTAGCGCTGTGCGATTTCATAGACAGCCATAAGGAATATAATTTAATTAGACTTTAGTTGTAGCATAATAACAGGCAGAAGCAGCTAGCTTAAAGCTTCTCAGTTGCATTCGGCAAGTGTGACTGCTGCAGCTCATTTAAGCGCTCCATTAAAGTGGCATAGTGTTGCGCCAACTGTTCAACGGACCCACTCTGCTGCTGCTCAGCTGTGCGTTTGCACGTCAACGTTGTCATATACATTTTCTTATAAAGTTCTACTAATCTTTTGGGGTCCTTGCCGTTGAGCAGCATTTTTATCAATGTTTTCAATGTGTTTTGTAGACGACTTTCAAATAATAACATATGTTTACAGAACTCATCATTCGTTGTCTTGCTCTCTGTGGTATTATTTGTGGTTAAGGAGGTTAAGGCATATTCGAACACCACTTTCGACTTGAGACACAAGCTCAAGGCGGTCTGCAAGTGTTTGACTTTTTGAGCAATATGCGGCGAAACTGAAATATGCAAAATCAAATAAAAAGAAGTGAATAAAAATGTATATAACTTAAATGTAATAATTACTTTCAGCTAAGAATTCCTGTAAGGAAATACGTTCAAGTTGCACAGCCAAATAAGCTTCGCGCAAGCTGTCTAGTATGGCAGCGGCACGCTCATAGTGATGTTTGCACAGTTGCAAAGTAGTTTTAGGTATTGACGCAAGGTCGGTGCAACTATTGCGTAATTGACTATAATAAAATGATGCGATGCTGAAAAAGAAAAAGTTAGGTTATAAAAAGTTAATTTCTTCTAAATTTTACTAAGCAGTATAGCTAACTCACCGCTTATGTATTAGACCAGAGCGATAAGTGTAGAGTATCTGTCTGGAGCCAGTATGCTCTAAATCACAAAGTTTGAGCGATTTCTGCAACATGTCCAATACTTGCTTCTCCAATTCAGCGCGTGTAGCCTGTAAAGCACAAAAAAATTTTTTATTATTATATTTGAAGATTGTAGCTTAACTTTAGAGAACAATCTGTATCAATTTACCCTATTCAAAGTATAACAAATATATTTTACCTCATCAGCAGTGCTAAAGTCTTGTAACTGTTTGGCCAAGGTAAATGTGGCGGTTGAAAGCTCCCAATGCACTAAGTCCCATAGCTCCACACTGCATTTTCGTGAGCCCAGCACTTCTTTGGCTTTTTCATAGTTCGAGAAGGCTTCACTATAGAACATCTTCTGCTTTCGTACGAAGTCAATGCTGCGAAATAGGCGGAATTAGTAAAATAAATGGAAATTCAAGTATTAATATTCATACTTCTCTTCTGGCAAAAGCAAGTGCGCACGAAAACGCATAAAGCGACCCATGTTGCAATATAAAAATGCTAGATTAACATTGTCCTGCACCTCGTTAAACGCTGCAATGCCGCGTATCAGACAGTCATACGATTTCATAGCCAATTTCATATATACTGGTTCCTCAGACTTTTCCTGCGTTTCATCTTGCTCAGAATTCTCTGGGGTTTCGTCTTGCTCAGCTTTGTCGGTTTGACTTTTGTCTGACATATTAATTTCGGCTGAATCACTATCGTCCGGCGATTTATTTGAGTTACTCTCCATATCTTTTGCATATTCCTCTGAAATGTAAGCGTAAATTATTTATTTGATATAAATTAAAGATGTGAGTGTAAACCTTGCGCCCAATACATGTATTTTAGACCCAGCTCATTGCGCACGTTGCCCAAACGCCGCAACAATTCACTCTTGGCCTCTTCATCAGTGACGCAATCAATAGCATTTTCATAACATTTACAGCTGGAAAGCATTAAGTGTTCAAGGTTTGCCAATGGCGTGATTAGTTCAGTGATGTCGTCTAGAAAGCAAATGAAAGTATAGAGTTCTGAGTTCATGTTTACCATTTTGCTAACTACTTACCACTATTCAGGTCTTTAGCTAACTCAATATCGATATTCTGTGCAATTTCTGAATCTTCGTTGAATTGCGCGAGAAAACCGTCAATGTCCTGCCAACTCTTAGCCATTTGGTAGAAACAATCGCCGGCGCGTCCTAGCAAGCAACTCTTTTGCGAAACTATATCAGACATGTATTTCAACACCACCTGCTGACAGCGGTAGGCCATATAAATAGCCTTTAGACATCTACCATACTTCAGCTCACCATAATGATATTCTGCATAGGTGGCGTAGGTGAGACAAGCCTTCTCCAGCAACAGCAACTTCAAGTGCACATTCCAAGAACCGAAATGTTGTGTATTGAACTTCGTAGCTATTCGTTTGTCCTCGGCTTGTGGCTGTGCTGGCGTTTGATTAGCGTCGACCTTTGTATTTTGACTCTCTTTCAACTCTTTACCCTTGTTACGCTTCGCTTTTGATTTTTTAGTTTTCTTCGCCTTCTCACTATGTACGGAAAGGTTGTCGTCTGCAGCTTCGTCAACCAAATTTTTGTTTACTTCTGCTTCACCATTTAACAGCTGTTTGCTGAGGCTCTCGTAGGGTAGCGGTATGGGTTTGAAGGGTTTCGCCATATTCGGATGCTGTTCCTCATGCAGTATGCGTTGCTTTTCTTCATCCTTGGCACGCACTTCACTTTCTTTGATAAATTTCTCCTCACTGGTGTTGAAAAATTTCAAACACGCAATGCCGGCACTAATATGCTCCAAAGCAATGCGACAACGTTCCTCTATACCAGCCTGCAATGGGGATGGCGCCCGCGGCACACGCTTGCCATTTTTAATTTGTGCGTCCAGATTTAATTCTTTGAGTGTATCGCAAATTTGTTTCATTGCCACATTGTCGCTGTGTTCGACATTTTCACTGAGTTCATTGTGCGTGTCATTCAAGTTGAAATCATCATCGGTAACCGAATCACCATCTTCATCCTCTTCGTATACAGATTGCGTATCGGAATCTATATCAGTGTTATCGAATTTCGGTGCTTTGGGATCAATGCCGGCCGGCACGTGTAAATCGGAAAGTATATAGTGAGAAGATGTTACGATTTGTGGATATTTCTCCTTGGACAGCAGCTTAATGCAGTTATCTAGCAAAGCTTTTATGTTACCCGCCATCTTCGGTGTTATCTGTGTAGCTGTATTCTTCATATTGCGCGCCACTGTGTACAGAAGCATGGCCACAGGCACAGTAAAGGGGTTTTCCTGCTTTTCATCACACCTATTCGCTTCGGTGTCCTTTTGGCAGAGCGTTGTCAGATCATACAGTTTTACAACATCATCGTTTCGTCCTTTAAACAACCAGTAAGTATGTCCAGATTTAGTCGCGTTCGCTTTTAAGAATGAAAGTATATTTTGTGCAACATTGCGCACTACTTGTGGTGAAAACTGAGAATTTTCGAGGTAGGGTAGATCTTCGGTTTTGATAATTTCATATTTCTGTACTATACCATCCAAATGATAGCACATGACTACTTCCGGCACGTTGCACATCAAGTTGTCAAGCCAGTAATCAATACCGGTCAGTACATTGATTGGCTTAGCCATATCACGTAACCTTAAACTAATACATGGGCGATTAGGCCCACCAAAAATGGGCATGTCAGTACCGATGAGCATTCGTATATCTTCAAATGTCCAGAGCACATTCCGATTGAAGACATGACTCGATTTGGGATCTGGCACATTCTCCTCTACTTTGGGTTCAGGTAATACTGGACCGGTAATTGGTAAAACTGGTCGTGTGCGTTGTGTTTCTTGTTCAGGCTCCTCAGCACCCGATTGCTTCAAGCTGTAGTAGAGGAATTTCGATAGCAAGTTTTTCGTTTGTAATGCTTCGCGTGATTTGTCTTTTAGACAGAAACTGTGATCTTTTTCACCGTATGCCATAATATGTTCTAATATAAAAGTACGTAGCCATTTCCAATCATCATCGGCCTTACGCAGCAAGTACTTCTGTATGTCGAACTCATCTAGCAACAATGTATTGCCAACCTTATGCACAATCATGCTGATGGCGCTTTTCGATGTATAGGGCATCTTCAGAAGTCGTTTTATGTTTTCCGCATCAGTCACAACATCCACCTCGCCCACACAGTCGGGAAACATATGAGCAATGCTGAAGCTGAATAATACATACAAAATGAACGGTTGGCATTGGATTTAATTTTGGTGATTTTGGTTTTTATACTTTAGCTAAAAACTTTTTTAAATAATTTATCGAAATCTTTACATATTTTCGTTAAGTTTTCGACAATATTTAAACTAGTAATATAAAAATACTGAAGAAGTTTTGATTGCACCATATTAAAGGTATGTTGTTTTTGCAGCAGCCTATTTAGAGGGAGGTAAAACTTTCCATCTGCCCTCGAACTCCTTCCTTTCCCAAATACGCGATTATAAAAACACTGCCAAACATTCAAATGACTCACCTAGCGAAGCCGGGGGATTGGTAGAGCGCCTGGTGTAGCCCACTGTTGTCCGACGTGGTCAACCAATTAGAAGGTGGCAAATTTAAATTGGTATTGCATTGTAGACGATTAAAGCTTACTGGCACCTGCACTGCGGAAAACTTAACCACTGCTTTTGATTTCACTTCCACCAATTCATGCGGTCCGACATTCTGGCACAATTCAATCTGCAAAAGAATAGTTGAAGTTGCAACATCTGTTGCCGCTTACTTTGTATTTCTTACCTCTTCTCCACTGTCAGTCATATTGTACAATATTTATTTTCATGCCAATGCTAAAATAAAATTTATTTAATGTTTTATAAGTAATTTGTTTAATTTTTAGCTTAGGACCGTTCTATCAGAAGTTTATTCTGCTCTAACTTCGATTCGTTTCCAGAAGAATCACATGTTAAAGGAAATCGCTACAATATTTACGAATAGGAGATGACGGAAATGGATAGCAAGCTAAGCCAATGGTGTTTCTTTATCGAGTAGGGTGATAGCGATTTAAAAACAAGTCAACAAGTTATGTTTGCAGACCCAATAACTCATGTATGACAAAAGACAGTTTTAATTTAATAGGACACTCATTGCCTCGACATCAGGGGCACTTGGGCAGCAATTTGCAGTTAACTAATCGTACTCCTGCTTCTCCGATTCAACGTAAATGTTTCTAAAAGAAGTACTTCTTGCTGATTTGAAAAATTAGTTTGTGGTTGCGGCCAGGGAGAAATCCTTGTAAGCAATGTACGTTCTAACAGTATGTGCGCAAGTGAGATGACTCGTGTATGGATTTTTGGTCATACGAATCCATAATTACAAAAGTTTCTGATTACGATCGGTTTGCAACTAAACATGCTGTGCCCCTTGACTTTCCAGCCAGGAAGCAAATTTTTCACAATAACATTTATTTAAAAAACTGCTATTTACAATAATAGGTAAGCTTTAAAAAAATCCATACATTTAAAAAAAGCGTACAGATCAGTTAATAGTTAATTTATCGATAACTCGAAAGGCATTAATCATTATGCCAACAACATCTTTAAATAATCGACTGAACTTTGATTTCTCTTTTTGCTTCGAATAAACTTCGAAATTTTCGTAGCAACTGATTTGTGCATAGCGCATTTAACAAAACTGTCTGGTGGAATTCACGCAATTCACAAATTGCTGTTGACAGTGAATATAACTTGACCAACATTTGCATTCCGTACACCATAAGATCGACATATTAATTTGCATAATGGATGTAAGTTGAGGTGTACAAAATACATAAATTAAAACAACTAGTTTCTGCATTGATAATAGTGATAGTGCAATTGTAATTATTTTATAAAAATCTAGATTGAAATATTGTCAACAACTGGCACAAAAACTTTTGGAAGATGCCAAGTTCCGGCTAATACCACCGTTGGGGATCTGCGTTATATCATTCATAAAAAATACCGTAGCACACCGGCACCGGAGCGGCAATCCTTACGATTGGAGCCGCGTGGCAAAGCTCTGAAGGAAACTGACACTTTAGAGGCGGTTAACGTGGGAAAGTCTAGCAAGATTTACATTAAAGACCTCGGTCCACAAATTGGATGGAAGACTGTATTTTTAGCCGAGTACGCTGGTCCGCTTTTCGTATATCTTATCTTCTATGGACGTCCTAGTTTTATCTACGGTGAAGCAGCAGATACACCAATTTCTTTAACAACACAGTAAGTTTGTCAATCTTGAACTTTCCCCTGGTGAGCTCTAGTGGCTGTCATTAGCGCAGCACAACACATAAACGTGAAAAGCAAACATAGCAACAATGCAGACAACAACAAAAACGGCGACCCAGTTTAACCTTTTAAATTTTGTATGTTTTGCTGTGTTATATCTTCGCCGCGGTCGAACCGCAGTCGCTATGTGTTTCACAAGCGCTCATCAATTTTTGCATTCATTATAAATCGCTTTATACATTCGCAAACTTTAAGAAATTGCAAAATTATATAATTTTATTTCCTTTTACAGTATCGCTGCTGGCTGCTACATTGTACATTATGTTAAGCGAATTTTGGAAACTATTTTTGTACATCGTTTCTCGCATGCCACTATGCCCATTCGTAATCTGTTCAAAAATTGCAGCTACTACTGGGGATTCACCGCATACGTTTCCTACCACGTTAATCACCCATTATTTACCAGTCCTTGTGCTATTCAAGTCTGGGGTTCTCTAGCAGCATTCGCGGTATATTCATTTCACTAATAAAATATGGAGATAAATTAATAAAAGTTATTTTTCTCCTTTAGATATGCGAAATCGGCAATTTCTCAGTACATATTGCTCTACGTAACTTGCGTCCGCCTGGCACAAAGGTTCGCCGAATTCCAGTACCTGATGGCAATCTCTTCACAAAATTATTCAAGTAAGTTTATTCAACTTAAATTAAGTTTAACTTTACTAATAGTGTTCAACTTTTAGTTTGGTTTCCTGTCCGAACTACACATATGAGATTGGTTCTTGGGTAGCATTCTCTCTGATGACTCAATGTCTACCAGCTATGCTTTTTGCTTTTGCTGGAGCTTACCAAATGACTGTATGGGCCTTGGGCAAGCACCGCAACTACAAAAAGGAGTTCAAAGACTATCCTAGAGGTCGTCGCGCCATCTTTCCATTTGTGCTTTAAAGCTCTAGCAGTAAAAGATTTGTGCAAATTTGAAAATTATGTTATGACAACATAAAACATTTCCATTGCAATATACTTATTGCATTAAAGTTTATATATAACATTTGAACAAACTAATATTTAATTGTCATAGGTGTTAGATTTATTCTTCTCCCGGTGTAGTCGCTGTATTCATACAAGCAAATAAGTATGTCATACATGACCTAATCAATTGTCAATAAATAATAAATGTAGTGGTTTTGTGAAAAAAAAGTTGTTTGTTTAAGGGTCACCGCATGACGATTGAAACTCGGTTACGAATTGCGATTTATAAGAGTCTGTGCTATAAATAAAATGTTCCCCAAAAAAATATTGGCTCAAATGCTGATAGCAACAATAAGTTCTCTTTACACATATGGTTTTGGATAGACATTTGTGGCTCTTAATATATAGTATTTTGTTATTTAATGTTGCTTATTTTAATCAATATACATTAATTTTATTTATGTTGCGCCACTGTGCACTGCTGTCAAATTATCAAAAACATATGTTGTTTGGAAAGTGATGGCACCGTACCACAAAAGTTATCGATAAATAATTATGTCGAATCTTGTATTTGCTCACATATGTTTAACCATTAAAAGTTACCAGTTTTATACATTTCTCCTGGGATGTGCAAACGCAACACAAATTATTAACAATTTTTTATGTTTTATTGAAGCAGCAATTTTATTATACAATTCTATTGATATTCACTCTTCCAAAAATTATCGATGTAATTCAATTCGATACAACAAGAAACATCTGACCATACAGTGCTTGCATGCTTTACAGCAACAATTCTACACAACAAATAAAAAATTAAAATTTGAAGCTTTTCAGATTTGTTATGAAAAGGAGCGCAGTAGAAATGGAGCGTCTGACATATGAATCTGCCGTGAAAAAGGGTAATTACTTGTTGCACCATATATAGTTAATAATTCGCTAAATATGTTATAATTTCACAGCGCAGTTGGTTGAACGGAATCCTCATCCTAATGGCGTGAATATATTGGATCCATTGCGCGTGTCCATGCATAATGAGGAAGACATCATTTCATTGGCAACACAAATACAAAATGCGGATAAGCAGTTAAAAGCCGGAACATGCCAGAAACTTTGTGTGATACTAGATCAGGTGAGATCGGCACATTTGCTTATAGTGAAACATTTATTCTACATATATTTATATGCTCTAGATTAAAATGCTGCAAGCGCAAGCCATGCAAATACTAAAGGAGTCCGACGAGAGTCAATTATTGCACAATGCCGCTTGTAACTTCACAAAGAAACCCGGCCACATTTATCATCTTTATCAACGCCAATCCGGTCAGAGTTATTTCAGTATGCTTTCGCCGGAAGTAAGTTTACATCCTCCACGGATGTGCATATATGTATAAGACTATTAATTTGCTAATTTCTAAATTTTGTCCGCAGGAATGGAGCGGTAGTGTAGATCAGAAATATCTTGGCAGCTACAGATTAGAATTTGATTTATCATGGACGCCGTTGGATAAAATGAAGGAACGGGATGAGAAGATGAAGTGGGCTGAGAAATGTTATACAACAACCTCCTTAGCGGCAGGACCAATACCAATGGCCATTGATTTTGGTAATGATAAATAACCAAGTAAATGTACTTTAGCAAAATTTGGTGTGTAATAAAAATTGTAACTCTAAGCTTCAAAAGAAAATAATTTGTTGTTGTGAAACGTGCTATCATGACATAATTTTCTTAAAGAAAAGTTTATCTCTATTGTTCAATTAAAACTAAATCTTTATTAAATGCTTATCTCTAAAACCATTTATACATACATACGTATAAATCTATACATGCATATGTATGTGCTGCGTTTATATAATTGCTAGTTCTTTACAAAATTACTACTCCATCTTCTTGCGCTTGGACAAAGTGGGTCGATCAAACACTTGCTTCATACCACCAGCTTTCTCATTGTGGAATTTAATGTTATTTGAAGTCTCAGCATACCACGGCGAATCGAATTTCGTTGTATCTTGATCCACTAAATGTGTATATTTGGTACGACCGCAACGACCGAAGTTCTTTACTTGCATCACCTTAGGCAGGATAGTCTTGTCGAAGTGATCTTCCAGCGTAGCTTGAGCAAAGTCACGCTTCAGCACATCATTCTCTTCGTCCAAGTAGAAAGCACCACGATGATAGTACTTTTGTAAAAATTTATACTTTCCTTTGGCAGCTTTGTTCGTGATAACCTTGGGGTTGTTACGCAGTTCCTGGCGACGTTCTTCTTCAGTCAAGTTACGCATACGATCAATTTCGAGTTTTTCACGTTCAGCACTGCGAATGATAAAAGGAATTCATTATTAAAAATATCGAAGCAGAGCAGATATTGTTATCACATACTTTTCACGTTCCTCGCGATCACGTTTTACACGTTTCAACTCGCGCAATTTCCACGCTTCGTACTCAACTTCATCATTTTCATCATCCGTGCACACATCATCGATGCTGGCTTCCGCCGTGTCGGGCTGTGAAAGAAAGATTTGATAATATTGAAAATGCGTAATTTAAGGAACAGCAAATGTTTAATATACCTTAGCCTTTTCCAAGTCCTTCTTGACGCTTTCCTCTACCAAGCGTAATGTAGCGCGTCTACGTTCCTTAGCTGAACGTTTGGCTTCGGCTTCTAATTGCTTTTGCTTCTGTGCTTCACGCTCCTTTTCTTGTATAGTCGCGCGTTCACGTTTGCGCACAAAAAGCGGTTTCAATCGAGGTTCGTTATCTTCCTCACTCTCGGTCTCTTCTTCATATTCAGAACTTTCGGTCTCTGAAGATTCAGATTTATTTTCCTCTTCTTTTTGCAAAATCTACAAATATAAATTATATTTTATATTGCAGGCTAAACATATATATATATATGTAAGCAGCTACTAATTTATTTACCTCTTCTTCCTTTTGCTGTTGTAACATGCGATGTCGCAATCTTAGACGACGTTGTTCTAACTCATCCTCACTTACATCAGAGTCTGTGTCCGACTCAGAAGCGAGTGTGATTTTATTTGTCACTGGACCTTCGGGTTTTTCTGGCTCACTCTCTTCAGACTCTGATTCCACTATCTCTGGTTCGTGTATGTGTCTATGCCTTTCACGACGCTCACGTTCAAGTTCTTCTTGATCTTCTGGACGAGTTCTCAAACGCCGTAAACGTGGATCATCGACTTCTCCTTCATCACCCGAATGAACCTCAGCATGTTCACGTTGAGAGCGCCGTTCAAGTTGTGCTTGTGCAGCACGTTTGCGATGATCTATGAAATCTTCCAAATCGGATTCATCAGAGCTACTGCCTACTAGAGCGTAATCTGGCCGCTTTCCGGAAACATAGCGCTGCACCTTCACTTTTTGCATAGATATTTCACCTGAGAAATTAGGAGTGGGTTATAGTTGAAGGGTAATAAACGTAAATCCTATTGAACTTACCTTTTTCATTGCGAACAGGCACAGCACCGGCGGTACTCTGGATAGCAGCAGCCAACGTAGCGGAACTCATTTTTATTAATTTGATTTCCGAATATTTTTTGATAACAGAAGTTACACTTGAAAATCCTTTTTCTTATACCAAAAAAAAAATTTTAAAGAATACTCAAGTGAAACAACTTCTTAATAGCTTAAGGTCCTTTTTCTGTATGTTAACAACTTTTGAATAGCCAAAACACTATTTTTGACACACTTTAAATACCTTTTTATCAATTTTTCATTTATTTGATAAAGTTTTGTCCTGAACAAACAAATGTATGAAAAGGTATTTTGTTGGTAAACATATGTTTGTAAATAGTAATAGCTCACGCATATGTAATAGATCACAGGGTTGCATTTTAGCATAGGGTCGCATTTGGGATTGTAATTTAAATTTAACATAATTATTCTCTATCCAATTTAGTTTAGTTTATATTTCTTATTATTTATTTTACTTAAGTAATAATTATGCCCGTATTTCGAAATTTTTGCGAATCTACTAAATGTTGGACAATTTTCTTCAAGCTTACTTGTTATAATATTGTTACAAAAGTAGTATTAAGTTTGGTATTTGTATTGCTGCATGCATCCCTTATTATAAACATTGGGCGCCGCGTTTGTCTACTTAAACAATAGCTGCATTTGACGGCTGTCTGCTTGTCTAAACAATAGCTGCGTTTGGCGCCGTATAGCATTATGTTCTTATAATTGCCAGACGCAATATTCTGGAAGGACACTTCGGCATCAGCGAGAAGTGCGTGGCTATATAAGCCGTGGCAGCGCCAACGTAACCAACCGGTGCCAGGAGTAAACTGCTATAGTGTAAACGAACATTCGGTCGACCGATCATTAACTACGCAGCACCGATATGGTCACCTAGATGTAGTGAAACGCAGTCGAATAACCTTCAGACATGTCAGAACACGATCACAGAATGTCTCCTGACGACTCCGTTTAGGAAGCACAATGCACTCCTGCTGTTCTTTGCATGCACAATGAATGCCACTCATCTAACACCTCTCTTTATGGTCCAACTCCGTCAAAAAAAGTTTCCTAGGCCCTCCGTTAAATGATGGTTGTTACTCAAACGGGGATTAGATAATCATTTCAAAAATACTTCAGCTCGAGTTCTATCAGGTTAGACCGTAAAACGATATATTTAGTACATGTTGCGAATGCAATCAAGCTTTCAAGTCTACTTAAACCGAACGGCACCGGATCCGTGTCCGGTCAGGTTTACTAGCATTTCTCAAAACCTTTAAGGACCGTTATCATCAGTTACTACAAAAACAAATTATTTTAGAAGGATTTAGAAATGTTAAAAGAGGCTTCTTTTTTCGTGGTCGTTCTTTAGAAAACATACTATACAACGGGGTTTTCAATAAGAGCGTTACAAAAACAGTTTCGGTTTGTTTATTTCTGCGAAAGTATGTTCGACGTTATTTTGTATTTCTTTTGCATGACCACTACGGGCATGCTTGCAGAAGTCCAGATGCTAAATCCAATTTTCAACGGTTTGCAAGCATAAATCGGCCGATACTATTGCAACTCCACGTTCTATATTCGTAAAAGTTTCATCAATTATATGGCATAGACCATAGACTTGACGTAGTCGCTGTGTGGCTTGTGGCGCCATCCTGTTGGAACCACATATTGTCCAAGTCCATATCGTCCAATTCGGGTGAAAAATATTCGGTTATCATTGAGCGCCAGCGATTCCTATTCACAGTAATGTGCCGGTCTTGATCATCACGGAATAAGTATGGACGAAGCCATTGGCCAGAAATGAGCCTCATCGCTGAAGATGTTTTGTCGACGAAAATCTGGATCATTTTTAAATTCTTGCTCAGCCCAATTCACGAACTTACGACGATTCTGGTGGTCAAGCAGCTTCAGTTCTTCCGTCAATTTGAAAGGATGTAGGCCAAGATCTTTTTGCAAAATTCGCCACAACGACATCACAGCGATGCCCAACGCTTGAGAACGACGTGTGACAAACTGATTTGGGTCTTCTTCAATGGATATGCTAGCGGCAGCAATATAATCGACACTACGGGCAATTATTTGTCCCACTGGCACGGGAATATTTCGCGCTGTACCTGCAGAATAAATTTTTCCACAAGACGCACAATTGTTGATCTTACAGGCCGATTATGACGACCATAAATTGGATGTAGCACTCTTAAAGTTGAGGCTCTTGACTCCGAATTTCGGTAGTAAATTTTAATAATTTTGAAACGTTGTTGTATCATAAGTCCTTCCATGATGAAATGGCAAAGCTTACTGAAGAGAAATGTTAAAGAGAGATTATCTTTTCTCTGGCGTTGCTTGCTGTCCCTATCGGTCTACTTTTGTAGCGATCCTATTGAAAAATCCGTTAGATTTCGAGAGGACTTTACATATTCATGTTTACCTAAATTTCGAAGTAATTAACTCTAACGTCTTGTAATATTGCAGCCGAGGCAGTAATTAAAATTGACAAAGCATTGACCACACGCAACGTAGCAAAGAGGCTGGAACACGAGTGAGCATACCGAGACAATGAGGTTTTACCCGGTCATAACCGGCCATAACGACTTTTATATGCTGATTAATGTAGAAGATGAATGACGGTTAAAGCTTATGGATATATATATACAATATACATAATCTATAAAGGTACATACATATGTATATAGTATATACACATAGGCATATTTATCAACATTTGTTGATCCATAACAAACTAAAAAATATTCTCCATTAAGATATAGTAAAAATTATGAAAACATACATACATATGTATGTAAATACATACATACATTTCGTAATTATGCGCTATAATATCCTTCAAAAAGGCCTAGCAAAATATTTATTAATTAATAAACAACAACAGCGAACTATAAGTTCATTAATATAATGAAAGTAAGAAAGCGGCTAGCAATGCGAAAGTTATAAAAGGCGATTGTGGGCAGCGTGCGAATGCCTTCGTCTTCACTTGTTTGTTTATTGCATATTTTTTTGCTAACATTTTCCATTAATTTATTGCCAATTAATTGATGAGACATTTGTTATTTTCACTTTTTGACACCGACCCAAAACATAAGCTTGCCTTTGTGCTTCCTTTTTGGGAGGAGTAAGTGTCGAGAATTGCTAAATTTACTATATTTCATTCATGAAATCGATCGGTTCAGATGCTGCAGATAACGATTCATTTCTGTATGTCAGTTGGTCAGACGCTTTATCTGTTCCTTCTTTCACATACATTTTTCCCTTATTTACACCCGTCTTTGTAATTTAGTAATTAAGCTGTTGGCAATATGTAACGGCTTATCTTAATCGAATATGTAACTACCATACATACGTATACATCCATATGTAATTAACTGTAGACAATTAATTTATATTACACTTTCTTTATTGGGAAATTTGCGCAAGGAATGTGTTTGGAGATCGGCGAGAAATTGCGCTGCAAAATATTTTTTGATATTTAAAGCATACAAACATATCCACAAATATATACATATACATACATATATCTGATCAAATTTGATCTGGACTGACAATGAAAAATGGAGCGACATTCGCTAGATTGTCGGAGAGTTTCTACGTCATATTGAAAAGCTCAGGTTTCGTCTTCAGCAATGATGTGTTTGATGAACATACGATCGACATCCATGCGTCTCTCTTGGAACCTTTACTCAACGTTGTTTTGTAAAAGATTTCTTGGTATAAGAGCATTGACACGTTTCATAACCCAAATGTGTTGAGTCTCTGATGTCACCACTAAGATTTTCAAGTACAATTTCCTTGAGTGTTCTATGTTATCGTCAGAGGTGGATGAAAGACTCTCATAACGCAAGTTTTCGGTGACTTCACGATCTTTACTGAAAGCTTTGTGCCACGAGAAAACATGTGTTCATAAAGTAGATTCCAAAAAACACATCTGCAACACTTTCAACGTGATTTCATTGGTAAAAAACAAGTTTAAGCAAACCTGTTGTTCAACCTTTTTTCCTGGTCAAAATCGCCGGACTAACTTTTCGTTTCGCAAACAAATCGCTGCCAAACACACAACGATTGTCCATATGGAGAACAAACTTCATACGAACATTAGGGTTGAAAAATTTAAAAGTAGGAAAAATCGAGAAAAGTACCAGTCTGGGTCAAATTTGATCAGATGTTATATACTTGTTAAATTCCCATTTCTACCCAATAACATGGATTTTCGTAGTCCTATAGAATTAACCTTAAATTTGGTTCCAATATTGCCTTCGCTTCCGGAGAAGAGTGAAAAAGTGAAAAGGTGGACAGGGACGTTGTCGATTTGGCGTCGTTGGCAGCAACTCGGTCTAACGTATGGAACGACTTGGAGCAATTTACGTCGAAGTCTTAAATTTAAAGCATTTAAAATACAGCTTGTGCTCTTGCACTTAAGCTTCTCGACCTTTCATAGTGACTTCGCTTTGCTCTATGGCCTCTTGAAAAGTTCCAAAAAGATCCTACGTTTTCGAGCCGAATTTTGTTCAGCGATGAGGTCGATTTTTGGTTCAATGGGTATGTAAACAAGCAAAATTGTCGTATTTGGTACGAAGAGCAACCTGAAGAGATTCAAGAGATGTCATTCATTCAGAAAAAACAATGATTTGTTGTGGTTTCTGGGCCGGTGGAATCATCGGTTTATATTTCTTCAAAACTGATGTCAGTGAGCCTGAAATTGAAGCTCGTGATTTTGGCGATATTTGGTTTCAACAAGATGGCGCCATTTCTCACACATCGAATCAATCAACTACGGTGGGCAGATAACTTCACACTTTGGGCCGGTCGATTGGCCCACCCGATCTTGGTGGGTGATATCACACCGTTAAACATTTTCCAGTGAAGATTTGTAAATTCTAAAGTCTATGCGGAGCATTTCGCTTCAATTCAGGCCTTTGAGTAAAACATCACGCGTGTCATTCGCCAGTTACCAGTCGAAATCCCCGAACGAGCCGTCGAAAATTGGCCTCAACGGTACGACCATCGGAGACGTAGCCGCGGCCAACATTTGAAAGAGATATTCTTCAAAAAAGAAATACCAAAGAATGTTCTTTCGAATGCTAATAAACATTCCCCATTAAATTCGAAGCTTCTGTGTTTTTTCTTTAAGAAAGTTGGGAACCTCGAAATGAATGCATTTATCCTTCGCTCATTTTCTTATTATTAACCACCTCATGTAAGTATACATATGTACATACATATCTGTATTTAAATTTCCCTATTTTTGATACATTAATAGACATTAATAAAGCCTCTTCTAATACCAGTTTTATATATTCTTTTATTAAAATACATATGTATGTATGTTCTTTTACAACTCCTGATCTTTTATAATACTAATTAATCTTCATTACATCGGTTCTCTAAAAAATTCTAAAATTCCCGCTTTTTAAACTCAGACACAGCAGGTAAAAATTGTGGGCTTTTACTGGTATATACAAATTTACATACATACATAATTCAAATAATTAGAAGCTCACGTGTATTATGCGTGTAAGATCTCATTATACTATAAGTATGTAGAAACTTAATTATACCCGAAATGCGCAAAAAATATTTTCCTATGTAACTGCGATCAATCAAAAAGCACCGAAATCAAAATTCCCGTATTACATAAAAAAAATTATTGTATTTATTACATTAAACATTCCCATTCAGGTTTCACGTGCTGTCGCAGCAGCTCACCAGACGCCGCCGCTTTCGATCATTTCTTTTAGATCTAAAATGTGCGTGATCTCCTTATGACTATTCGATTTGTGATATAGTGAAACCGGTGTGGCAAGAAGAATGAAAAAATCACTAATTATTCATCATCGAAAGTAAAAATGATTATTTACATAAATGCGAATAGATCAGCAAACGGCGTGAACGCGTTCATTGAAACGTCACTGCACCTGAGCTCAGAACAATAACGCGACAATTGGCCGGCAGCAGGTATGTAAGTCGAATGACCAGATGAAAACAAAATCGATTAGTGACGTCGTTAAACTAGTCACGCTGATTAGAGTTAAAGTGATTTACATATAGTATACACATATGTCTGTATGTATGTATATATATAGTAAATATTTATATACGAGAGATTTACTAGTACTCGTAAATCCATGTAACAGCTTACTGCTTTGAACCGCTTAGAAGCGGTTAGAAACCAGTGAGCACAACGCCAGCTTATAATGTAATGTAACTGCATGTTTGTTTACATCAGAGTGTAATTTACATATCCACATAATCCAGTAACTTTACCTTTGGTTAATTAAAAATTCAAAATCTTTAGCGACCTTGAATGGAAACTATCTCAAAGAAGCTGTGATGTGGTGCATCCCCTTTTCAAAAATTTCAGCTTTTAAAATATATGTAAATTTGTGATAAATATGCATTTTCCACCAATTAAAGTGCGTATACCAAAAATATTTTAATTATGCTGTGTAATAGAAAGTTTTTGTTCTCTTTGGGGTTTCCCCAGTTGTTTGATTCCATTATGACTTCTTTAGTTCTTAGTACTTCTTTAACTGCACTAACAGAGCGTTAGTTATCTTACTATGTTTTATTCCTTTGAATTCGGTTCATTTGGTATTGATTAAATTTAAATCATTTTATCCTCAAAAGAAGTGGCTTCAGTGTAGAACAGCTAACAATTTAATTATATTAATGGGTTACTTGGGTTTCCCTGTGTAAAAAACAGATTTTTTCAACATTTTTTCTCATATAAAAATGTATTATTTTATTAAAATTTTTTATTGTTACAAAAATATATTATTAACAATGAAATTCTGAAATTTTGAAAAAAAAATTTAAAAAAATATGCGCCCGCGTTGGCTAGATAATTCCTTACAGGATCATCTAAAGTGAAAAAGATATGTGTTTTAGCTAAAGTCTTAACTTAGAACTTGGAAACGTAAAAAATTTCTACAATCAAATGTTCGTACAATATTGAATGCATGCTGGTTCCACTAATGCCTATAGTTTTTCAATCTCACGATAAATCACATGACGATCTTGCAATATCAATTTGCGCAAGGCATAAATAGTTTCCGAAACAACAACTCATTTTGAGCGACGTTCACGAAATTCGTCGTGGAGTAAAGTACGTCCATAACTGAATTCACTATACTATCGATAAACCCTGATCCTTGATGGAGCTTCATCGCCTTTTGCTGAGTTTATTAACCTCGAAGTTGGGAAAAAATAGTCATGTGAATATAAGTATTTGCGATTTATTTCCATTTCTTTGGTCGAGATGTTTTTTTTATGTTATTGTAAACAACACAAATAGCGCTCATATGTCAAAACGTTCTGAGTTTCCGATGTTAATGAAATATAATTATTTTGAGGAAATTCTGCCGATAGTAAATGTGGGCTTATATTGTTAAACTTATCCGGGCTTTCATTCCATTAGTGGCTAGACAAATTTCGAACAACTTAATGCGTTCGGATGACCGTAGAATGAGGTTGGTGGAAATAGTTAATAATCTAAAGCTATCAAGGAAAGTGTTGGATATATCCTTCACAAAAGTTTGGCTGCCCTAAAGCCCTGCGCAAAGTCGCTTCCGAGAGATTGATTTATCGTGTAACAAAATCAATGAATGCAAAATTGCGAGAATTGGGATGGATTATAGATACAAAATAATCCATGCATATATTCTCAAGCACTGGCACTTAACAGCTTTGTCCCGTTTTGAATTCTCAAGATAATAGTTGCATAAAAATTATCTAGACTGAGTCATGTTTTTAAGCAAAAGACTAGTGGTACTATAAACTTTCTATCGAAATCTGGCATATTATATGATCTATTTGTTTGCAATTATATTGAATAATATATTAGAATTTTGCTAAAAAAAATCATTTTCCTGATTGTATGAAGATTTACAAAGTCATTTGTAAACAATTTCATTATTTCTTAATTATCACAGCCCCATTCAGGGTTTTCTTGTAAGTGCGTACACACGCCAAGAATTTATAAGCTCGTGCTAATTGATTTAGCGCCATTTAACTTTGCATCGGATCTATAGTTCTATTTACATTTAGTTTTAAGATCTCATAATTTTTTACGTTTAGCATTATGTTATTATTTTCTTTATTTTTTGACTCTGCTTTTCTTGTAATTTTTTTGGTTGTATGTAAATAAAATTTTAAGATACTTACGAAACAGATGCAAATGTGTTTTATTAATAGTTGTTAATAGATTTATTTCAAGGTGTCACGGTGTATCAAACAAAGTCTATAAATTCTTTAAAATACGCGTTACGTAAAAATAAAATAATTTCCGTAAAGAATGAGTCAAACTATATTAGATTTATAAATAAAAATGTATATAGGAATGAATTTTATAAATCAGTGACTTTTTATATGTCGATGAACCGTCTTGAGTACAATCCAAATCAGCAAAGAAAATTTTAGTCGGATAAAAATCTTCTTCTTCTTCTTTACTTCAGCCACTCAGACGACATGTCCTAGCCAGCGTAGCCGCTGTCTCTTAATTCGCTGTAATACATACATCAATTTGCCAATGCGTGAAGGACCATAGATCTTCCGCAGAACCTTTCTCTCGAAAACTCGTAACGCCGACTTACCACGGTTTTCATAGTCCATGCCTCTGTACCATATAGCAGGACGGGGATGATGGGTGACTCTCTGTAAATATTAGCTTTAAGTGAAAGGGTGTCTGTTCTTACTAGAAATTGCATAAACGCACTTCATCGTCTGACTTACTTGGGTGCCTGATCACAGCGAAATCGCTGGCAACTACAAGGCCAATTACCTAGCCGGAGGTGGCACCCATGCCCTGCTCACATTGGAATGGGATCGAGTCTGTCTGGGCAGTCTTATCTTCGACGAACCAAAACACTGGACAGAAACTGACATTGACCGTCTCAACAAATTTGTGATAGACGATAGATAGATAGCGCCTTATCGAGTTGTGCTTTTACGTAAGTACATACATATGTAGGAGATTTTTAGGTAACACAACGAACCTTGTTACGATCGACCTCATAACTTAACCTAATCTTAGAAGCTTGAAATTAGATTTCAAAACGAGATTATGATACTACACCCTGTCAGGAATGTCGAGGTACACACTGATCTAAATTCCTTCATACCCAAATAAATAGTACTCGTAATTACAATATTAAGTTTTTTTCTTTTATAAACTCTTATTGTAATTACTTGATCGTTAATTCTTGTATTCGACTTACAAATATACAAGTTCACGAGCATTGTGCTCTTTATGACACTTGTGAAAAAAGTTATTTGTTTGTATCCATGCAGAATTCTCTGACGCCGATTAGTTTGTCCACACGTAATTCTATGCTGCGAAAGTCATATGCGCGTTTCGGCTCGTGTAAACAAGATCGCACAACAATTGACAGAACGGCAAAGCTGAGAAACTTTTCGCATATTCCATGTTGTTTATTTTTCAAGCGATACTCATGCTCAGCGAACTGCCCATAAAATTAATTATTTCATTTATTAAATGATACTTATAAATATAAGTACTACGGCAAGATCGTATGGTGCCGCTTCTTAGGCAGTCGGCGCGTTTTCTATGTTCTTTTTTATAAGAACGATTTTTTGTATTATGGTTTAGGAAGGGTTACTGATGCCTAATTTGCTATTGTTATAAATAAATATTTAAATTATTTAAATTAAATGAAAGATATCGCGTCCGCGGATTTTAGAAAACACAAAAATGATTAGCATATATCGGTCAAGAATCGCCAAAAATTGTTTAACGAGCTTCAACGTCGCTTTATGCCGGCTTTTAATGAGTCATTCCCTGGTGCCTTCGAAAAACAAGCGCATGCTTGAGGCCTCTTCACAGCGTGTGACACTGTTTAAGCGGAATTCGAAAATGTTTCTTTATGATTTCATGACCGTCGAAAAAACATAGATCCAACCAGGCGAAACAATGTAACTTAGTAGCTAACCTGATTAAAGAAAATGAAGATTGGGCTATCGGTCTAATAGGAATTGGTAAGCCTTTTCAGAGATTCACAATGTGTGATATATGTACATATATTGACTACATGGAGTAGGATAAAACGATCTCCGAGCTCTAATACGTCGAATTCTGGCAATACTAGTAGGTCTACAGGGTTTATCGGGGAAGTAAAAAAAAATTATTGAACCATTCTTTAAAAGCTATCAAAATAGGCTCCTTCTGTGTCAATGAAGCGCTGCTAGCGCGATTTCCTAGCATTGAAGACGTAACGGAAGGCATTCTCCGGAATAGCCTTGAGAGCCGAGGTGCATGCTGCTTGGATCTTTTCAGTCGTCTCAAAATGTTTGCCTTTCATCGGCCTTTTCAGGCAACTAAACAAAAAAGTCCGGGATGCCAGTTCTAGGCTGTAGGGCGGCTACGGAAGCGTTGGGATGCCGGTCTTGGTTATGTAACTGTTCGTTCGTTAGCTAGGAACGCCCTTTACTGAATCCAGTTCATGCGCGCAGGCTTCGAAGTACAGTCGCGGCGGAAGAAAATCGGTCCTAACACTTTTCGGTCAAACCCTGTATGGATGGCTTAACAGTCAGCCAGTGTAACCCCTTAACCTAACACATCGATTTAAAAATCGCAAAAGTGCTCTTCTACTTTGACAACGGACCGCTTTCAGACATATTAAAGACATTGGAGGATCGCTGGTTAAAATGTAGCGAGATGTAGCGAAACTAAATTGAGAAATAAATCGCAATTTTTCCAAGATTTTGGGTTTTCTTTACTAGGCTAAATGTTAATTGGACCACGAACGTATATATGTGCATATACTATACTATTTATTATTTCCAGTACCCTTCCTAGTTCTAGCGTAGTTTTATATGAAGTACTCGTACGGCAACAAATCTACGAAATCTTACACACTAACCAACAACAAATAAAACAAACATAAACGACATTTAATTTCTAATTGTTTATTATTTCTCTATTTACTAACACTAACAAAGCTTCACAGCAGCCCCAAGAAACGCTTCAATACAAACAAACAAAACCACTTACCACGTTGAGTCCGGCTCCGTTGGCTGCAGCTTCGCGCTCGTTTAAACTTACGATTGCGCCTAGCTTGTTTGCCTTTGTGTTAGTTTGCATGAAAAAATTGAGCGGCCGGCACTTAAGCCCTTCGTGGCTTGTTTGCGCCAGCAACAACAATTGATAATATCGATCACACTTGTTGTAACTGATCGATATATGAATGAGCATGGTAAAAAGTGGCGCTTGTTGTTGCAGTATGAGTGGATATCGTGCTCTCAGCGCGAGGCAAATAAAAAGCTAGTGGGTTTACAGGAAAACGTTCAATTGTAGTTCAACAGTCCATCGACACAATCGATCGTACAAAAAGTGCCAAATAGTGAGAATGTGATACAAATTGAAAGATACTTAATTAGAAGGATATTGCAGTGAAGTTTGTGAAAGGATTAAGAGGCTAACTTAACTTAAGCCCGAAAACTATTATTGAACGTTAAAATTTCGAATTCGAAAAGTATGAAAGTGTTTGAAAAGTGTTGAAAAATATATTTCTTTTAAACAATTTACGAATCATCCTTTATATGGTGTAGTTGCAAGGACATTTTATAGTTTTAAGTGCTCAAAGGTCCCACGTTAATGAAATACAAAAATAATCGCGGCACAATACTGCAGTTACAATTTAGAACTTTTCTCAAACGGAAATTATAGTGCAAATTTTTGTGTATGAAATATTGTTTTTAAAGGTAAGTAATTGAGGAAAAAAATTAATTTTATGTGTAAAGAACTAAAAATCAAAGTTATTTTAGAATAAAAAACCAATATCCAAATTTTCTTTTAATAAAATATTTGTACAAATTTCAAGCAATAAAATCTAGTCTAAGAACTTTAAATTAATTTTTTAATGCATACTTTTCATTAAGCTGTTTATGTGTCTTGTTTTTTGAAAAATAGTTTGATCTTGAAATTTTTACTAAAAATATAGAGTTTTTATAATATTTAAACATTATTTATTCAGAATTTTGAGTTCAAAAATTTATTAACTCAATTTTTATTTATGCTTATAGATAATTTTAACAACATAATATATAAAAATATGTTTTATTTAACTTTTCAATCTAGTCTAGTTTATAATTTTAATTTTTCTAGTTTTCATACTATTTATAATAAATTTTTAAGAAATTTAATTTTTTTTAAGAAAAACGAAGCATTTTTATACTGACTTTATACTAAAATTAATTTAAAGTTTTTTTTTGGCTTAGAAGCTTATAGGAAAATAATTTAACATAACTTATGATTATTATTTTAAAATTTTACTAGTTTTAAATTTTTATTTAATTATGTTATTTAATAAGTTTTTAATTTTATCTTTATTCACAATATTTTTCTGCATGAAAATTTTAATTTTTGAATTGGCCGTTCTTTATACATACAAACATAACTTTTACTTACGGATTCTCTCTTAATGTAAGAGTCTTATTTAACCTTTCATTTCCAGATTCAGAAAATCATATATTTTTTCAAAATTTGGCAATCATTTTGCCTTGACATATTTTCTTTTTAATCTCCAAAGTTTAAGAAAATTGCTGCTAGTAATTTTGAAAAATTTGTCTAATGCTTAAAATAATTTAATTTTTGTAATTTAAAATAATTTTCTATTTTTTTTTTTAATTTTAGGTGAATTGTTACTTTCATAATTAATTTTTGTATTTTGTTTTGAATTTGTAAATTTTTGTATTTTTTTGAATTCATTATTACAAAAGAAATACTTTTTTTTTTAATTTTTACCAGAAGTCTAATTGTTTAATTTTTTTACAATTAACATTATTTCTTACATTGTTTTTATTTCTGGAAATACTTTTTTTTTAATTCGAAATTAAGAAGAAAATATTTTTTTTTTAGAATTTTTATCTGATGTTGAATTTTTTAAGTTTTAAATATTTTTTGAAAATTTTGCTTTTATAAATATTCCGTATTTTTTTCTTGTAAGTTGTTTATAGCTATACAAGTAAATTACAAATATTGAATACTCTTAGAAAAAGAAGCGAATTTTCTTATTTTTTTAGACCAAATAGATTTAAAAAAATAGCTTTTTGTTATATGTATTACTATTATTTTATATAATTTTTAATAATAGTAAAAAAAAAATATTTTGCAGTTTTTTCTTTAAAATTTTATTTTTTTATAAATTAGCTATATTAACCTTGAGTAATTTAGGAAATATTTATATTAAATAATTTTTTGGAATAGAATTTTTTAAACACATTTTTTAGAACTTAAATTTTTTTAAGACAGGGAAATATTTTTTGCCTATTTATTTTTTATTGTAGGAGTTTTATATATATATTATATGCATGTTATACATAAAAAGAATCCAAATTTTAATGTTTAAAGAATGGTTATATTTATTTTGGTTAGGTTAGGTTAATCTGGTAGGCCAATAAGCCACGTATATGTAGGTCCTTTGTGATACAAGTGTGGAGTTCAGTTGCTAGATCTCAGTGGAGTAGTCATCCTTTAGGATACCTGCGCTTGACGCGAATTTTAACCGACTTTGCGGCCTCACTATTGATACCTTCTCCAGTATATCATACCGTGGGGGCTCTAGATGCTTACAGTGTAGTCTTGACAATGCGGGACAAGTGCACAAGATATTCTCCATTGTTTTTTTGGTTCCCAGCTATAGACATTTTCTGCAGTCTTCTCGATCTGTCAGCCCCATCCTGCGGGAGTGTGTCGCCACCAGACAGTGACCAATTAGTATTCCGATCATGTTCCTACAGTCACTTCTATCGATTGCCAATAACAATTTGTGTACTTTCGATCTACAGTTTTGCACATGATTTTTGCAGTTTTGCACCTAGGTAGCTCGTTCCTTCAGGTTTTGATTTTCTTTATCAAGCTTCTGTCGAGATCGCCTTATATACAACGTATGGGTTTCCCACTGTTGATGACGTTTTCGGATGTTAGCCGCACATCATTTTTGGCAATCTCCACTATTTTATTGACACCGATGCCTTTGTGGCCTTGTGGCCCAGTAGAAGTGAAGTTACTTGCTTCTGGTAACACTATCCAGGTGCACAGCGCAGCGAGCCTCTGAGCCCTTTTCATTGGCTTTCGGTAGGTGGCTTAAGGTACTTTAAAAACGTAAAATTAAAAGTATTTTAAACCAGTTAAAATAATTATTTCAATCACTGTCAAAGTGTAAATTTATGTATACTGAAAAATAGAAAAAATGTAGCCCACCTCCTTACATAATTTCCAATTGCTTTTCGTAATTGCAGAACTTTGCATTTGCAATTCAGTTTTGTAGAAAACAGACGTTTCTACATTTATTATTAATATTTATTTATGGAAGGTACAGATTTTATTAAAAGTTTAACACGCGACCCAACTCCATACATTAGCTCGGACAAATCGAAAACAGTTTAATTGCCATGTGTTTTAAATTTAAATGAACTGTATCTTTTAATCAAAAACACATTTAAGCGCGCAAATTTAATGACATTGTTGCAAGTGAACAACTTAAGTATGCATAATGCAAATATTAATTATTTAAATTCTAGGAATAAATTAAAATTTTGCGAATCACCTCCAAGGGTTTTACAACCAAACCACTAATTATCATATATTTCCTATAACTAATTGAGAGCTATTAGTGTTATAACAAGTTTTCACTAAGTGCTCAGCTTTAGTTAACACTTCAAAGATACTTTTTTTTTGCTAATCGAGAATAAGTGGAAATATATTTAACAATTTATTTAGAAAATAATAACTTTAATAATTTAAGCTTTTTTTCCATATCGTATTAACTTTTTATACACTCGTCTAACTGCAAACATTGTTAATATTTTAATAATGTTGCAAATTTGCGAAAATGATGTGCTAAACTCTCTAATTAAGAGGCAATTAACATCTTGTCACTTTTTATTAGCAGTGAATGTATTGCAAATTGTTGAGCATTTAGCAAGTCGAGCGTGGGAATTTAACACGTTTTTGGCAATAAATGTTGATGAAAAAAATTTGTTAATAAAAAATAAGCGCCAAACAATTAATGCCGGAACGATTCATAAAAAGGACTGTAGTTGTAGAACACTTATAACGGGTGATCCAAGTAGAGGTACTTTTTTCAGCAATCGTTTTTTGACAGATCACGCGTGAGTCGTATCGAGGTATCATGTTATGTTTGTTTAGTACAAGTATTGTTTGACATTTCATCATGGAAGGACTTATGCCTTAACATCATTTACGAATCGTTAAACTTTATTACTAAAATTCACGTTCCGTCAAGAATGTGTTTCGCGTGTTCCGTTCAGCTTATGGCCAACATAATCGGCCTGCTGAGCGTACTGTTCGCAACACCATAACACATCTTGAGAACCAGCATTCATTATTGGATAAAATTCGTCCAGAAGGCAGTGAAGAAAATATGTATATGTAACAGACGTAGCTGAGAGTGTCCACGAAGACTGCGGAGCGTCGATTCGGCACCGTTCGCAGCAACTTGGACTGACGTATGGAACGACTTGGCGCATTTTACGTCGAGATCTTACTTGTTCCAAGCGACATCGCTTCTCTCCGGGCTCTTGAATAGTTCCAACGTTTTCGAGCCAAATTTTGTTCAGAGATGAAGTAGATAATTTCACGTTTCAGGTCGGTCGATTGGTCAAAGAACTTGACCAAGGTTAGGTTAGGTTAGGTTAATTGGCTTACAGTCCTTTTTGAAGCCAGCCGAAAAACTACGGTAGTTGGATATCAGCTGTCGGCAAAAGCGTCCGGATCCTATCACAAATCTGCTTAGGTGTATTTAGCGTATTTCTATTTCTGCTATATCACTTGGATGTATAAAAGAATAGCCTTGAGATCCTAGGTGTTTTGCCTTGATCTAGCGTGCAAATAATGAAAGTTGAGAAGGTGCTATCTTGTTTGCTTCCAAACCTATCCTTGGGCCAGAAGGACATTGCTGGTCGTTGACTAACGCTAGCTGAGGTGGTCTGAGTTCTAACAGTTCAGTTTTGAACTACAGTATTTTTCCAGTTATTGAGTACAATGCCGATGCTAGAGATAAGGCGTAAAGACAACTTTTCACTCCCTACTATCGAAGTGGGTAGTCACTACTCTGAAGCTACTCTGAAGGTGACTGCGCTCCAGAGAAGTAGATCTATTGCTACCTTTATGTCAGTAACCTCCGCTTGGAATCTGCTGCAGTGGTCAGAAGGCCTAAAACTAGAGCTGATGGAAAGTTTCGGACAGTATACTCCTCCACCCACCATCGCTGCAAGCTTTGATACATATTTCAAAAAGCTCACTATCCCTCTCCTCCACCATGCCTTACTCGAAGGTAAGAGGTTTTCCAAGTATTTTGGAATAAAATTAAAGTATGTGAGGATTTTTGAGTGACCAGGCTCTGTCATCTAACTAATCAGATTCTCTGATCTATCTTTGGTGAAAACCCCAGCTTTTTCCAATGGCTCCTCTGAAGCAATGCCTTCCGCTTTTGCTTGATGTTGTGTTTCCACAAAAGTGTCTTCTCTAGGATGAGTTTTATGTACTTAACTCTGGCAGCAGGCCGAGACGCGTTATTCCCCTTGTTAGTGCAATTCTGGGACTCGAACTAGGTTGAAATATTTTATTTTCTCCTGAAAAATACATTACAGGTATATCAGTAAAATCTAAATTTTACATTTGTATAATTTTTGTTCTTCTCCTCTCACCTACCTTTTTTCATAACTCTACTATAAGCCTGGTGTAAAGACTGGCGCGGTATTAAAACCAAGAACATTTCTTGGTATGCACGATTCAACTTTAATGGGAATATTTAATCAAATTTCTTGAATAAAATACTACATTGCAACCTATAATAACTGTAGTCACATAAATCTATTGAATGATCACTTATTACAGGTAACTGAGATTAAGAACTTATAGTATATGATACGTATATATTCAGTTAATATTTATCTTATTTATTTTTCTTTACCCACATTGCATAATCCGAGTTGATTTCAAGGCTGTTTACTACAAAATTAGAAAATAGATAGAAGAAGAGAACTACTTCTTAGCCAACTTCTCTTACTTTCTGCTTCTTTTAAGACCGACTCCCTTAAAAGACACTTGAATCAAAAATGTCGACCCAAGAAAATTGTTAAAATAAAAAGTGCTTGCTTGAGGAACTTAAAATCAACGATCAATAACTGTTTGCACTCTCTCTCTATAATCTTTTATATACATCTTTTACTTGTTTTTGATAGCTGAGTTTTTTTTTTTTTTTGGAAGCTACTATACATATATGCAATAGTTATCCGATCTGAACAATTTGTTTGAAGATTTTATCGTCGATTTAGAAATCGTGTTCAGGATATAAAAAAGGGAACTCAGATTACACTCTGTTACATTCTCTATTCGCTCTACCACACTCTATGATGATATTGCCAAGCACCTAGTTGAGGGTATCTTATTAGTAGTCATCTAAATGGGTAATTAGAAGTACTCTATGTGGTCCTACTCTAGAACTTCGTAACGGTAACTGAACCACATATTTAATTTGCATCGTGATTAATTCTAATTTTTTACTTTTTTAACTTGAATAAACAGTTCTAGCCCTCTAATTAGACATATATCCAATCAAACAGCTAATGCTCTATATTTTAATTGCGCCTACAAGTTTTAAATATTAATTGTT
Organism: Bactrocera dorsalis; assembly: GCF_023373825.1. Lineage (NCBI taxonomy): Eukaryota > Metazoa > Arthropoda > Insecta > Diptera > Tephritidae > Bactrocera > Bactrocera dorsalis. The sequence continues at coordinate 45,489,153 of NC_064307.1, forward strand.
TAAGATGCAAATTAATGAAAATTAACATGCAACTCATAACCTGGTCCTTGAAACGTGACACAAATAAAGTTTCTTGAGAAACGCTTATCAACATCTGTCATGATAGCAACGTTTAAATTGCAATTTTATTGTCATCTTCATTCAACAAGTGATTCGCTCTCAATTCCATACACATATTTACTCTCACATGCCGCTCATTACATTCCCAGCGCCCTTTGCTTATTTAATTGATTCAATCGAGGTCCGATCGAGCAAAACCGCTTCGTCTATTTACATACAACATTTTGCCGGCCCTGCTACTCGTTTGTGGAAGCTATTGATTTTGTTGTTGGCTTTGAGGATGATGGCGCTTTCGGCGCGTATTGTCATTGAGTACGCGTGCACGTGTTTCTTTATAATTGTTGTTGTCTTCACACTTTCTTGTTTTAACCGGTTCACGCCGGTAGATCCGCCGGCATCCGGACGTTAACCAGTTAAATTTGCTTAAATCTCGATGAGCAGTTATTGATTAGTTTTGCGCAGAAGCCAGTCTCGGTCTTTCAACGAGCTGAAACACTTACAATTACTACTTGGGATATGGGCTGCTTGCTGGGTTTGCTTTTCACAGTTATATTACAAGCTTACAACTGTAGCCAATAGTAAGATAAATTTATTAAGATGTGTGCTCAGTCATTTAGATTTATTGCTCATAAAGCGGGTGGTGAACGTCATAATATTATTATTTATGCTAATAGGATTAAGTAATGTTTTGAAGAGTGTAAATCTATTCGTAAACAACTTCGATGTCATAACAATGTAATGTACTATGTAACTTCAGTCTACTGCAAATTATGACATTAGGACTGAACGATTTTCAAACTACAGAGAGGTTAAGAAGTCGTTCATATCTATCTAATTAGGGTTAAATCTTACTGCCTTTTGGATAGTATTTAGATCCGCTTTTGAGAGCACGCGCTCTTCTAGATACTGTAGAGATTTTTACTGAATTTTCGTGAACAGAAGCTACATACTATAAATCAATGAATGAGTTCACAATTGAACAGAGCTTGATTGAGGATTAACACTCATAGGTGTATTATTTTGAAGCTATGAGAGAGTGTATAGCCTCTGATTGCTTTGGAAGAGATGAATTTATGGTAATAGCAAAGTTTTTTTGGCCGACTTACTAAGGAGACTTAGGCAAACTAAACTAAATGCATTTTGGAGCCGAAAATAGTTCGGCTATGTGCAATGTGAAGTTACATTTTACTAAAACCGATACTATTTTAATATTTTGGGAAGTTTTTCTTGTACTTTCTTTATGTTCTCTTCTGACAATATGTTACTTAAGTTAGATGTTTCCAAGCCACACGAAAAATATTAATAATTTCGGGTTAAATTGTGTTTACGATTGTGTTTGGGATAGGCCGGTGAGTTGTCATCTGCATTACACTCGAAGACGTATTTTTCTAAAAAATTCTTTGGATTCTATTTACTTCATTACTCTATAAAAAGATTTTAAATCAGTAGAAAGCATATTAATGATCGTATTTTCTCGATATGGTTACCAGATTTTTCGGGATACCGAAATTTTTTTCAAAGTTGTTGCTCTAGTGTTTGGCCGAAATTTATATAGTACTAAATAATATCTCTTTAAATGTTTATAAACTTCATGGTTTGGTTGATTGAACCAATTGGTTCTCAGTCTATAACACGAATTCCTGAAGGGCAAATCCTATCGGCGTGAGTCAGAAATACCTTTGATTTGTCAACTATTTGTATGGTGTCTATCAGTAATTTCAGGAGAAGCTTAGTCATACAATTTAGAGAATCTTCGCAAATAACGAAAAATATCGGGATCCCGAAATTTTCTCGAAATTGAAGTTTAAGTTTTTTGTGAAATATTAGAAATTTCAGGAGAATCTTAGTCATACAATTTAGAGAAATCCAGAAATTTTCCCGAAATTGAAGCTCAAGCCTTTTGTGAAATATTTCTGAAGTATATCAAGCAATAATTAAATTTTAAATATTTTCGATATTCATGATTGGTTTATATGCATTCGGCAGAATTCTTCGTTTTGAGTCCAATACGCCTTTGGTTAGTAAACTTACTTAACAGAAATTTTCGCAGAAGCTTCGAAACACCTAAAAGCTAAAATCTCCCATATCATTTTTATTTAAAAAATTTTATAAATGCCAAAAATTTTAGGAATTTTGTAATTTTACAAATCCCGAAATTTAATTAATTACTTTACGCAATTGACCAATTTTCCAAACAGTATAACATTATTATATATGAATGTTTAATAAATACCGAAAGTTTTCGGGATATTGAAAATATATTTCGTGAATCCCGAAATGAAATTCGTAATATAAAACGAAATCGAATAAATTATTTTTCGCATATTATCAATTTTCACAAAAGCTTCTTTAAACACATATCAATTTGAAAATACTTATATTAATATAATTTAAAAAAATTTAAAAAATACCGAAAAAAAATTTCACGAGTCCCGAAATCCCGAAACTTGTAATGTAATACGAAATCGTATGAATTACACTTAGAACATTTACACTTTCTTCATTGTCAATGGCAATTTTCCTATTGATCTTGACTCTTTCAGAGCCAAATACAAACAGCTCTTAATTAAGTAATGACAAAGCGTAGTTTCTAAGCGTAAGTTTCCGTCATGCCACATACTTGTGCGTCTTAATAAATACATAAATGGCATAGTGTCAACATTACTACACAATTGTGTCATAAATAAATTATTACTTATTTACGAAGACCCACACTTCCAGCAATCCAATGATATTTTATTGATTTTATACAAAATTTTTTAATTGCAGATTGTTAACTAATTGTAAACTCATCATAAATTTGCAACGGAGATGTAAATAACTCGCCCCCGCCAATAAAAGAAATTAATTGAAAGCGAACAGTTTCCAGAAAAAAAGCGAAGTTCACTCTAACATACGAACACACATATACCACGAGTATTATAAAACTATATTCAGAATACGCACGAACAAGTTCCTGATATCAAAAAAAAACATAAAAATTTCAAAAAAAAATTCAAAATGTCTCCAGTAATGGCCACTTTGCTGAAACTCTTGTTCCTTTGCGCCTTAGCGCATAGCAGCAACTCGTTGGCAGTGCCCGATAATAATGCTCAAAGGTATCAACAACCTCCGACGATCAGTTCCACCGTCGCTGAGAAAGTAGTGAAACCATCTCCACCATATTTACTCGTGCGTGGCGATTCCACATTTGCGCCGTCAGATGACGCGCACTCCGCTTTGGATACAACTGACTCGGCAGAAAGGCACAACTTCGATGCGGCCGCGCAAATATTATTGGCAATGTACAACGAGCAAATAAGCGGGACCGAGAGCGTTGAGGGAATGGAGCAATGCAATGATCCCTCACATAAAGCAGCTTTCTCCGGTTACGATTATACAATACTGCTCTCTATGTTGATTATATCGCTGGGTATTGGCGTTTTTTATGGCTTCTTCCACAAGTCGGGAAGCTCATCGGAGGATTTTTTACTCGGCTCCGGTATGTCTATCTTTCCGGTTACCCTAAGTTTAACTACAAGTTTTATCACGGCCATCGAATTGTTGGGCAATCCATCGGAGATGTACCTACAGGGCACGCAATTTGTGTTGATTGGTGAGTGCTGTTGAAGACTATCTCAAGGCACTAAAAGTAACTGTAAAATTTTGTTTACTCTTACCCTTAGTTATTCCAATGATTATGGTCATACCGGTTGCTGTTAAGATATTCTATCCGATATATTTCAAAATGGAACTGACGAGCTGCTATGAATATCTGGGTATACGTTTTGGAAAGGAGATACGAATTTTGGGAGCCGTTTTGTATGTCATACAGGTAAGGGTCAAAGTTTTTTGGTTGATTTCATTAGATCTCATGTTTCATAGTATATGGAGACCAAAAAAGAACACAAACTTAAAACAATGGATATTGGACTTAGTAGTAACCTCAAAACGGTTTAGTTCTTAAGTTACTATTGTCGGTATAGTACAGGTATATTCTAAACCATGTAATTTTATCTGGAGCCAATTTAAGATTATAGAGTTAACATTTTTATCAAGAACCGAGGGAGTGGTAACAGGGATCTTTGTATGATCTTTAGGTATGGTAGAGGACGGTGTCTTATCCAAAGATTTTTAGAATAATCTATAAGAGAATTTGTTTCATTTTTCTTTTGCTCTTATAACAGTTAACTTTTACTGATCCAAAAGGCCTCTGCTTAACCTTATGAACTTAGTAACGTCACTGGAATATTGATTTTGGTTTCGAAACCGAAAGAAATTTCATAGTTTCGTATCTTTAGTAATGGTTTTCAGTTTTGCCCTAAATTTTGCTCCTGATATTATCAAAACAAGCACGTTTGATGTCGTATTCATTTAAAATTTCTTTGCTTCCTCCACAGATGTGTTTTTATACCGCCGTAGCAGTGCTGGCACCAGCAATCGCACTCTCTAAAGCCACCGGCTTAAATACAAAAGTTGCTGTGATTCTTATTTACTTAGTCTGTGTGTTCTACTCCTCTCAGGGCGGCATGAAGGCGGTGGTAATTGCCGATACTTTTCAGGTATGAGCTCAGCACATGTTCTATTATTTTATTGATATTAAATATAAATATTTTATGAATCAAATTGTAGGCTGTTGTTTTGGCCGTTTCCTTGGTGCTAGTCATTGCTTTGGGTAGTTATTATAGCGGTAATGCTATTGAGATATTCAACACGGCAGCCGATCGTCATCGTCTGGAGTTTTTCAAGTAAGCGGCACGCGATCAATCAATTACAAGTATAAAAGTTAACTGTTTTATTACATTCTTACAGCTTTGATTTCGATCCGACGACGCGTCATACAGTTTGGTCCGTGGTTATCGGTGGTTTCTTCTATTGGACCTCCTTATTCTGTACCAATCAGGCATCGGTGCAGAAGTGTATGTCGTTGAAATCGCTAAAGTTGGCAAAAGTGGCCTTGGGTTTTGCTATACTTGGACTCGTTATTGTTTTCCTCATGAACTTCTACACCGGTCTGATGATCTTTAACCATTACGCTGACTGTGATCCACTAAACGCTGGCCGTATCACCGCGTCCGATCAATTATTGCCCTACTATATAATTAGCACCTACGAACATATCTACACGATAGCTGGTATTTTTGTTGCGGGCATCTTTGCGGCCAGCTTGGGCACTGTGGCGTCCGCCTTGAATTCGCTATCTGCAGTGACCTGTGAAGATCTGCTCGTGAATGGCATGAATATTAAAATCACACCAGACAAGGGTGCACTCTACGCCAAATGGATGTCCTTGGGTTATGGCATATTATCCTTCGGTTTGGTTTTCATCGTTGAGAAGTTGGGTGGTGTGCTGCAGGCGACGCTAACGTTGAACGGCCTCATCGGTGGCGTCACTTTGGGCCTCTTCGTGCTCGGCATTGCTTTTAAACGCGCCAATACAAGGGGTGCTTTCTATGGTGGCTTGCTCTCGTTGGCCATCGTCATTTTCATCGGTGTGATGGCGCAAATTGTCAACGTGGATCCGGTTGAACTACCCTTGTCGGTCGCGCATTGCGACTGCCAAGTGAATGCCACGTCTGTGCTTTTGCCGACAACTGTGGAGGCGGTGCCACTAACCGGATTTAGGTAATTAATTTTGTAATTCAATGAGATTATTTGCTTTTTATGTAATATTTTTTTCGAAACCTTTAGCTCCTGGCCTATCTTTAAGCTCAGCTACATGTGGTACTCGATGATAGGCACTTTGCTCACAATATTTCTGGGTTTGCTCATCTCGCTTATTGTTGCCGCAGTGCAACGGCATAATGTGTTGAAGATAAGCTCTACGCGCGAGGAGCACGTTTGTAGCAAACCAGAGACCCCACCACAATTCAGCACCGAGATCAAAGTGATCGCCAAGTCGGAGCCTACAGCCGTCGAGAAGCCGGAGGGACATGTAAATCTGGCCATACGTTTGGACGACGAATGAATGGTGTAAACAAAAAAACCCGATTTTTCGGGAACTGCGACCTAGAGGCTTATGTAACTTGGCAACCTTACATTGACAAAAGATTTGTGCGCTGTACGTTACAACAACGTTGCAATATGTACAAATTATTCTCAACAGACTTACCACATTGCAACTAAGTACTTGTTATTAATTAATAATAATCTATATATGCTTCAGTTTTTAAATGATTACAATGCAAAATGTAACAATTAAATACAACCAGTCATTAATTTAGTATAAAGAAAGTATATTCAAATATATATGTATATATATACATAAGTATGTAGAGAGGTAATATTTAGAAATTAGTGTAAGTCCAAAGACAAAACGAATTCAGACAAAAGTGATAAATGTAATTGATCGTTGCACAAAACAAAGAATTGGTTAAAGTACAAAGTAATTATTAATTTTTATGGTATTCTTCCAAATAGACTTCAATATACGCTATATTGTATTTGTTTTCTATTTATAGTCACAAACAAACAATGAAAAAACGAATGTTATTTCGCAAATAACTGTAAATAACTGTAAATATGAATGCAACCGTGCGTGGCACCATCATTGATCCTGTTAACTATTTGTTTACGCTTTGCTCAAATATCTACAATTACTTGAAATGACATTAATTACAATCTCTGATAAGAAATGCTGTGTGCGAATTGTTTTTTTTTATTAAATCTGTATATTCATATAGACATACAAACATACATATAAATATATACCGACACATAAATGTAAAAATGTACAAAATAATAGCTGTAATGAAAAAATGAATAAATTATTATATAATATAGAAAACATTTGTTTATGTCACACTCATTCATTGAGCTTTTGTTGTGGCACATGCGAGTAGTATTTTTAGTTAGGCTTCGTGCGTGATGCATTAATTTAAGTATATTTAAATTGAAAACAAGTAAGAACTCGTTCGATAATGACAAATTGCACCGAGCTTGTAAACTTTGTCTTCGAAAATATTAATTCACACTCAAGAGTAGTTTAACGCTTTTTGTCTACATTGGGACAAGCCCCAAATTGTAAATAAAACGTAAAATATTTAATTATTCATCAATATTTGTTTTGCAGCTTTCAAACTAATCCTCCTCAGATGATTGTACACTTATGATAAAGACTTTTCCAGTCCTCGAAATACCTTTTGTAAACAGTTTTTGGGATGGCCCTCAGCTCCTTCAGCGAATTTTGTTTTATCTGTTCGATCAAATGCAAACGCGTTCCACGGAGCGACATTTCAATTTGGGGAACAAGAAAAAATCACACGTAGCCAAATCTGGTGAATACGATGGTTGATCGATTTAAATGCAGTCACAATCGTTGCTCGATGCGATGGTGCATTATCGTTGTGTAAAATCGTGGCCGTTTTCTGCGTACATACATATGTATGTTTCACCCAAACACCTCAATCCAATCAAATAGAGCTCCTTATTGATCGTCTGTTCTTCTAGAACAAATTCATGATGCACCAAACCACGAATATCGAAAAAGACAAAGAGCATCACCTTGATTTTCGAGCGGCTTTGGCGTGATTTTTTCGGTTTCGGCTTTTTTTCCCTCCATTCCGATGATTGTTAACTTGTTTGCACGTCAAACTCATAAACCCGTGTTTCACGGCAGTTATAATGCTCTCCATGAATGTGGAATCAATCAAGTCCAAAAAGACCTTTTTACGGTAGTTTTTTTGAAGAAATGTCAGTTTTATGGGGACGAATCGAGAAAGAACGTGTCTCATACCCAAAATTTCCATCAAAATAATTTGAAAGGACTTGTGAGAGATGTCGAGCTCCCTGACCATCTCTCAAATACTTGCCTGACGATTTTCATCAGTTGAAGAGGTCGAAGGTCGTCTAGAACAAGGAATGTCTTAAACGATTTCTCGACAGTCTTTGAAGGCTTCTGTTTTTGATAAAATTGAATCACCCTAAGTCTTTTCCAATATTCACAATCATTTCGCACACGAAATTCAGTTAGAATATAAAATTTGAGACAAATTCTTTGTTCGATATTTTTATCCATTGTAAAAATCACAACGCACTACTGAGATGTACCGAATTAAGCACCTGCTGTAAACAAACTGGTTGACAAAGTGACCGCAAACGACCTCTACGCATATGTCAATGCAGTCAAATTCTGACATAAACAGGCAATTCATCAAGTTCTTGTCTTCTTCGCTAATTTCAATAATTTTTTGGCAAAATTCCAGGCGATTATTAAAACCTAGAGGGTTAAACCGGCTTGTTGTACGGACACAGGTTTAGGTCATCATTAATGATCTGTTGTAATGACCGTCTGCTAACTTTAAGTTGCGAGTCCTCTTGGATTTGTCTGAATAGATAATGCAACGCGATGGTTTCATGAACACGAACATACGGATCTCCATGATACGGTCTTCATGCGATACTTCCAGATTCGGTAAACATGTTTACCAACCTCAAAATTGCCTACCTACTCGGGGGGAAGGCCGCCAAATTCCATCTGAATTCCATTTGGACGACAATGTCGGACTGCAAACCATGGTACTTAACATCAGCTCTTGTTGTAGCGATGATACGCATAGGGAAGTTATGTCGTCGTGAAGCTACTACCACAGCAGACAGTGAAACGGTTTTTTACTCGACTTGCACTCGTACTCTTTGGGACCGCTCATCAGCAACTGTGGTACGAAATTTCAATACACGTATAGCCACAAGTGAAACCATTGGTTTTCGTAAAGGTCGGAAGAAAAGTTGGTACGACGAGGACCGTCGTGTCGCAGTGGAGAGAAAGCAGACAGCCTCCCTCGCAATGTTGCGATCGCCCACAACACGAGCGGGGTAGGATAAATACTGAGAATTGAAGAAGCTAGTCGATAGGGGCCAATGCTCGAAAATTCTACAAAAACATGCGGCAACTAACAGAAGATTACGGCGGCGAAGAACTGATAAGGTGCAGGTACCATCTTTTTCGTAGATTAAGGTCGGACGAAAGCATGCCCGACGATTGGAATTTAAGTGTGCTCTGTGCAATTCAAAATGGGGAACCCACAATCTACGCCAACTACCATGGCAAAAGCCTCCTCAATATCGCAGATAAGATTCTAACGAGCGTATTGTGTCAACACCGTCAACAAACTGATGGAACCTTATTAGAGTGGATTTAGGCCTGGAAAATCAACAACTGACCAAATTTTGGAAAATACCCTTAAAAATTGGATCGACATACACACCGTCTTTGTCGATTTCTTTTGACCGCTTGAATAGGAGTTGCTTTTATGCCGCGATGTCTGAATTTAGTTTCCCCGCAAAATTAATACGGCTGTGAAAACACCAAAGCCTCCGTCAAGATCGGGAAGGACCTCTCCGACCCTTTCGATACCAAGCGAGGTTTCAGACAATGGAACTCTCTACCGTGTGACTACTTCAACCTATTGCTCGAGAAAATAAGCGCTGGAGCGCTTCTGGCGCAAGCCGATGATATTGATAAAATTGGCTTCAACGAGCTCGGCGTTAATTCTGCTTTCCTCAGAAAGTATAATGAAAGGAAGCGTATAGGTCTGGTTCCGAATGAGGATCATACATAATATCTCCTGTCATGAAACAAACAGTCATCGCATTCCAACTTAGCTCACACACCTCTGTTGGCAGTCATAACTTCGAAGACGTAGATAATTTCGTCTATCTTTTAGAACCAGTATCAACATCAACAACAATAACAGCCTTGAAACAACAAGTGCTACATTGGACTGAGTAGTAGAAAAGTAGAGTCCTCTCTCGCCGAACAAAGGCCAAACTTAACAAGTTACTGGGTGTTAGATGAAATGTTTCTGCCCTAAGGAATCGATATCTGGGGTAATGTTATGTAGTATACGTTGTCGAAAGCCGGACTCTTAATAATTTAAGATCAATTCAGACTATAGTGTAGACTACCTATAGCAATTCAAATTTTATAGCAAAATTTAAACTAATTGAGTGGTGATAACCTAGAGAACAAACTAGTAGTTGACTAGATTGTGTACTACGCCATTGTATTACTGGGTTATTGTAACCTTAACTCTACTTTAAATTAACGCAGCATACTTTTAGGCATAAAATTAGATGGTCCGCTTCTATTTGCGACAGTACAAAGAACTAACTACTAATTGGAGATTATTATTTTATTATGATAACAAAGAATTGTGCCTCAAAACTTCGATAGTTGCTTGAGAGAGAGTTTTCATATATATATTTTAAGTCTGTCTCCCATGCAGAGTATGACTTAAGGATAGCTTTAAGTTAACAGTTGATAAGTTTGAAGAAACGCTTAGCATAGCTTGAATATTTCCAATTGTGTCTCACAGCTTCTCAACGGAAAACGCTTTCTCTTTCAAGTATTTGAACATTTCCTGCTATAAATAACATTTTTTATTCTTATTTTATTTTAATTTTTATTTAATTTTACGTTTATTTGTAATTTAAATTCGAAAGTATACTTATTTACAATTTTTTAGAGATTTCTGAACTCACACTGGATAATACAAATTAACATATTTTTTTTTTTATTTTTAAAATAGTTGCATTTTTTAAATAAATCCCATAATATTACAATTACACATACAATATTTTACATGTTTCGAAAACCGAGTTTTTTAATATAAATTATTTGAATATATACACGCGAATATATATAAATAATTATGTATATTTATCACCATGTTCGCCATTTAATGCGGTCACGTTACACTGATCTCTTCGTCGCTGTCCGAATTTGAGTCATCGTAGTCGTCGTAGTACATCTTCATGAATTCGGGATTTTGGAAGGGCGGCATCGTGTGCGCGTTGATGTGGGAATGCGTCGAAGTCGTTATAGGCGAACCCGGTAAGTGCACACCATTGCTGGTGCTCGTGTGCTGGTGGTGGTTGTGTGACGACTGCATATGTGGACTCAAAGCCTCACTCATGAAAAGGCCACCGGTATGTGCGGCCGAGTGCAGTTGTAAAGCATGTTGCTCGTTGCCGCCAGCGACAGCCACAGCGCCTGCCAGATTCAGCATGTTGATGCGCCGTTGTTTCGCTTCGTTGATGGTCGATTCCAATTTGAATTTGAGATCTGCGGCGGCCAAATGTTTTTGCATTTCCGCATTGATTTTCGCCTGAAACTCGGCGCTGGACAACGGTGGAATGCCTACACTGCCACCAACACCACTACCACCGTTACCGCAAGCACCAAGCACCATGCCAGCAGTGGTATGAGGTGGTGAGGAAGCGGCCGATGAGGAGGCGTTCGATGATTGATCATTCAGATTGGCATTGAGTTTGGCGGCGACGGTCAGCAAGGGTGGCGGCGAACTCATTTGCATACTCGGCGCCGAACTGAAGGCGACCGCGGCAGCAGCGGCGGCCACAGCTACACTGTTGGGTATATGATGCATCAGCGGTGGCGAATGCAATGCAGCAGCACTAGCGGTGGGCGTGCCGGTCGGCGATTGCATGGACTTGGGTGTGGTTGCACCGTTATGTGTTGGTGTGTCAGCATTGGCGCGCTCCTCCTTCGGCTGTGGTGAGAGACTGTTTGCAGGCGGTGATGGAGGCGTCGGTGACAGCGGTGAGATGGGTCGATCACATTTCGCATCGGACAAATCGGGATTGGGATTGTTCTTGTTGGGCAATGTCTGATCACGTGAACCACCGCTAGCGAGCAGCTCGCGCTCTTTGGAGTTGCGCCATTTCATGCGGCGGTTTTGAAACCAAATTTTTACCTAGAAAAAGATGAAAGAAAATTGTTCGGATTAGACAAGTTTCCTTGATTAGTTGGACATGGGTACGAAAAGAATATGTATTTCAGAGGGAAGATTAATAAGTGACATGAAATAATCAAAATGTATGTCACGTTGGCTCAAACAGAAACTAAAACTGTCATTAACAGGCCAAAACTCTAACAAAATCTAACCGTTTCAGTATGTGGAGGTTGGAGATTTAAAGCATTGATACAATGAACATTTTAAAAGAACTTACACTGTAAAAAATGTCTAGTTATTTTCTGAAGCTTTACTATTTTTCAAAATGGTGTTGAAAACTGCATTGCACTTCTAAATTAGTTCGATTATTGGGATTTGAAAGAGGTAATTGTATAAATTATAAACAATATTGAATAAATGAACGTGTCAAAATAAAACAAAGTTATTCAGATTTAACGTAAGGGATCATCAAACATTGCTAGCCGAGCTATTCAACCACGGCGGTGATAATACCATGGATCAGGTTCTACAATTGACGAGATATTCACCATGCGGCAAGTCTTGGAAAAGACCCGTGACCCCACACCAACTCTTCGTCGATTTTAAAGCTGCAATACGAGAAGGAGATGCCTCTATACCGCTATGTGTGAAGTAACTAATATACAGTCGTGAGCAATACCAAAAGCTCTGTCAGGATCGGAAAGGACTTCTCCGAGCCATTCGATACCAAACGAGGTTCCAGGCAAAGCGACTCCCTTTCGTGGGACTCCTTCAATCTACTCTTCGAGAAAATAATTCAAGCTACAGAACTAAATAGAGAAAGTACCATCTTCTATAATAGTGTACAGCTTCTGGCGTACGGCGATGATATTGATCTCATTATTCTCAACAACCTTGCCGAAGTCGTAGATAATTTCGTCTATCTTGGAATCAGTATCAACACCAACAATATGTCAGCCTAAAAATAGCGCAGAATAACTCTCGACAATAGGCGTTACTTCGGACTGAGTAGGCAATTGAGAAGGAAAGTCCTCTCTCGAAGAACAAAAACCAAACTCTATAAGTCACTTATTATTCCTGTCCTGCTATATGATGCAGAAGAATGGACTATGACAACATCTGATGAGTCGACGTTACGAGTTTTCGAGAGAAAAGTTCTGCGGAATAATTATTCTGTGGATCGATGAGCTGTATGAGATATACCGCGACATTGACATAGTTCAGTTAAAAGACAGCAGCTACGCTGGCTAGGTCATGTTGTCCGAATGGACGAAAACATTTCAGCTCTGAAAGTTTTCGACAAAGTACCCGCCGTGGAAGAGTCGATGTCAAAGTCACAATGAGTTCCAGGGTTTGTGTTTCTATTGTACTATGCTTATTCTGTTTTCAAGATAGGCTTTTAAGCTTTTTAATAACATAGGCAGTCCTACCGTATTCGAGTAAAAAGTGAAGACCCGACCTTATGGCTGAAAAAACGTTTAGTCATTATGGTATATCTGGATGAAGAGCTTACAGAAGGATCTCATAACTACCATTAAGTATCTTGCCAACGTCCAAATTGTTTCAGTTTCGATGAATGTTTTCTGTTGGTAAGTCATATAAATATAAGAGACCTTTAAAATAATTTAATCCTACTTCATCCAGAGGTAGTTTTACCTTAGTCTATTTTGTCTTTCATTCGAAAGTAATACTTGTTTGGAATAAAGATATGAGTATAAGTATTGGATTTGATGTCTGGCATTATTTTGGATGTGTTTGTTGGTTCTAAGATAGCCCTTTGTGCCTTTTTGATAACCTGGTCAACTCGCTTGTATTCAAATTCTTTTCGAGTACTTAGCCGCGCAGGAGCTAAAAACAGCAATTTTGCAGGCGTGGCTGGATCTGGATAGAGGTACACTGCAAAAGTTAATTGACTCGATCCCAGCCAGAATTTTCCAAGTAATTAATAAGAATGGGGGTGCAACTTCGTACTAAGAGCGCAAAATTTGCTAAACTTTTGTGAAAATCTTTTAATTATATATTTTCTCTTCTCTTTCCCAATAAAGAAGTATTTTGAAAAATTCTAAATTCAGTTACTTTTGACAATAACTCTTATGTTAAACCACCAAAAAGCATGTGCGGCTAACCAAAGTTCGCGCACTGTATAAGTATTGGATTTGATGTCTGGCATTATTTTCGATGTGTTTGTTGGTTCCATGATTATTTCTGTCTTTCTGATAACTTGGCCAATTCGCTGGTATTCAAGTAGTTCCTTTCGAGTTCACGACTGAAAGAACGTTCGTGCAGTCCCTATGGTATAACCGAATAAACCGGAAAGTCTAAGCCTGATATAATTTGAACTCGAAATACCTTGAAAACCTAGATAATATTCTAAACTGACTCATCCATTTCTTTCATCGATATTTGTTTTCAGTGCATCCACAGCCTCATGTTCAAGTTTTTGAGTGGCCATCAAATTTGTAAACTTTTCATTGCCGCCGGACACATCAGCGTTCATCCATTCGGCCTGGTCAGCAAAAGAGTTAGGCTGAAGTTAAGTTTTGACATGAGTGAACGATCTGGTTTACTTGTAACATGGCACAAGAGCCAGCAGCAAAGTACTGCGAAAGTTTTCCGTTAACATTGGCTCTGCAACAGCTCCTCATTTATTGGCCCGAGCTTTTATGGCCGCCTGCCACACGCAGACATAAATAAAATTCGTATAAAAAATGCAAATAGAGGAAATTTTATTTCCAGCCAACAAGAATTTATAGAGACATTAAGCTACATCACGGGTTAGAGTTGCCGCAACAATAGCACAACAACAACAATAGCAACAGCAATATAAGTTTAAAACAGTAATTGAATGCATATTTAGAGCGAGCAGCGGCGGGTGGTTGGTGATAGCCTGGCTGCTGGTTGAAGTGTTGCACGCGGCGTCAGCAGCCGCCCGGTGAAACTTTTTCGGCAAACTTGCTTCGGCCGAAGTGTTGCAGCCCTCCCTGACTCGGAAGGGCGTTAAATTTTGTACTTAATGCATGAGTTTCGAGTGCCATATGTTGTTGTGCCTAATCCAGTAATGTTGCTGCTATTTACTTCTGCTCTTGTTGTTCCATTGTAGTACTTAGTGTAGAATCTTAATCGTCTGCATGTGACAAGCGACGAGAGAAAAGGCGGTGACCGTGCTGCCAGAGAACTGTTTTTGAATTATTACTAACGGTAAACAGCCCCAGCCGCCACTCGTGCTCGCATAATTGTGTGGTTGTATGTGTGTGTTGAAATTTTAGGAAGATTGAGTGACGACACGAAATTTAGCGGATAACGGAAAAGTCTAAAGTGCTGGACTTTTTATATGTGTAGGTATATTTAGTTTGCTCGGCGTTCTTTACATTTAATCGGCGTCGGAAGAATTCGTTGGACTTGACAGTAAAATTGAGCGTTATTAAGATGCCATTAAAATTATTTAGTGAAATTTAGTGTTTGAGTTGAATTAAAGACTGGAAAGATATGTGCATTATTGTATTTCTCTGCTCAAAGGGAAGACCTCACCAAATTTTGACCGTCTCCAGAAAGCTGTGGGTGCGTTTTGCCATGTGTTTCCGAGATTTCATTTGTTTCTATAATTTTTGATTTTGCTGTGAACAAGATTTGAACTTGTAATTCCATTAATTCATTTCAATTCAAACTATGGTATAAAAAGAAATATGGAAACCACTTGTCCCATATTACCAAAAATGAATACGAGGGAGAAGGGACATACTCAAAATATTTCCACAATTTATTACGAGTAATACAACTTGAATGTTTGTGCAAAATAATTGTATTTTATTCCATTATGGAGTCACACTCAATAAAGATCAGTTAAAAATTTTAAATTAAAAACGGAAAATCTTTCTAATAGGTTTTGACCCACAACATTAGCCTCGACATGAAGCCGTGACTTGAGATTTAAATATTTTGATCAACGATATTAAGATATCTTACATGTGTACTTTGGTTATATTGCAGTTAAGTGAAATCGCATCATTACCGCTCTGACAAAATTCCGTTAAATGGAAACTCTTTAAAATGCCATAACAACAAACTTACTGAGGAAAAGACTTTCTAGAAATCAGATGATAACCACTACCATCCTTCATAAACCGCCTTTGTTGAAAACCACTAAAGGTGCTATAACTTACTAAATACATACCTCAGAACTATGAAATCTCTCAGCCAAAATTGTAGTTAGGGAATTCATAGGAATCTGAATTTGATGATGGGCATTGCACCGCACATTTTTAGGTGACATAATATACATTAGAAACAACTCAACCAATTTGGTGTACCATTACTCTGGTATTCTTATATCACACAGTGGAAAAAAATTAAACAAGGAGTTTGTTTAAAATTTTGTGTTTCCAATGGAATCACGGCTACGGAATTTTGAGGAGTCTATTTTATCACGAATGCAACTTATTTGAGTGGCACAAGGCATTCAATCACGGTCTTACATCGAAAACTTGGTTCATGCGAGTCTTTCAACTAGCTTTGTTAAGGATGGTAACATCGATAAAGTTACAGAAGCATTCCATGAAAATCGTCTTGCTGGTATCAGAGCGAAAGCATAGGATCCCAACGTATTTTAGGAATCGACTCAACACATTTTGGTTATTGTTTAATATACCAGTTTAGGTCCTTTGCAATACCAGAGGGAGTTTATTTACTAGGTACATGAGGAGGGGTCATCCTTTAGGATGCCAACGCTAGACCTGAATTTTAATATACTCTGTGGCTTCACTATCGATACTTCCTGTAGTAAATCATATCGTAGGAACCCCAGATGCTTACAGCGTAGTCTTGCCAATGGGAGACAAGTACTCAAGAGATGATGCATTGTTTCACTGGTGCCTTGATTTAGACATTTTCTGTAGTATTCAAAATCTGTCAGCCTCATTCTGCGGGTGCCTTTCCACCACATAATGACCAGTTAGTATTCCGATCATGTTCGTACAATCTCTTCAATGAATGCCAATAGAAATTGTAGAAATGTACTTATGACACTTATGATTGCTTGCGGCTGCTAATACCTACCACTGCTGCTCTGCTTGTAAAGACACTTCTGGGCAATATGCGATACGAGGTTAATACCTTGATTTGAAATTAGTTTGGCTACAAGTGCATTAACGATCGACAGGCGAGAGTCGCAAAAGCAAACACCTCAGCTTCAAATATACTCCGGTGTCCGGCAACTTAAAAGACTGCCTCATGCCTAACTCTGAACAGTCTATCGGTGTTTGCTAAACCACCATTACCCACCGATCTATGTCCGCAGGTTCTATATGTAAATTCGCCTGCCAGCCAGTAGTCGTCCCTCCGATTTTGCTAGGCAGTTTTCACGCAGAGGTCTATAGGTGGCAAGTTTAGTACGTGTTCAAGAGCCGCTGTTGGAGTTGTTCTTAAAGCTATTGTTAGGCACAGCGCAGCGAGCCTCTGAACCGGCAGGTGGATTTCTTTACGCTTGTCCACCATAAAGGCCGAGTAAATTAGACGCTAACTTCCTATTATTACTACCTCAAAGTATAAGCTTTTCTTCCTAAATCACCTTAAGGAAAAATTTTCCATTTCAATACCTGCATGTAATAAAAATAATTAAATGCCAAGTATTCCTGTAATGAAGTCCAAAAACTCATTAAAAAATTAAACTCATGCTTCCGCAAGCAAAGCTGGAGGCTATGTCTTAACACATACCTATAAACGTAGCTGCATTTGTATGTCTGTTTTTACTAAAAAGAAAACATAACAAAATAACTATTCATGAAAAGTTGCCAAGGATAAGCAGCTCCAAACTGGTCACAGCAACAAAATACCATTATTATATATGATATATACGTTTATATAATAAATACATAAGTTTGTATGTATATGCGCAAGAACAATAAAGCATACGTTGAATACTTGCTTGGCTCTTAAATTGTATGCTTTATAATTAATTCCCATCAAAAACAGACTTTCACAGCATCAAAGTTGTGGACAGAGCGAGCAGTGAGCCGGCAAAGTAGCGCGCAGCGGGTGACTCAACGTGGCGGCAGTGGGTGCTGGGGCAACATCCAAGCGAGCAAGCCCATAATCATTAATCTTATCGCCGCCTTGGCTTATTATTTCAATTTGCTAAGCATTCGGCCGCCTGCCGCCACAGGTCACATGATGAGTGCGGGTGTGTGTGTGTGCCTGTGCGTACGAGGGTGTCGGCGAAATTTGTGCTTTTATGTGTATGTATATGTGCGTGGTGTTGGTGTGCGTGTGACTTGCGGTTCTTGCTTCTTTGTTGCGGCCAAATGCGGAAAGAAACTCAATGACCGGAAGCATGCAAACAGAACTTCTGAGCCTGAAGGCTGTGTGTGGCGCGTGGCACGTGCAACACAATTCCTTCGAGAGCTTTTTAGCATAAGGTACCGTTATGCTGCGCTCGCTTCAGTTGTGTGTGACTAACGCTGCTGCTGCTGCGGTTAATAGACGCATTTAAATGGAGTTCACCAAATCTGTTTGCTTATTGAATTTTATTATTGTTGGTGTTGTTGTTGTTGTGCTTAGTATATAGTAGCAGCAAAAAATGCTATCACATTGATTTTCATGGAGAATAGCTTTGTTTGTTTGTGTTTCTGTGGTTTGCAGTTGTGTGGGGTGGGGGTCGGAGTGTGTTTGATTATTTATTTATTTAACTGTTTAAACGATTACGTGAAAATCCAATTACACGCCTTGTTGATCAATGCTTGATCAGGTTTATTAATTCATTTCGCTGTTGAGGACGAGTGTGAGTGTTGTGTGTTCGTTTGTTTGCTGATTATGAGTGTGTGTTTAATGTTTATTGTTTTGTGTTGATAGTTGTTGGTGGATTAAAGCGCTTTATTTTAATTTGCGACTGATGAAAATAGTTCTAACACACTTTTTAAATACATAAATATTTGTGTTTTAATACAAAAGTATTTTTTTAAATTCAAAAAATGAAAAAAATATTTTCAAGCTCGTAAATGATTTGATTTTAAAATTGCATTTCCAATTATCCAATTATATTGACCTGGTGACCAAATTTAATAATTTCAAATACAAAAATATTTGTATGTAAGAATACAAACATTGATATTCGTTTATTTAATAATTTTTTTGTACAAAAATAGTCGATTACTTTGATTACACATTTTCAAAAATATTTTCGAAAATACTGCAAGATTTGGATATAATTTTTCATTTCCAAATATTAAATTTTATTGACCCGCTGATGTTCGAAATTAATATTTTTAAATAAAAAAAATATTTTTTGAACAAATTTTTTTCAAAAACCTTTTGCCAAACACCCGAAAGGTTTGAATTTAAAATTCCTTTTCCAAATACGAAATTTCATTTACTCACTGATATTCAAAAGTAGAAAAATTGGTGTTAATTTATTTAATATTTTTTTAACAAAAATTCTATTTGATTATATAAACATTTTTCCAAAAACATTTTCCACACCTCTGAAAGACTTGCATATAATATTAAATTTTCTTAATCCATTCATGTTCGAAATTAATATTTTAAATACAAACATTTTTTTAAAACATATATTTTTCAAAAAAAAAACCAAGCTTTCTAAATGCTGGAATTTAAAATTTATTTTCCAAATTCTAAATTTAATTTGCTCACTGCTGTTCAAAACTACTTTTTTTGAATAAAAAAAATTTTTAAATACAAAAGTATGTATTGAAAAAAATACAAAAATGTTTCAAGAAATATTTTTCAAGCTGCCTTTAAAATAAACATCAAGACTGAATTTATTTTATACATACATATGTATGTATGTTTATATATTGCATAACCTCTACTCCCGTTTTAATAACCACTTCATATAACTAATATCTCAAGTCACTTCTTTGCATACCTTTGAAGCTGGCAAAAAATCTGTTTTTGAAATGTCTTAAAAAGGGGGAATCAAAAAGTTAACGGCACTAAAACGCTAATGCAGCGATCGATTCCCAAAGCGTTTTGCCGTAATACTCGCGGCAAAGCCAAATTAAATCGTGACCAAAAGCGAAAATGTAGCACATCTTAAGGCGAAATTGCCAGATTATTTGCATACCATAAGTAAATCGCGTTAAGAGGTAGCTAAAATATATATATGTACATACATACATATATTATTATAAGGAGGTATTGAAATGGTATGAGATCTCATGCTGGCAATGGATTAAACGTTTTATGTGAACGGAAATCGGTTTCGCGTTCAAAGCCAAATTCGCACACAATAAATTTGCTGCGCAATTAAGGTAGTTCAATATTTTTTCTAATGATTTTTTTTAATTGTTCAGGAATTTTTTATTACTGCCTCAAAATAAATTGAACTAATTGCTGAACTAGTCTCCACCCAACTTTAATCACCAGATTTGGTTCACAGCGACCGTTTCTCTTTTGTCAGACGCAAAAATTGCTCGTTGAAATAAAATTTCACTGAAAGCTGAAAACAAGGCATATGTTGAGGTCCTGAGATAGAGAATTTCAGAGTTAACGAATTCATGAAATGTGAAGTTTGATCTACATTTGTCAATTAGGGTGTGCTTGTCATCCGTTTGTTTATGACGCGAAGAGTTTTTATGTCGATTTACAAAACTGAATTGTAGAACGAGTTACCAAAAGAGATGAATCTTTTGCAAAAATGATGTCGAATGGAGATCGTAAAAGAGATACTTGATAGCATTGCTGAGGACCCTACATTCATCAAACGCATCATTACTCACAACGAGACGTGGGTTTACGAATATAACGTCGAAACAATATCTAGCGAATGCTGCTCCTACCAAAGCAGAAACCGGTCAAATTTCAAACTTTTTCCTTTGGAATGGCGATAAAGTTAAAAACCGAAGATAAAGTTAAACTCTTAGTTTTGTATAATTTATAAATATATCCTATAAGAATTTTCTCGATCTGAGGTATGATATAGGTCAGTTTTATCGTAAACAGGTCCATAAGATCTTTCTAAAATCTTTCTTTATATATAATCTTGCAGCAATAATACAACAACAATACCCGGGCCAACCTATCTGAAAGGTAAAAGAATATTGCTAATATATGAAGCTTCTTTCAAATGTACTAAAAATTACCTTAGTGGGGAAAATTTTTGAAAAAAAGTTAAAAAAGATTACAAATATTTGATGTAGTCAAATATAAGTACAAGGGGTGTATAAGATGAAATAATGGGCCAACTTATGAAAGTCGAAAATATTATACGTTCTATCAAAGAGACGATTAAAATAGTTAGGTTACATAGACATAAGAGGATGCTGAAGAAAATTGTTGAGGCCAAAGCGTTCAACACCAAGACAAGGAATGATCGTTAAGATCTATCGACGAATTTTAGGAAATCATGAAAAAGTTTGGTATAAGAAATTGGAGAAAAATCGCAAGTAGCCGATCTATCTAGAGGGCATACGTGCAGCAGACCAAAACTCACAAAGAACTGTGAATGAAAAAAATGATGAGTCACAGTGGTTAGCTATGTAAATATAGTTAGAAAGTTGAATTAGTAATTATTCCGAATGTCAATATTTTTAAAACTCCTTCATTTAAATAATATACCATATTTAAAACTTTAGAACCTTAAAGAGAATCCCTATTCTTTGGAATAATTTTTTGTACAGAATATTATGGAAATTGGAGATTGTGTTTGGTATAAGCTTTGGAAATGTCAGTTTTGTTTTCTTTTAGAGCTCTTTATTGTAAATAACTGTGCAGATTTCAGAAATTGTAGTAGGACAGTTATTGTATATGGCTGGTAGTAGACAGGTATAGTAGGTATATCTCCAAAAAGTAGATGGAGTATGTATAGAGAAGAGATCAAGGATTTTGAGGAAAAATAAATGCAATGCGTTAACTGTTTGTGATCATAACTAGGTGGATTACGGAATTATTTTACAAACCTGAGAAAAACCTTTCTTCCAGAATTTTTTTCGAAAACCAGAAAAACTCCAAGCTTTTTACACGAAGTGAAACCAAATTAAACGCAAATCTTATAAATTTGAACTTAATATGTAAACTTTGTAATAAATCCACAATGGGAATTATTTCTCAAAAAAACAAAAAAGGAAATTCAAAAAGGGACTTCTTCTTTAAAGTAATAAAACATGAAACCCAAGTCCCACCCTAGTGCTTGCTTTGGCGGACATGTGCCGCAATTTGTATACCCACATCCATGCACTTTCCGGTGTTCACAATTCGTATATAGTACGTTACCCCCCTGACGGCATGCGCTTACGAAATTTTTTTCCTTTCCATTTGATGGGCATGTGAGCACACTTTTCAGCTTCTCTTGCGCGAATGACATGTCCAAAACAAATTCGTCTGTTTTTGATTTGCTAAAAATACAATATTGAGAATACAGCAACAACAACAATGATACAAGAAATAGGCAACAACAAATCATACGCTTATACCACCAACTCGACTTGGCTAGAGTCAACATTTTCTATGCTGGGGGGTGGTATGTGTGTGACTGCGTCTATGCAGATTTCTATTTGCTTGACTAAGTGCTGGCCTCGGAGATTCAAATTCAATGTTCGAGTATCACAAAGCGCGCACACGCAAAAACAACAAAAATATGTGGAAATTGACAGTGACAAGGGCAGGAAATGGAGAACACTTGCTGCTAAGGGGATGCGGAAGGGGCGGCGGGTCGTTGCGATTATCATTTCACTCAATTCATTCTTTATTTGGCAACTGCATTAGAGCAGATTTTAATCTTTTTATTGCTTTTGTATGTGGCGGTGTTAGTGCTTGTGTTTGCTTTTTAAATTGTAGAATTCTAGTATTCCAGGATTTAGCGAAATCGTTTGTTAAATGCGTTTATTATGCCGAATATGTGTATATGGTTTCGTGTGCCAGCCATTGCGGTTATGCTGTGCGGCAATCTGCCCCTGAAACGCGTATACACATATACTTATGTATATGTGTGGATGTGTTTGTGCATGTGTGCATGTTATATTGCATGCGGCGTTCTGTTTTTTATTTGCTCAAACGCTTTACGCTGACTTTTTATGGTTCTGCAATTGATTTACGCTTTGAACTGTCATTAGTTCTGTTTATTTGCTTGCGATTAAGTGGCTGACGTCAACGCAGTCATGTGTGTGTACATACGTCAATGTATGCGTGCGTGTCTACTATAATATTGTTGGGTATATGTTTTTAATGTGTTCGATTATTTATTTGATAAACATGCAAATAATTGATAGTATTTTTAAATTCAATTTGATTGCATTAAACATATGCATATTTAATCGAGTTCTGCGCTGGTAGAATTTACTCGAAAAGTATACGGTGCGTTTCGAGTAATCGGTGACGGGGAAGAAATTTAAGCTTCAGAGCAGATTTTTGACGAATTTCCAAGAAAAAATTCATACTTGGAAGAAGCGAAACGACTGAAGCCACTATCATGATTTTAGTTTAAAGCTTGAACCGCATATGCGAGTTTTCACCCAATTTTTTTCATTCTAAGTACTAATATGCCCCCTTATAAGAAAAGTGCGCTCTCTGTATTTTTTTAAGATAACTCACATATTGGCCGATATATGTATGCTGTAAAAAGTCACTTGAAAGTTCTATAATATTTATATTAGGCATATGGGGGCTACAGGAAGTATTGACCCCAGGCCCGTAGCCAGCTTTTCATTTCGGAGGGGGCTGAAGTAAAAACATATATAAACTTTGAACTTTCTGTTTATTAAAAAAAACAATATAAATTCATATACGTATTACTTAAATTATTTGGTAGTTGTAACTTAAATAAGTAATATTTTTCTTTTCTTCTTGTTTGCCATATCATTAATTACTTCATTTGGATCTATTTTAATATCCCAGTGCACTGCAATAACAGCAAGTGCACTCAGCCGCTCATTGTCCATCACACTGCGTGGTAAAGTTTTTATTCTTTTTAAGGTTGAAGAAGTTATTTCGAAGGAAGCGGTCCTCACTGGAAGAGTTGGTAAAATTGTAAGCAGGTAGTGAATATTTTTAAAATACGTTGCATCGCAATGTTGCAGTAATTTCAACACTTCTATGGTTGGATCTATTGTTGATAAGCTGGCACACCACAATCGATACTCTGATTTTAATGCTGTCATTGATATTTGCTCCTCGAAGTTAAATAGTTAAATTTTTTAATTCTTCGGCATTATCAATTGCAGCAAAACCTGGGAGTAGAATTTGAAATGACGAGAGTATATCCTCATTCACTAATAAACGTTCTGTCATGTTTTGAATCAGAGCATCAACGCATGGAATAAATATTGTAACTCTGAAGTGGCTTTCAGGGGTTGTGCAAGGTGGATTAGCACGAGTAGTTTGACGCGAAGTCACTCTTGGCACTACAAGATCTATGTCATAAAGATCTTTAGACATTTGTGATGCTGTTTGGAAAATATCGTTGAAAAAACCATCCGCTGTTTCTCTTATCTGGTGCAGAGTTCTTATTAATTCTTTGGCTCGGTTCATTGCTGATACAAAATCCATAGATTTTTCTTGGAGTTACACAGACAGTGGCAGCGTTAAGCTGAACAATTGCTCACAGACGAATAGACTAAGCAAAAAATCGCTTTTCTCTACCGCTGCTAAGAAGGCTGATGCTTTAGACGAAATGGACCATGTCTTACTCGAAATTATTTCCAAACTTAGTACAATGAATTTGAAAAGCTCCACAAAGCTTATAATGCTTTCATGCCTTTCTATAAACCTTGTTTCACAAAGGCGAACAAGTCGGCTTTTTTTGCTTTCTGGTGCGTGCTTCTGTATAACGTCCTGGAAAGTTGTGTTTGCATTTGAATGGTTTCTAAATAAATTTGCTATTTCACTGACAATACCAAGGCAGTTTCGTATTGAAGGTAATGACATAGTATTAGAAAGCGCAAGGTTCAATCGGTGACTAGCGCAATGAACATATCGTGCTTTTGGATACAGTTGTCTTATCCTGGTTTGCACTCCACTTAAATGCCCTGATATGTTTGCTGCTCCGTCATATCCCTGGCCAACCAACTTCGCCATATCAAGATGGAGATCTGTACAACGCTTAAGTATGACTTTTGATAAGTTTTCAGTCACCGTCTAGTGTAGTTGCGTACGACTGTTATAGGTTTGAGCTGAGTTGTGTATAAGAGTTTCAAAAGATTCAGTCAGTGATAAATCTTTTTTATTTGCGATTTATTTAAAAAATTTCCTTATTTCGGGGGGGGCTTCAGCCCTCTAGCCCCCCCCCTGGCTACGTGCCTGATTGACCCAACCTGCTTGTAGCACACATACATACTACTATCAGGAAAGAATTCTCTCTGAATTTCAATTATAAATCTGACACACTGACCAATAGTTTCGGTGAAAAGTCAACTATAGGTACTGGGGTTTAAATATTTGGCACCTTGAGCAGTTTTTGTTGCATTTCGGCAATTTTTGGCCATAGGGTGGCATTATCTAAAGACCTTATTCTTGTAAATTTTTTTCTTGATTTTTACACTCGTAAGGACAAAATCCGATAGAATTTAAAATTATGTTATATGGATAGTAGACATGACTGTAGGTTTCACCTATTTTCACACTGTCTCATAAAAATGTTCGAGTATCAGGAATGTCATGTACCAAATTTTTATATGGGGATCAAAGCGGGATTATCATAGGATTTTAATTTTTCATTCATTTTTATAGTTCATATAATATGGGGTGGCAATGGTTCGATTCTTGAAGATTTAGAAGTTTACAAAATTGTTCTGAAAACACCAAAGCCGGTCTGCAATAGAGAGTATTTTCAGCATCAATTATAATTATTTTACCACCTGATCAAATTTGACCCGGACTGACTTCCTGTAGTGGATTTTTCAGACACGCAGACAAATCTGGCGAATGCGGTCTGCTGGTCACTTAGTCAAAGAAAACGATGAGCATCACCTTGATTTTTGATCGATTTTGACACTAACCCTAAATTGTTGGACAGTTTCGCCGTTACCAGTAATCATGTGTTTGATGAATGTACGGACCTCAGTTACTTTGTTAAGCATTTCGTTGCGAAATCAACTCGATGTAGTTATTGCAACTAATCAGGTCTTCTTGTACGACTTTGACATACTTCATACTCAAAGCTAAATTTCTCATGTCTCACTGCAAAGTTTTCCGCTGTTATCGTTATTAAAAGATATGAATATCCGACTGGTTTTTGATGACCTCACGCTCTTCATTAAATGAGTAAAAAAAATTTTAACAAACTAGGAAAAACAATTATCGATTTGGTATGCGGGTACTGTTAAAATCGACCAGGGTGAGTCTAAGAGTCTCTATTTTTTGGTTGGAAGTGAAGTTATTGCGTTTTAAGTGTCAGTATGTTTGTGCTATCGGTGCGAAAATGAGCTTCCAACAAAGAGCCAACATTAAATTTGGTTTAAAATTGGGAAAACTTTTACCAAAACGTTTCAATTGATGAAACTAGTTTATGGCGATGATTGCCTATCCAGTAGCAGAGTGCACGAGTGGTTTCAACGTTTTCAAAGTGGTCGTGAAGACATAAATTACGATCAACATGTGGGCCAATCAAAATCCATGAGCACCGGAAGTTCCATCGAAACTGTGCGTGAATTCATCAAAAATCAGCCAAAATCATCATTGAAATTCATGAAGATGGAATTGAACATCTCCAAAACATCAATTTATCGCATTTTGACCGAACATTTGGGCTTACGAAAGATGTGTTTGTTCCGCACAAAATGACTGAGGACCAAAAATTGCTCTCATTGATCGACGCTTGTGACCGATTATTTGACCAAAAATCACATCTTAACTATTAACCAGTCTCCGTATTCACCTGATATGGCACCGTGCGACTTCTTCCTTTTCGGAAAAATGCATTTGCCAATGAAAGGAAAACGTTAAGCACATGTAGAGGCCATTCAAAAGACTTGCACCGGCATACTGGCGGCCATACCAGCCAACGAGCTAAAACACTTGCTTTTGGACCGGGAAAAAGCTATATTGAAGCAGAAGGAGACTATTTTGAATAAAATAAATTGATTTTGCAAAAAAAAAAAAAACATTTGTCCTGTTTACTTTGGAACACACCCTGTAGTTCAGAAGCGTAGGATATTTGGAGAGTTTGTTACATTTTATAATATACATATGGTATATAAATAAAATTTTAGAGGCACCAGTTAAGTTACAGCAGAAAAACATTAGTCGGCAATTTGACCAAACAATCTATGAGAGAAGACATGAAAATGAAATTATCTTAAGTGATCAAGAAAATGTGCTTCTTCTCACAACGGAAACAGCATCGTACACATATTAATTGAATCTTCTTACACTCAGATATTGATTTCTTTTTTGCAATAGACCCTGACTCCACTAAAGACATGGCATACACAAACAAACACACAACTCCGCGAGCACTTTAAGATCGAAACTCGACACCATGCTAGATTTCCAGTGCAAATTCACAAATTGCACGACTAAGTTATTTGTAAATAATTACATTAAAACAACAGAGCTCGAAAACAGTTAGCGAGTACACAAGCGCCAGACAAACACTGCAATTGATGGGGTGTCGGCGCTAGGAACTAGCTACAAAACCGCAAAAATGTAAACCGCAGAAGTCAAATAGCCCTGCACTTGCGTGGCACTTGCACTTGGCAAGAAGAATCAATGTTGCCGAATATCGAATCGCCGCACACCCCCGCCACCAACGCCAACACCCTCACGCACTTAATACACCATTAAGCGCACATATCGAATGTCATTCAACACATCCTTAGTGCAATTTGGAGCAAAATATCCCGTACCACGAACCACCGCACTCGTTCGACGCATTTAACAGTCGTTCAGCGCATTTGGCTTGCGTTCAGTACATTTAGCCAAGAAGTGAGGGTGAACTAGCGAGCGTGCCTGCAGCATGTGGCAGAGATGAAAAAGACGTCTCATTAGGAAACATATGCTTCGATTAGAGTATTTAGCGCTCAGCCAACTCAAACGAGGCACAACTAACAGCATACACATACATACATACTTGCATAAACACACACATACACACATAAATACTATAGTATTTATCTATCATTACAGTTACGAAAATTGTAGCAGAAATGTAGTAAAGTCGCAAAAGTGTAGCTGCCTGCGTATGTGTGTGTCTATTTTTGTGTGTGTGTGAAGGTATGTATGTTTGTATGCGTTTATGTTATAGCCTTGACTGCTCGTGCAGCTGACGCTTGTTTAGTTATCGTCTCGTTTATCCCTTAACTTGCATCTGCGCCTTAAAGCAGGCAACGCATATGCTGCTCGTCCCTGCTAGTGCACAACAACAATAACAAAAACCATTTAGCAACTCAATGCTCGGTCGAGAAGTCAATTTTTCGGGTAAAAGGATACTTTGCAAGTAATTTGTATGCGTACAACAACAACAGCGGCAACACTAACAAATCGGAAATAACAGTAAACTCCTTTATATGTATGTATGTGTGTGTAATTTTCGCACAAAAGTGGGGAGTGTCAGAAAAATGTGTTACACGTTGAAGGATATTATTTGATTGCGCCGCACACACACATACACACACTCATTCCTATAACTGTAATTTTGGCAGTAGTTAAAGCGTGATTGCCGTTCGCTGCCTCGGCTATTCGCAGGCTGGCTCGGCGACTTTAATGTGCCGAATGATGAATATTTTATGGTTGATTTCAGCAGGCGCGTATGGAGCTTATGAGTTTTTTGCACGTTTTTTGCTTTTTTGCCAGCAAATTAGTCGCAATGCATTACGCAAACGATTACGTTGCTGTAATGCAACTTTAATATATATACATATATACGTATATATGAGCTTATATATTATTGCGCGTCTTATTTGTGTCATTATCAAGTTCATAGCGGTTTGCGTACTCAATTTAGTTGTCTGTGCGCTTTTCATCTAGTTGAGATTAATTGCTATTTCATTTCATAAGATTTAAATAATAAAGCATTGCAATGTGAATGCATTACTATAGACGCCCCATTGTGTAGGTCATCGTAAATTGACTTTTAATTGGCAGTTAGCGTTCACTAAGTCTCTTACTATTATGCAAATCGCTCATTGGCTAACATTTGTTTTTATATTTTTGAGCACAAATATTGTATTATACTGGCTTAATTGAAATGTTAAAATTCGTAATGATTAATGATTTTAACAGGTGATAAACTGTTGACACAACTCAAATTCATTGTAGAGTAAATTCTTCCGTTTAAGTTAATGTTGCAAATGTCCTTTAGAAACTATGAATAATTATGTGGGACTAGTTTTGTTAGGAAACTTGTTTTTAGATAAAAAAATAATAATTAGAAAATATTTCAATTAACAATTATTTGCAGTATAAATGTTCAAGTAAAATTTTTTGTTTATTATTTAAGTATATAATTAGTAAATTTTAATATTAATATTTTAATATTTTTTAACTTTTGTAGATAAAATGGTTTTCCCAAAGCTATATCAAAACGAAGCAAAGTAGGGAAAAAAGCCTTAAGGCCATATTTTTACACTGAACAATTTCTATTGGGTAGTCGAAAAATTCTTTTCGTATTTTGTCAATCGATGTCGTTGCAGTCGTATACTTCCAGTGCTACCAATCACATTTAGGCTGTTCACGGTAAGGTGATTATCGGGTTATGTGATTATTAGATTAAAAATAACCTCAATGCTCCGTGAGCACCCTATGTTGTATGGTTATTTGCTTATTTTTACACAAACAGCTGTTCATTGTTTACAATTTTAGTTCGATGAAATTCCAACTTATAAAATGCCTAAACAAAGTTTAAAAAGCAAAATAATCGAATTTAAAATAAGTTCTGCTATTCACGAAATGGAGGTATTGAAGGTATGTGCTTATTAAATAATCCGAATTTTAAGAGTTCAAAAAATGCTTTGTATAAAATTTGCAGACATCTTGCATAATTTGCTGATTGTAAACAAAAAACAGCTGTTAATAGCAGATTTTCCGAAATGCCATTCGCTTAGTTTTATTTTTTTTTTGTGCTGCCATTTAATAAAATTCCAACGACTTTCTAACACTGGAAATAAGCAAATAACCACATAATTTGTAAATAAGGGCCTAGGTTGGTCAACTTTGGTTATTTTGTCATAACGCATTTTGTTGTTGTTTACTTAATCACATAACCCGATAACCACCTTATCGTGAACAGCCTAATTGTGTCATACCATATAGTGTTGGAAAAATGAGATTTTAAGCTTCATTGAAATTAAATTCGGGGAAGTTGAAAAAAAGTTAAAGCTAAGTTAAGCTATTCAAAAATGAGTGAAAATAATGAAGAAATTTTCTATAAAAAAGGAAAAAATGCCACGCAAGCCACCAATGAAATTTGTGAAGTTTACGGAGACGATTTCTTCTGGTTTATGGAAATGAACGCCAAAGAAATAGATTGCGGTCATTAAAGTAGTAGCGAATATATCTAGTGGTAAAGTGTTTCACTTTCAAAATAATTCTAACTAACATTACCGTAATTGAGAATCCACGATCTACCTCACTTAAATTTGTTTTCAGTTTATACACCGTCGTTATCAGTATATACTATTACAATAATAATTTTCTATAATTTTTATGAGAATGGTTCATTCATTAGAGCTTAGAAATCCCTAGCATAGAGCTGTAACAGGTTCACCATGGTACATTCGTTGCGAAAACATTTACAAAGATCTTGGTATTCCTATAGTAAAGAAGAAGTAGAGGACAGCAGAAAAAAACTGTGAACTTAAACTTCATAGCCATCCAATCCATTAGTTAATGCCTTGTTAAAATTCTGTAATCAAACCTGCTTAAAAAGGAAATATCTGCGAGCCCTCTAAAGTGCTAAATGTCACTAAACAAGTAAACAGGCTCAGCTTGAGCTTTCCTTGTTTTAAATAAATTTAAGAATTTATTACTTATTGTTACGTTTTGAACAAGCAGATTCATGTGATAACAAAAAGAAAACTCAAAATATTTAAATGTAAGTACAAATACCCTGCTTAAGTTCTTCTGGTTATCTAAGCAATATGGGCGTATAGAAAAAATGTTTTTGGGGGGGAACTATATTTCAAATGGATAATTTTCTTCGCTTGATATGCTCCTTGGATACATTCTTTGAGAAGACCTTTTGAGTAATCTGTTATCTGGCTTGGTTTGTCTTAATATCTGTTATTAAATCATCATCAAATATCATTATTATGATACGTAGAAACATTAGCTTTTATTGAGTAAAATTTAGCTTGAATATTCGCCAGTTTATTTAATGACATTTTTGTACTGTGATAGCTTCAGACTCATTGCTGTTCAATTCAATAATGCTGATGTCAATTCCTGCCGAACGAAGTCTTAGAATTTGTTTCTTAAAGTCATATTCATGATAATATTGAAAAATGGGAAAAACATAACATGAATTTATTGAGAATAAAACTATGTTCTAATTTATCTATGTGACCACTGTTGGTCGAAGATTTTTGTAAGTGCTCAACTATCTTATAGCGAAATGGTGAAATATTTGTTCGAATAATAAAGGGTCAGTAGTGAATACACAAATTTTTATTTAAAACCAATCGCAGATACATTAAGTGATGTTTACTCACAGAAAATAAATTGTTGAAACGAATTATGTGCAGATAATATAGGGTTCCGGAGTATTGTTTCTCAGTATGGCGGTTGGATTGTTTTGTGTTATTTGTAAAGAAATATATATGCTTCCACAACATTAAATTTTTTTCCTAAAAAATGTGTTGAAAAAGCTATAAAAGCTTCAACATATGTAGGTGAAAGTATGCATGATGACTTAAATCTGTTTCAGTACAAAGTTCAAGAAATAATGAGTTCAGAAATAATTCACCAGACGGAACTTCACCCAGAATGAGTCATTGTGTGGTGCGCTGTTATATCAATGTGTATTTCTTGCTTAAAGATATTTAATTAGTAATTTCCGCAGAACTAGTTCGGAGATATAGCCCCTTCAAAAGCGTTCTTGAATCAGAATAAGCTCACTTCCATTTAAAGCACTCTCAGTGGAGGTCCCAAAAATGTTGTAACATAATTTTATATTGTCAAAATTATTATCTGTGTCTACTCGAAGGAGGTTCTGTCACTTGCTGGTTTTATGTTTCTCGTAAATAAAAAATTGTAAAATCTACATTTCTTGCAGCAGAAAATACTCAAAAAGTTAATTTTAAGGGTACAAATTAAAAAAAAATTCAGCTATATAATATATAACAAAGGCTTTAAAAAATCTTGGCTAAGCAATTCACCAGCTATAATTGTAAAACTATTAGAAGTGAAATGTGTTTTCAATGATTTAAGAACGAAAAATATATTAAAGCCAAAAAAAAATAACTTACATACGAATATATAGGTATATATAGCGTACGAAAATGTCAGAAAAATATGGTCTTGCCCAGCAGGCTACCAGCCTATGCCGAAACATGCGCTACGTAAGCTTTTATGTCTTTTTCATGAACATCAAAGACTGACCACGCTGAAAGCGCAAATATTCACCGTACTGAAACACCCAACACACCATACCACAAACGCTTTTTTGGGAAAGTGGAAACCTGGACCCATGCTGTGCGCAAGAGTGTTGTGTGCTAGGTGTATGAAGAAGTGTGGCAATTCACACTCAGCAACGGTCAAGTGACAATGCACCATCGTTATTGTCGCTGCCCCAAGCGCCAAATCAATTTCAAATACCATACTTTCATTGCATATATGCACATATATAAAGAGGAAGGAAGGCTGTAAAAATTTGACGTTTAGAGCGAATTTTTTCCTGCTAAAAGTCGACATTAGGGCTGGAAAATGTTGATGGCATTTGAAAACACTCGAACGAACACCGTGAAGTGTGTGTCGCGAAAGCAGTGGTCAGGTTGCCAGAAAACAGCAGCAATTGTCCGTCGGTATAAAAAAGCGTAGAATGCGCCATAAGTCAAAAAATGCAGTAAACTGCGGTTGTGTGCCTATTTGTATGCAACACTTTGCGCCCGCGGTTGGAGTGCCTCACATTTTTCAACGCATTGTTGTGTCGCCTCTCCGCCAAGCGTTGCAATTTCACTTTTGTTGCGCATTTCGCGGAGCAACATGCAGCAGCCCCAACAAAAAAAACAACAACAATACATAAGTGACAATGACAAAACACGCACATATTGACTGCTGTAGAAGAGCGTGGGGCCTGCATCGTGGTCAGCCGGCAGTGCACTGGCTGTGGTGGCCGTTGCATGATGCTGGCCGCAGATTTTGACAAACGGTGCAGCACTCAGGTGATTCATCATTTCGAGAGTATTATTGCAACGTTTATTGCGGCGTTAAATGGCATTTTTACAAACGCACTCAACGCGAAGTGGCTGTCGGCCCGGCCAGGCAGGCAAAACGCTGCTGATAGACGCGTTGCAAGTTGCGTGTAACGGTCATTGTTGACCTCAAACTACTCATTTGCTTACATTGTTCGAGTTAGTGAGCAAACTGCAGCAGATTAGATGGGTGACTTGCAAATATTTCACAATTTCATTTTTATTGCATTGCAAATTTTCCATTTGTTGTTGTTTATTTATTTTGCTTCATAAGCGACCGCCTTGTTGTCCATCGCCACTCACATTGACTGGGCGGTCAACTTCCTAATGCGCGTATACACAATAATTAACCGCTAATTACAACAATTTGCATTTGCTTTTGTTGCTTTTGCTTTATTTTTGCATTTGTTGTATTGTTTAGCGTCACCTAGAATTATGATAACTTAAATGCAGCGACTGAATACCGGTATTTTACTGCCCACCTCTGAACACTGGTCTATATGCATGTGTAAATATATATGTATATCGTCGACTAAAATGCAAAATAACTTAACATCAAAATTTGAGTTTTGGTTATAAAATGGTTATGATAAATGGTTATATATTGGTTATGTATTGGTTACATATTGGTTATATCTGATAGCGGAAGCCTAAAATTTGATGCACACATATTTTTAATATGATGTAGTGAATCGTAAGTAATAAAAAACTCAGTTTCGATTTTTTTTTGATACGTTGTTTTGCATTTTAGGTGACGCTATATTTGTTTATGTATCATATGTATATATTTACATAAAATATATATTTATATTTATATATGTATTTGCATGCAATTATATGTTAAGCTCGTTTACGGTAATATTTCACTTGTTGTTCGTTAAATGGCAATCGCAGTGAGTGTCGGAGGTGAGCCACTCGACCCTAACAACCAGCTTAACGGCTTCTGGCTATTTGCAATGCTTGCCTTTGTTGTCGTTGCTGCTGACGTATGCACGCACACTCGGTCCATTATTGCGGTTAATAAACATTTTAGTATTATTGCCAATTATTGGTGGGTCAATCAAATGGCCGGGTTCAAGGATTCAAGCGGCTTTCGGTTGGTAACCAATATGACCGTGCTTCCAATGTGCAGTGTTAACGTTTCCATAAACAATTATCAGGAAGCATATGCGCTGCAATACTTGTAATGGAATAACTAATCAAGAATGCTAATCATTCGATGTAATTAATTATATGCTTCTTTTATTACATGATGATTATAAATTGTTAAATCATTAAAGTGTTTCTTAGGAATTCGGAATTATTTTAATCTACTAATATTATATCATTTTGTTAATAGTTGGGATAAAAATATGACGTCAGCATTTACACTTAAACTGCAACTGATTAACTCAGCAACAGTGCATCGATGAACTTAATTAAATTTTTGGCTCTTAAGGATCAGTGTATATCGACCGTATGGTGAATACAATCAATGCCGTAGATCACTTCAAACCGAATTTCGTGAAGGTCATCCAAAATCAGTTGTTGTTTCGGAAAATACTGATGCTTCACGCAGACTGATATTGTAGGATCCTCACATGATCCATCGTAATAATGACACAACTATAGGCATTAGTGGGACTAGCATACATCCAATATTGCATGAACATTTTAGTGTAGAAAAATTTTACCACGTTGAATCCCATACAATTTATCAAACTCTCAAAAAAAGACTTGTGTCGATTAGTCGGGTGAGAAGTTAATAAATTACGACTGCGGAGTTTCGAAAAACGTCTTTGAAAACGTGATTAGTGATTAATCGTGGATTTATACGTATGAGCCAGAAAGTAAGCACTAGTCGACTGATTGGGTGTTTCAAAATGAGTCGAATGAAACAAAAGCACTGTTTTTTTGGAAAAACCGGACCATATCACTAAAACATCGTAGAACAGTTAGTTCGGAGTGATTCACAACCATTTCTTTACCGGTTGTTTTTCAAAAACTCAGGAAAACCAGCTACCGAAGATTTCACCACGGCAATGCGCGCTCTTACGCATCGTCTGAAACAACTGCATCGATTTGATGAGTATTCAACCGTATAATCGTGACTTGGCACCAAATGATTTTTATTATTCTCTTACGTAAAAAAATAAACTAAGAGGTCAACGTTATTCGACACCTACAGAGCCAATTGATGCGTTCAGAACACATGGTTTGGAAATACCTCAATCAGAGTGGCAAAAGTGCTTCGACAGTTGGTTCAAACGCATGCAAAAGTGTATAGATCCTAATAGAGAATATTTTTAAAATCAATAAAGCGATTTTCTATTATAGTATTTGTTTTTATTCTCGAATTCCGAAAGATCTAAGTATGAACTTTTTATTATAATTGGAAGGATCTCCGCCTTATTACAGTTTTCTTATATTTTCTAATTATCAGATAAGAACTTTTGAAAGATTTTATAAGAAATTGACTGCTCTAAAAATTATCTCTCTTTTTTCCTAAACCTATCCGTTCAAGTGATATTAACCATTAAAGTTTGAATATTTTAGGACATTTTTTCTTAGTTTTAAAATTCAATAAAAAAGTCATTATAAATTGGAAAACTCATACTGTCGTAAGAAATTTACCGCTCTAACTTAAAATAATTAAATTTTAATAGTTAATGTGGAAACGTCCAGTCTGTCTATAAGGCTAAGCCTGTAAGGTAGTACCTATTATTCAACAACTGCCTATACTAAGTTTAACCAATGTCGGAAGGACTCATATTACATAAAAATTGGCTATACCAGACACATTTCCTTACCTAGTCATTTCCACAATTGAGAACCCAATCTAGAATTAAAGGATGTTTTTAGTTTTCGTACAACTCAAAACCATATTCAATCTCAGCTAGCAGAAACCAAAACAAGACTCCTCCGCTGTTATCGGACCACTATAGCATATAGCTGACATACAAACTGGATGATCGGAATCAAGTTCTTGTATGGATCATTTTTTTATTTGACGACATTTCCTCACGAAATTCAGCGTAGGCTATTATTTGAGGAAACGGTAAAATCTCCGTACCATTTCTTCAGATCGGATCACTATAGCATATTAGCATATTACACTTTCAGATTACGTTATACATATAGTTGCTATATTTTTCTTTATTTATATTGGTGGTGGTCCCAGATCTAAATTGTGTAACAGTTATCGGATATTTTTAATTCCAAATATGTTTTCAAAATTGCTCCTATATTTTTTTTCATTTTCATCGTTATTGGAACACGATTAGTGACGCCCTCTTATACTCAAATAATTGCTCCATATGACCTAGAACTCCTCTAATATACAAGGTGCGTTCCAAAGTAAACAGGACTTAAAAAAAAACAGAAGAAATGTTTTTTTTCGGCAAAATCAATTTATTTTATTTAAAATAGTGTCTTTCTGCTTCAATACAGCTTTTTGCGCGGTCCAAAAGCATGTCGAATGAGTGTTTTAGCTCGTTGGCCGGTATGGCCGCCAGTATGCCGGTGCAAGCCTTTTGAATGGCCTCTACATCTGCATAACGCTTTCCTTTCATGAGCAAATGCATTTTTCCGAAAAGGAAGAAGTCGCACTGGGCCATATCAGGCGAATAAGGGGAGTGGTTAATGGTTAAAATGTGATTTTTGTTAAAATAATCGTCCTTTGAATGTGAGCAATTTTTGGTCCTCAGTCAATTTGTGCGGAACAAACCATACATACAACTTTTTAAGTCAAAATGTTCGGTAAAAATGCGATAAATGCGATAGTTTTGTATCCAGTGTTTTGAAATAAAGTTAAAAAAATCAAACCTTCAGCTCTTATCGAATGCACCTTTAAACACCTTCCACAATGTTTGTATCCGTTTAGGAATGTACTGTACAGCCATCGTTTTGTAAATACTTGTTCTTACACCGTTTGTTGCTCCAATATTGAAAAAGGAAACTACTATCAGAAACAGCGGAGCATTTATATGGAACTAATAAAATAATGGAGAAACCATATAATGAGATGGTAATATTGACTGATGAAAATCTAAGAGAAAAGTTCGACTAATTGGTAGCAATTACTTGTAGTTGCTTCGTGATAGTCAATATAAGAAAAATGAAAATTTTACTGTAAGATTGGTCGGCTTAAGTTAATCCTTCCGTGACGTTTACTTATTTATAACATAGACATTGTAACATCAACTTATTGAATCTCTTGCAAAAACGTATCTTAAGACTCTAGAAACTAGCCTGTTCTATCAGCCTATGTACATCTGCGTTTATTTATTTAACTACCCGAAAATATCATGTAATCTCACAATAAAACATATATAACGGAAATTCGTCAACACATCAGCTGGATTTCCGTATGAATGAACTCATTGCTAGATTACCACATTATTTCGCCACATTATAAGATCATTAAGTAAAAAGTTGATGGATCGATGACAATTGGACACGCTTAAGCGATCATATGAAATTTTGATGAATCTCTTTTTCGGGCAACTGACATAATTGTGGTGACAAATTGGCGTGACGTCGTCAACTAGCATACAGTAAGCAGCAGAATCATTAAAGGATACACATATATGTACATATGTATGTCCACATACACACAAACAACGTATCTACCTTCAAGACTAGCTGATCATGTGACATTTCCTATATGAATTTATAGTAAACGAAATCAATTGAGTTGTGATCGATTACATTTTGACAGCAGTGAATTGTCAAATGGCAACACAACATTGTTACAACGAAATTGTTACGCAAATTAAGCAATCCCACGCCCAGATTTCGGCATGGAAAGAAAACGCACAAACAAAAAAAAATTATTTATTGAAAGACAATCTGACAATCAGTTGGGTTAAGCAGTACACATCAGCGCTTCGCTAGAAAGAAAGACAAAAAATAATGATAAAAGTGAAAACTCATTTAGAGCGCCAAATACTGGTAGATAGAGGGGAAGAGAGCACGGCAAGAGAAATAAAATTGCACAAAAAATTGGCACCTCAAACTAATTTCATTAATTTTACGATTTGATTACGTTCGTCTGTCGCTAATGATATGCGTTGGCAGACATTTTATGAATTCCTTGACAATGGAATTAAGTCGCTGTGAAAATGGAAAAAGTTTTCCTCACACCAAATATTGCCGTTGGAATTTTATTTTCTGCAACTCTGGTATTGTGTGCCTGCCGGAACAGCATTGTGATGACTGGTGTTCATCGATTTTTTACAGTTGCCGGCGTTGTTTTTGCTAACAGCGCGAATGTGTGATTTTTAATATATGGAGTGAGAGTTGGCAACATTTTATTTGTCGTTTTATATATTTTTGGATGTCGATAAAAATGCAAAAATTTTTTGTCTGTTGGTTAGAAACTGAGTATTTTCGGGTTTGGAAAAATTTAATACTTTTATTTTCTAATGTGCTTACTACATTTAGAGTCAGTGTTGACCTTTCTGTATGACTGAGTTTTTCTTCTTTTAAAAACCATAAATATTGTCTCCTTGCTCGAGTGAACCTCTTGAGTTATTGCGAGCTTCCATATTAGGGTTAGTGGGTCCGCTCTTCGGACAACCGACAAAACTCTACATATGCATTTTTACTTTAAACTTCTTCAACTGTATACTTTTGAGATTACTCTATATTGTTGCTTCTTTGAGGATAAATCAGAACGTAAAAAAAATTGAAGATTTATATAAATTTACTACTTTCCTAACTAATGAGCAATTACACCATTTTTTAAAAGATTGGCACCAACAAGCTGCAAAATTTCACAGCAGAAACTGCAAAGTAGATGAGCTAGTCAGAGGGGTCACCCTTGCTATGCTCACATTGAAATGGAGCCGAGTTGGATTTCCATTGGTGTCTTATGTATGCCCGCTTAGCAGACGCTGGTCAACGACCAGCTACTTTTATCCTTCAAGCATAGAGTAGAACGGAGATTCACTACAAATTACTTGCACTGAGCAGCGTTCATCTTGCCGCAATCGTAGGAGATCTCTAGGTAAGGCTAAAAAGTTGTCAAAGTTGTAGGTGTGAAGTGGAAACATCCGAGCACTTTCTGCCGCATTGTTCAGCTTTTGCAATACTAAGACTGAAACATCTCAGTAATCTTACCGTCAGCGAACTAGAAGACATCGCAGAAACTGGTATTGGCCATCTCAACAAATTTGTGATAATCTTATAACACTTTATCGATCTGTAAGGGACTTATGATGAGTCGACATTACGAGTTTTCAAGAGAAAGGTTCTGCGAAAAACTTATGGTGCCTTGCGCGTTGGCCACGGCGAATATCGTATTCGTCACATTGCGAAAAGAAGAACTCGGCTATAACCTCAGCCGAAACCCTATGATGCTAGCGCTGCGTACTTTAGTTTGTATAATAATTTGTTTATTATGTAAGCTTTAATAAAATAAAAAAAAAAAAAAAATATAACCACGTAAGCGGTGTCTACGCCATTAAAGAAGAAGAAGAAGGGACTAATGGTCCTGTATATAAGAATTTTCCGATACCACAACGGACCAGCCTTCTATAAAAGTAAGATCCCCTCGGATCGACCTCTTAATCTAACCAGACCTGCTGCTTTTTTGGAGAATAATTTCGCTAAAATCCGAGCTGTTAGTGTCTGTAAAGAAAGAGAAATACATTTTTTCCAATAATCAAATTCTGTCTAAAACCCTTTTTTTATTTAATCTGCTAAGAGGTATTTTATTTCAAGTTCTTGTACAATATTATATAGTATATTTTCGTAAACGGAGTAACGGTGAAAGTTGGTGTAAAACTTCAAAAACCGCAACGATAAGTCCACTTTGGTGCAGTGAGTGACCCTGGTTGACAGCTATCCGATGTGGGTACTGCGCCGATTCATTACTGTCGAAATAGTGGACCTCATTCAGCGAATCTTATTCAAAAGAGGCTTGAGAACCTTGCCCACCGTTTTCTGAGATTTACCAGGTCTGATCCACATCGGTTATCTAGACAAGGTCAAAGTGGTCATGGTATCTATTTGGACTAATTCGGCGTCGAATTATATAAACATGACCACATTTAACGAAAAAAAGAGTTTTTCAATCGTAAAAGTGTCCTGGCTTACATCGTTGCCTTGGCAATGGAATTACAAACTTCTGATCAATCCTTGATATTCTCTAGATTTGGAACTTCCTCTTTTTTCAAATTTGAAAAAGTAATGTGACGGTGAGAAATTTTAATTAAATGAGGAAATTAACACCGTCGAATTGAGAAGTTGGAGCAAAGCTGGGTCAAATAGATGGATATAAAAGCATTTTGTGCTGGAAATAAATACCAATATTTTTCAAAATTGTTTTTATGGTTTTTATTTTATTTTGACTTTGGTCTAACTAAAAGAGCGAGTAAAACATGACTTTTATGCGGAAAAACCTCTTTAAGTTCACAGGAATTTATGTGTCTTTGTCATTATCTTGTATTCTTATACCCATAAGAATAAGACCTTAAAGTTTAAATTACCATTATCTCAGTAAGGAACTATAATAGAACCGTATTATATTCATTTTACATATTTCGGAATAAAACTAAAATTTATAATCTTAAAATATTCATTTCTATTTACTTCCGCTAAGAACTATTTGATAGCTTTCAAAGTATATACTAATAGATATGCCGCTTTAAATTCATATAAGTCACTTATATATACTGTATGTATGGCTATTATGTACCTCAATTAATTTAAATAATGTCTTCATAGTCCTTTATTGTCCGCTTTGTGAATGACTCTTTATGCTGTGCTCTCAATGTATACTTACACAGATATATACATACATATAATTACTTGTATTTACTATATGTATATGTAGTTATGTATGTATATATCCGTTCCACATTTAAGAGTGCGTGTGTGTGTTTGTGGAAGGATAAGCGACTGCGCATTTGAGAATTGGGTGGCGCCCAAAAAGCTGTGAGAGTTAACAAAGCCCAACAACAGTTATGTGCTTACAACCCTCATAAAGAGTAAATATCGCATGAATTTCTTTCTACCAACAACAGCCATTATGGCGGCATGTGCCGTTGCGAAATGGCGTGTGGAATAAAAATTAAAAATAAACTAGAATATTTATACAAATTGAGCAAACAAATAAAACAAATAATTATTCATATTAAATATGCATGCGTAAATGGCAACTCTATATGTGGACTAAATCAATAGGAAAATGGTAAATAAAGGCAAATGTGTTTATTTTTTATGTAAATATACATTGCCGTTATACTGGTAGAATGTGAGACGCTTTCACTTATCCTGAGGACAATGACTTTTGATAGGAGCATAGTAGTCGTTGGACTCATTTTTATAGGAATAAGAATATTTAAGAACCTCAAATGAAATCAAAGTTAACTGAAAACACAAAAAAAAAAATGAAATGGCTAAAAAACGAAAGCACCATCAACAGCAACTATTTAATAGCATTATTGGGCCGCCGGTAGCATTTAAAGAAAAAAAGAAAGTTGAGGCCTTGCATCGTCTCGCGAACCATTGAAAACGATGGCAAAAATCTATGAATTGGGCTTCGAATTGCTTCCGCATCTCCTTATTTACCTTATTCTGCAGATCCAGGCCCCCAGCTACTACTTCCTGTTCTCGGATTTCAAAAGAATACTCATTGAGAAGAAATTTAAGGCGGTATTCTGTTCTGTTCAAAATTCAAATTATTTTCGGAGATATAGGCATTTTTCTGACCCGGCATCCAAACTAGTTCGGCCGGAACTAATCGAACAAAAGACATAAGGAAACTTTAAACGCGTTTTCTCAAAACTGACTTTTTCGGAACGATACCCAGGATTTCTCAGGATCTACTGGACCGATTAGCTTGAAATTTTTATAGAGTCTTCTTTATAGGCTTGTCTATGGTTGGAACTAGCCCCATCCCCATTTATTTTTATTATTTTGTGAAAAAAATTTTCCCCACTTTTCCATAGTTCCGGCCATTGCGACATTATTCTAGATTAATAATCTTTTGTTTTGGTTTCAGATAACTAGGAGGGTTGAAATCATAGGTATGGTCACGTGGAAATTTTGAGAGACCCCCACTTCGTCAGCTCATAATTTTTGAAATTTTTTACTTTTTTTTAGTAATTAATTTTTTTCTGCACTCTTCTAAAATAAACAAATAACTAATAAAAAATGGATAGTAAAAATATTAATTGCCTTTTTTTACGACACTTTAAAAATTATCTGAAATTCATGCTTCTAGACTAGAATACTCCCTTAAGTCGAATAAAGAGGTGACCGCGGAATATGAGAGCTATTATGAAGCAAAAGATAAATTGAACTACAAAAATGTTATCGAAAATTTAGATGGTCGCTATAATCAGAACATTACCATGGAAGGAAACTATGTTGAATAAAAAAAAAAACGAATTTTGTCCAAAAATGTGTTTTATATGGTAGGCTGGGGATTTTATATACGCGAACTAGTCCTTAAAATTTTGAGATACAGACAGGTTCTTTCTTGAAATACTGTTTATTTAACATGGTATCTCGCCAAAGTTGGTATAGATTGCCGAAGTTAACGCTTCTTCTTGTTTTTCTGCCGAAATTCCTTCTAATGAGACAAAGAGTTCAAGGTAATTTTCATTATAAATGAGCAAAAAATCATACTCTAATTATCACATCACACTCATCGTAATAACTCGACGATATCAGCATATAAA
Organism: Bactrocera dorsalis; assembly: GCF_023373825.1. Lineage (NCBI taxonomy): Eukaryota > Metazoa > Arthropoda > Insecta > Diptera > Tephritidae > Bactrocera > Bactrocera dorsalis. The sequence goes on from NC_064307.1 coordinate 45,531,846, forward strand.
ACGACTTTACTGCGATCTATAAATGGTAAAAAAAAATCAAAAATAAATTCTGTAGAGGTACTTTTTTCAATAGCTTTTTTTCGCCAGATTGCGCGTGTGTCGTGTCAAGCTGTCATGTCATTTTTGTTCAGTATTGTTTGGCATTTAATCGTGGAAAGACTTACGTGTGAACTTTTACAAATCGTTCAACTTTATTACAAAAATTCACTTGCTGTAAAGAATGTGTTTCGCGTGCTTCGCTTAACTTATAGCCAACATAATTGGTTACTGAACATACTCTTCTCAACACCATCACCCATCTTGAGACCCTGCATTCTTTATTTCATAATATTTGATCGAATAAACCGCGACCAGCACGCAGTGAAGAAAATATAGCCGCCGTAGCAGAGAGTGTACACGAAAACCGTGGAAAGTCGATATCACACACATAGACTTTTTTCTGTGAGGATATGTAAAGTCTAAATGCTTGCATGTTGCTCAAAAATTTTGCATTTTATATAAACTCAGCAGAAAATGTAAGAATACTCCGAATCTTATGATGACATTAACCCCACTTAGGGAACTAAAAAACAATGGCTACACTAGCGGTCGGATTGGTTGAATATTTAATTAGACGTGATTTTGAATTTTTTTGCATCAGACTCTAGAACTTAGACAATTGGTTTTAGTAAATAAAGATTGAAGAAAGGACATTAAAAAACTTTATGGAAAACAAAGATACTAGAGAGGAAGATATAAGACCGCAGTTGTTCTCAGTTTGCTTGAACAGCTGGTATAAGTTTCGACTCTACTCTACTCTCTTAAGCTTCATGAATCGAAGGCTGTTCATATTCCACAAATATTGAGATAATAATATCTGATTTTTCGGCTGAACTAGTCGTAGGTCTTTCATCTTTTTGAATTTTTATAAAGCAAATTTTTTATGAATCACACTTTATGTAGAGCAGATCTTTATCGAAACGCAATAGCATTATTAAGAATTAATGAATAATGAGTAAATGAGAAAATAATGTGTGTCGTTAAATAATTTTTATATACAAATATGGAGTTCCAATGAATTGTATTTGTTTTTCAATCAACACCCAGCCATTATGGCATATCATTACAATCATTTGAAGCATATAATGGGATAATATGTGATCCAGAAAATTATAGGATTTCATTCGTAATTAAAACTAACTAAGTAATTAAGTCTTAGCTTTTGGCCTTTTCAATTAAAAAGAAATGTTGAATAATTTGTTTGCCAAGTGCTCAATCAAGTGTGTTATAGTTACGATATTACTGCATACCCTACATATATGTAATGCTTACGACGATTACAAAGTAATCATATGTAAACAAGGTTACTTGCACGTGTAATTTACGTATTTATGACATTTTAATTGTGAACTCAAATGTGATTCACAGAAACGTCAATAATTGCCATTTAAATATTCGCAATAAATTGACATTGGTATTTTAATTACGTAATTACTTCGATTACTTATGTTCGCTACTAACCTGAGAGTCCTTCAGGCCCAGTCTTTCGGCCAATTTCTTGCGATCCGGCTTGCTTATGTATTTCTGTTGTTGAAATCGTTTCTCCAAACCTTTGCGCTGAGAATCTGTGCAACAATAACAATAAACAACAACACGTAAATCAAAATGACCACAGACGTGTGAATTAATGTACAGTTATTTAGACGGCAAGTAATGGCCCAACACTTACCGGAGAATACGGCACGACGCATCATACCTCGACGAGGCTTGCCACGCGTCGAATGCGCCCAAGGGAAGCCTTGACCCGGTGGCAGGGGAAACACTTGTGCACCAACTGCAAGGAGAGAGTGAGAGAGTTGCAATAATGTGAGAATTACGTTTTGTGGCGGAAACGGAAGTGCGTGGGAAATGCATTAACATTACAACAAGAAGTATGTGTGCGTGGTTTGTAGTAGTGGAGGCGCATAGCAGCGCGCAGTGGGAGCTTGTTGCTGCATTAGAATACTGTTGCAATTAATTGTTGCATGCCACACACTGCACAAATGTGTGAATGTGCGTGCGACAATGTGTTGACAAGTGCAACAACACAACAATACCAGTTGCGGACATTAGTCAAATTCTATTACCGGCATGCCACAAAATGTGGCAAGTGCCCACAACAGTTATGTAGCCCCTACTATGAACTGATACACACACATACATATAAATGCAGGCATAAAACCGCACATCCAGTCGGTTACATTACAACAATAATTCAATACAACAACAACACATTACAGCAACAATATACAATTATACAACAATATCAACACACAAAATAACAACACCAACTCACCACTCATGTAGGGATTTCTGCAGTGCGCCAACAGTGAATGCAAATGCGGATGTTGCAAGCTATGTGGCAGGAATGGCGTCGGCCGGCTCGGCAATGGTTTCGCTATCACTTGATGACCAGCCGCTTGGCCGGGCAATGGTGAATGGTGTGGCGGCATGTGTGCTTGTAGTTGATGTGCTGGCGATTGCAGGTGTGATGGCGCCATTTGCTGTTGTTGTTGCTGCTGCTGTTGTTTCTCCTGCGCCAACGCCGACAAGTTTAGTCTTCGATTATTATTATCTTCGAGCACATTGCCGCAATCATTGTGACCACCAACAACACCACCTTCGTATGGTCGACCATCGATTGTATTGGCGATGTTATTGCTGCTGTTGTTGTTGTTGCTGTTGCTGCCACTACCACTGCCGCCGGTGCCGGTGGAGTGATTGTCGCTATCACTGATGGTGCTGCCCGGTGATGACGACGACGCTGCGGTTTGCGGCTGACAACTATTGCCGTTGGCGGCGCCGATGGTGTTCAGCTGATGTGGCGGCAGGTGTGGATGGTGTGCCAGGTGGGGGTGGTGTGCATGTGTTAGTGGATGCGTGTGTGGATGGTGTGTCAGAAATGCAGGATGCGGAAAGTGTGTATGATGTATGAAGTTTTGTTGTAAGTAAGGCCAAATATGCTGCGGCTGAATGAATTCTGTGGGGAGAGGAAGAAGAGAAGGAAAGATTTATTTAATAATGTATATTATACAAATATATAAATGTCAAATATTTGCTACAGTAAATATTAGCCAATTATCTTAAAAACACTCTAAAACGTAATCGAAATATAACCGAATCTATAAAGTTTCGGTAAAATTCAGAAATCATCATAGAGTTTTAAAACTAAGCGAGAGAGAGGTATCTAAAATCAAATATGCATATAGGGTTTTCACAAGTCTCATAAAGTTATAAGTTATAACGATTCGAAGGCATAGCATTGGAAATTATAACTGTGTAAACTCATTTTTGTATGTAATCCAACAACAATTTTTTAAGCAAATGTAAAAAGTTACAATTTTATGATTTTACGATGCTTTACGAAGGGTTGTGAGTACCCCAATAATGTTTTACCATTGTAAGCAAAATTCTTATGAGCTCAGAATCTGCAAAACACTGGTTAGATTCCTAGATGTTTGTATCTCACAGTTGTCTCTCTTTAGTATTTGGAAAAGTGTTTCCTAATACATAGAGTATGTACGGTCGTCAGTAATTATATCAGATTACCAAAAACATTGTGTCTTTAAACGATAAAATCGGTCGTCTTACGAGTACAAAAATGGACCTGGATTTTGATTCGAACAACTTAGCAGAATTTCACAGAATTATTTGAGAATGTTCCCTGCCGTCTCATCAAGTCCTCTAATGTTTAAACATCCAATAGATTTCGAGAGAGGACTTTACTTCTCAATTGCCTACTCAGTCCGAAGTAGCACCTATTGGCAGAGTTATTCTGCGATGGCTTTCGAGGCTGACGTAGCTGTTAGTGTTAATGCTAGCTAAAAGATGAATATTATTATCTACAACTTCAAAGTCATGATTGTCAATAGGCACATGGGAGCCTAATTGAGAGTGCGACGACTGTTTATTTCATGATTGGAGATATTTCGTTTTGCCCTCGTTCACTATCAGACCTATTTGCTTTGCTTTTTTATTCAGTCGAAAGCAGATTTAACGGTGCGGTTGTTGAGGCCAATCAATATTATTGTATACTTTTATAGAAGTTTGTACCTTCTCTATTCAGCTTTGCAGCTCGAATTATTTTCTCCAGGAGCAGATTGAAGAAGTCGAACGATAGATAGTATTTGAAAGTTTGAAGTTTGGTATGGAACGGCTCGGTGAGGTCCTTTCCGTACCTGATGATCTTTTGGTATTGCTCAATGTTAGTTTACACAGCCATATTCGTTGTGCGGGGATTTCATTGACGATGTTTTTTACGTGGCAGGTCTCAAACGCAGCGCACAACCCTGGGAAATATGTTTCGCTTTCTCACTTTAGCTCGCCTTCGAAGGGCTGATTTTTGGCTATCCAGAGGATACCTGGTCCATGACCGGAAGTCGTAAGCTGCTTGAGCCATATGTGAAAGAATCCCATGTCATTGGCGCTCAGAGAACTTTCCTCAGTTGCGTGAACTTCTACGCAGGACTCTCCTTTTTATGGATAAGCTTAAAAAACTCTAAATGTGTGATTTACATATCCATATTGCCCGGATTTTGATAAGTACCTCATCGTATATGACACCTTTTGAGTTTCGATTTTTTCTTCTTTTTCTAGGATGAAAGAAATATCCTATGGATACTGGTTTTATTGGCGGCAAGTATCATTTTCAATATTTAGTAGATATTACCTATTTTCTACACTAGAAAAATTACAATTCTCAAAACATACTTAATAAAGCTAACAAAGACAGTAAGAACTCTTTTCAGTTAGTTTTATATTCGATTTTTTATTAACATATATTCTGCGAATGTTGAAATACATTCCAATATTTTATATTTTTGGTTCTATCTGTTAAAAAATTAAAAAAAAAATTACACCAAAAAGCTTTTAACTGAAGCATAAAACTCATTAGCGCACAAATGCCAAGCATTAAATTTCACATAAAGTCAAGTCACACCAATTTGTATTCACTTACATACAAATATATTCGTATGTATGCCCTTGGGAGGTAAGTGAAACATCCTTGTTAAAATAGCGGTTAGCAAAAGATTAAACGTGGCGTAAAATAAGCTGCCAACTAAACTAAAATTCAAAACCGCACATTTGCACACACACAGCTGCTTATCGAAATGCACATGTGAGGTGCAAGCGCATGTGGAAAACACATTACAAACAAGCAGGCCTCGGCAGTGGCACTAAAGAGGCGTTAATACGTTAATTGTTTCTGTCTAATCGAATTAAAATCACAAGCGGTATCCCCGCTGCAATGCAAGTATCACATGTGTAGGCGACGCGAAGAATGAAGCTGAATTTGTTTGAGGATATAGGAATGTTTAGATGTGTGTATAAAAATACCCGACGGTAAAACGTTAGTAGACGAAGTTCGTTCGAAACAATACCAAGAATGAAACCAATATCCTGCGAAAATTAAGCTATATAACCAACATCATATAACAATGTATATTTTAGTACTCGCAAAGAGTATAATTTTGGAAAGAATATGCTGGATTGTATCATAACTATAATCGCAACTGTTTGCTTCGGGTATCACTTGAACCCCTACAAATATAGCTAGCATAGCTGAGTGTACTCGGAACTGTTGCTGTTCGTCCTCGATTAAAAAATTAAATAAAAATACTTTTGAAACCAATTAGTAGACTAGACCAAGGAAACAGCGTTAAATGACAGAATACCTTTCTATGTAAATTTTTACTTAAATTTGAAATCAGAAAATAATAACAATAGATCTAACTTCGAAAATTATGTTGCATATTGCTACAGTCCGCAACTTTTTTCTTGTAGTTAACACTCAACTCAGCAACAAATATTTACCGTTACTCTTTTTAATAGGCTAGGGATTAATAAAAAAATGTTTACCTTGCTCGAAGGTGTTGATCAAACATACAAATGTCTTTTTCATAGTATGTATACATCGAATGCCGGAACTTTAATCCGCTAAAACTTACCCCCAACCCGAATCTCGCCCACGGAACCACCAGGTTAAGTATTACTTCATCGAAGAGAAAAGGACTTTAAATCTCATCTCTCATACGGACTGACTGAGGTCTAATATACTCTGTAGTATGTCTTAGTTTTATTATAATTAGAACTGGCGCTTCTCTGACAGCTTTCCATTTACCAGAGGATTGACATATGAGTGCCCATTTTCCAAAGAAAAACTACCTTACTTACCTTCTAGGTAGGTTGACGTATGGATCATATTTGGATAAAAGTCTGGGAGTATGAAAGAAAACTTTTTTAGAGATATACTAGAAGACATTTCGTTAGCCCCTAAATGTCTTCATCTTTTGAATTGTAGCCAATAATGTTGTAGGATATAAAAGTACTTGTATGTCGGTAACCATTCTTTTGTTTTAGGTATGTTTTTCGTTGTCTAAAACTTTCAAAAGCATTCGAATAAAAAAACAATAAATTTATCAAAAAATTTTTCCGAATAGTAGAAAAAATATTTTACCTATTTTATGTTGAGACAGAACTGCATGCCACTGACTATCAACTCATAAGCGTCTAATAAATAAATTTCATAGATATATTTAAACATGAAGAGATTTAAGAGCACCTTTCTGGACCCATTTCAGACCAGTTTTAAAACAGTTAATGCATCTTTCTTTAGAACTACTTCCTTTTCATAAAGGAAACTGTTTAAATTGAAATTGAGAAATACACCTTTTATTAACATACACCCTTTACATGTATACTCGTATGAATGCATGTGGTTTCGCACAACCAATCGCTGTTGACGCGTCTTACAGCAGTTCGTGAGTGTAGACATCGTATAATATGCATAATAAAATGTGAAATTTTGTTTGTATGTGTGCACATCCACATTTGCTCTTTGGTGCGTTTGTTAATTCAAGCACCCTTTATTTTTGTTGTTGCTGCTTTTGTTTTCGGCTGTTTAATTAGAGAAAGCTCTAAAGACTTGAAAAGTTTTCACACAATGCCACATAATGGCGTCACTTGAGGTGATGGCTTTGAGTATGTGTGTATGAGTACAATTGTGTGTGGGTGACTGCGCCGGAAGTGTTCTCCTGCCACGTTTTACCCGCTTAACTTCAAAGCGTCGGAATTTTAATGCCTCGAAGTGTGAATCACACATTTTATAAACGCAAACATTCACAATATGTTGAATGCCTGTGAATATATTTGTAGGTGTATGTGTTGAATATATGAAAATATGCAAAAGTGCTCATATGGTTTTGAACGCTTTATATCCTGTCAAGTGTTATTGTTTGTTTGGCTTAATAATTATAATGGTTTTGCAACTTGACACTTCAAAATTGTAAAGCGTTGACTTAGACTTGTGGTGGATCCTTTTAACGGCTAATGAATGGCTGCTGATGTATTTGTGGAGGTATAAAGGATAGCATGATTTATGCATATTTGTATATTGTTATAAATTTGAAATCGAGCAACAAACAACAGCCATTGGAAAAATTATTTCTAGTTTGCTTTTGGAAACATCATATATGATGTATAATAATGATAATACTATTCGCAAGACCATCACCCATCTTAAGACCCTGCATTCATTATTGAATAATATTCGATCGAATAGACCACATCCAGCGCGCAGTGAAGAAAATGGGCCATTCCATCAATTGGCGACATGGTTTTGTACCCGTGGTTCTCCGATTTTGACGAAGCTTTAGAATATCATAATATAGAATAAAATAAGAATATCTGTAAACTTTTTAGTGGTCAAAGTTGTCCATTGATTTTTGGAGCGCACTTCAAATTGAGATCAAACAAAAAAATGACTTTTTCTTTTATTTTTTAACGACCTCAAAATTGAGTGAAAAAAATTTTGAAGTTATCCATTTTTATGTAAAAAAATCTCAGCTTTCTGATAAAAATATTTTCAGAATCCAAAAAAATTTCAAAATCCAAAAAAACCATGTTTTTTCCAAAAATTCCGCTTTTTGTGCTCTTCCCCCACTTTTTTTTTCAAAATTGACTTTTCTATTCGATTCCTCGTTAAATTTTACATAAGAATCAGTGTTCAAAAATATGGGACTCTGATCCCATGAACAGCAAAAAAAATTCAAAGTTGACGCTCAAAATCCAAAAAAAAACATTATTTTCCAAAAAATCCGTTTTTTTGTGCTTTTCCACCAACTTTTTTTCAAAATTGACTTTTCCATTCGATTCCTCGTTAAATTTTACATAAGAATCAGTGTTCAAAAATATGGGACTCTGATCCCATCAACAGCAAAAAAAATGCAAAGTTGTCGCTATACGGTGCATATTTTTTTGAATGAAGACAGTGATTTCTTTTAATCCAAGTCTTAGAATACAATTTACACATTTACCTCTTTCACACAACCTTCTAAGCGAACACACTGCGAAATGTTCGAACCAGTAATCGAAAATCGGACTGAACTGATGGATCATCTGAGGGGTAGCAGCGGCCAACATTTGAAAGAGACTCTTCAAAAAATAAATGCCCAATTAATTTTACCTTTCTTTATTTTTTCTTCAAAATCGTGGGAAACCTCTAAATGGTCTGATGAGTTCATCGTCTTGGCTATGTTTAATGGATTCACGAAGTTCCATTTATTCATGAGTCAGCTGTATTCAGAGTTCTGTTCTGTGTAACATCATCATTTACACTCGTATGTTTTGAAGCTTAGATCGGAGAATACTCAGTCTGATTCTGTCGAATGACTGTTGTTTTCGCCTTTATCGAAGAAAAGCTGTAACATTTGGCGTATTTAATCTTTACTTGTCTCCATCTTTAACGTAGATGCAAACAATATCTTCAAGTACTTAGATGGACGTCTTTGACGAACCAATGGTATTCTCTGACGAAGAGGAATAAACAGATGAAACTTTCTTTCGTTGAAGTAACATGAGATTACATTACTTGACTAAATATTAATCACTTCCAAAAAACCTTAGCACTTTCAGTTTTTTAATTTTCCAGATAGTTATGAAAAATTACATACTTTGGGTAAAAATCATGAACCCATTTAACGCAAGTAAAATCCCTTGCAACTGCTAATGGCACGCGACTGTATTTTTCCTTGGTGAGAACTTGCCAAATTCACGAGAATCATTGCAAATAATCATTGAAATTTATTGCGCAAAATTCAATAAAACACATGCAATACCAATTAATCTCAACTCGTCCAGCCCACAGATTTGCCTGACAAAACTACCGGCACAGAAGAGCGAAAAAACGTTAAAAACAAAAACAAAACAAACGTATATAATATTATCTGCGTATAATGACAACAATAAAAAAATAATGCCAACATAAAGGAAACAATAATTCCGGCATTCGAAATGCTGCCGGATAAAAAGACACAATGAGTGATAGATAATTCGTTACGCCTCCTTTTGTTGAGACCTTAAAAAAGTAGCAACTGGCGGGTTGGCAAAGGAGTACACTAACAAGAACAGGAACGGCAAATTAACCACCAAAGCAAGCGACCACAACACGAGCACTCATATATGATACATATAGCCAAGCAAGAGGTGCATAACAGCAGCGCCCCATACAGTTGTCGGAAGTGCTTAGGAATCGGAACTGGTTATACGAATTTGCTTTGGTTACTTTGGTTGTGTTTTCATTGGAGGATTTATGAGCAAACGCAATAACATAGCGCACGCAATAATTTAAACATGATTAGGAGTGCGAGTTGTTATTACAGCCTCCATCCCAGCGGGCTTATGGCCCTAAATGAAAAACAAAATCGAAAGACAACAAAAGCGCAGCGGTCTTAACCTGGAGAGATGGCATTGTAGTTTGAATAAAAATTGAAGCGGCTAATCCGGCGACCAAGTCTAAAGCGCAAAACTATTAAGTGCAACCAAAATAACTGTTTGTATCTACTTATTATAATGAACTGTTGCAATATTATCCCAAGCGCCCAACTATTCGATTCATTGCTCGCCGAGGGTGAAGTGTTGCTACCAAATGTATTTAATTTTTTGAAAAGGATTTGTTTGTATTTGGTATTAGGTGCAGGCAAATTAGTTCCGTTGCTTTTTTATTGCGTTTAATTGGCCGAAAATTTTATTCGAACTCAAATGGAATTAAGAAGCAGATGAGTTCTTTTTAGAAACACATTGAATCACTGCATTCAGCATGTCATATTCAAAACTTATGCACACATACATACCTAGATTTTGAGATAATACTACAGAAAATATATCAATCACGTCTAAAAATCAGCAAAATTGTGTTAATGAGCTAGCCAAAACTGGTTGAGAACCAAATTGCAAAGTAGCAATTATATACCAAATACCAACACTTACCTCAATATTTATACTTAATTTAGCCAAAAAAATACAATTATCTTTACAACAAGAATTACCATATCATCTCTTTAAATATTTATTTTAAATGAAACCTCCATTTTTTTGCATTTATCGACAGAAAAACATTCAAAGCATTTAAAGACATCGCTTTAATAAACCTCTGTCGAAATGGAATTTTAGAAAGCTGTTAAAAATTTCACATTTGGCAAAAACGAATTTCGTAAAGATTCAGTTAGGTTGCCAACCAAACCAGTCTAGGTTGCCTGAAAAGACAGCATTTTCCAAATTCAGTCGAGAGTCAGCGATCCGCTGTTCTTCTCGGTTCTAGCTCTGTAAGCGTTCATAAACAACCAGCACCTGTATGGCCCAGAGTGGCAGTGTGGAATGGACACAATAACCACCTTGGTAGCGTTCGAGGCCCAACTAAAACCCCTACCATACTTTGGGTCCGTCAGCCGGTTGTAATTCAACTCCATACTAAACAAACAAAGTTTCAGTTTTTCAATCATTCGGGTTTTAAACACATCCCCTACGATACTCGCCAAGGGCTCAGTCCGCATGAGCCAGTTGGAGCAAACTCTAAGAGCTTCTACTCCCCGTGGTACCACAATTAAGTCTCCAGTCAGACCTGGTAGTCGAAACTACTACCAGTTGAGCTGCCATACTTTTCTGGATTGATATACATTACACGCACACATTTTTGCCACAAGAAACGAACTGTAATACCCAGTTAAACGCCTTTGCCGACTAAACAATTCACATGCAAACGACTCTAACTATTCGGCAATCCAAGACCAGACTCTAATGTCAGAGTACCTCGGACATTCTGAAAAAAATTTACCAAATCCTCGACTTGCGCTGCATACAAACACCCCGATCTATTAGATAGGTGCCTCTGATGCAAAAATGCATTCAGAGGTCCATGTTGCGTCAGCAGAAAATCCAGACTCAGACAGTCATCTGAAGTCTGGGTTAACCCCAACAAACCTAATGTGCCGGAAATTCTTGTAAGTTACCCGGCCGCTAGGCTGTTGTCCAACCGATCGTGCCACTTAAACCTGCCCCTATAATCTATAAGTCTCTTACTTCCTAGATATCCCTCGCTCTCCACGTCATCATCGGAAATCCAGTAATGCCGCAGCAATGGCACACTCAAGCTCCCTCTGAGCGTGAATGCAAAAGCGCGATGTATGACAATCAGGTCAAGAGAGGGTGCACCTAACACAACCTGCATCGCATCCGTCGAAACGGTGCGACATACAGACAAACGTGCAAGCATCATACAAAGGACAGACCGCCTTAGCTGTTCGAGTGAATTCCTAATTGAGGATTATTGGGGCTAGTCAAACTTATTAGCAGTCTCTAAAACTAATTCGGCCGATACGAAAAAACTCTTCACTCATTATCACGGAGAATAGAAGCGAAATAAGAGATAGGACAGAGGATTTTTATAAAGTTAGTTGTATCAAATAAATCCATATAGGTTGAATCCCTGCAAAGTGAAAATTGTCTATTCGTTTCTAACTTCAAACTTCCTAAGCTGGCTGTAGTAAACGCTAAGAAGAAAGTTGTCTCTTCTCCAAAACTTAAAAAAAAATTATAATTAAGATTTGAAAATTTGTGAAGTCCACTGCATTTTCTAAACACTTAATTCACAGATAAACCTTAAGAAAACCAAATCAGGAATACTTCAAAAATGTTTAAGGGCGAAGGAGTTCGCTTATTTTGGAACATATTAAGTATAAGATTGGTCTACAGAAGTTTTGGTGTTTCTAATTGTATAAATTACTAAACCGAAAGGTTGAACTTTAAGAAAGGCATATTTATGAAGTTGGAATCTCCAAAACGTATGTTAAAAAGTTGTTAACTTAGTGGTTATTATTTTTCTTACAGCTTTGAGTGCAAAATTTTGCACAAAGAAACCTCAAGCTATTAATTATCGTCATTAAATACTAATCGAAGGAAGTGTAATCAAGCTTAGCAGATAACACTAACTTGAAACTTTGTCAATTAAAATTATTCCATATTTCCTCTCTTTTTTATATTTGCTGTTGTCAAAGTAATATCTCATATTTACTACTTTAAGTGTTTTTCTTCTCATTTGTGATATTTCAATATAATTATAACGGTGTCTTAAAATATTACATCATACATAGCATAAAACTTGTCTTAAGTACTATGAGATTCAAAATAATTATCGGCAATTTTAATAAAGTGCTTACCGTTTCTCACTCTCACACCTTCACGTGTGTCACCTAAAATCGCCGAAACACTAAATTTCAATATCGGTTTTGTGTTGTTATCCTTCAAAATCGTTGTCTCTTTCTCCTCGACTTTCGGCAACCGGAGCGCCTCACTTTCATGCAGATCCATTTCATCATCACGTTCTGGATCCAGTTCGGCATCATCCATATCGTCATCGATACCGATGTCCGGCTCGTCTTCATCGTCCTCCACACTATCAACACTTTCACTGCCACCATTCACAACACTCAAATGACAACACTTATCACATTTAAAATTGTTTTCGCGTCGCAACATTTCGTCACTGTTATAATTTTTCGTATTCATGATTTGTGCGAAATTACCACAACGATTGCAACACAACTCTACACGTTCACCGATACGGCCGCCGTCGGCTGGACTATGTCCGTTTCTTACGCCCTCCATATTGTCCACTAAACGATCGTACGATTGGTCGATTGTATTACCGTTTGGCGCTGAGTCTTCTTCGTGTGTTGCAGTAAGCGCGGAACTACGGCTAAGCAACATTTTTGTGACGCCTTGAGGCCGTTACATACGGTAAAACCGCGTCGGTATCGCAATAAGCGCGCGTTAGGCCAATAACAACAATTTAATTGTATTCTGAGTTCGATTTGGACTCGGTTAGCGGATTAATAATTATAGAAGGCAGGCACAAGGCGAGCGCACGGGGTTTTCGGTATTATCTAACTGTATTTTGTCGTTCAGCATCACTGCTGGCATGACCAAGGAACACACGAATCGCGCGGTACTAACGAGACCACGTCTATTACGCTACGCGTCCGCTACAATGCTTTGAAGAAGAAGAAGAAACCGTTTGCGGAAGCCGTGCTGCTGCGAAAAGGACTAAATTAGTACTGAAACCATATTGGATGCGTTGACTTCGAGTTGCGCGTGAATGCTGTTTGGTTGACTGACTGCCTCTGTAGGACGACGCACAATGGCTCGCTGGCGCTCGGTGGTGTTGTTGGCAGGATGCCAGTTAGTTAAGGGTTGCTGAACGGTGGTTGGTCTATTTCTCCTGCCCGCAGTGCTGCAGCTTTATTAGTGTGCGTGTACGTATGTGTGTGTGTGTTTGGCGGTGGCAAGTGCCACATGCCACATGTATGTGTATATGCTTTATGCAACACTCTTCTGCAGCGCGGCGCCTTCTGTCCATTATGTACTTGCGCACTTAATACATTTATGTAATTGTTTATGTATTTTATTTATTTGTGTGGCAGTTAAGGTAACCTCTTTATGGTCGTTCGACTTTTGCTTGTTGTTGCATAATAGCTGTGCGCTGTTGTTGCTCCTGTTGCTTTTACTTTTGGCATTGTTGGTGTTGTTGTTATGATTTGATTTGATTTTATTCGTGTGTTATAACAATAAAATATTAATTTTCTTGTAAAGTGGATATAACAATATTTGGATGTGTGAGATTTCCCTCTGCTCCTCGTGCTGTGTGATGTGTGAGAGGGCGGAATGTGTGATGATGGCGCTCCTGCAAATATCGTTATTTCACTTAATGGCTTATGGTCGAGGCTGTGAGTGCGTGTGTAGAAATAAAATAATTTATAAAAAATTTGTTTATTTGTTCTTAAATTAGAAAAAAAGTTTTTTTGAAGAATTAAAAAAAAAATATTATACAAATTTAAAATTTTATTTTTGATTCTTAATTGATAAGTATTCTCATAATAAGAGGTTTTAAAAATATTTTTAAATTAAAAGCCTGAGGAGGGATGATTCGCTTACTCACTTTATCTCGCTCCCAAACGTATGTTTTTGGCTACCCAGAGGATAGTTGGTCTAAGACCGGATTCGTGAGCTGCTTGAGCTATATGTACCTAAAAGAAACGTTTTTGGCCACTTTCAAGTGAATAGCACTCAGAGGACTTTCCTCATATCCTCGAACTCCTACACATGGTTCCATCGTCCAAAATTAATGAGTCGGAAGATTAATGGTCCTTTACGCATTGGCAACGGCGAATACCACAGTTCTTGGAACGACGAGTTGTACGAGATATACGACGACATTGACAAAGTTCAGCGAATTAAGAAACTAAGTCATGTCGTCCGAATGGATGAAAACACTCCAGGACTAGAGTATTTGACTAAGTACCCACCGGAGGAAGCAGGGGAAGAGGAGGACCACCACTCCCTAAGAAAGACCAGGAGGAAAATTTTGTTCAAATCGGATGAAAGATGGGCGTCCCCAAAGGTAAAGTTCTAATCTTTTACAGCATGCCTTGCTGATTCTTACTTTACGTTAAATCCTATCCCTATTAACAGTTCTTTGTATAGACAGAAAAATTCACATTGTTCTATCTCATATCAACATATCACAAGTCTGCCTAAGAGTTTTATTTGTTCTCCCACAAGTTCAACTTCTTTCCTTTTTCCGTCGATATGGCCGAAAGTTGTATTGCTGCGAAAGCCGCTGTGTAACTTAGAGAAGCTGGGTATCTACTAGAAAAAGTTTTTACTGCGATATTCTGATATGCTCTCCGTTTTCGACCTCATTACTAAATATATTAGATCACTGCGTCGCAAAATATATTTATTTATTATTAACTTTGAACACTCATTTCGACAGCAAAGCTGCAATACCAGCTTTGAGCTCGCTCACTCTTTACTCGAAGTTAGTTAAAGAGTATCTGACATCGTTAACGAGGGCATCAAGCTACTTGGGCAGGCCTGTCTGAGTGCTTGGTTTTGACGGAATCGCTAGAAACTATAAATCTGATGAGGTCGCAAGAAAAGCACCCTTAAAAAGCACCGATTACATCGAATTGGAAATTAGTTGGTTCAATTTTGTTCTTTGTCCTTTTGTGCTCCAGCGCTGAAATGCAAAACTTTGCAAGATCTTAGGTTGGATTCTACCTCTTAAATGCAGGACTTCGCTTGATCTTAGCAGGCGCTGATTAACAACTAGTACTTGTGTGACTGTAAGATTCTGCTGGCCTAGTGCGGAACACAGTTGGTTCACTGAACTATTCGCTCTCAGTAAAGTTCATATTGCAGCATTGGAAATAGATCTTACTAAATATTGTCCAATAGGCGTACATATGCTAAGTCTGAAAATGTTGTCGGACACTAACTGACAATGTAGTTTAGAGGAAAGTGAAGTTTAAAAATTTCGGCTCTCTACATTTTATCTCGTTTGCAAGACTAAAATTGGATCTTTTTAGTCATATCTTCAACGATCCTGGTGAAATCGTGGCAATTAGCATTTATCGCCTTGCAATCGGCTTAGTCGATTTTTGAGAGTATCTCCGGTCTATACTTAGGAGTATTAAGGTATCATAATAGATCAGAGATCTCAGCTGACCAAGTGAGATCCGTTTCAGATCATAATTTACCGATATGTATGAAACTGTGATATTCGACGAGTCTTTGCATAGGTTTCGTATACTTGGCTCTTTCTTTTCATTTGCAATGATTATTTTAATTATGCCATGTCGACATCGATTAAGTAATGACCAGTAAAAATTCTGATACATAGGAAAGGCTAACATGACCAACAATATTGTTAATGTATTATAATTTCTTTCATTTTAGAACATGGAGAAAAACTTATTAGTGATCGAATGATGATAGAAAATGTTGTTTTGAGAAAAATGCGTTTAAAAATAAACTGATTGAGTCGATTCAACTAAGCGGCTACACTCTGGATTGGTCTGGGTCAAAAAATCACACAAAACCCACAATTTGTTTGACATCGAACAACGGCTTACTCAAGTTTATAACCAGACTTGGGTCCTTAATTTTAACCGTTCCTGAAATCCAAATAAACTCACCGGAGAACTTGTTGTAGGTGCGCTAAGTTATATAAAAACTATTCCCGGTTAATGCGTAGGGAATTTTAATATGGACAACTGCTGCCGAATTCAAAAAGTTTTTGGAGTAAAAGTGATTTAATATGTAATCTCTAAAATCAGCAACAATTTAAGAAAAATCATCCAATTTGTTAGCGCATCGGTGGTCATAGAATCAAGCTCAATATAAGCAAGTTAAGACTTACTAAAGGAGAAGGAAGAAGTTCCATACTAAACAATTTAAGTGAGTGGAAAGTATAATTTTCTTAGAAATTCATAAATGATTTTATAAACTAAACACAGGCATATTTAATATTATTTTCCAACATTCCGAGCATATATAATTATATAATCAAAGATAGTTCCATTTGTCACTGATGAAAAAACAGAATGTTATGTACAAAGTAACAAGCATTCTAATGACATTTCCTCAACATTTTCACTGTTCCACTTATCCATTTGCCCCTGGACAGGGCGACTAACATAAGTCGTCATATTTAACAAAGCATTTCAACATTATGAACTTTTATTATCACCACAAATTAGTTGTAGCATGTCTTATTTACTCAGAGTTCAGCACAAGTATGCCTGAGTGCTGAGTACTCACACAGTGACCTCTCACTTTCTGCCGCTCGCACTCACAGCAAACGCTCAACAAAGCCACGCACCAACATCAACACATACATATAAGCACTTTTATAAATACAGTTAGTGCATACACACTAGTAAACGAGCTGTTGGCAGTTGTTGCAGGAAGTCAGCAAAGTAAGTCATAAGCCAACAGCAGACACTTGTCTCTAGCACGAGAGTAAATACAAGTGAATGGCCTTGCGCGTTTCCTCCCAGCGGCTGTGTAAGTGAGTGTGTGTTTGTGCGACTACTTGAAATTTATTTAATGCGAATGTCCATTTTGCCGTTTATTTTTATTCCGCGCTAGTATTGTTCTAGCAATAGAAATGCTCACACACACATGAGAAACTGCTGAGCGAAACGAACACACACACGCATACAGTGAAAGCTTTGGGTTTGGCTCGCAAGCAACGACTAGCAACAACCCTTATAAGTATGTATCCTTGCAAGTGCCAGCACACGAATAAGAACTGTGAATATGATGTGTGTGTGTGTAATGCACGAATGTTCGTAAGGGCGTGGCCTCTCAATGCTGCTCAGCTCAGTAGCGCACACAATAATATCAAGTATAAGGATAATACAAACAATGGCCACGCTCTTTAGTGTGTTTTATTGCTCGAACTCGTCGACTATACTCTAGCCGTTGTTACCGTTATGATGGTCTGTGCTGCGTGGCCTATTTGCTGGCGATATGTTTGCTTTTCATTTATATATACTTATTTTTCTGTTCTTCGATTTTTTGTTGCTTTTATACCCTTGCAATGTGTTGTACAGGGTATAATAACTCTATTCATCTAACGGTTGTTTATAGTAACTGAAATGAATCGAGTTAAATATATATTTCTTTATATCAAAATTATTAAGATGAGGAGGTGAATTAATCTCCAGAAATTTGTATGGTCGTCTGTCCGTTAATAATGGACAATAAACTGGTCATAGCATCCTCTCTTTTGTCTCAAGAACGATCCGACCGTTAAAAAAAAAAAATCGCTTAAACTTATCTTGACATCTTTAAGAGGTTATATCCACTTCGAACTCGGAAAAAATGCTTTTTTTGTGAATATTTTTTATGAAAAAATTTATATCTCTCAAACTATTTTTCAGCTCAACTTCAAAATATCCCAGAATATTATAAAATAACCTATTATTCGATATAATCTATTTCGAGGTTTAAAGAAAAAGCACATAAACTTAAAATTTAATGGGGAATGTTTATTATCATTCGAAACACTCTTTGGCTTTTTTCTTTCAAATTTTGGCCGCGGCGAGGTGTGAGATGTTCCGTCCGTTGAATAATTTTTCCTTGACTAGTTCGAGCATTACGGCTGGTAACTGGCGAATGATACGAGTGATATTTTGTTCCAAGTTCTGAATCGAAGCGGGATTGTGCGCATAGACACATTAGAATCGGCATGTGTTCACAGGAAAAAGTCTAACGGTGTGAAATCACATGATCTTGGTGGCCAATAGACCGGTTCAAAACATGAAATTATCTCCTCACAGAATTGTTCTCTCAATAAATCCATTGATTAATGCGATGTGTGGGAAGTGGCACCGTCATGTTGAAACCAAATGTCGTCGATATCACGAGCTAACTTCAACTTCAGACATCAAATAATCGGTTATCATGGCGCGTTAACGGTCATCAGTTCTGACACCGTTTTTGAAGAAATATGGACCGATGGTTCCACCAGCTTACAAAGTATACAAACCGTTGTTTTTTCTGAATAAAATGGCAGCTCTTGAATCTCTTCAGGTTGCTCATCGCTGAACAAAATTTCGCTCGAAAACGTCGGATCTTCTTGGAACTTTTCAGGAGATCACAGACCGAAGCCATGTCGCTTGGGAAGGTCGAGCGGCTTCAGTTCTTGGACAAGCTGCCTTGTCAATGTCTGATATAATAATTTCCGCCAGTTCTAAGACATTTTATTGTTATTGTTACATGTAATTTCGACCACCACCGAACTTAGTCCTACCCTACTTGTTATTATTTTTATTTTTTTGTTCGTTTATCCTCTTTTTGTATTCTTTCTGCACCACAATAGATTTTATTTTCGTTTCGTTGATTGCGCTGCCATTTGTGGCTTTTCGGCTTGGTCGCTCCCTACACACTCCGCCTCATGCGACTCGCCTGCATTCACTTTGTATTGGCGAGTGGATTGGAGCATTCGTGCATCCTTTGGCGGTGCTGATATGTTTGGAGAGTTCACATTATACGGGTACTTGACAATGCACATTCAAAGGATTGCGTTGCTCCATGAATCTGGAGGGGTTGGAGTAGAGCCCGGCATGCCAGTTGTGCTGGCTTACATTCACTGCTGGTCTTGGCCGTTATGCTTCTTGGGGCGCCTCAAGTGAGGAGGAGGTGGTGCGTGGTTGGTTGTGCATCCGGCATTGTGAATTGTGTGCGAGTATATAAAACATGCTCGTAGAAGCGTATAAATATGTGATAATAATGATTAAAACTTCTTGTCAGCGTCATTTATGCAAAGGATTTTTTCGAATTTTTATTTCGCTCCTCGTTATTTAACCTTTCCCTCGTGTTTGCCCGCATATGCTCACACTACTTGAACGGTGTTTGCGCAATGGGTGGTTTTATTGGTGGGTATCCTTTTTCCATTAGAAAATTTATTCACTTTTTCGTTGTGTCTGTATAGGTTATGGTTGCTTGCATCTTTGAAATTGTACGCGCTGATAATAGAGCGTGGACAATTATTTGATAAGTTCGTTTCATTGCAAGATGAATTTAAGTATAAGCGAGTATATTAATGTGGGAATTAATCGGTTCTAAATTGGACTTGATTGAAGATTTCAGTTCGAAGTGAGTTTCTACATTGGTTTCCTAAGATCTCTAAATGAAGTTCTAGCGCTATCTCATTATCGATAAATTTGAACTTTAGTTCAAAAAGCTCCTTTGTCTTGGCAGTTTTATCTATAACTCTTAGCCTCCTGTATTGTCATCAATAGCTCTACAAATATGATCGTTTTGTCTAAGTTATATGTTTCCACTTTGACTTTATTTTAAGCTCTTCAGTAATCTTTATCTTGTCGACTTTATTCCGAAACTTTCCTAGAATATCGCTAGAGTGATCTTACCATTTTCTTTCGAGGCATCATTTAAACAAGTATATTATATTTTTTAGTGCTCTAAAAAGGTTCAAGAATAAATACTTTTGGATTGGTCTAAATCTTACAATAATGTTATATTTATTACTCTTGTCTGCTGAGAGGACATTGATGATTTTATGGTCTCCGCTGATATTTTAGAGTCAAATTTCCCAAAATAAGTTTTTCATCACAAAAATCTATCGCCATAGACGTAAGCATGAGTCACTTGCTACCATGCCCGCTCTATATATAAAGTGAGTGCATAGGAAGCTCTCAACTAAGTTTCAGAAGCTTATCATAAATCATTATTGATGAGTTTGGCCTGCTCTTGTCATTTTCAACAGCCTGGCTTGCATTTGGCGATGTCCATTTTTGAAGCGTGCTCAAAAAATACTGAGCCAAGCAATAAGAAAATTGTCTGAGAAAAATTTTAAGTACAAAATCTTATTTTTCGAAAGCCATACAGCTTAATCTGTTAGCAGCTATATAATGCCATATACAGATTACTAAAGCTATCTATTGGAGATACTATATATGAGGTTTCTTGTGACTAGACTTTACATATCATAAGTCGATTGTCAGATATATAGTTTCGAGTGAGTTAAACTTTAGATTTTGAAAATGAAAATTAGGGTGTTAATTATTGTCCGGGCTCTGCGCAAGACACCAGAATCATTCTACGAGGTATACTGAGTGATACCCAACATGATTTTGGATGCCAATAAAATTAAGCTGACCTAGAAAGCTGACTAAAGCAACGGATTGGATATTGTTTAAATGAGTTAAGCATCCCCCCACTTTAACCGGAAAAACTAGCACACACTAATACTTGACGACACCACACTCGCACACAAGATAACTCACCATACTTGTACATCCACCCACTCAGCATAAAGGATGGTCTCCTGAGCAGATTCGACACATTCGTTCATACACTGCGCCGCATCGACACCTCACGCTATTTTTCCCCAATTGAGGGATTCAACTACGATCCGTGCCCATTCGATCGCTAACAGTGACAAATCGTTCCCGGGATTGGAGTATCGCCGCCTCGCCCGTCGATGTCATATTTAATAATATTATATAATAAAATCAATAAATTTAAATCTAAATAAAATGGTTAAAATCCCAAATGTATAAACCATAAACCGGATGTTTTTATTTAATATATGTACTGAGTATACATTTTATACAGATATAACGTTCTTGAATATGTGGGCATGTCAAAGCCCTATGCTCACAGATGAGACCTTGTCGATGGAACAATGGAAAAATTGCATAAATTGACCTTCGAATTGCTTACGTATCTACAAAATTCTTCAGATTTGGTAACCAGCAAATACCTTATTCCACTTGACGTATTACTGTGGACAAAAAACAGTAAGACTTTTTAATTTAAATATCGTGCGAAAAACTATTAGTCGAAATAATTTTTTTCTAGGCTGGTATGACTGTCAGTGAGTCTGTGCCAAATGTCACATCAAACTAATCATTAAGGCCTAACTATAATATGCATATGCGTATGTTACTGTCAAAAAATTAACGAAAAGCCTGTCAAATGCATAATGAACGGAGAGTAGACTTTTGAATGACTATAATGTACTCCCATGCAGAAGAGAAAATTGTTAATAAGCAATTCGTGTTTTGATTTTATATTTCATCTGGATTTTGCAAAAATGACTAAAAAATTAAAATATTTAAAAACAATTAAAATGCTTACTTCTGTCTTAGACGGAATATGCATATTAACAAAAATTAGTGAAATTAAAAAATAGAGTTCGGTCATGTTCAGTGAGGGAAATAAACAGGAAGAGGATGGTTTTTTTGTACGATTCCTAGAAATGAAGGGGATTGACCACAAATATTTTTTTTATTTATAGTACACGCGATTGAAATAAAAGGCATTTTTTTGTCGTAAAAGCATTTCTTTTTTCAGTATTTTCGACTGAACTTTGTATAAAACATTCGTCGTCCTACATCTTCAAATTCAAAATGATGTATCTGTTGACAAAAAGCGAAAACAGCTGATTCCGTACGGAAGATGCGACCAGTTTCGCATTTTCCTTAAGCAAATGACGTTTGAAAAAACTTGACGAAACTTGATGTAAAGCACATTATAGTTGCAACATACAATTTGTGTGCATTCGGACAGTTGCTTACGCTGGCTTAAGCTAGCTTATGCACATTATAGTTAGACCTTTAGTGTTTAGTATTGTTTTTGAAGTACATAAAATGCCTTCAACGATTTTTACAACAAGTGAAATTATCAACAAAGAAGTTTCATTAAATTTTGTCTGTGGAATCAAACTTCTGGTGCCGAAACGTTTAGAATGTTGAAAAAGGCATTCAATGATAATTGTTGTTTCGATTGGTTATTAAAAAGGGTTGAGAGGGTCAATGAAATAAAGGAATTTGTGCTTTAAAATTGACGATTAACAGCCAAAGATATTACAGATATCGTTGGAATATCGTAAGGATCATTTTGAAAGTTTACTTGATCATATGTGAAACAATGCTTTCCGACTACCAGGATGTCATGAAACGTAGTATTACTGGCGATGAGTCTTGCATCTATGCTTACGACCTAGAAACAGACAATCAATTGACCCAATATTGTGGCAAAGGCGAACCAAAGCCGAAAAGACCACGTCAAATCATGTGAAAAATAAAAGTTATGTTGAAAGTTTTCTTCCATTATCGAGTTGTGGTGCACTCCGAATGCCTTCCGACAGGAGAAACAACAAGGAACACTATTTGTGTGTTATGCCGAAAAGTCCGGAATTAGGGGCACAACTCTTGATTTTTGTACCACTATTTTGCATAGTGCATTGATACATCGTGAATTTTTCGCCATATTTGCAACCAATATCGGCTGTAACCATGCTTTAGCTCCATGTGAGACTTCTCGCTATTCTGCAAACTAAAATGACAGCACCGGGGAAACTGGTTTGAGCCAAGTGAAGACACTAAACGTGAATCACTAGGCGCATTGAATGCTCTTCTGGAAACTGGCTTTAATTGCTGTTTCGAGGATTGGAAAATCGTTGGCACAAGTGTGTTGGGGCCAAAGGGGATTACTTTGAGAAGGAAGACATAGATTTTGAAGAATAAATTAAGAATTTTAAAATCACGAACATAGTCTTACTATTTTTTCCTCATAGTAGTATGGGATTCAAGTCAATCTGCATCCAATTATGAATAATACCAAATATTTTACGAGCTTATCTTAAGATATGCACAGCAATTTTTTGCACATTGCGTATATGTAAGTGTATAAGTCTTGTGGATTGAGGAAAATTTGTATATTCTTCTGAGCCATATAAACCGCTTAGCAAAATTTTCTTATATTGGTATAATCTTTTATATGCTCGTGTGAAGTTTGATATCCTTGCTTACGTAATCGTTCAAAATGTTACAAGATTACAACAAGTTAGCAAGATTTATGAGGACCTCAGCATCATTTAATGATGGACTCAACACATTTTGGTTAATTTCGAGTATGAAACGTGTCAATGCTAGACTCGTGCCGTAGGAGATCGCGCAAGAGATGCTTCACAACGTAGCTGAGAATCTTACACTCATCAAACGCATTATTACTGGGACGAGAGGTCAGAATATGAATATAACGTCAAAACTGACCAAAATCTAGCAAATGAATGGCATTGAAGGCCATCCCAGCAAAACCTATACGAAGTTTATGGAAAATTGGTTTAAGCGTGGAGATGCTCTCATTGGCTTAGGAGCCTATTTCGATGGCGATAGTAAAGATTTCTGTTAAGGGTAGTATAAAACCTTCCAGTAGTCATTTAATGTGATAACAAGTTTAATTTTAAATGAGTTTATAACAAATCTATCTGAAATCTTTAAAAACGAAAAAAAAATTATTAAGCATTTTCCATCTCCAGCTTTTATCACAAGTATGTTGCACACTCTCATACTTGCTAGCCGAGGCAACATTATCTTTTATTGCATGACTACATTTTAATAAGTTACTTCCTGCAGACCACACTATCGTTTTAATGCCTGTACATACGTCAAAGCATTCAATGTCCTTGTGTTATTGACAGGCTATCATTATTGTGATCGTTATGGCATATCGGTGCGCCATAATATTTAGCAATAATAACAATTCACGAAAAATGCGCACAATAAAACGAAATAAAAGGGAATAAAATAAATTTCGTTAGGCAACAAAGAAGCAAATATCAGTACGCACACACACACAAACACACATACAGGCAGATAACGAAGCATAAACAAAGGCGCAGTGACAAGGTGATTGCGACAAGCTGCTACAGCCGCCGCGCTGCTGCTAGCGAAAATATTTTGAGACATTTATACGAAACACAAATAAATACAGAATGTGCCGAAAAACGCTGGAGCTGAGGGTGAGGGCGGGTGGCGCGCATGAAATCAGCGCCAGCATTGAGTAACGAATTGTAAGTGAAGCGTAATTGACTCCGCCGCATCCGTCGCCGACGACAGATGACAATACGCGTGCAATGTTTCGCGCTGCGCCGCCGCGCCGCACTGTGCGGCTGCGAATGCCAATACTCGATTTCTGTTTTCTATCGATTTTTTTCGTCACACAAAAGAAATGCGCTCACAGCTGTGAGTATGGTTGAGAGTGTGCGCCTTTGGTGCTTTTGGTTGCTGCTGCTACGCCAGGAAGTGGGTGGTGGGTTGCACGGTTGGTGCGTTGGCAGTGGCAACAAAGGCAAAAATCGCAAATTATGGGCTTTTCATAGCGTTAACACTGGTATAAATATGAAAATGGTGAACACACACACATACGCACATATACACAGTTGATCGACAAAGTATATAATGCGGAGTATTTATGTGGGAGTGCTTGCCTCTGTGGCGCTATGAAGCAGAAAAACTGCGATAAAAGATTATAAAATGTATTTCATGACGGCGCGTCGTTCCGTCACCGTTACCGTTCCACAACAACAACAACAACAAATGCTGAGCGTGCGTCTCTTGCTAACAGCACCGTTGTCTGCGCTGCGGTGCGGTGGTGGGTGAATTGGGCTTGCTGCTGCCGCTCAGGGCGTAGGTGGGGGTGTGGTGCAAGCTAGTTGCGTGGAATGAATGTTGCGACATCTGTTCCGGACATCTTTTAATAAAATTTTCATCTTTATTACCGAGCGATTGTTTTATTTGCTTCGCTCTGCACGAAGTGTTGACTCTTTCAATTGCCGACAGTGTCCAAAGTGTGATTTTTCATTAGAATTATGGGATCGGCTAGGCGTGCGGTAACTGGCGAGTGTTGAGCTCTAAGTTGCAATACTCTTACTGTTGTGTTGATGCTCTAGTGACTATGTAATTGTCCTGTGAGCGCTTTCGATAATGAGTTATTAATATTAGAAAGAGTGATTGCAACACTTATAATTACTAAAGGGAAATAAAAAAATATCCAACTACGGGTTTTGGTCGAGGAATTTTATTTAACGAGTATACACATACTAAATTTTGTTATATAACGTATACAACTTAAGCATGAGCAACTTTTGATTTAGTCGAGGTAGATGGCTAAATTTTCTAAAATAATAAGTTAAAATTCGGCAGTACCTTCAGTAGTTATCCGGCCAAAAAATCAGTCCTAATCAAGTTAGAATGTTACGGCGCATTATCGTGATGGAAAGTGCATAAATTTAGTCGTTTACGTCGAACCGCATCACGTAGAAACTTCGAAGCCGTCAAGTAGTATTATCAATGGTCAATTGGACCATCCGACTCTGTGGAATGAATTTAAAGTAATCGATGAACATCACCTCAGTGTTTAACCGTCTTTGACGTGGAATTTCCAGTCTGGACTCTTTTTTGAAGTGTTGTTTTCAAGGTTCTTGTACAGCCTCATAAATCCACATCTGGTCTCAGATAATGAGATGTTTGATGAATATAGGTTTCTGAACTACGTTGTCAAGCGTTTCTTTTGATACCTCAATAACCTTTTTTGCAAAAGATTCAAGACTTTTGCTACTTGTCAACAAGCTTCATACCCAAAATGTTAACCAAAATATACATGTATATTGAGTCGATCCATAGGAGATGTGGAAATAGTCTACTAACTGTAGTGCCAACACGACAATTTTTAAGTTTTCCTTCAACCCTTACGACGTTATGGTCTCTTAGAGAATTGGATGGACTTCTTGCATGAGACAAGTTTTGAATGCTTTCACGACCATAATTCTGTTCGTGATAGAATAGACTTCGCAAAACACTCATATAACATTTTGAAAGATTTCATAATTTAAAGCAAACTCAATATTAATTTAATTTTGTTCAAAGTTAATAGCCTGATGATTGGACTGTTAAAATGCTATATGTCTTTTATATGGATGGAATGATAGAAAAAATTGCCATTTAATTCACAAAAATGTTTATGCTTAATTCACAATATTTTTTCATAGTAAGTGCTATAAAATTACTTTCTTTCTGATGCAATTGTGACATCGTTTACTTTGATAATGTTTAATCCTGAAGCTTGTTAGTTATAAGGGTTAAGTTTTCATCAGATTTTAATCATGCTAAGCAACAGAGAAGGTACCATCTTCTATAAGAGTGTACAACTGCTGGCGTATGCCGATGATATTGATATCATCGGCCTCAACACCCGCGCCGTGAGTTCTGCTTTCTCCAGACTGGACAAGGAAGCAACGCAAATGGGTCTGGCAGTGAACGAGGGCAAGACGAAATATCTCCTGTCATCAAACAAACAGTCGTCGCACTCGCGACTTGGCACTCACGTCACTGTTGACAGTCATAACTTTGAAGTTGTAGATAATTTCGTCTATCTTGGAACCACCGTAAACACCACCAACAATGTCAGCCTAGAAATCCAACGCAGGATAACTCTTGCCAACAGGTGCTACTTCGGACTAAGTAGGCAATTGAGAAGCAAAGTCCTCTCTCGACAAACAAAAAACAAACTCTATAAGTCACTCATAATTCCCGTCCTGCTATATGGTGCAGAGGCCTGGACGATGTCAACAACAGATGAGTCGACCTTGCGAGTTTTTGAGAGAAAAGTTCTGCGAAAGATTTATGGTCCTTTGCGCGTTGGCCACGGCGAATATCGCATTCGATGGAATGATGAGCTGTACGAGATATACGACGACATTGACATAGTTCAGCGAATTAAAAGACAGCGGCTACGCTGGCTAGGTCATGTTGTCCGGATGGACGAAAACACTCCAGCTCCGAAAGTATTCGACGCTGTACCCACCGCGGGAAGCAGAGGAAGAGGAAGACCTCCACTCCGTTGGAAGGACCAAGTGGAGAAGGACCTGGCCTCGCTTGGAATATCCAATTGGCGCCACGTAGCGAAAAGAAGAAACGACTGGCGCGCTGTTGTTGACTCGGCTATAATCGCATAAGCTGTGTCTACGCCAATTAAGAAGAAGAAGCACAAATATGCACCGTTATGAGAAAAATACGTTCTCTAAATTTTAATAAGATAACTCACATATTGGTCGACATATACGGTATAAAATCACCTGGAAGTTTAACATCTTTATATTATGTATATGGAGGCTCTGTGGAGTATTGACTCAATTCAATAAATGTTTAATATAGAGACATACTACTATAAAGATAGGACTATCTCTGAATTTCAATTATACGTCTCACACATTGACCGATATTTTTGGTATAAAGCATTGGGTTCACAAAAGTACCATTCGTGCAAAGTTTTTACCTGATATATGGAGTAGTTTTTGAATTGTATACTGGAAAGTTTAAGTTTCAAATGGAATTGAAATTTGTATTATATGGGAAGTAGGAGTGTGTTTCCTGATTTCGCTCATTTTCACATTGTAACGTAAGAATGTCGGGCGGAACTCGAGATATGTGATTTCATCTAAAAGATGCGGGCCACGCGCATTGTCCAATTTTGGCTCTAGTTCTGGCCCGGACTCTTATACCATCTCGGTGATCATATCTCTGGTGTATTTAGATAATCATTTATCCCGTTTTTAATAATTTGTAACAGCACTGTTAAATAAGGAATGAGCGGGGTTATCATCCGATATCATTTATTTTCACAGTGGTACACTTACTCACATAGGTGAATAATGGTTCTTGTAGTCTTAGACGTTTAACATATATGTATGTATGTACTCTTGTACTGTAGGGCGGGGCCACGTCCACTTTTTACAAATTTTATTCCCACAGGTGCTTCTTGCTACAGCAATCCCCTGGGCCTAATAACAGTTTTATATCTTAATTTAGTGCTTAGTTACGGTACTTTATATGTTTTCAGTTAATGGAGATTTATGCGCGTGGTAGTGGTCCGATTACGCCTATCTACGAACTCTTCCTTTTTTTGGCACTGCAGCAACATGATACAAGAATATAAAAGCAGTCAGAAATTTAAAAAGTCTAAAAATTTACATCTTTTGTTAAATATTTATTTTATCGTAGTTATATTGTTAGGCATCATCAGACTTTTCGGCTCTGCTGCCAGATTGAAATAATGAAGAAGTGAAAAAACTATGCGGGGTCTTAAGTCAATGTTAGGCTCAATTTTCATTATTCTCTTAAGAGATTTAGGTCTCTCTGTCTCTGTTTAGACTTCGAACAACTAGCCATAAGTATTATGACACTATAAATAAAACGCGCTAAGGTGATGATGATACTAAGAGCCTTTTGTTCATTAAAAATATTGCCTGGACCAAAGGAGCACACTTGGTCTTGTCTCAAACTGAAAGATATGGTTTCATAGAATTTTAATTGAGACCACATCTACAGGTTTTCATGTCGACTTTACCTTGAAAAAGCCGACATATCGTCCAATTTGTATAAATAACATTCCTATACCACATCATAACAGTGCTAAGTACCTAGATATCACCTTAGATGCTAAGCTGCGCTGGAAAGAGCATGTCAAAAAAGGAGCGAGCTTGATATGAAATTTGACAAACTTCACCACCTAGTTGGCAGGAAATCCAAGCTATCAATACAAGGTATGGTACTAAGGACTTTAGTTAATGCTTCTTGGTACATTAGATCTGCTGACCTGCATCGTTACCGAGGCGTGAATTCAGTGTTAAATGAAATCTCCAAATTAGCAAGGTCTCACGAACTGAGGCTTAGACAGTACGTTAATAAGGAAGCCTCCAGATTCATCGAAACTGTTGGGCGAGAAATCCGGTTGAAACGCAAGAAGCCTTCCGACCTAGTAAGACAACAGTAGCAGCAAATGTATTTCCTAACATTTAGCTTTTAAGTATCTCTCCTAATTACTTAGACCAGAATTGTTGTTAGTATTTTATTTTTATATACTAGGTGCAATGTAAAAAATAATAAAAAAAAAATTGGAATAGTTACATCATTGGCTTTTATCATTTGTTGTGATGTTCTACTAACCGTTATCGATCCGGGATATTGCATGGTGCCTTTGGTGACTTACTTGCGTTAAGAATAGCTTATCTTGTTATAAAGACTGAAAGGCAGCTGACAGCTTTATGCTGATCCTTACTTTTAAAGTTGTGTGGATGATTGAGGGATGGTAGTATGTCCAAACTTTCTTCTTTAGCGTTCTGTTTTTGCAATATTTGCTGTTGAACTTAGTCACATACGCAGTATACATATATTTTGACATTTTTTGTTAAATGGAGGATGGAGTCATGTGTAGAAGTTCACGCAAGTGAGGAAAGTTCTCTGATCGCCATTCACTTGGGATTCTTTTACATATGACTCAAGCAGCTCACGACTTCCGGTCTTTGACCAAGTATCCTCTGGGTAGCCTAAGAACATCCGTTTGAAGGCGAGCTAAAGTGAGAAGGCGAAATATCCCCTACTTAGGGTTGTGCGCTGGGTTTGGGACCCGCCACGTAAAAAAACACCCCCAATGAAAATCAACTAACGGGTGATTTTTTTGAGGTTAGGATTTTCATGCATTAGTATTTGACAGATCACGTGGGATTTCAGACATGGTGTCAAAGAGAAAGATGCTCAGTATGCTTTGACATTTCATCATGAATAGACTTACTAACGAGCAACGCTTGCAAATCATTGAATTTTATTACCAAAATCAGTGTTCGGTTCGAAATGTGTTTCGCGCTTTACGCTTTAGACAAATTTTGTTCAGCGATGAGGCTCATTTCTGGTTGAATGGCTACGTAAATAAGCAAAATTGCCGCATTTGGGGTGAAGAGCAACCAGAAGCCGTTCAAGAACTGCCCATGCATCCCGAAAAATGCACTGTTTGGTGTGGTTTGTACGCTGGTGGAATCATTGGACCGTATTTTTTCAAAGATGCTGTTGGACGCAACGTTACGGTGAATGGCGATCGCTATCGTTCGATGCTAACAAACTTTTTGTTGCCAAAAATGGAAGAACTGAACTTGGTTGACATGTGGTTTCAACAAGATGGCGCTACATGCCACACAGCTCGCGATTCTATGGCCATTTTGAGGGAAAACTTCGGACAACAATTCATCTCAAGAAATGGACCCGTAAGTTGGCCACCAAGATCATGCGATTTAACGCCTTTAGACTATTTTTTGTGGGGCTACGTCAAGTCTAAAGTCTACAGAAATAAGCCAGCAACTATTCCAGCTTTGGAAGACAACATTTCCGAAGAAATTCGGGCTATTCCGGCCGAAATGCTCGAAAAAGTTGCCCAAAATTGGACTTTCCGAATGGACCACCTAAGACGCAGCCGCGGTCAACATTTAAATGAAATTATCTTCAAAAAGTAAATGTCATGAACCAATCTAACGTTTCAAATAAAGAACCGATGAGATTTTGCAAATTTTATGCGTTTTTTTTTTTAAAAAAGTTATCAAGCTCTTAAAAAATCACCCTTTATAAGCCTCGGATAATGCTCGAAAATTCTACGAAAAGATGCGGCGACTTACTGAAGGTTTCAAGACCGGAGCATACTCCTGTAGAACCCCCCAAGGTGATCTAGCCACCGATGCCCAGAGCATACTTAAATTATGGAGGGAACACTTCTCCAGCCTGCTGAATGGCAGTGTACGCACAACACCAGGAGAAGGCGAACCCGATACCCCAATCGATGACGATGGAGCAG
Organism: Bactrocera dorsalis; assembly: GCF_023373825.1. Taxonomy (NCBI): domain Eukaryota; kingdom Metazoa; phylum Arthropoda; class Insecta; order Diptera; family Tephritidae; genus Bactrocera; species Bactrocera dorsalis. Next base: position 45,562,974 of record NC_064307.1, read on the forward strand.
GCGTTCCATTGCCCGACCATGAAGAAGTTAGAATAGCAATTGCCCGACTGAAAAACAACAAAGCGGCAGGGGCCGATGGATTGCCGGCCGAGCTATTCAAATACGGCGGCGAAGAGCTGATAAGGTGCATGCATCAGCTTCTTTGCAAAATATGGTCGGACGAAAGTATGCCCAACGATTGGAATTTAAGTGTGCTATGCCCAATCCATAAAAAAGGAGACCCCACAATCTGCGCCAACTACCGTGGGATTAGCCTCCTCAACTTCGCATATAAGGTTCTGTCGAGCGTATTGTGTGAAAGATTAAAGCCCACCGTCAACAAGCTGATTGGACCTTATCAGTGTGGCTTCAGACCGAGCAAATCAACAACCGACCAGATATTCACCATGCGCCAAATCTTGGAAAAGACCCGTGAAAGGAGAATCGACACTCACCACCTATTCGTCGATTTCAAAGCTGCTTTCGACAGCACGAAAAGGAGCTGCCTTTATGCCGCGATGTCTGAATTTGGTATCCCCGCAAAATTAAAACGGCTGTGTAAACTGACGTTGAGCAACACGAAAAGCTCCGTCAGGATCGGGAAGGACCTCTCCGAGCCGTTCGATACCAAACGAGGTTTCAGACAAGGCGACTCCCTATCGTGCGACTTCTTCAATCTGCTGCTGGAGAAAATTATTCGAGCTGCAGAACTTAATCGAGCAGGTACAATCTTTTATAAGAGTGTACAGCTGCTGGCGTATGCCGATGATATTGATATCATCGGTCTCAACACCCGCGCCGTTAGTTCTGCTTTCTCCAGACTGAACAAGGAAGCAACGCAAATGGGTCTGGCAGTGAACGAGGGCAAGACGAAATATCTCCTGTCATCAAACAAACAGTCGTCGCACTCGCGACTTGGCTCCCACGTCACTGTTGACAGTCATAACTTTGAAGTTGTAGATAATTTCGTCTATTTAGGAACCAGTATTAAAACCACCAACAATGTCAGCCTGGAAATCCAACGCAGGATTACACTTGCCAACAGGTGCTACTTCCAACTGAGTAGGCAATTGAAAAGTAAAGTCCTCTCTCGACGAACAAAAGCCAAACTCTATAAGTCGCTCACAATTCCCGTCCTGCTATATGGTGCAGAGGCTTGGACGATGACAATAACTGATGAGTCGACGTTGCGAGTTTTTGAGAGAAAAGTTCTGCGAAAGATTTATGGTCCTTTGCGCGTTGGCCACGGCGAATATCGCATTCGATGGAACGATGAGCTGTACGAGATATACGACGACATTGACATAGTTCAGCGAATTAAAAGACAGCGGCTACGCTAGCTAGGTCATGTTGTCCGGATGGATGAAAACACTCCAGCTCTGAAAGTATTCGACGCAGTACCCGCGGCGGGAAGAAGAGGAAGAGGAAGACCTCCACTCCGTTGGAAGGACCAAGTGGAGAAGGACCTGGCTTCGCATGGAATATCCAATTGGCGCCACGTAGCGAAGAGAAGAAACGACTGGCGCGCTATTGTTGACTCGGCTATAATCGCGTAAGCGGTGTCTACGCCAGTAAAGAAGAAGAATAATTATGCTTTAGCTTCTGGAGTTAAAGCGAGTATTCAGAATCTATAAGTTGACCTTACTTTAACCTAACAATCAATAAAACGACAATTTTTAGAACTGCAAAACATTTTAGAGTATGTTGCTTAAAGGTTTGGAATTTCTCCGTTCTGCTCAAATTTAAGTAATAATTCACAAACCAGTCACACATACATACATGGTTGTGTTAGTTAACACACACATATAACGACATATTTATCAGTTCTGTCCATTTTGATTTCATTTACGAATGAGTTAATTTCAAATTTACAGCTCGCCAGCTCAAAAGGACGACAACGCTTTAATTATGTATTTATTGCTATTGTCAGCAGAGCAGAAAAAATGCATAATTGCTTTATGCTGCTGCATTTTTTACACACTTTGTGATTTTATAGAGTTACACAAACATAAATAACAAATTTATTGAGTTAATTTATGTCAGTTTTTATTACTTTCAACATTTCATGCGCCAAACCGGGAGTGGCCATGCATGTGAAATGCATAGCTGTTTGTGGGCGTGCGTGCGTGTGAATTGCCGTTACTATGCGCATGTAGTGCGTTGTACCATTACATTAATAAATATTGTAATTGCATAATTTTTGTTAAGCGAATAATTTATACTCATTAAACATTTAAACATTGATTGAGTGGCCAATGGAGTGTCGCCGACATGCAATGGAACGCTCGCCGGGATATGGATCTCACATACATACATCCAAAAGCACATCCACTTATTTGCGTGTAGTCCTCGAATGCTTTACATATTTGCACCAAAATTGTTGTTGTTTTTGTTCGGCTAACGGACATGCGTATGCGGCTTATTAAGGACGACAAATTACTTAATTAATTACCAATGAAAACCCAATTGAACCAGCACCGAGCATTACATTAATTTATGCGGTTCGCTTTAATTGCCGTTGTTCGTGTGGTTGCAACGACCGGTGTATGTGGTTGCTGCTGTTGTTGCTGGTCAATGTAATATTCTGATAATATTGCTGTTGTGTTATTATTGGCGTTGTTATTTTCGTTTTAACTATCAAATATGAAAATGGCCAAATCATATACATAAGTATGCTGAATATATATCTATAGTGCTCAGCTATACACACCTATATTTACACATATGCATACATGAAAGTAACCAACAACAATTTCGCGCATAATTTAGTGGTGGCGTTAAATAATTGTAATATAATATGTGCAACAAAAACAAAAATGTATAAATTGAATTGGCCGCCTTTAGCGATTAAGCTACGCCAGTCTATTGTCAGGAATGAATATTATTATAATAACATATTATATTAGATAAAAGTCCAAATTTCCATGTAACACTAATATATTGGCCTTGTTAAACGTTTAGTTTTTGTTCACAGGAAGCTTTCACGTAGTTTAAACACCCAACGCTTATAACAAGGATATAATTTGTGTTAATTAGGGCCAGCTGACATTTGAAAAAATATTATCATAACTTATCAAAAGAGGAAGAGCAGTATTTGATCGAGGTAGAATATTTTCATAAGTACTCTTGAGTTTTTCGGTACATTAAGGGGCTATACCAGTGTAACCCATGAAAAATTAGGCGATTTTCGTGAATCGATTGAATGTTTCGAAGTTCTTTGGACATAATAAGGTATATTTTCAGCTATATTTTAAGATTTTTCTTTTAATAAAATATTGAAAAATAACGGAGTTATGTGCGGTCTTTGTAGGTGCAAACATAAAGTTCCCCAACTGCTGACATGATTCCGACCAAATACTCGTAGCTGAAACAAATAAATTCATAAAGGTTATTAAATATATACAATAACCAAACATTTTTGAAAAATAAACAAAATTAACAAAATGATGTAGTCCTAAAAAAGTATCGTGTTTTAGTTAAAAAAATTGCCTTTTTTAATTGACAATTCTCAAGCAATCAAAAATATCGTAGGTCATTGTATAGTAAATGTAATGAAGTTTGCAACGCTCAAAAGGAAACGTTGGAGACTTTATAAAATTTATATATAAATTATCTGTGGGACTAGCTGATTCGGTTTAGCCGGATGTCTAGCTGTCCGCTTGTATATACCTGAGCTAGTCCCTAGTTTTTAGACATCTATTTGAAAGTTTGCACACGTATTATTCTTCTAAAGAAGTTGCCCATTTGTAGGAACCGCAGATACGGATCACTAAAATCAAGTTCTGGTATGGAAAAAATTGGAGCAAATTGTTCAGATTGACTGTATATAGCATATACAGTACCCGACCAATCTAAAGCACACTTTACTTTGCTTTGTTTTATGTTTAAATTTTTGAAAAAAAAGAAATCGGTGAATAGATCAGTAGTGTTGTGATTAATTAATAAATAAATTTCAGCAAACGGGCAGTGTACTTGCTTGGCATAGCTGGGGAAAACAGCAGAAAACTGTATGAAGAAACAATTTATTGATAAAAAAGATTCTCCAAATTGATCCCACAGTCTCTTCCAATCAAATACATAAGAAAGAAAGTTAAAGTTTTAGAATTTCCTGCATTATCACCCGATCTCAACCGCAGGCAGCTTGTGCAAGAACTGAACCCGCTCGACAAAGCAACATTGCTTCGCTCTATGGCCACTTGAAAAGTTCCAAGAATATCCGAGTTAATTTAAACAAAAAAATGTAGACCCTTTTGTATAATCTCTATAGTGAAAGTTATTGCTGACATTAAGAATTAAAACATTTATTTAAATATTTGTATTTACTTTATTGGGCCAAAGAATATGACTCGCTTTGTTGAATCAATGAATATGACTCGCTTTGTTGAATCAATGAATATGACTCGCTTTGTTGAATCAATGAATATGACTCTTGCTTTGTTGAGTCAAAGAATATGACTCTTGCTTTGTTGAGTCAAAGAATATGACTAAATTAGTTTACAAAAATTCTTAATCTTAAATACAAAATTGCTAGTAAAGACAGAAAGCAAAATACAATTAAAATTCCAAAGAACTCTTATCAGCAAAATCAATAAGTGCAACGCCTCTTAAGAATGTCGATCGTAAAGACATACTTGAAGCAAAGCGGAAATGCACTTAAAATTCTTTAGAATTTTGGTTACAAATAATTGTCAATGCAATTTTGACTATTTTATAAACAAATGAATAAAATTAAAGAGTTCGATGCCTCTTATGCACAATTAAGTGGAAAACAATAAAAGAACTTAGTTTATTTTAATTTATGTACTAATGACGTAAGTATGTTTAAGTGTACATGTATGTATGTATGTAAACAGACATACATGTATGTTTATATCAATATTTTGTGTGATGGTGAAGTGGATATCATAACTCCCCCACCGTTAGCCTGAGGCTCCGACGAAGAGATTACATAAGTTCTGTTATTGTTTTTTATACAGATTATAATAATAGTACAGATAAAAGTAATTAGAATTCCTATATTACTCCCAGTGTTTATTATAGTATTTCTAGAAAGATTATGTTTTACAGCCTTTATTGTTTCGTTAAAATGTATTTCGTTAAGATTTAAATTCGGGAGTGATATATTATTTTCTTTAACTCTTAATGCTAGTTTGTTTAGGATAAACATTTCTTTTACATTTATTTTATAGTTTTCATAGATTTTTAAATTAGTTTCTACAAAGCAATTTTCATATTTTATCAAAAATGTTTTTAAATTTTCAAATATTCGTGGTTTTTTACAATTGGTAATAATTTTATCATGGTAATTTTTAAATATAAGTAAGCCTGGATAAATTTCTTTTTCTTCTTGGTTTTTCATTGTAGTCATATTACAATTAGGTTCTAAATTTTTTACAATGTTTGTTAAGCAGTTATCATTTATTTTTGTTAATTTCTTATATTCTAAAGCGTTCGGTTCATATATTTCATTTTTATATATTAAAACAGTATTTTTGTTTAAAACTACAGTTTTATTTTGGATGTTTGGTAGTGGTTCAAATACAACTTCAGCGAATGTTTCATTTAAAAATTTTGGGATGCTCAATATCAAAACTACTAACTTTTCTTTATATGTAACGGATACTTTTGTGTGTAGGTAAGATTCTGTTTTGTTAATAAAATTGAATTCTTCAGTTGTCAATATGTCTGATGGAATTATTCCTAGTTTTGAATTAAAAATGACGTGTCCTATTTCATTTACGTGGTCTATCAACAAGTTGATATCATTATTAATCTGAAAAATGTTTTCGAGAAAATTTGTTTCGTCTTCTAAATTGAGAATTTTGTTTTGGATTTCGGTTTTAAACTTATTTATATATTTTTGAATAGTTTTCTGTTGTTTGTTAATATGGTTTGTGATATTTAATATTTTGTTCTCTATGGAACTCCCCAGATAATTCATTTCGTTTAGGGCGGTCATTGTTTCAGTCTTACTTTTTTCTAGAGTTTGAATTTTGTCCATAATTTCTTTTTCGTCATCACTATCCATTGTCCCTACTACAAATTTAAGTCCTTTCCCTATTGCGTTTATTAGTCCTCGTTTCTGTCTAAAATTAGGAATTAAGTTTTAATTTTTGTCCTACATATGTCCATGCTTTTGTTAACGCTTCCTAATAGAGGAGTAACATTTGTATATGTGTCCGAAAGTCTATGTATATTGTCTTGTAAAATATTTACTGTTTCAAAGTATTGAGTAGTGTTAATAATATGTATTACTCTTAGGTAGTTTTCAATAATTTCCGTATCCTTCAGTTTAATTGGTATATAACCGTGGTTGTCTGTCAAGTCTTCAACTTCTAAGTATTGTGCTCCTGTGTCGAGTAGCACTGATGCGTAAAGTAATATAAGAAAAATCATCTGAAAAGGTGGTATATTAGGAGTTTTGAGGTATTACGTTATTTAAATTTTGAAATTTTTTATTTCTTTTAATGTGTGATTTGTAATATTTATGTCTTCGATCTGTTATAACGTGTTCATTATCTAATCCAGTGACGGTTATTTTTCGAAATTTAGAATGGTTTTTACCTCCTCTTTCATCCTTTAAATAAACAGGGCCTGTCTGAATTTCTACATTTTCGCGTGTTTTGTTGAGTTTATTAATAGCTTTTTCTTTATTCTTTAGTATTAGTTCTCTAATTATTTGATATTCGCTTGGGTCTATATTTCCATTTCTAAAATTAATTGGTTTCTTTCCTGTACTTGAATGGATTGTATTGTTATAAAACATAATTATTTTATATATTTTTTCTTCTGTATTTTCTGTATCTTTATTAGGATCATGTTTTAGAATTCTAATATGTTCATTTATAGTGTTGTGTAACCTCTCTACATCTGAGTTAGATGTATGATTATTATTTGACGTGTAATGTATCTCAATTTCTTGTTCTCTAAGAAATTCCAATAGAGGTAGAGCTTTAAAACCTAGTTCATTATCTACAACCAATTTCTTTATATTTCCTACTGTTGACAAATACTGCGTTAGGGCTAATTTAAATTCTATCCAAGATCTATTTTTTATTTTAATTGCCTGTGCAAATTTCGAGAATTTGTCGATAAACGTTAAAAATAGTGTTTTCTGTAAACTATAAAAAACATCTACGTGAATAATTTCTCCAGGTTTCTCAGGAGTTTCAGTTATTTTATATTCTTGTTTGATTGGACGCCTGTCATATTTTTCCTTGTTACAAATATCGCAGTTATTTATATATTGGGTTATTCGTATTCTTAGTTGGGGGTGATAGATTATTGTTTTCAATTCTGCAAAGTTTTCATTTATTCCTCTGTGATTATTTCGTTTGTGTTCTTTTTCAATTTTTTCTGTTAACTGATTTTCATCTGCGATATCTTCTAGTAGCTTTTTACATCTAATGATTTTGAATTGCCTATTTTCGTTAAAATATTTGTTGACTGTTTCATTGAAAATATTAAATAAAGATTCATCTGTAATTAATATGGCATTAGTCTTATTAGGATTAAAATGGTTTTTTATTATGGTGATAAGTGTTTGTTCGTCGAATATTTTTGCAGTTATTGTTTTTCTTTTATTTTTAAAAATATTTTCGTTTTTTATTTTTAGTGATCCCGATACAGTTTTATTAAGAATTATTTGCCGTCGATAGAAATTTATTGGGTAATTAGTTTCTAAAATGATATTTTCATTCTGAGTCATCTCGACTGTTTCATCCATTTCAGTATTTTGGGTTTCTTCATTAATATTTATTTCAACTCTTGATAATGCATCTGCATTACCATTTAAAACTCCTTTTTTATATTTTATTTCATAATCATATTCTTGTAGACGAAGTCTCCATCGGACCAGTTTAGAATTCGGTTCTTTAATAGAAAATAGCCACGTTAAGGGTCTATGATCCGTTTCTATCAGAAATCGCCTGCCGAACAAATATGGTCTCAATTGTTGAGTAGCCCATACAATTGCTAGTAATTCTTTTTCTATAGTACTATAGTTTTGCTCATGATCATTAAGTGTTCTACTAGCAAAACAAATAGGATGTCCATCTTGGGACAACACTGCTCCCACTGCGAAGTTGCTTGCATCCGTTTGCAAAACAAACTTTTTATTGAAGTCTGGATACGCCAAGACAGGAGAATTAGTTAATAATTTTTTTAGAGTATCAAAACTTTCTTTATAATCAGGATCCTTAACATTGATTTTAGCGTCTTTCTTTAAATACTTTGTGATTGGTCGTGCAATTTTCGAGTAGTCTTTAATAAATTTGCGATAATATCCTGCGAGACCTAAGAATTGTTTAATTTGTTTTTGGGTTGTTGGTAATGGAAATTTTTGTACGCATAAAATTTTATCTGGGTTTGGTTTTATTCCTGATTCAGTTACTATATGTCCTAAAAAACTAGTTTCTCTTTTCAAAAATTCGCTTTTATCTAACTGGATTTTTAAATTTACTTCTTTCAAACGATTAAATACTTTTGTTATAGATTCCAAATGTTCTTGAAGTGAGGTTGAAAATATTATTATGTCATCGAGGTATACGAGACAAATTTTATTAATAAAATCACCTAGGACATTATTCATCAGCCTTTGAAAAGTGGCTGGTGCTGTTTTTAGTCCGAACGGCATACGAAGGAACTCGTAGTGGCCGCCTTCTACGCTAAATGCGGTTTTTGGAATATCTTTTTCATTTATTTCAATCTGATGGAAGCCTTTAGCAAGATCAAGGGTCGTAAAATATTGACACCTTCCCAATTTTTCCAAAATTTCGTCGATGTTGGGAATGGGATATTTATCATCAATGGTGACTTCGTTTAACTTACGATAGTCAACCACCAATCTCCACTTTTTCTTTTATTTCGTTATAAAATTCTGTCGTGTTTGTTCTGAATACTACTGCTCTCATATTATCATAAAGTTCTTCTACGCTCAATTTTTCTCCAAAATTATTTATAAGGACATTCTTAATGTCCGCCCACGACTGTACATGAAAATTTATTTCTATTATTTCCCTAGCTCTACCTTGTAACCTACTTTTTATTATATCAGAGAAGAGAAGTTGGGACATTTGGTCATATTGCGTTAGTAAGGGGTGTATTCTATCTATCAGAGTAGTAAAGTTGTAAAGGTCATGTCGTTGTCCGTTAAATTCAGGTAATGTTTTGAGGTATTTGATAGGGTCAAGGGTAATAGAAGGTGCTTGGGTCATGATTAAAAAAAATAAAATGAATTTATATATGTAACACTTTGAATTTCAGTTTGCAATTTTTCTTAGTAATCTTAATGGTTCTCTCTTTTTTTTTTGTTATTCAAATGATTTTTTTTTTTGTAACAATAACTTTGTAAAACGTATACTTATAATATATATGCAAATAACTTACTTTACACAGGATTCTTCGTAAATGTTGTCTTAACTCACTTTATATAGGATTCTTCGTAAATGTTGTCTTCTTGTAGGATCTCACTTTATATAGGATTCTTCGTAAATGTTGTCTTCTTGTAGGAACTCACTTTATATAGGATTCTCCGTAAATGTTGTCTTCTTGTAGGAACTCACTTTATATAGGATTCTCCGTGAATGTTGTCTTCTTGTAGGAACTCACTTTATATAGGATTCTCCGTGAATGTTGTCTTCTTTTTGTAGGAACTCACTTCATATAGGATTCTTCGTAAATGTTGTCTTTTTATACAGGATTCTTCGATGTTTTTATTTTTTTTTTTGTTGGTTTGTTCACTACCTTAATTTTTTTTTTAAGGATTTTATACTTTACTACCTTAATTCTTTAAGGATTTTAGTAAAATTTATTTGGTACGCGTTAATTATTAAAATAAAGAAAAGTCCTTGATTCTTCAAAGAAACTTTTCCGCGCATCCCATCCTCGTCGCCAATTAAAACATTTATTTAAATATTTGTATTTACTTTATTGGGCCAAAGAATATGACTCGCTTTGTTGAATCAATGAATATGACTCGCTTTGTTGAATCAATGAATATGACTCTTGCTTTGTTGAGTCAAAGAATATGACTCTTGCTTTGTTGAGTCAAAGAATATGACTAACTTAGTTTACAAAAATTCTTAATCTTAAATACAAAATTGCTAGTAAAGACAGAAAGCAAAATACAATTAAAATTCCAAAGAACTCTTATCAGCAAAATCAATAAGTGCAACGCCTCTTAAGAATGTCGATCGTAAAGACATACTTGAAGCAAAGCGGAAATGCACTTAAAATTCTTTAGAATTTTGGTTACAAATAATTGTCAATGCAATTTTGACTATTTTATAAACAAATGAATAAAATTAAAGAGTTCGATGCCTCTTATGCACAATTAAGTGGAAAACAATAAAAGAACTTAGTTTATTTTAATTTATGTACTAATGACGTAAGTATGTTTAAGTGTACATGTATGTATGTATGTAAACAGACATACATGTATGTTTATATCAATATTTTGTGTGATGGTGAAGTGGATATCGTAACTATTAAGCTGGATGGCTAATACCAGAGATGGCAAGAGGATCATATTTAGATTGTAAATAACGGGTGATTTTTTTGAGGTTAGGATTTTCATGCATTAGTATTTGACAGATCACGTGGGATTTCAGACATGGTGTCAAAGAGAAAGATGCTCAGTATGCTTTGACATTTCATCATGAATAGACTTACTAACGAGCAACGCTTGCAAATCATTGAATTTTATTACCAAAATCAGTGTTCGGTTCGAAATGTGTTTCGCGCGCGTGTTTTGTTCAGCGATGAGGCTCATTTCTGGTTGAATGGCTACGTAAATAAGCAAAATTGCCGCATTTGGGGTGAAGAGCAACCAGAAGCCGTTCAAGAACTGCCCATGCATCCCGAAAAATGCACTGTTTGGTGTGGTTGGTACGCTGGTGGAATCATTGGACCGTATTTTTTCAAAGATGCTGTTGGACGCAACGTTACGGTGAATGGCGATCGCTATCGTTCGATGCTAACAAACTTTTTGTTTTGCCAAAAATGGAAGAACTGAACTTGGTTGACATGTGGTTTCAACAAGATGGCGCTACATGCCACACAGCTCGCGATTCTATGGCCATTTTGAGGGAAAACTTCGGACAACAATTCATCTCAAGAAATGGACCCGTAAGTTGGCCACCAAGATCATGCGATTTAACGCCTTTAGACTATTTTTTGTGGGGCTACGTCAAGTCTAAAGTCTACAGAAATAAGCCAGCAACTATTCCAGCTTTGGAAGACAACATTTCCGAAGAAATTCGGGCTATTCCGGCCGAAATGCTCGAAAAAGTTGCCCAAAATTGGACTTTCCGAATGGACCACCTAAGACGCAGCCGCGGTCAACATTTAAATGAAATTATCTTCAAAAAGTAAATGTCATGAACCAATCTAACGTTTCAAATAAAGAACCGATGAGATTTTGCAAATTTTATGCGTTTTTTTTTTTAAAAAAGTTATCAAGCTCTTAAAAAATCACCCTATACAATCCTTTGTGAGTTCAGATAAGATAACCTGTAATTGGATTTTACCTCTCGACGAAGAACATGTTTCAAATCTGCTCTATTACTTTATTTCTTTTTCCAAGTATTGTATATTTCTATCTCAACATTTTTGAAGCTACTTATGTAAATGGCATCTAAAGAAATGAGCAATCTTCAGCTGGTGAGACTAAAAATCGTTGCTGCAATTCTGCTGGAAGGAGACACCCGGCAGGCTTAAGGTTAATAACACCGCCATACCATCTGTGTGAATAATTATTTTAAAAATTTCGGACAAGCGACCACCACGACTGGCTCGTATAAACTCCATCCAAACGGCCCAATTTTCGATCAATATATTATTCGAGATAATGAGCTCTCCAAAAGTTTCCTTAATAAATTGATATTTTTCGTTGACTGTAGGACATGTAGCGCCGTCTTCTTGGAACCAACATCTTGTTCATCAACATCAGCTTCCTCCAATGCAGGCACGAAAAAATTGTGATTCTTTAGCGTTCCCCATTAACTGTAACAATATGACTGGCTTATTGGAAAAAATATGAACCGACGATTCTCTCTGCCCATAGAGCACACCAAATACGAGGGCTGCTATATATATTTCTGGCCTAGGCAACACTAAGTGTTGCCAGGTGCAATCTGACATTTCCATTGGAAAATTTGACAATTTTTAGCATAACAACACTCAGAACGTTTTGTCATTTAATCGTGAATTGTTTTATTTACAGGGAATTAAAAAATTCATCTCGGCCAAAAAATGGAATTAACTCGTGAACATTTCGTGTCGTGGATTATCACGACAAGAGTGCATCGATGAACTAAAATCTTTGTATGGCTATGAAGCACCATCCTCGTACAAATGGTCGCCTGTTTATTCGGCAAAACTGGTCATGTGGCGACTGTTCCGCTTGAGCAACGTAGGACGCTCAATTCTGAGTGGTACACCACCATTTGTTTGCCTGAAATCTTCGAAGAACAAGAGAAGACGAATCATTGTGCACCATGACAATGCGAGCTCTCACACATCGACTCAAAACAGCGCCTTTTTGACCGGCCGAAACGTTGAATTGATGGGTCATCCGCCGTACAGCCCTGAATTGGCACCCAATGACTTCTTTTTATTCCCACACATCAAGAAATTAATGCGTGGTCAACGATTTTCGTCGCCAGAAGATGCTGTTGAAGCATTCAAAAACCATGTTTTGGAGGTGTCTCAGTCGGAGTGGAAACAGTGCTTCGAAAATTGGTTTGAGCGCATGCAAAAGTGTAAAATCTTGATGGAGAATATTTTGAAAAACAATAAAACCATTTTCGTTGATAAATATTCCTATTCCTTGTGAATTATCATAACTGCGAATGCGTAAATTTTGTTTACCAACGTACCTAGTATTTAAACAAAAGTGAGCTTCATTGCTGGACAAAGCTTTCTTTCAAAAATCGGTATCGGTGACCATCTAATTTCGGGTCTATTTACTGAACGTTTGGTCGTTATTTGAGTATAAATCAAGAAACAACTGTCAAAAAGGCCGGCTTCGAAAAAATATAGCCTCATTGAAAACTATATGTCTAAAGAAACACTCGTTATAAGATTTACTCAATTTCTCACTGAAACATAAAATTGCAAAATTGAACGTCTCAATGACAGTTACCTCTTACAGCCGATTGTTCCGAGCTCGGGCTTTGCTTTTCAGCACCGCTTCTGAAGCAGTTTAGTTTGTAGTTTTTTTCCTCTTTATACTTATCAAACACTGATCTCAAATATCGTAACTATATAATAAATGAGTAATGTACCTAGTACATATATACATTATGTATTAAAATATATAGGTAAGTAATTCTGAACGCAGTGATTAACCACGATTTCACTCACTTTGAATAAAATTATTCGAAATCCAATTGAAAATGACATACGATGCCAATTAAAATGCGAATTTGTGGGCATTTACCGTTTATGGGCGTCACACGCACACTCGTATACAACACAACGGAATCAACGGGTACAAGATATATGAATTGTTATGATTAACAAAATCAAATGTGGCAAATATTTAAAAAGCACAAAAGCAAAACAAGGCATTATTTGACAGATACAAACAGAGAGATCTGCGCATAACGGAACAAAGTAAGGGGTTGATGCTCGAGGCTGTATGTTTATATGTGTGTTGCGACCGTTGTCGCCTTAAATTGGAAGGCAATTTGTATTTGGTCGAATGTAACACGGAAAGCCGCCGCTGACTACACGACACTCCGAGGCAACTGTTGTTGTTGCTGTTGTGATTTTCCTACATTAAGTGAGTAGCATAGTGGAGTGCCGAGCACCCTTCATTACCCGGAAGAACTGGAACAGCTTGACTGTCTGCTGCAGAAGGTGGCAATGCGTCCAACAGAAGTTGCAACACGCCGGCGAACGTGTGAACAATTTCGAATTATATTCGTACTTATGATTATTTGTGGATAAGTTTGGGCATGTGTGTGAGTATGTGTGTTCATATACATATGTATGTTTGACTAAGTATACGTGTAGTCACTTGAGAAACGGCAGGCGAAAAAAGATGACTGAAAGTAGTGAAGGAAATTGACTTTACGCACTAGCACACACACATATCACACACACACACACAAACTTTATGCTATTTTAAAGTGGTGTGTGTGTGTGGTGTTTTGACTTTCAACTCAGCTCCTTCCTGCTGCCTTTTCGCTAGTTTTGTTGTGATTGTCTGCGACACATTGGAAAAGGGTTTAATTAATTTCATTTATTTTACAAAATACAAACATCTGACAACGCTGCAGTGCCAAATCGAGTGTTAATAAAATGAAAATTTATGAATGAGCACGAACATGAAAAGCGTACCCGGCGGCGGCGATGTGTCGGCATGTTGCATGCAACCTTTGCTTGGTATTTTGTATTTCATTGGAGTCATTAGTCAAAATGATTAGCAATAAATTAATTGTGTGCGAAATACACTTCTGCATTTGGCATTCAGCTAACAATTTATGGCAATTAATTTAAATTAAATCGTAACAATAAAAATTTGAATTTCCTTTAACATGACACATTCGCTGCCGTCTCCGTTTGGCTTTGTTGTCTACCTTTGAATAATTAGATTTTATCTATGGTCGAAACCCGGCGAAAGGGTTGAAAAGCAGTAGTGAGGATCATGTCAAATTACTGAGTTCCGTGTGTTTGTATGTAGTAGTTATATAAATGAAAAAATATATATTTATATATATGTACATACATATATGCATACAGCTGTAATAATATACATACGCAATTAGTTTACTATTTATAGCGCTTCGCGACTCCCAGAAGAAAGGTAGTTCGAAACTTTGTTGATCAATGTTAAGTACCGAGCTCACTTACGCTATAATATCCTTAATGAAACTAGGAATAGTTTCTCTTAGTATAGTGAAAAACTTTGTAGGCAAGATTTCCTTATACGAGTATTGAGTTTCTTATAGGTAACTTGGCCTAAAATACCATTTATAAATAAAAAAGTTTTTCAAACAAGAATTTGAATCCGATCGTTCAGTTTGTATGGTAGCGATATCCTATACTGATCCGATATCGACAATTTCGACAAATTATCAGCCTTCTGGTTAAAAAAGACCGTGTGTAAATTTTCAGAACGATATCCCAACAAATAAGGGTATAAAAAATAAACACATGGATTTGGCTAAATCGACTCAGCTCACTATGCTAATCACATAAGTTTTATAATGTCTCCGATGTTTCCTTTTGCGTTTCACAAACTTCGTAGCAATCTTAATTTACTCTCTTCAGGGTATAATGAGACATACTCCCTTTAATGAAAGTACGCACTCTTGAAGACATACGACATCTTATCTCATAATATAAGTAAAAATACAGTGTTTTCCAATTGCTTTATTTAGAAGTTCGCTGGTAGTTATGATCAGTACATTGTTTTTTTTTCTAAAAATAAAGCTTTCTTATATTAGACTTTTTCAGAGTTTCATGAAGTTTCCATCGTTTAAATAAGTGGATGTTACTGGCTTTACTAAATGTAGGAGTATATGTTTCGTAATCAAACTCAGTTTTCAAAAGACTGCTGTAAATAATGGGTTGTCAAAAAAGTCTTGCGGTATTTTTATTGAATCAATTCGTGTGGCACCCATACATCGAGCTTCTTAGTGACTCCAAGTTTCTTCAAATGGTTTATAACGGTTTGATGACTACTATGTCGGTCTCTTTCGACCAATTCAGAAATTTTATCGCAATTTTCGACGACAGGCCTTCCGGAGCGTGGCGCATCTTCGACCACCTCTACACCAGAACGAAAACGTTGAAACCATCGTTGTGTGGTGGAAATGGAAACTGTGTCGGGTCCATAACTGCACAAATTTTATTGGGGCTTGAGATGCATTTTTGCCTTTATCGTAGTAGTACTGTAAAATATGCCGTATTTTCTCTTTATTTTGCTCCATGTTTGCGACGCTATAACTCACGAACGACTTAAAAGAAACGACAATCAATCAAACACGTGTTAGCGCGTGAAATGAGCTTTCCAAAAAAAAGGCTCCGTTAGAATGAAACAATTACTCTCTGGCATTTTTGGTTCTTGGAACCTAAATGTGCTATATGCAATCCACAAAAAGAGGTACCCAGAAGAAAGCAGAAAGCAGAACTAACAGCAAGGTTGTTGAAACCAATGATATCAATATTATTGCCATAGACCAGCAGCAGTATACGCTTATAGAAGATTGCACCTTTTCTATGTAGAAATCACACGATTGGGAGTTTCCTTGTCTGAAACCTCACTTGGTATCGAATGGCTCGGAGAGGTCCTTTCGAGGTCAAATCGGTTTGTTGACGGTGGGCTTCAGTCAATCACACTACGCTGGACAAGACCTTATATGATATTAAGGAGGCTTACCCCACAATAATCGCGACCGTATCTTGCTGAGGAGCTTGTCGTTCTTCAGGCGGGTAAATGCTATTCATACTTCATCATGGTCAGGAAATGGAACATCTATTTCATTGTCATCGATAGGGAATGGGTTAGCCATCTCCTAATATTTTACTTTCATGGCCGTTCAGCAGGCTGCAGAAGTGTTCTCTTCATAACTTCAGTATGTACTGAAAATCTGCCGCTAGATCACCACTTTGGGTCCTACAAGAGTATGAACAGGAAAAATTCCGTTAATAGGCGCATCTTGATAATCTAATTTATTAAACTCTGGTACAAAATAAGACGGCCAGAGTGGTCTTCATAAGATGTGCTTTGGGACCTTATCACCGAAATTTCGCTTCAAACACCTTATATGGTATATATGTATTATAACTATATTACTCTTTTCTCACTATTTCTTTTTATACAATGGGCTTTTCAATAGGGACGCTACAAAAGTAGAGTAAACGCCTTATTTTTCCCGCTGTTTTTACATTTCTCTTTAGTAAGGTTTGTCCTTTTTTCATGGAAAAATATACGATTACACAACGAGTCGAAATTCGCTAGGAAGACCCAAATCACTCTCTCACACAGTGTTCTCAAGTATCGGGCGTCTTTTTGACATCAATGTGCCGAATTTTGAGGAAAGATGAAGCCTACATGCTTACAATTTCAAAGAAAAAACGCAAGAACTGAAGCCGCTTGATCACCAGAATTGACGTATATTCGTGAATTGGGCTGAGCAACAATTTGAAAATGATCCAGATTTTCATCGAAAGACCATCTTCAGCGATGAAGATCATTTCTGGATGAATGGCTTCGTCAATAAGCAAAATATGCTTAATGGGTCAGGCACGAATGTACTTTCACAGGAATAAAGTTTCATTGATATCCCAATCCTTTTGTAGCACTCTTATTAAAAAACCCATTATTTGTGTATTTTACATATGTCATTTTATATGTAAATTGAATCCAAAATTATGATATTACACAATTTTAATTACCTACATCATGAGATGGGGTTGTTTATTTAGTAAAAATGACAGTTTGAGTATACAAATTTCTTCACTACCACAACAATAACAAATTAGTTAAGAAACAACCCTTTTTGAATGAAATTGACAAGCAAATGTCAATCATACCTCACCAAGTAAGGTAAATAGAAGAAATGCAAATAAAGTAATACATACATTTAGAAGGCAACGCCCAAAACATAAAGAAATAATTAAAATTAAATGCAAATCATTGCAATCGCATTTTACCTGTTTTTGACACAATGCATTTCAGGATCGACGCTCAGGGTTGCAAAAATTTGCCTACCAGCCAGTGCGTACAAATGTAGCTTTTTGCACCAAGTGAAAATTAGTCCAGTGATTGTGTGCAGCATTGATATTTTGAGTTCAAACTGAAAAATCTTACTGTTTTCTCACCAACTTGCCATAGGCGAGTATTGTGGTTTGTTGCAATGATTGTTGAAAAATTCGGCGTGGCCGGCCCACGTATGAACTTGTGCAAAGGAAAACTCAAAATATTAGTTTTGTGGCATGTGGCAAGAACAGATACCCGAATATATGTAGCCTATGTATGTATGTGCTTACCTTCAGCTAACTGGCCAATTCGTTGAATTGACTGACAAGGCAACTGGGTTTAATTAAAAATGCCGGCCTTCGGGGCAAACGGTTGATGCATGGAGGAGTCGGGATTAGTATAGCCATAAGTCCGTTAGGCAGTCAGTTAGCTCAGCAGTCAATTCATTGCGGAAGAGTTGTCGAAAAAGTATGCAGAAGATGAGGGGTTGAACATCCGTTTTTGTGTATTCATGAGTGTGGAGCCGAGCTGCTAGACGAGAAGGCGGTAAGTGATTGTAATCGTAGGCGAACGATTGTTAATAAATTAAATACCGTTATTTTCGAATACAAAGTAAGTATTTTAAAATATTTCTGCACGCTACTGAACTATTTGTTGGCATATAACTGTCATAGCAGGCATATGCCAAGGCAGTGAGTATATATAATATGTACGTATATCGTCACCTAAAATGCAAAATAACATAACTTCATTTTTCATAAGTTTACAATTGAAACAAAAACGATATAATAGAATATCATATTGAAACAAAATTTGAGTTTTGGTTATAAAATGGTTATAAATTGGTTATAAATGGTTATAAATTGGTTACATAGTGGTTATATATTGGTTATATATAGCGGAAGTTTAAATTTTGATGCTACATATTTGTGTAATGATGCAGTGAATCGTAAGCAATGAAAAACTCAATTTAAATTTTTTGATCATACGTTATTTTGCATTTTAGCTGACGATATACATATACGTCTATATGTATAGAAATGTATCATACTATATATTTATAACATTTTATTTGAATACACTTGCGTCAAATATGCATATTGGACCCAACAGCCGTGCATGCAATGAAAATACGAACATGAATTATAATCTCACTTTGCGTGATCGCCAACACGTGACCATAACTAATTTGTTTTTATTGTATTTATTGAAATGAAAACGAGAAAAATTTCAGAAAAATTTAACTAAGCATATGTGCGCACGGGTGTGTACGTGAGCATGCTAATTGGTTTAGTAAATTTCATAAATGCTTGTGTGTCGTCTGTCAGACAGTGTCAGCGCACACACACCCCTTTTCCATTGTTTTTGTTGTTGAAAAGTCAATTTCACTTGCCAATTGGGGATGCGACCACACTGATTACTATTGCATACTCGCGCTCATAAACGCATACGCAATCTGTAACGAAACCACCAACGACTTCAACATTGCCACCACCATCACCGCGGTGCACCGTCGCCCTAGTACATACCATCCACCAACACTAGTGCCGTGTAACGCCAAAGCGTTCGTAATTGGCGTGACGAAAGCTGTTTTGCAAGTGAAGTTTATAAATAATAATAAATACACACATAAATGCATGTTTGTTTGTATGTATGTATGCCACATTGCCACAATATGTTGCACCATATTTAGCCGTGCGTTAAATAGCTGCCGCAGACAAAAGTGTAATAATATGGGCATGGAAATTTCTATTCATATGACTAATTGACGCTGACAATAATTAGCAAATTTGTAAAATTTATTGGCGTAGCACTAAATGCTTATTATACGAATTGTAATATTCTGTAAAACTCTCAGAAATTGAGTTCTTCTTCTTTACTGGCGTAGACACCGCTTACGCGATTATAGCCGAGTTAACAACAGCGCCAGTAGTTTCTTCTTTTCGCAATGTGGCGCCAATTGGATATTCCCAGCGAAGCCAGGTCCTTCTCCACTTGGTCCTTCCACCATAGTGGAGGTCTTCCTCTTCCCCTGCTTCCCCGGCGGGTACTGAGTCGAATACTTTTAGAGCTGGAGTGTTTTCGTCCATCCGGACAACATGACCTAGCTAGCGTAGCCGCTGTCTTTTAATTCCCTGAAATATGTCAATGCCGTCGTATATCTTGTACAGCTCATCGTTCCATCGACTGCGGTAATCGTCGATGCCCATGCGCAAAGGACCATAAATCTTTCGCAGAATTTTTCTCTCAAAAACTCGCAACGTCGACTCATCAGTTGTTGTCGTCGTCCAAGTCTCTGCACCATATAGTAGGACGGGAATTATAAGCGACTTATAGAGTTTGGATTTTGTTCGTCGAGAGAGGACTTTACTTTCCAATTGCCTACTCAGTCCGAAGTAGCACCTGTTGGCAAGAGTAATCCTGCGTTGGATTTCCATCCTGACATTGTTGGTAGTGTTAATACTGGTTCCTAAATAGACGAAATTACCTAGAATCTATGGAGAATGGAGTCAAGTGTAGAAGTTCACACAAGTGAGGAAAGTTCTCTGATCGCCATTCACTTGGAAGTGGCCAGAAACGATTCTTTTCTATATGGCTCAAGCAGCTCACGACTTTCGGTCTCTGACCAAGTATCCTCTGGATAGCCTAAGAATATCCGTTTGAAGGCGAGCTAAAGTGAGAAGGCGAAACATCCCCTGCATAGGGTTGAGCGCTGGGTTTGGGACCGCCACGTAAAAAAAACACCCACAATGAAAAAAAATTGAGTTAGTTATTATAAATACAAATTTTTTTTATAACAAGGAATTGGAGGTGTAGAAATAGGAATAGAAATATAGAAAATTATATCGATATGATTAGTGTTTATATTTCGGTTAATTTTGATATCTTATTTCTGATATTCATCTTAATTTCTATAAGAATATATATATATATATATTAAGAGGGTCGTCCCTGGTAGCGGCCGTTTTATTTATGTTTTTTTCGTAATTTTTTATAGTGAAATGAAACAGCAATTGTGATTTTTAAAGTAAAAATAGTTTGATATTTTCGATGGCACGCATTAAGAAAAAAGCAGACTGGCTAACCTGAAATCAAAAATACAAATCGCATGTTAACTTGAAAGTAAATAGGATCCTTTGCAAATCCTGAAAATTCAATTTAATGACCTTTTGCGACTACCTTTCTATGAAAAGAAGGTTCAACATCTTTTAAAAATCTTAGTTCGGCGCATAGCCAAATGTGTGAAGAATGTTTCATTAAAATTTTAAAGCAATCTATGAAATTGTGGACGCCAGTTTAAAAAAAATGTTTATCTGAAAATTTCGGAAAATTCTCTAAATTGATTATATTAAAAAAATATTTTTTTATACAGTCACTCGAAATGACTCTTTAAACATTAAAGAGTGCCTTTGAAAAAAAGCAATATAGACGAAACAAAAATTCAGTCCTACACTGATAAAAGTTTCATGGAAATCGTTAAATTTTTGTCGCATAAAAACAAAAATTATTATTCGTATCAACTGAAGAGCTCTAAGGGCCTAGTTGTTGTAATCAAGGGTATAGAGTCCGCCGTAGACTCTAGTGAAGTGAAAGAAGCATTGGAGGAATGTGGTTTTGGAATTAAAACAGTTGTAAATATATTTAATAGAAACAAAGTACCACAGCCAATGTTTAAAATTGAATTGTTGCCGAATTCGAATCAACTAAAAAAAATGAGACCCATCCTATATACAATCTGAAATATTTGCTGCATCGCAGAGTAACTGTGGAAGAACCACATAAAAGAAATGGTCCGGTACAATGTACTAACTGCCAAGAATATGGGCATACTAAATCATATTGCACTCTACGCAGTGTTTGTGTGGTATGTGGTGATTTACATCCCACTTCGAAATGCACCATTAAGAAAGAAGAATTAAATAAAAAATGCAGCAATTGTGGAGGAAATCACACTGCTAACTACAGGGGTTGTCCTGTATATAAAGATTTGAAATCGAAGTTGTCACAGGGCATTCAAGCACGTCGTAACCAAATGTTACAAACACCCCGTAATGAAATTATAGCAACCTCAGAGAAAAGTTCAAATCCTATTACTTCTATCAATAATAATATGCAAGGAAGCTATGCAAATGTGGTGAAAGGCAACACTGTGCAAATGCAAGTGCCGCAAAATCCTCCAAATGGAGGTATTGAAACTATGATTATAAATCTTACACAGTGTATGACACAATTTATGTCTACCATGCAAAACATGATCCAAGATTTAATAAAATCACAAAATCAAATGCTGCAAAATTTATTAAGTAAAAAATGAGCTTACTAAATATCTGTATATGGAATGCCAACGGTGTTAACCAACATAAATTAGAGATTATCAGATTTCTGTCTGAAAAGAATATTGATGTAATGCTTATATCGGAAACTCATTTAACAAATAAAAATAATTTCTATATTCCGGGATTTAGAGTCTATGTCACAAATCATCCAGATGGAAAAGCGCATGGTGGCACGGCAGTGTTGATTAGAAATTGTTTAAACCACTATGCCCTAGAATCGCATGCTACTCCACAGCTACAAGCTACAACAATTTCTCTCAAAAATCGGGGTTGTGACTTAAACCTTACTGTCCACCTCGTTTTAAAATTATGGAAATCGAATTTAAAGACTTTTTTGGAACACTAGGTCAAAAATTTCTAGCAGGTGGAGATTATAACGCAAAACACACGTACTGGGGCTCACGTCTTATTAATCCGAAAGGACGACAGTTGTACTACACTATTATGAATAAGCATAATAAGCTGGATATAATATCGCCTGGTAAGCCGACATACTGGCCCAGTGATAGAAGAAAAATCCTAGACTTAATAGATTTTGCTGTAGTCAAAAATATAGATAGATCGCTTATGACAGCTGATACATGTACAGACTTATCATCTGATCATTCTCCAGTACTAATAAAGTTATACGAACAGCCCATGATATTTGAGCCAAAAGTTTCTCTAACATCACATAAAACTAACTGGTTGAAATATAGAAAGTATATCAGCACCCACATCAATATTGATTGCAAAATAAATACAGGAAGAGACATTGATGAAAATATAAGAGAAATTAATGACGTAATAACTAATGCAGCTGTATTGGCAACACCAAAAAGAAATAACAGACCAGTTGGTTTTAGAAAGATCACCAATAATGAAATAGAGAAACTTGTAAATGAGAAAAAGCGAGCTAGGCGGGAATGGCAGTTAAATCGATCCCCTTCAACTCTGCTTCAACTGAAATCTGCTATACGAAAGTTAAAGAAAGCGCTTAAATGTGAAGAGGAACACAACACTGAAAATTATATAAAGAAACTGTGTCCAAATTCTCGCAAGCAAAATTCTCTTTGGAAAGCACAAAAGTCTTTCAAGCCACCAGTAGATTCCAACATGCCTCTAAGACAGTTGAATGGTAATTGGGCACGTAGTGATGAGGATAAGGCAAATTGCTATGCAAATCACCTAGAAAAGGTATTTCAACCCAATTGCCCAAAGAACAACTTTGAGTTGCCAACCTTGCCCAATACCGCAAAAGAGTCGCATGTGTCTATTAGGACTTCTACTTCTGAAGTTACTAGAATAATAAAAGAGCTTAACCCCAAAAAATCACCTGGACATGATAATATTACCCCAAAAATGCTAATTGAGTTACCAAATATTGCCGTAAAGGTGCTCTCTTTGCTCTTCAATGCAATTCTTAATCTCGGACACTATCCAAATTCGTGGAAAAAGTCGCAGATCTTCTTGATAGACAAACCTGGGAAAGACTTAACACAGCCGTCTTCATACAGACCAATCAGTCTTCTACCCTGTCTTTCTAAGATATTTGAAAAATTGTTACTATCAAAGATGACTCCTTTCCTCCACGAAAATAATATAGTACCAATGCACCAATTTGGGTTTCGTGAAAAACATAGCACGATTGAGCAAGTAAATAGAATTACTAACGAAATAAGAAAAGCATTTGAGCACAGAGAGTACTGTTCGGCTATATTTCTAGACGTGGCTCAGGCGTTTGATAAGGTATGGCATGAGGGCCTTTTATACAAGATTAAAAATATTCTACCTTCAAAATTATATAAAACATTGGAATCGTATTTAAAAAATAGAAAATTTATGGTAAAAGTGGGAGATTTCATATCTGATGAAAGACAGATAAGGGCTGGTGTACCCCAGGGCAGTGTTCTAGGCCCAACACTATACATCATATATACAGCAGATCTTCCAACAGCTAACAATGTATTAACTTCTACTTTTGTGGACGACACAGCTATAGTGAGCCGTAACAAATGCCACATAATAGCATCAAAAATATTAGCCGAGCACTTAAAGTTTGTCGAAGAATGGCTAGCTAACTGGCGTATAAAGGTAAATGAACAAAAGTGTAAGCATGTTACATTTTCGCTTAGACCAAAAATGTGTCCGGCAATAAAAATTAACAATATTTTAGTACCCCAAGCGAATGAAGTAACCTATCTTGGTATTCACCTAGATAGAAGACTTACGTGGAAAAAACATATATCTAGTAAAATAACTTGCATGAAGATAAGAGCTGCAAATTTAAATTGGCTATTAAATAAAAACTCCAAACTTAGCCTAGACAACAAAGTGCTTTTATATAATGCGGTCATAAAGCCGATTTGGATGTATGGCATTCAACTGTGGGGTACGACCTGTGCAACTAATATAGACATAATACAAAGGTTCCAATCAAAAATGCTTAGATCAATCACGTGTTCACCATGGTACATGCGTAATGAGAATATCCATAAAGACCTTGGTATTTCTATGGTAAGGAAAGAAGTAGAAGACAGCAGAATTAAATATATATGTAAACTCCGTGATCACCCAAACCCTTTGGCTAATGCTTTGGTACATTCCTGCAATCAAACACGCCTTAAAAGAAGAGATATGCCCGCGTACTGAGGAGCAATGTATCACCAAAACACCTCAATCATTTGCTTGAGCGTGTCTAGTTTTTAAATAGGTTTAAGATTTTATTACTTATTGTTAGGCTTTCAAAACAAGAAGCAGATTCAATAAATAGAAAAGATATTGAAACAAAAAAAAAATATTAAATAGTGTTTTTTATACCTTGAATAGGTTTGTAACAACCAGAAGGACTATCGGAATTAAGTTTTGCATGGATAACTTGCAATATAGTAGTTTAAGTCACTATTCTCTATATTTTTTTGTAAATTTTTCCCCTACTAAAACTCTGTTATTAATAATTATATATCATATTTCATCAACAAATCGTTTTTAAAAAGAAAAGGAAATTTAAATTTTCGTTTATTTTGGGAAATCCTGTATTTAATTCTAATATTGCGCTAATTTTGGATCACCCGTTACAATAGTCACTGTAAATATGGTATATAATCGGTGGTAAAATTTCCATTTGGTTGATCTATGAACATTGAATTTGAGTTCAGCAAGCTTTGGTCAACATCTATATACATATGTGTGTAGCTGCCAGTACTTTCTGGCCACGAGTGGAAGGTACAAAGAGCACTGAACTATTCGCTTTTACCTAGGTTCATTTTGCCGTAATTATAGGAGTTTTTTTTTCGAACAAAAAATAATGAATGATGAAAATAAAAATATTGTTGGACGCAACTTACTAAAGTTTTATGTTGGAAGGCTAGGTATACGCACTTTCTCTCCTATTTTCCAGCTTTCAAAACTTTTGGAACAAAGCATCTTGGTATACCTTCGGGGAATCTGCCGATTTATCTAAAATTTTCAGCGTCTCAATAAAATTATAATAATACAAAGCGCGTTTTTGTAAGCGAGGATCTTAAAGATCTATTTAGGAGTTTTTGGCATCACAAAAGTTTAGGTTTAGCTGTACTTCCCTATCGCGAGGTAAGGGTTTGACCCTCTAGGCAAAGATACAAAGGACATTGTATTATATGTACATCATCTTGAAATACGTCGTTAAGACAAAAGGAAATTATTAGTTGTTTCTGTGATTTAATTCCATAACATCTCATTACTTATATTTCTATTTACCAATGGTCGGTGGTTGTTAATTAGCATAAAAAGTACAGGGAAATTGTAAATAAAACACAAAATATTTAATTATTCAACAATATTTATTTCATCGCCTTCAAAGTATTCCCTACCATATATAATATATGTAGGTATGTAGGTGGAGTATTTCGGACTCAATTAGTACTAGCTGTGCTATTTTTATGCACTAGTCGCAGGCCTTTTTATTATTGCT
Source organism: Bactrocera dorsalis (assembly GCF_023373825.1). NCBI lineage: Eukaryota > Metazoa > Arthropoda > Insecta > Diptera > Tephritidae > Bactrocera > Bactrocera dorsalis. Next base: position 45,588,934 of record NC_064307.1, read on the forward strand.
GTACGTTTCATCTTCTCGTTCAATCCATTTTGTGGTTTTGATGAAGCTACTAATGTCCGAGATGCTTTTGTAGACATTAATTCAAGGTTGATGCTTGATGAATTCCAAGTGTTCTGTGTCGGATCTGCGATAGGGCTGGACATTCATAGAGAAAGTGAAAATTTTTTTCCTTATTCCCTACTGGTTCGCAGCCTTGACAAATATGCTAAATTTCACGTCAAAATATTAATTAGTATGTGAGATAATTGTCTAAAAGTGAATTCTTCGATTTTTACTATGTCTGAGTTTTTACAAAGAAGTGCGATAATGTACCATCTCATACTGCTTTGGTATTTGTGATCATTTCGCCAAGTTTTCAACTGATATCGTGCTGCAAGCACTATATTCGCCAGATTTACCTTCGTGTAACTTCTGGCTATTCAGCAAATTCATATAACAACACCGTTTTTACTCAATTAAGGATATAAAAGCTGAATCGAAGAAGGCTCTGATGACGACGGAAGATTTTACCAAATGCTATGATCACTGGAAAATTCGTTGGCATAAGTGTATTGCAGCGAGAATGGATTACTCTGAAGGAGATGAAATGGGCAAAATTCACCTTTCAATTTAATCATAGAGTATACTTATGCCAACGATTTTTCCAGTCCTTTTCATATGCACTTTTAGGGAATTCTGTTTTATCTGTTCGTTCGACTAAAAACGGGTTTCACGGAGCGGCAATTTTAGTTTGGAGAACAAGAATCACACGGAGCCAAATCTGGTAAATACGGTGATTGGTAGATTATATTCATTGCGTTTTTGGCTTTAAAACGTGGGTCGATTCGAAAACGTTCAGCTTTATCGGAACGAGTCGAGCAAGAACGCGTTTTATACCCAAAATATTCTCCGAGGTTATTCAAATGGACTTGGTAGAGATGTCGAGCTCTCTTTCTGTCTCCTGACGATTTTAAAGCACCATAGCTTTCACTTTTTTATATTTTCATCAGTTGAAGAGGTCGAAGGTCGTCCAGAACGAGGCATCCCTTCATCGATCTCACAACCGTCTTTGAAGGCTTTGTACCACTCGTAGGATTATGTTTTTGATATAACTGATTCACCTAAGCCTTTTCCAACATTCGCAACGATTCCGCAAACGAAATTCGGTTAGAACTACAAAATTTTAGACAAATTCCTTGTACTCGTACGATAATTTTATCCATCGTAAAAATAAAGCACTTCTGATGTGTTTCCACTTAAGCAACTGCTGTAAACAGACTGGTTGACAGATCGCGCTCATATTTGGCAAAGTAATTAAGGACTGTCCTACCAACGTAGATAAATACATTTTTTTTTGAAAAATCATTTACCCGTGCCATTTAAATTTCCTTTCCTTTTTGGTCACAATATTGAATAAATAGTAATTCTCGAAACAGATTTTCACAACTAGTTCATGTTCACGTTTTCAAAACAGTATTGCAGAAGCTTTATAATAATAATAATGGCATTATTATTACTATTACTATTTTAATATCTTAATGATATGATAACTTCAATAAAAAATATAATTATAATAAACAATATTAACCAAATATATTGAATTAATAAATTAACATCTGTATATACATAAAGTACTAAGGCTAATTAAAGCAAACTTCCAGACACATAGAAATTATGAGACACTAACCATTGCACAACGGTACGAGTATATATGGAGCTGCTTGCTCATATACTTTTGTCAATCAACAGAAGATATGCAGAAGTATATACTTGAGTACGATAAGATCACCAAAGTTCAATTAATGCGATCGCTGCGAGAATGTGCGGCGACGGCACGCAACAGAAATTTCGGCAGTGAGAGGCCAAAAAAATCACAAAATGCGTAAAAAAGGGTGAACGTTGCTTCAATGATGAAAAATATTACAGATTCAAAAAAGTAGGTACATATGAGTGTTTCAAGCTAATATGACTTCTGGGGGTCTCACTTATTCATTATTTATTGACTGCAGAGCAATGCGTACGCGGGCCCTTCACCATCACGCAGCTGCAGCGCTCTTGTACTATTTAAGAAATTATGTTAAATAGAATATTCTCTGCTCATAACTCTTCATCAACATAAGCCGCGCTGTCTGCATGAAAGTGAAACTGTGAATTTAGTTCTTTGAGTCACACGGGCCATTAAATAACTAAATGAACGTCAAAGTTTATTGTCAAAGTTTTTTTTTTTGTAATTTAAAAGTATTCATTGAATATCTATTGTAATAAACAAATTTTGTGTAAAAATATGTATTCCGTGATATTGTGAAATTATATATGTGTGCTGCTGAAAGTTGTTGCATGTTCCTGAAGTGATCGTGTATTTTTTTCTAAAATGTGCTAATTCATACAACTATTTGTGTAAATATGTGGTTTACAGTTGTTTATGGAAATTTACATGGCTCATAGAGTGCTATCTTTGTTACAAATCACATATCATTGATCACTGATCATAGATCACAAACCGCCAATCAGCGATCGGCACACAGCGATCACAGTGCAATTCACTCCGTCATTAATGTGCTCATAAATATCTGATTAAAATGCAATTAATTGACAATTAAATTGTGTCATTAGAAGTAAATCTTTACTGCTTGACTACAATAACTCAACTAGACTTGTAAGTAAACAAGTTCAACATGCATTCCTAATTGTAATTGTAATTGCTGTTCGGAAGGCTTTGAGACTAATTAATAGTTGGCGGCTTGATGTTGACTACACATTATACTTAAGCGGTGAGTATTGTTTGGTGCAAGGCAAGATCACACTGAGTGGTAGGTAAATATGTATATATTTACGTTTTAATATGGATTTTATATAAATCATACTCTGATTAAAAGTAAGAGGAATGAAATTTATTGTATTTGGTATATAGGATTTGAGTGGTGCAAGGCATTCATTGAAGGTTGTGAAGTTATCGAAAATTTCCTCATGCGAATCGTCCATCAGATACTGTTCGAATAAGTTACCGAGAGTAACCGATAGGTGGCATCGACTCAACATGTTTTGGGTATGAATCAGAGACTCGTACCTAAAGTACGTACGTAAAGGAACCTACATTCATCAGACGCATTATGACGAGACGTAGGCTTATGAATACGACGTCGAAACTCTCCAATAAGCCAGCAAGCGTCATTCTAAAAACTAGCCGTAACCGAAAAAAACCAAAATTCGCTGAAGGCACTGAAGTCCATTCCAGCTGAGTCTGATTACAAATGTATGGAAAAATGGATTAAGTGTTTGCAGGTTTCCATTGACTCAAAAGGAGTCTATTTTGAAGTCAATAATAAAGATTTACTAAATATAATGACGATGATGGAAAATTCATGAATTGATTTCGCCTTTCCGCACTAATATTATATATAGGATAATTGGAGCGATTTACTTTGTTAAGTTGTCTTCCATATTGGAATTTATATATAGTACATGACATCGGAATTTAGAAAATCATTTTATGAGATATTTGAGCGTGGGGGAAGTACTGAACCAATTATATCAAAGATAGCAGCAGACTAGATTATTGTTAGTGCCAATTAGATGAAAATTAATTTTATTAATATATGTGCAAAATCAACAATATTTTCGGTGCAATGTCATTCCTAGGCACAGATGCCCTTAAGTTCGGTGCCAAGGATCTCTAAACCATGTTTTCGATTACTTTTAGATGACTTGAATCTCTTTGAAAAATTTTGGTCTTTTAGCTTCTTATTGAGTTATACATACATACAAATATGGTACTTTATGGGCTTGGCTAAGTTCCGACTACTTTCTGATAGTGCAAAAGTAGGCATGTGCAAAGTTTCAGTAAGATAGCTCAATGTTCACTCGTCTCATAATCCTGAGCCTTTTGAAAGTTGCTTATAACTATATCTATATTGATTGCTAAGTACAACATACTTATTATCCGAGCACAAAATTAATAAAAAGAGAAAAAATATTAATAATATTGCTCCGAAGCGAAATTATCCTTCCCAAATACAAAAGATACCTTAGAAAAACTTAATTTTGATCGGCATGCGCAAAATATTTCCATTTATTATCTTCTTCTTCTTCTTAATTGGCGTGGACACCGCTTACGCGATTATAGCCGAGTTAACAACCGCGCGCCAGTCGTTTCTTCTTTTCGCTACGTGGCGCCAATTGGATATTCGAAGCGAAGCCAGGTCCTTCTCCTCTTGGTCCTTCCAACGGAGTGGATGTCTTCCTCTTCCCCTGCCTCCCCCGGCGGGTACTGCGTCGAATACTTTCAGAGCTGGAGTGTTTTCGTCCATCCGGACAACATGACCTAGCCAGCGTAGCCGCTGTCTTTTAATTCGCTGAACTATGTCAATGTCGCCGCATATCTCGTGCAGCTCATCGTTCCATCGACTGCGATATTCGCCGTGGCCAATGCGCAAAGGACCATAAATCTTTCGCAGAACTTTTCTCTCGAAAACTCGCAATGTCGACTCATCCGTTGTTGACATCGTCCAAGCCTCTTCGCCATATAGTAGGACGGGAATTATGAGTGACTTATAGAGTTTGGTTTTTGTTTGTCGAAAGAGGACTTTGCTTCTCAATTGCCTACTCAGTCCGAAGTAGCACCTGTTGGCAAGAATTATCCTGCGTAGGATTTCCAGGCTGACGTTGTTGGTGGTGTTAATACTGGTTCCTAAATAGACGAAATTATCTATAACTTCAAAGTTATGACTGTCAACAGTGACGTGGGTGCCAAATCGCGAGTGCGACGACTGTTTGTTTGATGACAGGAGATATTTCGTATTGCCCTCGTTCACTGCCAGTCTGGAGAAAGCAGAATTAACGGCGCGGGTGTTTAGGCCGATAATATCAATATCATCGGCATACGCCAGCAGTTGTACAGTTGTCTTATAAAAGATTGTATCTGCTCAATTAAGTTCTGCAGCTCGAATTATTTTCTCCAGAAGCAGGTTAAAAAAGTCGCACGATAGGGAATCGCCTTGTCTGAAACCTCGTTTGGTATCGAACGGCTCGGAAAGGTCCTTCCCGATTCTGATGGAGCTTTTGGTATTTCTCAACATCAGCTTACACAGCCGTATTAGTTTTGCGGGGATACCAAATTCAGACATCGCGGCATGAAAGCAACTCCTTTTCGTGCCGTCGAAAGCAGTTTCGAAATTGACGAAAAGGTGGTGTGTGTCGATTCTCCTTTCACGGGTCTTTTCCAAGATTTGGCGTATGGTGAATATCTGGTCGGTTGTTGATTTACCAATTCTAAAGCCACACTGATAAGATCCAATCAGTTTGTTGACGGTGGGCTTTAATCTTTAACACAATACGCTCGATAGAACCTTATATGCGATGTTGAGGAGGCTAATCCCACGATAGTTGGCGCAGAAGGTGGGGTCTCCCTTTTTATGAATTGGGCATAGCACACTTAAATTCCAATCGTTGGGCATGCTTTTGTCCGACCATATTTTACAAAGAAGCTGATGCATGCTCCTTATCAGTTCTTCGCCGCCGTGTTTGAATAGCTCGGCCGGCAATCCGTCGGCCCCTGCCGCTTTGTTGTTTTTCAGGCGGGCAATTGCTATTCAAACTTCTTCATGGTCGGGTAATGGAACGTCGACTCTATCGTCATCGATTGGGGTATCGGGTTCGCCTTCTCCCGGCGTTGTGCGTTCACTGCCATTCAGCAGGCTGGAGAAGTGTTCCCTCCATAATTTAAGTATGCTCTGGGCATCGGTGACTTGATCACCTTGGGGTTTCTACAAGAGTATGCTCCGGTCTTGAAACCTACTGTAAGCCACCGCATCTTTTCGTAGAATTTTCGAGCATTACTCCTGTCGGCCAGCTTATCAAGCTCTTCGTACTCACGCATTTCGCTTCCCTCTTCAACTCTCGGTATCTATCCCATCCCGCACGTGTTGTGGTCGATCGTAACGTTGCGAGGTAGGCAGCCTGTTTTCTCTCCGCTGCGACACGGCACTCCTCGTCGTACCAGCTGTTCTTTTGCACTTTCCGAAAACCAATGGTTTCGGTTACAGCTGTACGTAAGGAGTTTGAAATGCCGTCCCACAGTTCCCTTATCGCGAGTTGTTGACGAGTGCTCTCAGAGAGCAGGAGTGCAAGCCGAGTAGAAAATCTTTCAGCTGTGTGTTGTGATTGCAGCTTCTCGACGTCGAACCTTCCTTTTGTTTGTTGGCGTGCGTTTTTTGTTGCACAGAGGCGGGTGCGAAGTTTGGCTGCAACAATATAGTGGTCCGAGTCGATGTTAGGACCTCGGGGCGCACGCACATCTAAAACACTGGAGACGTGTCTTCCGTCTATCACAACATGATCGATCTGGTTGGTGGTTTTTCGATCCGGAGACAGCCAGGTAGCTTGATGTATCTTCTTATGCTGGAATCTAGTACTACAGATAACCATATTTCGGGCCCCGGCGAAGTCGATCAGCCTCAACCCATTTGGGGATGTTTCCTCGTGGAGGCTGAATTTACCGACCGTAGTGCCAAAGATACCTTCTTTGCCCACCTTCCATTTATTATTATAATATTTATTTTGTCGCCTTCAAAGTAGTCCCTACCAGATGTAACGATTTTTCCAAAAAAGATCTGCGTTATTGGGACGAGTCGAGCAAGAATGCCTTTTATGTCCAAAATATCCATCAAAATCATTCGAATGGAAGCGCGAGGGATGTGGAGCTCTCTTGCCATCTCTGTAATACTTGCTTGACGATTCTCAACTACAATATCCTTCACTTTTTTAAATATTTTCATCAATTGAAGAGGTCGAAGGTCGCCCAGAACGAGGCAACGGTCTTTCGACGGTGTTTGAAGGCTTTGTACTACTTGTATGTCTCTGTCTTCGACAAATCTAAATCCCCGTAAGCTTATTTCAACATCTGAACGCCTCTCGTAAACGAAATTTGGTTAGAAATACAAAATTTGAGACAAATTCTATGTTCGATATTCATATTTATCCATTGAAAAAATCGCGTACGCACTACTGAGGTGTAGCGACTTAGCAGCAGCTTCTGTAAATAAACTGGTTGACAGACCGCGCTCATATTTGGTATAGTAATTAATGATAGTACAACCAACTTAATAAATAACGTTTTTGAAAATTTAATCCCAAAATCTGCAGGATAAGTTCGCGTTATGCAGACAAACGGATTTGGTTAGATCTACTCAGTTCACTATGTAATGTTTTCTTCTGGGTATTGAACACTGCGTGGCAAACTTACTATATATTTAGAGTATGACAATGTAATTACCGCTAGAGATATCCTCTTAAAACAATGCTATCGGCGAGTGTTACCGCAATGCTTGTTCTTTACTTTTGAACAAAAGGAATCTCATATTTAAAATTATTGGTATTAGAGAATATTACCTGGCGGGATAAAATCTTAAACTATAGAGAGAGAGAGAGAGAAAACCGTGAAAGTATTGTACCACACAGAATTTGCTAGCGTAGTTGTATTGTTGTGACGTGTTTTGTATTTACAAAAAAATAGGGAACCATGTTCTTGGAAGTGCTTAGTATGTGAACATCTTTTGTTGGATTCGGCTTATCTAAAAATACCCTTAAAGTCGATTGATATTTGCTTTCAAACTCATACGTGTAAATGGGCGATTCATCAGCTGTCACGATTTCATAAATGTGTTTCGAAGCATCAGTACCGTATTTTGTTAATATTTATCTCGCGAGCGTGTTTTTGAGCGATTGACAAATTATGTGGAATCCAACATGATCCGTTAGTTTGAGCACGTCATCAATAGTTTCAGGATCAACAACTGATTTTGGACGACCTTCACAAAATTCATCTTGGAGTAATCTACGATGGCGAGGGAGTTCAGCATACTTGATGGAACTTCCACGCCAAAAAGTTAAGTTAAGAGCATTTCTAAATTTTTAAATATAAAAGACAACCTCCATATGCGGATAGTTCTAATTATGCCACTGTCACTTTTCATACTCAGCTTCTTTGCAAAATTGGGCTCTGGGTCAAGAAACCATGTATTCAGATTATTAATCTAATATCAGTAGTAATGGGTAAACGAATAAATTAGTTACTCGTATTAGAGTAAATTACTTGTATTCTTAATAGAGTGTCGAGGCTTGGTATTATTTATCCAACTATTAGAGATTGATTGCCGTTTCGTCGAACATTTGACCATGTAGTGCGTTTGAAGTTGAACGGAGGATAGAAAAAATCCACAATGATTAAACCTTAATAATATTGTTATTGGAATTACCTGCTTGCAGCTGTTCATTACACGGAGGCATATGCATCTAGCTGTATTTGTTTATGCATAAAACATGAATTTTTTCAATAAAAATTGATTGATTGTTTATTTGCTATGAAACGTGACAGAAAGTGCTCTAATTGTGTGCATTGGATTAACGTAATTACTTTCCTTCATTACAGTTATTAGCTACTTTATTTTAATCAATTATACTAAGTACAAGGCACTTAAAGTCTGTTGATATATTTAATTACTTTACAGCTTGTAGACCAAACGTTTAAAAAATGTGTGACAAGGAAGTCACGTTCCTTGTACACACTCAACACCTGAGGCAACATTTTACTTCCTTAAATTAAGTATTGATGTTTTATTAATGAATTATATGTATTTCACAGATATTATAATATTAAATATGTATTTATGGATACACATGGTCGGGTAGTTGAACCTCGGCCGACCCAGAAGTGGTATTTAAAGGGTTAATAGTACGTAAATAAGTAGGTAGTTGTAAAATCCGTATTTTCAAGGTGAGTGGATGCACGTCTATTATTTTCGTTATTAATGTCATGTGCAGTATCTTGGAGTAGTAGTAGATTCGGCTAGTAGAATGGAGTTGCCAAGTAGACTTTGTTGTTATGGGAGTAATGTTTATTACATATATGTATATCAGATATTCCATTACAATAAAAGGAACATTACATTTCTTCACTTGATCTATCACATAGTTATACTCATATGTTTCATCTCGCATTTCTCTTGCTATTTCCAACTCGAATCAAATTAAATACCTACAGAGCTGTAAAGTGTTCATAAGTTTCTATTGATATATTCTAGGCTTTATAATAAGCTATGAAGGGTTTCGATTTCTTTTCCAATCTTCATAAAAAAGTTTTCCCCAATAGCGGTTCCATATCGGCGCGCAATGAAAAACTTCAGAGAATTTTTGTCTTAAAAAAAGTATAAGAAAATAGGAAACGCAGGTAACGTAGGATCTCACTCAGCTGTGAACACTATTCCTTTGTGATTCCCGAAAGTCTTAAATATGGATCAGCAGAATCTTATATATTAACGACACGCTATTTTTCCACCACAAATTTGCTCAATCGCAGCAACTTCGACAAATTCGCCGAAAGTGTTTCTAGCGAAATGTGTTCATCTCTGCCTAGTCGAAGGTAAACTGTTGAGAAGAAAGTATTCAGGTGATTTAACATCGCCTGCTTTCATACAGCTTTTGCAATTTGCATCAGACAAATATGTAACCATACTTTATTGAACAGTGTCCAGTCAGAGCGCATAATATGATTGTGATGAAAGTGGGATATAGGTGCCATTTCTAGCAAGCTCATTGGTAAACAAGCAAGTCACATATGACTGTTTTGAGGCTAATAATAAAGATGTCAAAGTCAAGTATTGTCAAGTCCTCTGAGTATTATCTCCGAGCTCTGGCCAGCTCGGCTCTTGGAGCAAACAGTACATTTACCGCCACCTTGATAGTTGCCTCCTCCATTTGAAAGACACTGCAGCAGTCTGTTAGCCTGAGGTACAGTTGATGGAGAGCTTCCGACAGAAGACTCCCCCCGCCAACTTTTCTTTAATCTGAGATTCACGCGACATCTCTTCTCAAATTTACTCCATTACCTACTTAGTCGAAGAAGCAATACTTTGAATTTTTAGCTACAACTTGGAAAAGTACCCGATCTACTATAGTAACACACAAGTGTTTTGCGAAATTCGTTTTTTTTAACTCAACATATGTAGTTCCCTTAAAAGGTGGATGCACTGATTATAGTGACATTCCAAATGTTCGATACCATTTTTGTCATACGATTTGTTCTTTGCGTGAAAATAGGCCTCAGTTTCGGCGTAACATCGTTCTTGGAAGAGAGCAACCTCTTTTGAGGTTTGAGAACAGGAAATAGTCGCTGTGAGCCAGATCTGGGTAATACGGTGGATACGGAAGCAATTTGAAGTCCAATTCATCAATTTTTGCTATCGTTTTTGCCGACTTGTGACATGATGCATTGTCTTAGTGAAACAGCACATTTTTCAATTGCGGCCCTTTTCCGGTTATTCCTATTTCAAAGTAGTCTAAAAAAATTATTTTAGTTTGCACTTGCATTTGTCCACGCTTTGGAGTGGGTTCATTGTGTGCAGTCCACTCTGATGGCTGTCGATTGGACTTCGGAGTGAAATTATGGAGCCAAGTTTCATCCATTGTCACATATCGATGCAAAAACTCGGGTTTATTACGCCTGAAAATCTCCAAACACTGCTCTGAATCATCAACTCGTCGTTGTTTTTGGTTAAAAGTGAGCTTTCGCGGCAACCAAAGTGTTAACTTAAATCTTTCTTATACTCAAATATTCGTGAATGATATGATGTACAAGTTCAGTTGTTACCTTTAGAATGGCTGCTATCCCGAACAATTTCACTTTATGGCCATCCAAAATTAGTTTGTGATAGTCTATGATGTTTTCGTCGGTAAAACCTCTTTTGGGATTCCACTGCGTTCATCGTCTTCGGTGCTATGTTTTAACTTATCGTCCTTAATGGTTGATTTTCTCCGAGCGGTATCCGGAAGCTCGTCATCAAGCCAAATTTTTTCTTAAACTGTATTTTACCTTCAAAAAACAATATTTTTTCACCATGCGAAATTCCTTTTTATACATTTTTTACAATAACAAAAGTTGCTGCAGTCAAAATGATACCATTCACATATGATGTTGATCAGACAGCTGCCAAATTTATACACCCGCCTTTTGAAGGTTAAGGCTAACTAAAAATCATATCAATTTAATTTATGTGTCAGGCCGGGAACTTTTCAATTGATCTATTCTCACACATATTTGAAATCATTACTAAAATCTGACGCTATTATTATGCATATTTAACGAGACAGGAAATATAATTTCAGGTGTTAATCATTAAGTCTAACAATTTGCAATCATGCAAGAAAACTGAGCGTGTACTATCTTTACACAGTTATTCGCTTTAGTATATATAACACTTACATATGTATGATGTGTTATATATACTAAAGCTATCACGAGCGTTAGTAAAGGTAATTTAAATACCTATACAGTAACCCCTTAGAAAAATGCAATTTAGAAATGGTTTCATTGACCTTAAGTCAATTAAGGGCCTCTGAAGCAACGTGCCGAAGGCCTTCATATGCAGGGCTAACGCCCTTTTGACAACTTAATATATTTATATTCAACGTACGCACGTTGCAATGATTAATTGACCGAGAACGACTATTTGCTGATGTAAGTCAGATATAACTAAACACGTCATATAACTTTTTCACACTAAAATTGCTCAGAAGAAAGAACAGACAGTTTATTTAGTTATATGATTTATGGTATATTTACAGAGTATTTACATATTTATATAACCATAATGGAGAGTTTAATTGGCACTGCACATTGTGGACAAAAAATTTTGTGTTGTAATTCAAGAAAGTGATTACAAATCAAGTTAAGATACATTTTATGATACTATTATATACTATCTTTGTACTTTTTATAACACTTTAGTATACAAAAACATATAAAATACATTTTCTAAACATATACTTGCATAATTTCTTATATATTTTGCACTTATTCTGCAATAAGATATTATAAAAACTACCGGATTTACATAATTTATTTGCATATAGCATGGTTGAGTAACACGAGAGATCAAAGCTCACATCAATCATACGCCCCGTTAACCCCACACAGCACGTGTCCATATTTGAAGAGCTGCTTATCAGACATTTAATGGGTCGAAACAAGAATGTATTTATATTAATAACAACGTTAGTAGTCCATAATTACAACAATCACTGTTATGCTTCAGAAAGTAGTTTTTTAGTTATTAAATAATCATTTTACCAAGAAAATGCATTGTAAAATTGTCGAGGATTAAGCAATTACTGCAACAATTTACAACTATGTGCAACTAGTTTACAAACAAGTATCTTTAATGGCTTTAATTACGCTTAATTATCTTATTTAAGTAGGATTATTAAAAACATAAATATTTATTACTTCTTATCACTCTTTAAATGAGTGATTTGACAGTCATCCTGAAAGTATGCAATAATTGTTATGCAAATACTTTGGAAATTAATTTTTTTTGGTACGTAATCTAAAGAAAATAACACCAACACGTGTATAATTAATGTAGGAATTCATAAAAATTATTTTAAAAAAATTTTATATAGAAAATAAATTATTTTAAAAAATCTCAAAAAATATTTTTAAAAACTTTTCTAATTAAACAAATTTATTTTGTTTATTTCATTTATTTTAAAATTGAAATTGATTTTTTTTAATATTAAAAATTTTTTTAAATAAGTTTTATGAATTTTCTACATTAATTATACACGTTATTTTCTTTAGATTACGTACCAAACAAAATTAATTTCTAAGGATTGCATCATGTCATGTTTCAGTTTAAAAATTTACAGATTCACGTGCATCGAAAAATCATCTACTCAAATGAGACCCAATTCTGACTTAAAGACTTCAAAATTTTACCATTTGGTGCGGATTGTGGCATGTCGCCATCATCAGCAATCTTGTCCGACTGCTTTTCCCCCGAATTTGATGAAATTGAATTCAAATATCTATATTTCAAACAAGACGGTGGGCTGCTTCATGTTTCACTTCCAAACATAGATCTCATCTCAGCGGATAAAAAAGTTAAGTAGTGGTTAATACCATTGGCTTTTCTCCCAAGGAACAAGAAGGAATGGAATGATTGCACTCTCGAGCTGCTGCTTAGGGATAGTGCAATCAAGATGTAGACTGACGGCTCGAAATGTCGAAGGGAATAGGTGCAGGAGTCGCAAGACCATGCACCAAACTCTTCATACTTCTGAACTTAGACTGAAGTCCTTGCCATAAGTGGATGCAAAGAGATTAACTTCCAACGCAACTCTCGCAATGAACGTATAGCCATAATTAGCGATAGTCAAGAGGCACTTAAAGCAATCTCTGCCTATGAGATCAAATCGCTACTCGTGCAGGAGTGTAGAGAACTGATTAATAGCCTAGCGGAACGTAACCAAGTGCAACTCAGCAAGATTCATAAAGCAAAAACCACTCTATAGCGGCTAAAAAGCAATAGTTTGCTGGATTCATAGCTGCAGATGAATGGCCTTTTGGAAGTACAGATTTGAATCTATTGGAGTAAAGTTTGTGATCGGAACATACTCAGCTAGTCGAATAGTCAAAACAATTTCAACAAATCTTTGGTTCGAAGTAATGCTACCTTCAATACTAATAGAAGCTGTGTGTGCTGCCTTCGATCCATGACCGAATTATTTGGGGGATTGTGTGAAAACAAAAGGTGGCCATTTCGAATAATATATGCACTTAATATATGCATTTTTAAATAAAATAAACTTTTTTAAGAAACGTATTATAGTTTCATTTTTATAACGACCTAATCTTGTAAACTCGGATTGCCGACCGAGCTATTCAAACACGGCGGCAAAGAACTGATAAGGAGCATGCATCAGCTTCTTTGCAAAATATGGTCGGATGAAAGCATGCCCAACGATTGGAATTTAAGTGTGCTATGCCCAATCCATAAAAAAGGAGACCCCACAATCTGCGCCAACTACCGTGGGATAAGCCTCCTCAACATCGCGTACAAGGTTCTATCGAGCGTATTGTGTGAAAGATTAAAGCCCACCGTCAACAAACTGATGGGACCTTATCAGTGTGGCTTCAGACCTGGTAAATCAACAACCGACCAGATATTCACCATGCGCCAAATCTTGGAAAAGACCCATGAAAGGAGAATCGACACTCACCACCTGTTGACGCCGCCCCCGCCCAATTTCTTTTGCCACGTCTGTATCGGCAGATCAGTATTTTCTCTTTCTCTTTTTCGAAGTTTTTTCGAAGTTTTAATTCGCGCGCAACTAAACACTTACTAAAAAGTTGCGCGCTCTCTCCTTTTGCGACAACCTAGCGATACAGACGTAGGTAAGTGTTTGTCCAATTTATTATATTTAAAATATATGTATTATATAGAACCCTTTGTTTTATTTAATATTTCTGTGGAATAAATTTGCGCCGACCGTTTCCCCACGGCCAACCACAACTTTGGAACGAACGAGCACCGTGCTCCACCACCCGAATTATCATTGGTCCTTCGAGCCGGATAACAGGTAACAAGTGAATTTTATTTAAAGTGAAAGTGCATATTTTGCCCGCTTTAGCAACTCGCAAGTTACAGCCAAACATATTTTGGATTTGTGCTCTGCAAGCTATAAGGCAATAGATTGGTTAATTTGTGCATCATTTATGTACAAAAACCATTGTGCTGTGTGAAGTGGAGACCAAAACTTATTTTTGGCACTCTACCCACAAAATCAACGCACAAGATTGCAGGTAGTATTGTACTTCATTTAAGTACAACAACAAATACACCTGGCAAATGCACTTATTTCACTTTACAAAAAAAAACCACACTCTGTTATTCGAGAAAAAGTTATAAATTTCTTGGACGCACAAAATCGTCTGGAGCGTCAACAATCTCTCTCGGGTTTTTGTTTTTCTTATGTTTAATTTGAGTCTAGTCGCTCAACTCTGCCTTCCCATATATTGCTCGAATAGCAATAAAGGCAAGCAGCAATAACGCAGCTGCAGTTTCGCGAGTGCAAACAAAAAAAAAAAAATACAAATTACAAGTGCAGTGAGTGACACAAAAAAAACTTAGCAGAAAAGTGAGCGACGTCAAGAAAGCCAAACAAAGAAGTGAGAGCAGCAAAGGAAGAGCAGCAAAGCCCAAGCAACACAGGCAAAGCAGCAGAGGCAAGGCGGCGCAGCAGCCATTCCAGAAGGACAGCAACAAGCGGAATAGTGCAGTGATAAATTAGAATAACCCAGTGAACAAAAGTGAATGTGAATAAATTCAAATAAGTGCTTGTGAATTTATTCAATTACTTGTATTGTATTTGTACATTTTAATAAAGCAATTAAGCACAAATCAATTTTGTTTGTGTACATAGTCAAGGAATAGGCGTGCAAGTGCATTGGGACGATTACCCAGCAAGCACATTCAAATTAAAATTCGGAAAAATACTTTCAGAAATAGTTCACTAAATTTACCATTTTTTGTGCCTTCGAAAATTTACGTTTATAAAGAACCAACGCACTGCCTATCATCATCTAATTTAGAATCTGTCCGTGATTGGTTCTATAACTTTTGAACTTTTGCAACATATTTGCAAATATTTTTTTAAATTTCAATTTCAAGTTTTAGATCCGATTTTGTGCAACATTTTTGCAGTTCCGTTTAAATTTTTGAAAACAATGGAATCAGTTAGAGCCTTTACCACAGCTGCAGACGCTCTACTGGAGTTTGAGGAGTCTTTTACTCCAACAGCAAACAATCAAAGTGCCTACACTCTTGAAGTTCAACAAGCTGAACTGAAATCTCTGTGGGCAGAGGTAAAGTCAGAATACAAGTTGTGTTTGACAAAAGTGGATCCTTCTGACACAAGATCAATTGACGACATTAAACTTAAATATACAAGCTGTTACCACGCTTATGTGTGTTGCGCGGCCTTGATGGGCGAACACATCCACAACCTCACGGGGTTCAATCAAAGCCCTACTTCCAACTCGACAGTTATTCAACCTGAACGGTTACAACAAACTGTAGAACCCGTGAGGTATTCTATCAATTTACCGCCATGTGATACCGAAATATTTCATGGCGATGTTTTACAATGGCCCTCATTTAGGGATTTATTTGCCGCCATTTACGGGAATAACCCGAGGCTCTCTCCGGTAGAAAAGTTATTCCATTTGAATCAAAAAACGCGAGGTGAGGCAAAAGATATTGTTTCGAAAGCGCCATTGACGAATGACGGATTCGCATTGGCTTGGAACAATTTGTTGTGTAGGTACGAAAACAAGCGAGTGCTTGTCAACACACAATTAAATTTATTATTCAAGCTTCCGCACATCTCTACAGAATCTGAGACCGAACTCAGAAATTTACAGCGGGAGATAAATAGCTGCATTTCAGCTTTACAAATACATGGCATCAATGTAGATAGCTGGGATGCCATATTTACGTATTTGTGTTCTATCCGACTGCCGGATTATACGCTGTCGCTTTGGGAACAATCTCTGGATTCGGATTCAGAGATCCCAAAATGGGTTGAGTTAGACAAGTTTTTAACCAAACGGGTTAAAACGCTTGAAAGAGTTTCAAACCTCAAAGGCGAGTTGAATACTCAACCTAATATTAAGTCGGCTGATGGTGAATTTTTTTTTTTTTTTTTTATTTACACAACAGCTCAGATATCTGACAGCACAGACTCTACTGAGATTTCCACTAAATCTCATGTGGCTTCTATTAAGGCCAATATTTCAAATGTGCCTACCAGTCGAAGCATGCTCTTAGGTACAGCCATGGTGACCATATGTCACAACGAGAGCACCTTCACTGTCAGAGCCCTGATTGATTCAGGATCTGAAGCAACCTTCGTAAGCAAAAGTCTACAAAAACGCTTACATCTGGCAACCAAAAAGGTCAGCGCGCGAGTTTCAGGATTGAATAATACCGTGCCAGGACGAGTTCAATCGGTATGTTCGATCACAATTGGCTCGCCCCGTAACAAAAGTTTACGACTAGAAGCGGAAGCGTTGGTACTGCCAAAATTGACTGGACTGCTTCCATCCCGATCAATAAACCCTTCAATTGTCAAAAGGTTACCTAATATCCCCTTGGCGGATAATAATTTCTATACGAGTCAAAAGGTTGACTTGTTGATCGGAGCAGATCTTTACCCGAAAATCATTCTAAACGGGGTAAAATCGAAAATCTTCGGATCCCTAGTTGCACAGCATACAGTGTTCGGTTGGATTTTAACCGGTTCCGTTCTCTCCGAAGAAACCAAGGTAACTGGCAAAGGCCACAAACAAAATTCAACAATAATTCAACAAAAAACACAAAATCATTTTTGTAGAGTAAATAATACTAATTTTATATTTACACAACAGCGTCGGTGTGCCGACACTGCCTGCAGCAGCGCTATCTCTGTCAGGCAGCACATCGCCGAGCAGCGCTGAAGCGACAAATACCCACAATTTCGCTTATTACACGGGCGCCGCTGAAACGGTGGCAGCAACGGCTGTCACAGCTGCAACGCACCGACATGCTGACGCAGCAACGCCACCACTACCACCCCCATCACAATCGTTGCCGCCATCATCAGCAGTGGCGGCCTCATCAGCAACAGCGCACTATCCACCATCACACCAGCAGATGCAGCTACAGCTCCAACAACAATACGAGCAGCGTTATCAACTGCAAACAGCCTATTACCACCAGCAACAGCTGGCGCCGCCGTCGCAATCGCAGCAATAAAACCAATCAGCAACGTACGTGACGTCACAACAGCCGTCTACACAATACCAACATGCGGCGGCCACAACAACAACAGTAAATCAACATGCTGCGCGCAGCAACAGACAAGCAACGCAGTCGACAGCCACACACCACACAATGAACACATCACAAGCAGCAACAACAACACAGCAGCAGCAACCTGCAGCAATGGCGCACGCGTTGACACAAACCACACAGCAACAACAACAACCGTGTCAACGGACGTCAGCAGTCACTCAAAGCACTGACCAACGACGTCTCTCCCGCATACCACATGCCCAAGATCGAGCCAGACTCGAGTCGTCTCGCCGACTTCGGCATGCTGGTAACTTCCTTTCGGACTGGCGGCATGGCAACGATCGACTGAGACTCGATTCGTCTCAGCGACATTGTCCGGACCGAACCAGACTCGATTCGTCTCGTCGGCCACCCCATCCAAAGCGAAGGTGTGGACGAGATGCTCGACGTCAAGCAGATGCATGCCGTATCATCAAGGATAGGCAAGCAGCACTACGAACGTTTACTCCCGGCTCATGTTGCCCGGGTTACAACCAGCAGCAATGGGCCAACTCATCGCCCAAAATACGTCGCTGGGATATATCATATGCGGCGTCGTATAACATCGGCACAATAAAGTGCACTGGCTGTCAACGCCTTTCACATTCACCACCTACCCAGGATCGAGTTAGACTCGAGTCGTCTCGCCGACCTCGGAAGGTGGTGACTTCTATGCAGATTGGCGGCATGGCAATGACCGACTGAGGTTCGATTCATCTCAGCGGCATTTCCCGGACCGAACCTGACTCGATTCGTCTCGTCGGCCACCCCATCTGCAAAGAAGACGTAAAAAAGGAAGTGCAGGAGCCAGTTAGTTAAGTTAGTTTTAAGTAATTTATTGTAAACTGCATTTGCAGTAATACTGCAAGGCGGGGAGAATGTTGACGCCGCCCCCGCCCAATTTCTTTTGCCACGTCTGTATCGGCAGATCAGTATTTTCTCTTTCTCTTTTTCGAAGTTTTTTCGAAGTTTTAATTCGCGCGCAACTAAACACTAACTAAATAGTTGCGCGCTCTCTCCTTTTGCGACAACGCTGCGATACAGACGTAGGTAAGTGTGGTTCTAATTTGTTTATAATTAAATATAAGTATTATATGAAACTTTTTGGTTTTTTATTTAATACTCCTGTGGAATCATTTGCGCCGACCGTTTCTCCACGGCCAACCACATCTTGGAACGAGCGAGCACCGTGCTCCACCACCCGAATTATCACCACCTATTCGTTGATTTCAAAGCTGCTTTCGACAGCACGAAAAGGAGCTGCCTTTATGCCGCGATGTCTGAATTTGGTATCCCCGCAAAACTAATACGGCTGTGTAAACTGACGTTGAGCAACGCGAAAAGCTCCGTCAGGATCGGGAAGGACCTCTCCGAGCCGTTCGATACCAAATGAGGTTTCAGACAAGGCGACTCCCTATCGTGCGAATTTTTCAATCTGATGCTGGAGAAAATTATTAGAGCTGCAGAACTGAATCGAGCTGGTACAATCTTTCATAAGAGTGTACAGCTGCTGGCGTATGCCGATGATATTGATATCATCGGTCTCAACACCCGCGCCGTTAGTTCTGCTTTCTCCAGACTGAACAAGGAAGCAACGCAAATGAGTCTGGCAGTGAACGAGGGCAAGACGAAATATCTCCTGTCATCAAAAAAACAGTCGTCGCACTCGCGACTTGGCTCTCACGTCACTGTTGACAGTCATAACTTTGAAGTTGTAGATAATTTCGTCTATCTTGGAACCAGCGTAAACACCACCAACAATGTCAGCCTGGAAATCTAACGCAGGATTACTCTTGCCAACAGGTGCTACTTCGGACTGAGTAGGCAATTGAAAAGTAAAGTCCTCTCTCGACGAACAAAAACCAAACTCTATAAGTCGCTCATAATTCCCGTCCTGCTGTATGGTGCAGAGGCTTGGACGATGACAACAACCGACGAGTCGACGTTGCGAGTTTTCGAAAGAAAAGATCTGCGAAAGATTTATGGTCCTTTGCGCGTTGGCCACGGCGAATATCGCATTCGATGGAACGATGAGCTGTACGAGATATACGACGACATCGACATAGTTCAGTGAATTAAAAGACAGCGGCTACGCTGGCTAGGTCATGTTGTCCGGATGGATGAAAACACTCCAGCTCTGAAAGTATTCGACGCAGTACCCGCCGCAGGAAGCAGAGGAAGAGGAAGACCTCCACTCCGGTAGAAGGACCAAGTGGGGAAGGACCTGGCGCGCTGTTGTTGACTCGGCTATAATCGCGCAAGCGGTGTCTACGCCAGTAAAGAAGAAGAAGAAACTTGTAAAAGAATTTATGGCAGGACTAAGTATATGCGAGACAACCTCACTACATGTCAAAAGTCAATTCACTTAAGGGGGTATTCTAGTCTAGAGGCTCGAATTTCGGGCTTTTTTCAACAATTAATAAAAAAGAAGCACTAGATATTTTTACTATCCGTTTTTTTATCATTTGTTTATTAATCATAGAAGAGTAAACAAAATAAATTTCAAAAAAAAAAAATTTTTTTCATCGAGCTATGCGTCCTTGAAGAAAAGGGGGGAAAAGAGGCCGTGTCCACATCGCCACATTTCTACCCTTGTCGTCATGACAGATTTTTAATGAGTACGAATGTCGCTGTGTCATGAAGCAGCCAAACTAAAAAAATAAAATTTTTTTCATAAAATGGCGGCTACTCAAAAAAAAGGTCGATTTTTTCACTAATTTTCCAATTTTGTCAATTTTTTTTTTTTAATATTACAAATTTTAAATTTTTATTTTTTGTTGCTTCTAGTAATAAAGATATATTTAAGGAATATTCATGCCAAATTTCAAATAAATCGACTGATTAGAACTTGAGATATTGTGGCTACCGAATCAAAAAAGGATTTTTGAGAAAAACGAATTTAAAGTTTTACGTTATACGATATTCGCTCAACCGGTCTAGTTGCCACGTCACTAAAATGGCTATAACTTTGAAAATAATTTTTAGTTTTGAAAAATCCTTTTAGAGAGATATTTCTGAATATCAAAACTATCGAATTATGAAAAAAATTTGGATTTTTTCAAATTTCTAGACTAGAATACCTCCTTAAGGATTTATTTTAATTGCAACGTTTCGTTTTTAGATCATATTATAGTCAACCTCCCAGTACTCGATAAATTGGTCTAGCTTGCGTCATTACTTAGCCAGCATTTCACTATCTTGGCGTGTGTTCACTTACAAGAATACGATGCTATTACTTCTAAATATATTATACAAAATCATATAATACAAAATCCATTAAGGTAGTAGTAATGCATCACTGCTCATGTAATTACGATTTTCTAATAATTTTATCATGTCAAAGCTCGCAGGTATGATAGGTACGAGTATGCCAATTCTACTTTCCGCATAACTTCTGAAAGTAATTGATTGCTAAGTCACACATTTAAAACATATTAATTTTACAAAGTGACATGCAAGAATAATGACTAAATAACAAATAATAAATAATAAATAGTATACATTTGTAAACATCCAGACTTACTTCGATAAATTATATTCGTGATTTTTATAAATATTTCCGAATAGAAATTGCTTTTGGTTGCATGTGATTGTAGGAAGTAAGATTACGAACATCGTAATATTTTAGTTGCTATTAGCAACAAATTATTGATTATATACATAGAAATATATTTCAGAACTTGCGATTTTTGTATTTTTCGCGCGACTACATTCATTTCTTTTATTATATTTATCGACGTTCGATAAATCATGATTATCAACAGTAGTACTTGTATGAGACACAAAGTGGCTTTGTTTGAAAATTCGAACCTATTTTTGTTTTCATCCAAGATCTTGAAAGAGAATGGTTTGGGACAATAAGAACTTGGGAATTAATTAAGCAGTAAATGCATTATGCGCCACAGTTCGGATAGAGAATACCCCATATATAATCTCAAAAGACGTAGCGATCATGAGAACTGAAAAATAGTTGATTGTATAAAATTCCATGTGTGTTTTGTATTTTTCTAAGCTCTTTAGATCGCGTATCCGAGTAGAAAATAAACGATGGAGCGAATCATGAAAAACGGCTACTAAGATTTTGAGTGATTGAAGCTTCCACCAAAATTCCACGAAATATAAAATGTAAAATAAGCATAAACATAAAACATACTTTCTGTGTCTGTTTAGCGGTATAGAATTTCATACACGAATCGCTGTCAAAAGGAATACATGGTATATTATGATATATTTTCAAACAAAGCCCAACACTGGAACACTGTTAAAAACTCCTTATCTATTCGGCCACTAGCCCTACCAGACATAAGCGAAGATTAATGGGTAACGGGTACATAAGTTAAGGGGGTGTGAAGTATTTTGCAACATACTATATTTATATTATACATAAATGTGTGTAAGTGCGTTGGACTGTATATCGAAATTTTCTATAGAAAATTGATTTATTTGGCAAGATATGTTGACGAAATTTGGCACAGATTATTATCAAAGTCAATGATGTCTTCTACGAAGAAATTGTTCTGATTGGATTATTAGAGATCGGAATGAAGTGCTTGTATGGACAATTTTTTCATTTAAGGAGAAATCTTCTTGAAAGCATGGCATGGTTTAATGTTTGAATCAAGATCCTGCAAGGAATTTTTTGCACTTGTGATTGGTGATTTTATATAAGGTACCTTAATGAAATCCAGGGAACTTTTTTTTAGTACGTGGCATGATAATAGTTAATAGATAAAATCGGGTCGGGTAGTCCCTTAGCTGTGATTCCTGCAAGTAGCAAGAATATAAAATGTTGCGTTGCACCCGAACATAGCTCTCCTTTACTTGCTGATAATAATTTCGATTTTTTTATGCCGAAATTTTTCACAAAAAATACTTTTTTTTGGAAAATTGTTATTTGTCAAAAATTCAATTTTTACTAGTCATTCGACGATTCATCAATATATGTAATTCATTTTTTTTTTGCTATTTTTGATTTGAGATAATTTTAAGCAGAAAAATTTTCCTACTGACAGACATCGGTTTACTTAGGTCCTCCTGGAGATCGAATAAGAGAACAAGGAGATCCAAATTTTTGAAGAATGAATTAAAATTTTTTAAATGAAATTCATCTTCTTCTGATTAGGATGTGGATAAAAAATATCATATTTGAATGAGACCAATATTACAGAAATTCCAAACTTTTAGAACAAACAACTCTTTGGTATGGTTTGAAAGTTTAAAGAAAACTTATCATCAAAAATTTGTGGTTTCCGGTACTCGGTTTACCGGCATAAAGTGAGAGTTAAAATACAAATGTGTTGATAGGGAATATTTGATATGAACGAACTTAAATTTTTTCTGTTTGGTTGGCATGACATCTGTTAAACATATTCGATAACCTTACAGTCATTGAGCAAACCACATCATATTTTTGCATTGTGTTAAAAATCACAAATTTTTACCATAAATATGTGATAAGTTGCGGAAAGCATTAGATTTTTGTCTCCATATGAGGAAAAGTGCTAGAGAGTCGCATCGAATACTTATTGAGGCATATGGTCATATGATACACTCTGTCAAAAGGAACACGCAAAAAATGGTTTCAACGATTCAGATGTAATGATTTTTATGTGAAAAATCAAGAACGTGAAAGATCACTAAAAAGTTTGAAGACGACGAACTGCAAGCAATATTGGATGAGGATAATACTTTGAGTCAGAAGCAAATAGAAGCCATGTTAAATGTTGCACAACAAATTATTTCTATTGGCTATTGAAAAGATCCAAAAGTCGTGAAAATGAATGCCACATGAATTGAATGAAAGACAAATTCAAAACCGTAAAAAAATGAAATTTTGCGAATGAAAATCAGTTTTGCATGAATTTTCACTGGTTATGAAAAATGGATTTATTCGGTTAATCCGGAACTATCATCAACATCGACTGCAATATAAGATCGATTCGGTAAAAAAAACAATGTTCTGTGAAACCCGGAGATCAATTTGCACTAAGTATTAATAGAAAAACGACCAATGGTGAGCGTGGTATCGCCCATATTTCAAAGAAAACTCATATCTTAGAACCTACTCGACCGATATCGACCATGTTTGGTACACAATATTATACCGAAATTTCTATGTTCTAGTGTGGAAACGCCTAGAAATCCAACGCAGGATTACTCTTGCCAACAGGTGCTACTTCGGACTGGGTAGGCAATTGAAAAGTAAAGTCCTCTCTCGACGAACAAAAACCAAACTCTATAAGTCGCTCATAATTCCCGTCCTACTATATGGCCAAGAGGCTTGGACGATGACAACAACCGATGAGTCGACGTTGCGAGTTTTCGAGAGAAAAGTTCTGCGGAAGATTTATGGTCCTTTGCGCGTTGGCCACGGCGAATACCGCATTCGATGGAACGATGAGCTGTACGAGATATACGACGACATCGACATAGTTCAGCGAATTAAAAGACAGCGGCTACGCTGGCTAGGTCATGTTGTCCGGATGGATGAAAACACTCCAGCTCTGAAAGTATTCGGCGCAGTACCCGCCGCGGGAAGCAGAGGAAGAGGAAGACCTCCACTCCGGTGGAAGGACCAAGTGGAGAAGGACCTGGCCTCGCTTGGAATATCCAATTGGCGCCACGTAGCGAAGAGAAGAAACGATTGGCGCGCTGTTATTGACTCGGCTATAATCGCGTAAGCGGTGTCTACGCCAGTGAAGAAGAAGAAGAAGTGTGGAAACGATCGAAATGGGACTTCAACCGGGCCCACTTTCCTCATAACACAATTTTTTTTTTACCTGATTCTCTCAAGCCATCCATCAGCAAATCAAGCTCCAAAAAATGTATCGGTACAAACCTCTGCAAAAATAGTTCGTCTAAAGTAACCATCTTAGACCAAAACTTGTCTAAATCGAGCCAAAACTATTCAAGTCCCTAAATAATGAATATGTGGATCAAATTTCCATTTACGAACTTATATCGAAAAGATTGGTCAATCTGTAAAATATATTATATAAATTCGGAGAGAATCTTTTTCTAATAATAGTATGCCTATATGTCAAAAATGGATTGAATCGGATCAATAATTTCTTTAGCCCTCATATACCTAATAGAAAAACTTTCGAAATTCCAGTTGACTTTATACCGTATATAAGTAACTTTTTTTTTCAAAAAATTGTGAAAAATCTAAAAAAAAAATTGTTTTTGAACGTAAAAAATCAAACTTTTAACAAGTCCGCGAAAAAAAAAGTTTTAAGTGAAATCCTCTAATCATCATCTAATCATCAATAAATTTC
Source organism: Bactrocera dorsalis (assembly GCF_023373825.1). Taxonomy (NCBI): domain Eukaryota; kingdom Metazoa; phylum Arthropoda; class Insecta; order Diptera; family Tephritidae; genus Bactrocera; species Bactrocera dorsalis. The sequence goes on from NC_064307.1 coordinate 45,613,895, forward strand.
AAAGAGTAAGTTTTAAAATACACCATTACTCTATCAAACAATCCTCAGCTCACTGCACACACATAAAATATAAGGCTTTATATCAAAACAAATGCTGGGCATGCGCATGTGACTCTTCAAATGTATGAAATATGTGTACTTCAGCGCAATTGAAGGGCGTCGTCGTTCTTGTCAAACATTGAGCGCGACAGAGGTACACATTGCAGATTAAATGCCGATAAAATGGTCAGCGCAAAAGCGTTGTCTTGCAGCAGCAACATAAATGGTTATACGCTATGCAGAAATGTGTGTAGACATATGCTTTGCAGAGAGTTAAAAAAATTACTTACATTTTTTGATTTTAAATTACATGGACACTACTCAAAATGCTAAAACCAAAAACTAAAAAAATAAAAAAAAATTAATAAAAAAAAAATTAAAACATATAAAAATAATAAAAAGTTATTTTTCAAGTTCAAATACGAATTACTTTTTAACATTGCTTTACAGTTATACATAACCATATATACTCATGTTCGCTCGCTTACAACAAAGTCACAAATATAATAAAACTAATAATTGTGGAAGCGGCAAAAGACAAAATAATAATAATAACAACAAAATTAAAAAAAAGCTCAAGACATTCATCTATCAGTGCCATTTTTACACAAACAATTGCAGCACAATTAAGCTCAAAAGCATTTTGACTAAAACAAATGGCCTGATACATCATATTCTCCGCCAAAAATTGTATTGAAAGACTCGTGTGTGTTAGTGTGTTTGTTGCGGTTTAAAAGTACACTGGTGTGCAATTCACACCAATAAAATGTGAATTACGGTACGTAATTACCAATGTTTTCGTAAAAATTTGCATATACACATATGCATATGTGTTCATTAAGGTATATACATACATATGTACATATATAGTTTTTTATATTTATATACATACTATGCATAAATAAAAATTTACACACATTCATATAGATTTCTTGTCGACGAACACTTTATATGCATCATTAAACCGTTAGTACAGTCAGCTGAATTTCTATAAGCTTACTTATTTGCAACACATGCGTTGTCTAAATACATCTATATCGCCTATATTTATACTTACTTACATACACATGTATGTGTACATATACATATACTATATCTCACATAATAATTTAGTTTCGTCAAAATTTATGAATCGTGAAAATTAAGTGTGCTTCTGTTGTAAGCAATGAGCAAATGCATTTATTGTTAGTTTCGGTTTATGCTTTTGTTTTAAGCGGTGGCATTGGAAGTCAGTCTTATCACAGCTTAATTGAATATTACTTTTAAATAAAGTTAGTAATATTTAAACACCTCATTTATGTCTTTTAATCATTAACTATATATTTCATTAATACAAAGTGCGTTTCAAAGTAAAAAGGACTTAAAAAAAACTGCACAAATGGTTTTTCGGCAAAATCAATTCATTTTGTCCCAAATAGTCTCGTTCAGATTCAATACAGCTTTTTGCATGGTCCAAAAGCATGTCGAACGAGTGTTTTAGCTCGTTGGCCGGTATGGCCGCCAGTATGCCGGTGCAAGCCTTTTGAATGGCCTCTACGTCTGCATAACGCTTTCCTTTCATAGGCAAATGAATTTTTCCGAAAAGAAAGAAGTCTCACGGTGCCATATCAGATGAATAAGTGGAGTGGTTAAAATGTGATTTTTGGTCAAATAATCGGTCACAAGATGTCCTTCGTATGTTGGATTCTGAGCTACGGGATAGGAAATTATCGCCATAAACTTGTTTCATAAATTGAAACGCTTCGATAAAAGTTTTACCAATTTTAAAACAAAATTTAATATTGGCTCTTTGTTTAAAGCTCATTTTCGCACCGGCAACACAAACATACCGACACTTAAAACGCAATAACTTCACTTCCAATCAATGAAATGTCATGAAATTCTCACTGGACAATCAACAAAGATAGCAGACTCTAACGCACTAGTCGACACGTAGATGGCGCCACCAGGGTACGCTAGACTCAAAAAGTCCTGCTTACTTTGGAACGTACTTTGAGATGTCAACTGAACGTGTAAATCATGAGAAAGCCCTGTGCAAAGTGGATGGCACGCCCCCTTACTTTTGAACAAAAAAACGACGAGTTGATGATTACGAGCAGTGTTTGGAGATGTTCAAGTGTAATAAACTCGAGTTTCAGCGTCGATATGTGACAACGGATAAAATATTCGAGTGAATTGGGTCGTGTAAAGGACTAAATCGCCGAAAAATGCCGCATTTGAAGAAAAATAATGTGCTGTTTCACTAAGGCATTGCACCCTGTCACAAGTTAGTAAAAAGGATATGAAAAAATATTATGAATTGGGCTTCGAATTGCTTCTGCATTCACTGTATTCTCCAGATCTGGCCCCCAGCGACTATTTCCTGTTCAGATCTCAAAAGAATGCTCACTGAGAGAAATTGTAATCGAATGAAGAGGTGTTCGCCGAAACTGAGGACTATCAAGCAAAGGACATTTCGTAATACAACAAGTAAGGAAGGACTAAGTTCGGGTGCAACCGAACATTTTATGTTCCAGTAACGTGCAAGAATCCAAGCCAGGGAAATACCTTAAGACGTAATACGTCAACTAGTGGATGGGAATCCAAGCAATTTTATATATATTATAAACTGACCAACATATTCAGCATAAGGTTTTTCGGAAAAACGAAAATCAGTATTAGTGGTATGTGGAAGTTGGAGTGGTATTGGCCCGATTTTATCTATTAAATATTATCATGCCACACACTAAAAAAGTGTTCTCTGGGAAACAAGCACAAATCATTTGGAGTAAAGTCAGCCGGATGTTCGAAATTGTAGTTATATGGGGGCTAGATCAAGCTTTCGATTCGATTTTATCTCTTTTTCATTGATATAACTCAAATATTGGCTGATATATGCAGTATAAAGTCATCCGGGAGTTCGAAAATCTTTATATTAGGTATATGGAAGCTCAGGGAATTATTGACCCGATTATATCCATTTTTAATAGACAGAGATACTGTTATGAGGAGAGGATTTTCTATAAATATTAATTGTATATCATATACATTGACCGATATTTTCGGTGAACTGTTGAGACCGGAGTCCACATATTCGGTATTTGGGGGCTTGAACAGTTTTTGTTGGATTTGAACACTTTTTTGTTAGAAGGAGGGATACTTTAAGCAACTATTAGTGCAAATTTTATTCAGTGTATTATATTAATTGCATCTTGATGTGTGCATTGAAAAGTGAAAGAATCAAGTAGTTGTAATCCGTAACATATAAATTTGAGGGGAATATCATGTACTAAATTAAGTCCAAATTGGTCGGTCGCGTACCGAGATATGTGAAGTGGGCGGTGCCACGCACTTTCAATTTTTACCCCATCCGAGGTTATCTTCCGATTTTAAACACTTTTACAACAACAGTACGAGGTCGAATTTGGTTGATGTAGCCTCAGTGGTCTTGGAGATATGTATGTGAAACCTGTTAGAGGGCGGGGCCTGGTCCACTTTTTCAAAATTTTTAGCCGCTGCGATCCCCTGTGGCAAACTAGAGTTCTATATCTTATTTTATTGCTTAGTTATGGCAGTTTCGGTCTCCGTCTTAATTTTTTGTCAAGCAAGATGTGTACCAAGTTTCATTAAGGTATCTTTATTTTCACTCAAGTCACAGGTTGCATGGACGGACAGACAGACAGTCACCCGCATTTTAACTTGTCTCGTCATCCTGATCATTTATATCGCTAAGTTTTAGGTAGTATATACAAACATTAGGTGAACGAAACTTTTATGCTCTGTAGTGACATTGTTGCAAGAGTATAAAAATACTTTACATGGTCCAAAAATACTGTTAAATATTCAGTTTTGTAGGAGTCGGACGTTAAGGATTTCAAGTTCTTAGATATATTTTAAAACGAAGCTTATAATGAGCTCAGGTAATCAGGTTAGCTCCGCATGAAACTCAGAGATCCTCTAAGCTTTAAACTAACCTCCCACTGAAAAGTTTAAAGAAAATAACCTTAAAACTTATTAAGACTAAAACTCAATAACCAAATCAATCACCTTGACCGTAAATTGCGACCTCATTTCAACACCATAAAGCGCTGCATTTATCATAATGAGATGATGTTTTCATATTTTATAGATTTTATTACTTAAAAATATTATATAATTTAAATAAAAGCGTACTTTGTTATTTGGTTTAAAGGAATTTAGGCTGTTTTTTGTTCATAAGGGCATATCGAAATTTATAGTTTACCCACAACAGTGAGCATAGCTATGACTGCTCTTGAACTATGTAATGGCGATATACATACATACCTAAATACAAGTGTAAATCAGTCTGATAAACTAGAACTATGACATTGCTAAATAAGGCGCTAAAATATGTTCATAGACTACATAACCTTCCGCTAAAAAATGTAAAAAAAAAATAAATTCTATAAGTACGCCCCCCAAAAAACCTTATTATTAAGATATACATACACAATTAAATACATATATATGTATATGTGTATATATAGTCCACATGTAATATATGCTCTTGTTTTAAGTACGAACGACATATTTTATTTCATTTCATTTAATTTTACTTAAAAACCTTAAACTTAATTGTTGTTAAGTTGTTATAGACATAGTTGCAGTCGCTGTCGTAGTTGTTGTTGTTGCATTGCCATTGAAATGTTGCATGAAACACTGAAATGAAATATTATGATTGTAACAGTTACGTTAATTAAGTTATTTTAATTGCTTTAACGAGAAACCGAAAACTCCTCTAAGCATCAAAGTAAGTAACTAAGTCGGCAAGTTAGCCTGTAAGTTAGCATTCTCATCAAAAAATAAAAAACGCAACGCACTGTGACAAACAGCAACAATTGACTAATGGGCCGCGCGGATGAATCAAAACTGACCACAAGCTCAAATCCACACACACACATATGCGTGTATGTGCGTGTGTGTGCAAGTACTTGAAAGCGTAATTAATTTTCGCATTGCTTTATATTTTTTATATATTTCATTACTGAGCAAGCACACACTTATCGCTTGAAACTTTGAAGCGCCAGTTTTGACGCGCCGCGCTAGCTGTTGTTGTTGTTGCTGTCGTAGCAGCGGTAATTGTTATAATCTTGACGCTTGACGATTAAGCTTCAAGACAAGCAAGCATTTTAGAAATGCTGCTTATTATTCTTGTTGTTGTTGCGCTTTTGTTTTTGCATTGTAATGTGATGGTGTTTGTTGTTGCAAAATCTAGCGCAGTCACAATCTTTTTAATGAAATAATTTTTGTATTTTTTCTATTTTTTTTGTTTTTGTATTTTTTGTTTTTGTAGTTTTGTTTATGTGTATGTACTTGAATTGGAGCATCTTATTCGCGACACAGTGACATGCAAAGTTGACTTCAATTGTCATTATTGATTTGTGGGGTGCCATCTCGCAGGCGTGGGGAGTTGTAATTACGGGAGCTAAATGAATGATTAGCAAATTGGAGCAGACAATTGATTGTGAAAATTGTGTTTTTTTGTGTGTGTTGTTTATAGTGGCAGATTAATGTTATATTAAGCTAACTATAGATAATTATAATAATTATAAATTAGCTCAAATTGTTTATTAGTAGATTGCATTAGACAAATGATAATAATACACCAACATATTAGCAATACCGTGATAAGTCCCTCTAAAATTTGTAAATTTCATTCCAATTACTCACTTATTAATGTGATTACTTGTCAATTAATAGCCTAATCTGCTCAATTATAGATATAATTAATATTAATAAGAAATTGATTACGCTCACAGTTGATAAGCCAGCAATTTTTCATTTTTGTATTTTTATACTCATGCAACATTTTGCTAAGGATTACATATATCACCTAAAATTAAACGGGATAGATATAGGGTTAAGAATATATAAATAATCAGGATGGCAAGATGAGTTGAAATCCGGATGACTGTCTATCTGTCCGTCCATTCATGCGTGCATGCTGTTGAGATATCTTGATGAGACTTGGTACATATGATCCTCCGCATTATAAGAAGTTTGACATTTTAGATGCCCTGCTGGCTCCCCAATCGTCATTAATTGAACCTATATTTTTTCGTCATTAAGTCACGAATTACGATATGAAACTGTAATTTTGTACAACGAAGCGCATTAACGAGAATTGTTTGTGGTTGGAAAATCTTTAAAAAATTTAAAGTATGTATCTTTTAAAATATTCCGACTACAACCACGCCTACTCTTTATATAACGAAATTTTAAACTCCATCTTATTTTTTCACTTTCCAGTATACAACTCAAGAGGCAATTTGTAAATCCAGATAAAACTTTGCACGAATAGTGCTTTTGAGGTGTGCTACCTTATGGTCAAAAATTGCCCAAGTCGCACCGAAACTATTCAAGCTCTTAGATTCCGAATATGTGGACTAGAGTTCTTATTGCGAACTTTTTACCGAACACGTCGGTCAACCTGTCAGATATACGACTGAAATTCGACAAAAATTTTCCCGACTTTGCTCCTTGCAAGTTCTAAGAGTACGAAATGTTCGGTTAGCCCTTAGTTACTTTTACGATTTAATTTCACTTTAATTTTTTTTATAAATTTTGAAATCAAAATTTCAATATATAAATAGAAATACCTGATTATTTATACAGACGAAGAAATCAAATTTAGAAAAGCACCTTAAGATGTTAGATTAGATTGGTCTGGCCAACTAGTAATCCTTCTTTCTAATCTCTATTAGCTTCGAATTCTTTTCAAAATTCTGTTATTCAGAGAACTCCAAGCAAAACACATACATGAACTTTACATAAATTGCTATATCACGTAAGTGTAAAATATTGTAAATTTGTTGAAAACATTTGTTGTTTTCACGAATAATTCGTAATCAATATTTTTAGTCAGATGATGTACATATGAAGCATATAGTCTAACTGTAAAAGTGAATATAATATACAAAAATATAAAATACAACTCACCTAAGTGTTGACCATATTTATTAATAAATAAATTACGAAAAAGGAAAGCGTTAAACCTTCTTATATATCGTCTCAAGTTGTATGCGAAAGTACTTACTAACGCTAAAAAGCGAACCGCAAACTGCTGAATTAACTTAGAATGTTTGTTGCTGCGTCACCGTGATAAGTTCTAATATACAAGTATATGTTAACTATTTCATTCGATTAGCTAATTATACTAGTTTAAAGTCATTTTGCGACTGTGTTGTTAGAGGTAAAGGTAGGGGTCAACTCACCAACAGGTGGTGCGCGAAAGTCGAGAGTAGCAAGGTGGTCAAGTGTCTTTCCTACTGGAGAGAGGAGAGTATTAGACGATAGGACTTCCCTTTGTTGGGTATTTCTCTTTGAAACTCTCGTCCTTATCGGCAAAAAACTGGTACAGTCGATTTCCACAAGCTTCTCTTTTTCGCCAGAAAAATCTAGCGTCATAGGCAGGAACAGGTGGCAGTCACTTGATGGCAGATCCGGACTATAGTTGGAAGCATGGAGACCTCCTAACCAGGCTTTCGGCAGCTCTATCGGGTCACTATGAATGTGTTTGGCCTGGCGTTGTTCTGATGGTCAAGGCTTCTGGGCGATTATATTCTTCAATCCTGGCTTATTTATCATTTACGCCAGCTCACTGTGATTCAACCACGAAAGGTTTTGCTTGACGCTGTCGTAAGTTACCCACTTTTCATTACCAGTAACAATTTCTTTAAGAATAGATCGATTTGTTGCGATTTACGCAACTGGCATATTTGCTCTTTGTTAATGTCTTTGATGCGTATTCAAACCATACTGCGTCAAGCATTCAGAAAACTGTCCGAGAAATTTTATTGAGTAGACAATCTCACCTTTTTAATTGTATTGTAACCCAATTTTATGTAATGCGACATAAAGAGTATCCATCTTTTTAAAAATAATGAATTTTTTTCACTATATCTTTCGTGCATGAGTAAAAAATCCATTTTCTTTCTAAGCAACTACGTACCTTTAACTTATTTAAAATCATATTACTTTAAATAATATGTATATGTTTATGTCCTTGACTACTCACTAATAAACATGAAAGTTTAATACGTTTGGCAGAAATGCTTGTGGATACATGATCCACTGCGCACTGATACCGTTAATATTACAATTAAATGAAATCTCTTAATCGATCGAGGTAAACCGCTTAACGGATACATAAGAAACTTGAAGAGCCGCAGCCGAACGAAGTTCAGTCATTAAAATGAGGAAGCACCTAAGGATTTTGTTTGTAATGATTTACTGAGAGTGCACATTGAATTACTTTGCTTTGGCATAGCCTCAAATTGTTTTGAACTGCCAAAAATAATACCTCTACTTTTTCATTTAGAAATCTGTAAATATTTTTAAACATTTTCGAAATTTATCTACTTTCTTACATATATACATATTGTATAAACAAATACGTTCAAGTAATTATTTGCCAGTTTTTATACACACAATTGACAATTCTAATTGTTTCACCTCGAATCAAGTGTAACCACTGGAGTACTTGGCACTCGGTCGTCGGCCATTCATTGCTGGTTCCTCGTTCCGCTGTTTTTGCTAAGCATTTTCATTAACCGCAGTCGACATTTTTGTGCATGAACAACTATAATCACAGTATGTTGATAGGTCGGTATGTGTGTGTGCTAATGTGCTTGTTTAACGCTTTCGACTTAATTTAGTTGATTACATATTAGATTTGTAATCGATATTTGATTTGTTTGCATAGTATCTAAATATTCGCAACGCCTCATATTTTGTATGTGTATTTGTGTGTGTATCACCTGTCAGTCCTTATGTTGACGAAAATATGCATCAACAGGCATGAAAATTTAGATTCCACAGTGAATTTTTATACAGAAATAGCAGCAACCTACGCGCATGCGCACACGCTTATCTATATAGGAATGCGTGAGTATGCGTTATAATGTGGAATCGCACAAGTTCAAGTTCAGTGTAATTGCCGATCAATTGTAGATTTAGTCATTTCACTATTTACATTCATTTCAATCACCTCAATCAATTTTTCAAGTATAATTGTCAATATTTAGATTAACCAGTCAGGTTATGTTATACCAAGTGAGTGTGTAATACGTAGAGGCTTTGGAAGCTTCTATAAATAACGAAAGTTATTACCAAGAAAAAGTTGTTTCAATATTATTCCACACAATATGAGTTGCTTATAATTAAAAAAGCAGAAAAAATAAGGAAATTGCTAATAATTTTGAAAATTTGCATTGTCTCTGATATATTGTCCTTAATGGTGGGACTAACTCTCCTTGACATTTTGGTTATATGTTTATATAAGTGTATATCTTGGGTTTTCTTGAAGTACGTACTTAAAGTCCTCTCGTGGAAAGACCAAACTCTACAAGTCACTCATCATCTTCGTCCTGCTTTCGCTAGGAAACTCCAATCGGCGTCAAACAGAGGATGGAAGAACGACGGGCGCGTTGTTGCAAACTCAGCTATAATCGCGTAAGTGGTGTCTACGGCAATAAAGAGGAAGGAGAAGACATATACCATATAATATAAGTCGCCATATATCAATGATATCTCGTCCAAGTCCTCACAGAAAACTTTTTATAAAATTAGAGATGTACACGTAGAGTGGACCATTTCAAGACGTCGATGAGCAAGCGAGTGATGTTCATCTGCGAAAAATATTATCGTAGTTTTGCATAAGTAAGGTCATCAACGACCTGCAAGGTATGTAGGTAGAAGGTTGCATTGCCTACACAGACATGTAACACTCTTCATCAAGGTAAAGTTCCTGAAAACCGTGTATGAGCAAATTCACAGGTACCTCAGCATTTGAAAACGTTCGCGTTCAAACTGGAAGTAAAGTGAATAATTTTGATTTTTTGAGATAGGAAGCTTTCTTGTAAGCCTAATAGCGAGTAGATGGGCTAGTGGTAAAAAGTAAAGTCTCTTACCAAAAGTAGTTTTGTGGCTTTACAATAACAAAATTAAGCCCATTATATTCTACGGGATCTCTGTGAGGAGGAGACCATAAGTACTTTCCTTAAGAACACACAATCCGCTGCACTTAATGCACTCTTTCAAATATTAATCGATCGAAGATATAATAGAAAGGCGTATGGCCACAAACATCGTTCAATACCGGCTTTAAGTTTCGCGAATGTTGTCACCGGATATTGCTGCCATCAATGTAGCAGTGCCAGAGCACAGCTTTTTTCATGGCAGTGACTATCAGAAATATAGCGAACTGCAAAGTTGGCAAGGAAGATGCCCACAGGTCCGGTTACCAATTGCAGAAGCTCTTCGTAGGAAGATTTTAACACTTATTTATTGCTCCATCTAAGCTGGTGGGATTTGAAATTAAATTCTTAAGTAGATTTGTGGTGGGTACAAGGCGTTTTGACGGCACTTAACATCTAATTCTATCCCTATTAGAGTAATTTTTCTGAGTTCAAATAGGACCGATCATAATCAGTCTAAACGTGGTCCTTCTTTGGGGTCAGCCCTATAGCTTAACCTAACCTAAACTTCCCATCAGAAATTGGTGGCAAGACAAACGGGATCAAACGTATAATACGGTTGTTTCTGTACGAACAGGCTTTATTAAATATTTCTCGCAGTTTATAGCAGCCAGGAAGCAAAGTCGTACGTTGCGTGACGAGCTGAGTCGATTAAGGCAATATAAATTTCCGGAATAGCCTTCAATGCGCATAACAGTTCTCGTTTAATGTCCTCAATTGATTCAAAACCGTTTCTCCGGAGCGGCCGTTTGACTTTGCTGAGCAGCCAGAAGTCCCACGGAGCTAAATCAGACGGAAGCGGTGACTGCGGTACGCTATTGATTGAAAATTTGGCAAAAACTCACGAAGAATCAATGCAGTATCCGACGGTGCTTTATAGTATTGCAAATAATTTCGTCCTCTTCTTACGCATAGTTTCGCGCAAACGTCGCAAACCTACGAAATAGTATTCCTTGTTGACAGTTTGGTTAGTCGGAAGGACTTTGGAATGCATCACACCTCGACAATCGAAGAAAACTGTCAACATACCTCACCTTTGCAACGACATTAGCCCAATTGATCATCTGTTTCTGGGTCGTAAGCATTGATCCAAGATTCATTGCTAGTAATAAGACGTTTCATGACATCCTGGTAGTCAGAAAGAATTGTTTCACAGACGTTAACGCGACATTTGTTTTATGAAGAAATTGAGTAATTTTGGTACCAATCATTCTTTCACTTTTTTGTACCCAAATGATCTTTTGAAATAGTTTTCACTGATCTCTCCGATATTTCAATAATGGCAATAAGATCTGTGACTGCTAATCGTCGATTCTCAAGCACCAATCCTTTATTTTCTTGTCGTGTTGATCATCAGTTGATGTTGATGGCTGTCCTGGGTATGGTTCGTCATCAAGGCGTTCTCAACTTTGAATAATTTGTACCAATCTAAAGCCCTTGCTTGCGACAAAAAATTATCACCAAAGGCCTTTTCCAATATTCTGAACGTTTCAGCATCAGAACTTTGATTCCGCAAACAAATTTTAATGAACTTCTTTGTTGAATAATTTTACTCATCGTAAGAATCGCCTAATGCACTCTATGTACTTCTGAAAGGTAAGCGTATGCTAAACACAAATAATTATTTTGATGCGACATTTGGCACAGATGTCACTGACAGTTATAACAATCTGAAAAATAAATATTTCGAAGAATTGGTTGTCAGGCAAACTTAAAAAAAATAAAAAGTCTTACTCTTTTTTGCCCATAGCATTTAGCTGCCATAAAAACTGAATCATGAAAATCAAGTTCTTGTATTAAATCTTTTGTATTTGTGAAGGGTATTAAATTTTCGATGCAACCGAAGCTTAGTTTTTTTCTTGTTTTAACTAAAGTAAGATAATATCTAATTAATATAACGATTTTGCTAATGTAAAAAATAAATAAACACAACCATTGTTATTACTAAAGAATGCCGTAAAATGCATCACAAGAATTCCGTAATTTTATTTGTTTTTGTTGGAAATAAGATTTTTGCTAATAAATGTTTAATTCATAATCAATTATCATTGCTGGGTCATATTCCAGCCACTAATTAAGCGTTTAATTTTAATTCTTATTCGATCGCTCACACGTGACTTTTATAATAGACACTTTTTAGTTGCTTCGTAAATATACAAAAGTATTTTCATAGTTTCATAGTGTCTCTTTAATGTGAAGCACGAGCCGGTTGAATTTTGTGAATACGTGTATTTACTAAATACTGGAGAGGGTAAACAAAGTGATGACTCCATCGGATTTGCGATTTGTTAACTTATTTGTTAAAAATTGCGGGTGTATATGAGTGCATATGACATTTTTCAATTAATTGAATGGATTTGCGGAACACATTTAATAATTTTTTCATAACATGAATTATGAAAATTTACGTTAAAGTAAAGGAATTTTTATGTATTTATATTATTTAAAATATATTTATAGCAAGCAGTAATTTATTGAAAAATAAATTAACAAACAAAGTTAAAATAATATTTTCTGGTTAAGCTTATTCGATTTCACTATTATATTTTTTGTCCTTTGACATTTTCAGTTAAAGTATATTTTATATATTTTAGTAATATATCACGTTCAAAAACACCGATGTTATTAATGTAATTTGCGTTTTATTTATGAAACAATATTTCCTACAAATATGTACTTTCACATATGTTTTTTACGATATATTGCGCCGACATTGTCGTGTCTACTTGTCAAAATCAACGCTGTTGGATTCTGTACTCATAAATATATTTCCCGGAACTCATTAACTTAACGTGAAAACTGAGTGATGGCGCACGATGGGTCTGTGGTTAATTTTTTAATAAGGAAGATAGTTCAAAAAGAAATTTTTGCCAACAAAGTTACGTCCAATTAAAAATTAGTAAGAACGCCAGTTTCCTAGTCGCAACTGATTTAAATATTTCTAGTCAATTATGCCATTTATATATAAATTACATTAACAAAAAAAAATGTAAAAGGGTATAAATCGGAGAACTTTGCTATTTTTCTTCGTCTTCCATATAAAAAAATATATATATAAGAATGTGCAATTAAAGAGTATTTATTTTCTTATTGGTATTGTTTGTAATATTTAATGTTTAAGTGCACTTTTAATTCAATGAATTTATAAATATAAAACAAGAAAATAGTAATGTTCGGCTGCACCGAAGCTATAATATCATTCACATGCGTATTTATTTTGTAGCAAAAAAGTGTATAAAAAGTTCTTTATAATGATTTTGATCGGTTAGTTATATGACAGCTACATACTATAATGGTTCGAACCAAACAATACGTATACGTTATGTAAAATGTGATACATTTCAAGGTTCCTTACTTCAAAAAAAAACACGGAAACTTCATATTATATTTAACGGGGAATATTTATTATTATTTGAAATAACAGTCTTTGGCATTTATTTTTTGAAGATTATCTCTTTCATCTCGGTAGCATCCAAAACATGAAATTATCTGCTCACCGAAGTGTTCTCTTAATAAATCCATTGACTAATGCGATGTGTGGCAAGTAGCACAGTATTGTTGAAAGTAAATGTCGCCAAGATCACAAGTTTCAATTTCAGAAATCAACTAGTCGTTTACCATGGTGCGAGAATTATTACATTCTCACCGGCATCATTTTTGAAGAAATGTGGATCGATGATTCCACCGGCAAACAACTCACACGAAACCGTTGTTTGTTCTCAATGAAAAGACAGCTCTTGAATCTCTTCAGCATGATGTTCGTCACAAATGCGGTAATTTTGCTTGTTTACATACCCACTGAGCCAGAAATGAGCCTCATCGCTGAACAAAATTTGGCTCGAAAACGTCGGATCTTCTTGGAACATTTCAAGAGCTCATAGAGCGAAACTATGTCTCTTGGGAAGGTCGAACTGCTTCAGTTCTTTCAGAAGCTGTATTTTGTACGCTTTCAATTTAAAAACTCGACGTAAAATGCGTCAGTCGTTCCATACGTGAAAGAACTAGATCGTTTCCCTCATTATTAGGGCGGACATGAATTAGACAGCACTTGCTTTATGGGGGATTGTCTATACCCAGAAGAAGGTCTCTATAAAGCAAATATCTATAAATGAAATGAGCACCTAGTCGTCTTTAAAACTATTTTCAATGTAATTCTATTGGCTATGATTACCAAACAAAACATATTCAAGCTATTTTAACAACATTTCAATTGTACGGTTGGTATTGTGCGATAATTTTGTATGAAACTAAACTATGCGCTGCAAAATAATGCTAACAGAACATTTAAAGTCACGATATTTTTCAGTTTGCCAAGTATTGGAGACTGACGAATCCAACAAACACAAGACACACCGCACTATTAAGTTAAACTGATATAAGCAAAAAGAGATAGCAAGCGAGAAAAGTGCTTGTCCTACGAGAGAGATCCTTTCAAAAATTACTATTATTGCCTTAGAATACTAATCTTAACTTGAATACGGTCAAAGTTCCAAAGCAACATATTGACTGAATAAACTTCTGAATAATCCGGACATAATTGACGGAATTATCAACTTGTTTTCCATCTCAGCAACTACTTCCTATTTTCAAAACTCAAAAAGTCACTTCCTGAAAGAAATACTTCATACAAATGAGAAGGTCAAGTGAAACCAAATGTCTATTTTGAAGGCGTGGACATTTAACTCTATAGATACAATATCGAAAAGTCAGAGAAATGCAATACACAAGAGGGATCTCTGTCAAAAAAAAACTTACATATCATCATAAAAAAAAATATTTTATTGAGCTTCAAACAAATGATAAAAGCAAAAGATTGTCGGAGACTCTCTAAACATTCGTTGCGCCATCGTTGACTCAACGAAGAATGTTTAAGCAAAATGGGTTAGTTCAGAAAAGTAAGAATATAGTAGATAGGTTCTCAAAAATACAGTCTTGTACTGGAAGTCACTGACTTCATTAAGCATTCTCGTACTTTCGCCAAGATGAATTCTGCCTCAATTGAAATATGTAAGTTTTAGCAGTCATGCGTTTTGTTGTACTTTCAAGTTTTTACCCTCAAATTGCACATTTTTGGCAAGCCCATATTTTTTATTGTTACCAGCTTGAGGGGAAAAACAGTTCACAGATTCATCAAAGCTTTGCGCGCCTCATAGATTTTGATGTTTGATTTGAATTACGTGAAATTCGCAAGTATTGCGAGCAATTCGCATGTGTCCTTAACATTTCCAAGAATTTCGCACAAGTTGCATGTAAACGCTGCTGTCAACACGGGGTGCGAGTACGCTTTTGAAAAATATTTCCAAAACAAGCAAGTCATTTAGACAACTACTTCTATGTGCACAGCCATACAACCGAGCACAACTGAATACATATGTATATGCCTATATATAGTTTTAAGTATGTATATTTATTTGACACAAACAACAATTGAGCAAAAACAAATCTTAGCTCTCAGTAAACTCAAAAGATAAATAAACATATCGTAGAATGATTCAGAGTCAAGCGGAAATCCCCTTGCAGCAGCAACAACAAATAGGCTTCATGAAAGCCTTGCAAATGACTGATGCCAAATATTGCGGTAAATTATGCGCTCTCCGCTCAATGAAAAGGAAAACTCACCACACCTGCTAAGAGTACTTGAAATCCACGACAATTGAGCTCTAACTTGAACTTCAGACCAGCTCAAAGTGAGTTTCTTAAATTTAAGCTGTGAGTAACTTTTTAAACAATTGAAAATATTGAAATGAGTTATAATTGTCAATGAGTTTTTCGCGTTAAACGCAACTAAAAATAATATAAAACTCAATAAAAAAACGGAGAGATTCACTGGAATCACAAAGCGCTGTTTAAAAATAACTCTCGGAGATAAGCGCCGTTAAGAAATATGAATAAACACAAGCATACATGCCTTCACACCTCTTAACAGCGAGGATGGTGTCACTTTTCGTGCACATATGATCACAATAACGGTATTGTATGCCTTTTGTTATTTCATATACACTGTTGTGTACCTTGAGCCCGGCTTACGGAGTTGTACACAAGCAAGCTAAAGCTGCAGCGCAGCAAACAACACCCTCGTCTACCAGGCGCTCGCGACACAATCACCGATCGCTATCAATCAACTCGCTTGCAAACGATCGCACGTGCCGATGCCGTATGCTCACCACTTCGTCTTTAACTTGGCTAACTAACTGTAAGTTCGTGGTGAAAATGCAACGACACAAGTCACTTGGGAGCCCGACTAGGCTAAATGCTGCGACGCCGCCGCTGCGCAACTGACTTAGTCGGCGCGCTGTGATGTCAAAGCTTTGCGCTACGCTGCCGCTGCAGCGATACGAAGCAGCAAGCCAAACATCATGCATGCGCGGAGTAGTAAGCGTTGCGTCGGGCAGCACTGCTGTTGCCGTAGTTGGGATTTCGAAAACTTCAACAAAACCAACTGACAACTGGCGCGGTCCATTCAAGCGAGCTTTTCATTTCGTCGTGATAACTTCAAAACGAGACACGCTCGCGCGCGCGTCCAGCTTGATGAGCACGCACAGTCGCAGAGATCGGTTGGTTGGCTAAGAGATCACTGCGTTTACTACGGATAAATATGACATTAACGGGAATGCAATTTTACCAGAAAAATATAAATAAATATAAAAAATAAATGTAAGCAAAAAACAAGTGAAAATATATAAAAGCATTTTAGTTGTGCCTTAAAAATTTCAAAAATATAAAAATATTGATACATATTAAGTGTTATAACTAAAACATGAGAAATAATATAAAATAGTGTTTTATTAAAAGAAATTTAGTGTTTAAGTCTAAGCCACGACCGAATAGTACAAAGGATACGCGCACGCGTCATAGTCGTATGTGTTGGCTGAACTTTGAAAAAAAATTAACAAATAAATTTATGAAAGTGCAGTTTAATGTTCCGCTGTCAGTTGCGCTTTTACAGGATATTTTTAATAACGGTTTGTTAATAGTTTTATTTGTGTGTGCATAAAAGTTGTTGTGCAACTTTTTTGGCCGAAATTTGTGTGATTTTTTGTTGGAGAAAATTTCAAGTATATTATATTTCAGTAAGTCTGCAATTCTCTACGCGTTTGAAAATTTGTATTAATATTTTTTTCGAAAAAGTGTTTGCTATGTAATCAGTGTGTTTGTAATATAAGCTTTATAAAACAGAAAACCTTTCAAAGTAGAACGCTTGGCGATTGAGCGCGATCGTGCGGAAAGTGTATTGAGCTGAACTGCTGATTCTTTCACTGAAACTTACAAGTAAGCTAAACTATTCTTATTGTTTTTTGTTAACTTTTAGTTTTTAATTGAACTTAGAAATCACCTTTTGAAGAGTTTCGAAATTTTTTTTTAATAGTTTAAGTGGTTAGAATTTTAAGGATACTTTGGACTGGATAAGGATATTAATAACAAAAAGTAATAATAAAAAAAAATAAAATAAAATAATTTAAATATACCAATAGCAGTAGTAGTAGTAAATAGTAAAAAAGTGGAACTAAAGTAATATAGTGTACTCAAAAAAATTAGATTCGTCAGTGTGAGGAATGTGAAAAAAAATAATATTCTTCAATTTATCTAAAATATATACATTTTAGAACACGAGAAAAATGAAAAAATTATTTATTTTCACAATTTAAGTAAAATAGTATTTTTTTTTAATTTTATTGATTGACCTTAAAGTATTTTCCTAAATTCGAAATTTAAATAAAACTACCGAATTACTTAAAATAAATTTTTTTTATTAAATTTTTATAATGCTATGTTTCAAAGAAATGTTTTTAACTTTATTTCTTAAAATAAAAAAAAAATGTTGTTCATATATATTTTTAAACATCAACTCGAGGTGCGCTAATAAAAGATATAAAAAAATTAGGAAAACGGTTAAAAATTTATTAGTGTGATGTTTTTAATATTTATTAGCGCAGTGGTTTGCCATTGACGTTTTGTATAGCAAAAGATTTGCTAAAAATTTCGTATAAATAACATGTTTTTTTGGAAATTTTAAAATATCAAAACAATATACCGTAAATTAACGGCAAATCGCATTCCAATTGGAAAAAAACAAGAACAAAGTTTTAAAAAAGT
Source organism: Bactrocera dorsalis (assembly GCF_023373825.1). Lineage (NCBI taxonomy): Eukaryota > Metazoa > Arthropoda > Insecta > Diptera > Tephritidae > Bactrocera > Bactrocera dorsalis. The sequence continues at coordinate 45,632,005 of NC_064307.1, forward strand.
CATTTAATTTTATTCAATTGAAACATGAATAATAAACGAAACACAAATTTTCCTTAAAAGAACACAAATAAAAATCATAAAAACACTAAAATTGATTTTAAAAAATGTGAAAATAGATGAACTTCATTTTAATTAATTTTTAATTAATTTTTTTCACATAAAAAATTGTAAAATTTATTTCTTTGATAGTTTATATACTTTTCTGCATTTATTGTTTTTTTTTTTCAACATCAAAAAAAATTTCAATATTTTTAAATTTCACTAAATTTTATTTTTTTTATGCAAGCTTTCAAGAGCAGAGTTTTTAAAATACAAATGGAAATTAAATTATTTGGGCTTACAAATTCATTTATTTATTTTAAAAAAATATAATAGTAAAAGGTTATAGTGAAACTAAAATTATTTTGACTATTTTATTTATTTGTTATGCAACTTTTTTAATTATATAATTTTTTTATAAAAATAATTTTAAAAATTTTCGATTTCATAAAAAACTATGAATTTTGTATTACATTGAATTTATTAATTTATTTATTTGTTATACATTTTTTACATTTACTGCATTTTTTATAAAAATATTTTAATTTCCGAATTAAAAAAATATTGTTTCAAAATTTTGGCAACTAAAAGTTTCGAAAATTAAAAATTAAGTTGAAAAAGCTATTGGAATCTTTCTGTGTTGTCTTAAGTTTTATTCTCTGATTTTCTTTTCACATTACTTCTAAACAGCCATTTTTTAATCTCATAAGAAACAAAAAAATTTAAATAAAAAAATGCGTGTATAAATATTTCAAAAACTTTAAATTTAGTTGAAAAAAATTACAAAAAAATTTAGTTGACAAATAAATTTATTATTATAAATATTAACGAAAAAAATAAAATAAATACAACAATTCAATTATAATTATTATAAAAAAATAAATACAAAAAATTTTCAATTTCAAACAATATTATAAAAACTCAAAATTAGGTTGAAAAAATAATTATTTAAAAGTTTAAAACATATTAGTTAAAAAAAAATTATTAAGATATTAAAAACAAAACTATAATACTCTCTTTAGCAACTTTGTTGCGAGAGTATAAAAATAAATAAAATAGATACAAAAATTTTTCAATCTCAATTTTTTTTTTTGTTTATAAAGTTTATAAAATTTCAAAAACTCCAAATTTAAATTAAACAAAAAATTTATTAAAAATTAAAAAATAATCTTTGTAGTTTTCCGCCGAATTTATGTATTATATGTATATTTTATTTGCATAGTATTTTGTACAAATTTGTGCCAGATTCCATTTTTTATGAATTTTAATGTGCAACTCATTTACTATATAAAACAGCAACAATATCAAAGAATAAAAATAAATTCAATCCATAACTTTTGTACAATAAAATGCAAATAGAACAATAATATTGCATATATATTTTTCACAATGTATTAAAGAAATACATATGTACATATGTATATGCATTAACAACGGTTCTTTTCATCTTAACCCAACTTCAACCAAAATTTAGTGATCATAAATTCCAAATAACTTAAAAAATTATGTATGCAACTATTAGACGATCGTAGTAGTAGATTTAGAATTCAAAAATACCGGAAAGACAATATAAAATTGCATATTATATTAAACTGATTAAATCAATTTTTAAAACAAATATTTGAAATGAAAATTGATTTGCATTACTTAGGACAAACTCGAAGATAACCCAAAAATAATTCCAATTAGCATTTCATATGTTAAATTAAAAAATTTTCACTAAATACCTCCTCTGAAACAACAATAACAAACTTCAAATGATAAGCGCAGTAGCCAAAAGCCGAGAAAAACAATTCAAACCACGAAGTTTAAACTAAAAACACAAGCACAAACACACACAGACATGCACAATCACCAACTAGCCAGCAATTAATTGATCAGCCCGCGAATGTGATTGACGGTGGTCGCCGAGCGCCGCCGAGTATCACCATAAATTAGGCGTATTTCGCAAATTTTGTAATAACCAGTAAAAAATAACAAGAAAAAAAGCAACAAACGCCAAAGAAAACAAACAATCGACAGCGCACAATAGTTGGTCGCAGCATCAGCAATAACAACAAGTGGGGTAAATACAGACAACAACAAATATTAGCCGTTTGGCAAATGTCGCTACACATTCGACGTCCAGCACAACGAGCTAATCGTCAATCGGCTAATCACCGTCGTCTGCGTTCATTTCGCGTATAGGTATTGGCTCTGCCCTGCAGTCGCTACAGCGCCTCATTACGGTAGAGCCGAGTGGCCGGCTGCATCTGCGGCGCACTCTTTGCTTACTTTGCAGACACTCTCCAAATCGCATTGCCGGCCACAATAACAATAACAGTAGCAAGATTAACAATTAACTATGCTCAGCCTGCGTCGACGACGGCGTCTGTGTTTTGGCTAGTAATGAGTAAGCGCGAGCAGCTACGCTGATTTGGCCGCATTGCCTGCATCGAATTGGCAAAATTGCGTTAAGCTGCCGACTACTCTTCTGCTGCTCGTCATCGTCATCTTCAATTGGCTTTTTTGCGATCCAATGTTTTTTGCTACTTTACAACTTTTTGTTGTAATTAATTTCAACTGCTACAGATTAAGTGATGACTGTTAATTGTTTTTTCCTTTTTATATGAGTAAAAAGCTTTAAGTTTAGAAAAAGTAAAGAAATATTATATTCCAATAGTATAGAAGTGAAAAAATACTAATTATGATTTTTAAATGAATTTTGAAAAATTAGCGTTACTTTAAGTTTTATGGTTACAATTTATTTTAAAAGGCAATCTTTTTAATAATATTTTGATTCAAATATCTTTATAGATGATTTTGTGCTACTTTTTAAGGAATTTTATAAAAAGTATGTGAAGGAGCAGGTTTTAAGAAAGCTCTGATTTTACAAATACAAAAGTTTATCCAAAATAAATACTAAAGTGAAGAATAAAAACTCAACAATCGTTGTCATGTCTGAATATTAATGACCTACCCCATAAATAAACTTACATATATATTTCTGATATTCCTTATTGTGTTAATAATATTAAGTTTTTATATGGATTTCTTAAATGTTTAGCTTGCAAATACAAGTGCAATATTTGGTACTCAAATATGGCGGCTCATGAAAAATACAGATTTTATCAATAACTGTTTGAAATCAATGAATTTATGACTATTCCGGAAGTAAAGCTTGAAGTCAAAATTTTCCTAGATAACCATAAAATACCAAATTATGAAGAAAAAGTGAAAAATATGCTGTCAAGTTTTATGATTCTAATAGCAAATATGAGTATCAAGTTAGACTATATCTACGTCATGGAAAAATTGTTGGTATATTTTAAGAAATTAAAGTGAGATACAGAGAGAGGGGTTCCCTTTTATATAAAAGTGATGGAAGAAAGGTATCAAGTTTGATGGGATTGTGCCATTGTGACAGATTATCAACTGGAAAACTATAAAAAAAGAGCTCGTAAAAGGCGTTTAATGCTCAGATATATGTTAACATACTATATGTTCCCTAACATTTGACTCTCTGTGTATTCATTATCTCTATTTTTCATAAAAAAATTGCTATTATGAATGTATGTATATGTACGTTATTTTGTTTCATGTTTTCTGATTTTCGTAATGTAACAATGAAAAATGTTTTTTTTTTTTTGACAGATGTCTACACTAAATAAATATTCAGTAAAATAAATACATTTTTAAACATTATTAATTTATTTATTTTGGGTGATTCGTATATCAATATTTTTAATTTTCTTACTATGGGTGAAAATAAAAAAAAAACAATTACTTTTTTTCAAAAATAATAGTCATGTGTAATAGATTAGCCAAATACGACTGTGGCTTTTAAGTTGAAAAATATCTCAACATTTTTTTTTTAATTATAAAATATCAGTAAATGTTTAAATAAGTTTTTAAAAGAATTTTGATATATTTTTTTTTTTATTTTGTATATTTTTTCTTAGTTCACCTATAGATTTAAAAATAACAACCTCAAATTTAGTTAATATATAAAATTAATAAATAAATTTGCGTTACAACTTTCAAAGCTAAGTCCGGTCATCTTAATCATCGCCATCTATAAATGTGTTTTTTCTCAAAACTAAATTTTTTCAAATTAACTGAAGTTTTAACTCGATTATTTAGACTTTTTCTTATATCTCTCTGTAAAATCCTTGTTTTACCTACCAGTTTTCCAAAGCCAGCAAAAAGTAGTTTAGGCGAGTTCATGTAACATTTGAGGAATATTCATTTATAATAAAAATTATTTTCATAATAATTATAATAAATACAATGATTTTTTTGAAAGTCTGCCATTTGGATCAATTTCATATTTTCAAGCAATCGAAAACTATTTTTTGGTCAATAGCTTACATAATATTGTGTTTTATTATTTTGGCCTTAAGCACAATCCCAGCAGAAGTGGAGAACTCAACAGTTTTAGTAACTTTAGATTTAGTGAATAATTATTATTAATTATTTATTAATTTTGTAAAAATATATCCTCACCTTTCATATAGTAGTTATCTTTCAGCAAATAATTTCCGAAAATTACCTTTTTTAGGCTGTCACTCTTTTTGTGCCCCTGAATGTGACATATTTTCGAAAAATCAGAAAATTATATTTTTTTTATAAGGATTATGCGAAATTTGTTATCAGAAACAATAGAAAACAAATTTCAAAAGATAACATTATAAACTAATCACAAATAATGTAAGATTACCAAAGTGGAAATCACATCAAAATAGATGCTAAAATATAACTATTGAAGCAGCTGTGAATCAAATATCATCATCATAAATTTCACAACCCGGTGCGAGTCCACTTCCTATTTGAATAAAACATATATGAGCAACAAACAAAAATTAATGACTTTAAACGCAGTCTTTGAACAATTTACTAATTCAGATCTAGAACCATAAAACAAAGACAGAACAAATCTGAAAAAAAAAATGTTTTTAATTTTAGAAAATTATCTTAAACTTTTTCGACCTCCTCGACTCATTTTACGATTTATTGCCTTTTCGTATAAAAGTCAACGTAACCAGTGACTACCATATTAACCTCAACTACTAAATTTTACAGTTCAAGTTTGCTATACTTCATAAACATATTAAGTATGTCTGTATACTGTTGTCATTTTTTACTTCTTTTTATTAATTTTCCATTTAAAAAGTGTTTCACATTTCCATTTTCTCTACACTCACTTTGCATTATTCACCTGTCACGCATATTCATACACACGCACATTTACACAAATAATGTATATTTTTGGCAGTTATTGGCTAGTATTGGTGTTGTTGTTGAACCGCTGCCGCCCGCTGTCACTTAATCATTTGTTGTTGCTGCGCTTAGCGCTGCTTCGCATTTACATAATTAAATCGATTTGCAAATACTTGTACACTTATGTACAAACATTGTCTGCCTTTGCTGTTGTTGGTGGCTTACGCGATTAGCAACAGTTGCGGAGTGATGGCAATGTGGTTGTTGTTGCAGGCATACTCATATGCATATGTTTCTATCTCACATAACAACATCGGCGTTGTTTACACCGCTTTCAATTTTGACATTTGACTTGACACACACACACACCTTTAAGTTAACCTGTATTTGTGTGTATGTATGAAGTGTTTTAGCTGAATTTTGGCAAATTGTTTGCTCCCTTTTACTTTAAACGCGCGCTGCTTTTGACTACTTGGAGGCTGTGTCACAGAGTTTCAGCGTTTTGCGCTTGTCAAAAGCCGAGTTTCGTTGGAGTTTTAATAACATACAAAATAACAAGTGTTTAAGCTAAAATTTTTGCTTCTTTTGCGGGCTTTTGAGAAGTGTCACGGCTAATTGAAAGATACAAAGCAAATATCACAATGAAATATAGTGCAAAAGTGATGTGCTTATAGTATGTGTGTGTGTGTGTGTAAGTACGCACATGCATGTGATGCTTGTCAAACTAAAATTTTAAAGCCAAATTTTTATTATATTCATTTGAGCGCTCAAACATGTCAGCAATTATGCAATTTAGAGTGCATTAAGGTGGTGACTTAAAGTATTAACTTATTAGTCTAAAAGCTCAAAACTGCTACATATTTATATTTACACTCTGAAAAAAGTATATTAGGTTTGTCACGAAGCTTGTAACAGCCAGAAGGTAATATCCGAACTTGTCCCTCAGCTTTTGAGTTATTGATTCGAAATTTTGCAAACGTCCTTTTCTCACCAACCAGCTGCTTATATGTCGGTAACGTCGATATCGGATCTCTTTAGCGCATACCTATCATACAAATTGACAGTCAAGTCTTTCTATGGAAAGCTTTTATAACTACGAGACATCTTAATGAAAGTTGGCATAGGTTATTGCCAGAGGCAATGGTGCAAACTCTGAAAAAAGTTTTCAGATCGAGTTACTATGGCATATAGCTGCCAAACAAACTGACCGAAAACAGTTTTTCTAAGGAATCTTTTTTTTTTAACGGTATTATAGCTTCGATGCAATCGAAGTTTATGTTTTTCTTGTTTAGGAAATATTTTGTCCTAATTGTCAAGGATGTCTAAAATTTCCTGACGATAATATTTATTTGCCGAGCTTAGGTGCGAAGCATCTTGAGCGTCAAATCACAAAATTCAGCGAGAGTAGATAAGTATGGATAATAGAAAAGTCAATAGAATCGTTATAACTATACAGATGTTCTTAGAATACATAAAGTCGTTGATGAATAAGTAGAAGGTAAGCAGAAGTTACCACGTTGAATGGAATAAAGTCATAACCAACCAAATATTTGAGAACAATACACTCTCTACCTTGACCTATACAAGATGCTTAAGCTTAATATTGAAATTATGACCATTGAAAGTAAATCATTATAACTTCCTTCTGTTCAACCTAGAGAAGTCAATTCCAAGTTGGACAAAGAAACGAAGCAAATAGGTCTGGCGACGAAGTCGAAATATCTCCTATCATCAAACAAACAGTCGTCACATTCGCGACTAGGCTTCTACGTCACTGTTGACAGTCATATCTTTGAAGTCGTAGACAATTTCGTGTCTTGAAATAAATCACCAAAGAGTTTCTAAAAATTATTACATTTCTATTTCCGAGCATTATAGATCATTAAAATATATCTCTTTTATGCACAACAATATCGACAATTAGCTGCGATTTTAGGTATTTTTCTATCAAACTTATTTTTTTCTTGTATCACTTACCTCCTGGAATAAGCCGAACTTTTAGTATACAATATAATAGGCAACACTCACACACAGAAATCGATTATAAATTGTATTTTTCTTCCCTCGCAAAACAATCAATTTTCGATTTTTATATATCTTGTTGCTCTTCTGTTGCCCAACAGCTGATTTCGGCAAGATGCCTGCCTTCGAAAGCATATAAAAACAAAATGAAAACAGCCAAAAACCCAATCGTGAAATGGCAAAGGTAAAAAATCTCCACACAGCAACAATAACAAAGGCAAGATAGCGAATTTCTGCATAAATTAAATTATTGGCGGATAATGGGCAAGCCACCGACACATATGTATATGTATGAGCGCGTATTTGTATTTTCAGCGTAGAAAGCAGCGAATGACCAAAAATATGTCTGGCATCAGGTAATGCAAATTAGCCGAATGTAAGTCAATGTCAAAGCTAAGAAATGCAAAATTTCTTGCCAAAATAAAAAACAAGGAAAAAAGTTACAAGATACGAGTTAAATATAGCGATAAAAATAAATGTGGCGTTGAAGAAGAAAAAAAACGAAATTACTATAATTCACGCATGAACTTCAGTGCGACAACAACACAACTGTCAATCGCTTAACAAACTAGCAAAATATAGCAATAATAGTAAAAAGGGGAAAATGCAAAAAATTGCTCACTTGACAGACACACACTTTTGTGTTTGTGCGTGTGTGTGTACAACTAACAACTTTGTAATGGCTTGTAATAAAAACTGTGCCCAACGGCAAGGCAACAGCCGCTTAAGTGTGTAGGTCAAGCACGTTTCCTAGTTTTTGGGTTTTTGTTTTTGTATTTGCTATGTTTAACTCTTTACATACACACGCTTACATATACATATACATACATATATATATATGAATATATTATTGGGATTAAACTTTGAGGAGTTGGAGTCAAGCGGAAGCGCAAAAAAATTTGAACTTTGCATAGCTGGTGAAATATGTGTGCACATTAGGGTGCGTCTGAAAACGTTTTTCTTTTTCGCGCTTGGTACTTTTGAAAAATAGGTTCTTAAACAGCTTTAGAAAAACCTCTCCAAGAATGAGAACTTAATTGTAACGGCCTGGCATATACATTAGGGTGGGTTAAACACTTTAAATTTTTTTCTCGTTTGGTAGCCTGAAAAATATGTTCTTAAACAGCTTTAAGAAAGCTTCTCCAATAGCATAACTGGTGAAATATGCATCCACCTTAGGGTGGGTAAAGAACAGATTTTTTTCTCACTTGGTACATTAGATTCTTAGCCACTTTAAAGAAAGTCTCTCTAATAATAAATGATAATAACGGTTAAAATTTGATTATCTTAAAGCAAAGTTTTAATGTTTTTTCTCTAAACATAATTTCTAGAAAAACTGTCGCCCTTATATAGGCATCTACATATGTATATACTATATGTACTTGTATTTTATAGATATGTATTATTTCTGTCCTTTTGTACCAAAATTGCGCGCAAACTATAAAAAACAATAGAAAATAGGAATTTTATTAAGCAATAAGAGCTGAACTATGAAGTAAAAATACTCTCTATGTCTATATATTTATACATAAAAAGTAACAAAATATGTATTTTGCTATGTAAAATAAATATATATATAAATAAATTCCAGTAATATATTAAAAACACACTCGAAACTTCTCAATGGGCATATACGCTTACCAAATGAGCGTTCCAGACGTGCGTCTATTTCAGAAGCGTCGATCTTTGTTGTTGTTGTTAACTGATTTGCATCTCATACATATGTAGAGTACTTACTTATACATCACTCTCTAATTGCTGTTACTAAATTATTTGTTATTTTTTATTTCAACTTTTCTTTTCACTACTTTCTTCTTTGTTATCATTTTTCGTTGCCATTTTTGCTTTTGCCTTATACTCAGCATCATTCAAAAATATTTGTGTATACATAAACATAAATATATATATATGTATATATATACTATAAATTTATACTATATACTATGCCGATCACATTACATTTTGCTGTCTGTTTGCACAAACATTTGTGCTCTCAAGCGCAGCAAATCATTCTAACAGAAAATTTTCCTCATTTAAATAAGCTCCGTACTGTAAGCGTTTGCGTATGTGTCTAAGCAATTACATATAAATAATAAATTGCATAAACACAGTTAACATTAAACTTCAAAATCTGTTGTGTCACCAAAGCGTTAAGCGCACATACATCAATTGTTGCCCGAGTCAAATGAGCAACAAAAGACTTAAGCAACGAACTTTGTATTTTTTTCAAAAGCGAAATCTTTAGCAAATATGATGAGTATTAGCTAACCCAAATGACGTCAAAATAAATCAAGCTCTATTTATAAAAGCTACAAATGTGAGTGCAGTGCTTTCGGCAATTAAATTATGTCTGGCGATTAAGCAGCTGATTAACTGAATATTTGAATATGTATATACGCAACAGCTACATAATTTTCTTTAAATTGGGATATTATTGTTTTTGTTTTAACAGAATATGAAACTGAAAATAAATTTTTTTGCCAATTATGCTATTACAAAGCGGTCTTATCATTCAAATTACTTTCTTTTTTGGGTTAACATATTTAACATTTTATTGAAACCACTCGGTTTCACTCCTCGTAAAAGTTGAAAGTATTAATATTATAAGAAATCCTCTCGTATTCCTAACCCTAGATGTCAATGTGTTTCATGCTGGCTATTATTTCATCAGCGTCACTTGATATTGTTAGGAAAGCACTGATATTTTGATGCTAATTTATCTGGCATATGCTTTAATGCCCAGCGCCTGGATCCATAGTGGAGCCGCATTTAATACAACCGATCTATTTACCTTTTCGAGTAAAAATCACCGGCTGGTACGCACATAGCCTTTATTTACCATCATTCTTCATAAGGGACTTAGGATTTTATTAGCTTTAGCTGCAGTGTATTCTATGTGATCCTTAAATTTGTGCTTTGAGCTATTATTACTCCAGATACTTTAGTTGGGGCTGTGAAAGAATTTCTCACTCACCTATAGTGAGGAATATACTTTTCTCTACCTTTCTAGTACTTATGAGCAAAACTTCTGTCTTTTGCTAAGTCAATTCTAAATGCATTGAGGAGAACCATTGGCGCAAACCGTTTATATGCTAATTGCATTTGCTCCGGAAGTCATCTGGATCACTGCTACCAAAATAAGGTCGTGCGTGTGGAATTAATTTAATGGCTTTTGTTTGGTGTCTCCGTAGCACCCCCTCATACATTAGATTCCATAGACGGGGGTTTAACCGATCCTTGCGATGCTCCACTCGAAATAGAGTAGATGAAAGCACCAATTAGTATCGAATAATAGTCGCCTGTTTTCAAACTAACTTATAGCAATTTTGATAAGATATTGAGGAGCGCGTTTGTCACATAGAGCCTTGATTATGTTTCACAACCAGGGTGATCAGCGTGCAATATTTTTTTGTTCCTTCTTTCCATCTCTTGCCCTTTACTGCGCATTTCGCAGTGTCAATGACATTGTTTAGCGCGTCAATGGTAGATCTCTTGTTTATAAAGGCGTATTGTCTTTCTGATAATCCTCCGGCTTTCTGGATTATTAAATCCAAGCGGTTTCTTACCATACCTTCGTACACTTTGAGATTTGTGTCAAGCAAGCACAAAGATATGATGAAGGTTCCTTCGGAGGCTTTTTCAGTTCAGGAAGTAGAACCAATCGCAGGATTTTCCATGGGTCTTCGTTTGCTTTCACACAGAGTTTTTAAAACAATTATTTTCACTGCGGCCAATGGTTGACTTTAGAAGCTTCTTCTGACTTTTAAATACTCGTCAATCGGTTATAATCAAGGGTCTGTATAGAAATCTTTTCTTTTTGGTCAGATATCTTCATAAAATTTTGTCAAAATTATTGTTTGAGTTAAGGGTACAATCTCTAAAGAACTTGTTGACATCGGATCACTGTAATATATAGACCCCATACAAACGGAGTGATAGAAATAAAGTTATTGTATGGAAAAGTTTTTTATTTGCAGTGGCGGATCCACATGGGGCTTTTGGGGGTCAAACAAATTGATGTCTTTAACTTACGTTGACTCAAACTAGTGTAACATATTGTCAAAAATAAACTATAAAGCAATGACTAACAGGTCATTTCCAGCTAAAACGTCAATGAAAATGTAATAGCAAATTTGTATATGTATAAGCAAAATAAATAAAACTTTATAAACATTTAATACACTAAACTGCCACAACTACATTTATACATTTGCGTAAAAACAATCAAAAAGGTACTTACCTTTGTTTTGACTGCGGTATTTTTACAAAGGTCTTCAAGTACTATATAAATCCATACCAATACACTTTTATATGTGCTTAATTTCCATTCTTAAATGGATATGCTTATATAACTAGCAATCCACACACATACATGCTATAAGTACCACCAACTAATAGCAATTGAGGCGAATTGGCAACTCTGCGTCGTCTAACGTGCGGTTTGCGTGTCGCATCGACGCACTGATGCGTAACGCGGCAAGTTTGTTTAGTACACTATCGTTGTTTTTTGTTGTTTTTCCTAAAGTTTTCCACGCCATGGTTTCTACAACAAATAAAAATCGTTGCAATCGAAGGATTGGCAATAAATTGAAAAAGTTTCTTAAGCAGCGATAAAACAAAAATATGCCACAAATTGTAAATGGCTTTAGCTGTTGTAATATAGCGATATTTTAATCGATTTCTTATTATATATATAAATATATATGCAAACATATATATTACCTTAATATACATGCATATGTATTTAGAATAAATGTTGGGTTCGAAGTAGTGTATGCCTTACTTTTTAGAGGTTATCGAAAGCTTGGTTTGATCGCTGGCTTTTTATGCGCTTTCCAAACATGTTTTTTTACAAATAGATAAATAAAACAATTATATAAATATATTTTGCTATTACTTTCCGCTCTTCCTCCCACCACAGCTAATACAAAGCAAAAAATATTATAAATATAAATATTTGATTATTGCGCGCATTCTTGGTTGGTTCGTTGTTGAATAGTAAAAACCCACAAGAGCCATGGCACTGACAGTGTGCTCGAGAATGCAGCGATGCGCCTTAAGGTAAATGGTGTTAGTTACCCAACACGCCTTTACTAACACACACATATACTTCTATACTTTGACATATGTGTGTATGTAGCTGTTTATTTACGATTTTTTGTGTATTGCTCTGCTAAGTTGTAGGTCCAATGTCAAATGGCGTACTTCAGCATTCGCTTTCAATGTTTTTCTTTGAATGCTACAAAATCTAGATGTGACAAACGGTCACGCCCGCCACGCACCTCACTAATATCAAGACTTTTGTATCCAAAATAAAAAACACAAAACATACAAAGTACAATAAAACAACTGAGAATAAGAGATGAGTGATTAATTATATGTAAAACACTGTTGTTGGGTTAAAAAGAATTATATAATATATGTTATGTCACTTACGAATAATGTCCATGCTCTCCTAGAAGCAGGCAATGTGTTTGAAAATGTTGATTGCTAATCTCACGGCTTATTTAATTGAAGCTATACGAGTATCAATGAGTATGCGAGATAAGTGAGCGTGTTTTGTTTGAAGAATGATGTTTGCTTAGAAAAATGAGTAACAACGCTTTATACATATACTATATTCCTAATATTGTATATAACATGTATCCCTAGTATATCATTTCCATTCAGTTGACATTAATTTAAATATCTGCTTTAATTATTGCTGCACATAAATTGATCACAAAAAGGGCAGAAGTCATTTATAAATTCGCTTTTAATATAGACTAAATTCCGAGGAAACATTTTTATACACTGAATATATATTCCGTATATTCCGTCTGCTATGAAATTTGTTAGACTTAGAAGGAAACATCCGTGATGCTTTAAAAAATATATATGTATACATGATCAATATGACAAGCTGAGTAAAAGCGATATATGCAAACTTATCCTTCAAGTTTTGAGTAATAGATCTGAAATTTTGCAACCGTCTTTTTCTCACCTTCTCATTTGTTGGAAGGACCGATGTCGAACCATCGTAGCATACAGCTGCCGTACAAACTAAGCGCTCGGAATAAAGTTTTTGAATGGAAATCCTTTCCATTTGACGAGATATATTTTAGAAATATTATAATGTCATGGACAACGGTGTAAACTTCGAAGAAATTGCTAAAAGCGGATCACTGTAGCATTTAGATGCCATAAAAACGAAACATGAAGTTTCTGCAAGTAATATTTTGTAGGTGGGAAGGGTGCAACCGAAGTTAAATTTTTTCGTGTTTAGAATATAAAGCCTTCAGACATATGAAACGAGATATTTTTCGCGGTTCCCAAAGTAATTTTTAGCGCGTAGAGGACTGAAAAGCCTGGTGATCCGGATAATGATTATTAAGAATTTTTTCATGATTTTTAAGAGGATATATGGGCCTACGGGTTAAAAAAAAAAATTTTTATCTAATTAATTTTTACAACAGCTCTAGAATATTATCCTAAATTTTCAAGTTGATCCGAGTAATAGTTTCAGAGATACAACTCTAAGAACTTGTGCGGTCGAGGCTAGCTGAGCTAAGAGCTCCGTCTTTAAACGCGTTTTTCTAGAAACTGTGTTTTTGAAGTCGGTTGGCAAGATTTCTCAGAATGTGAAAGAAATTGTTGAAAAAATGCTGTTTTTACGCAAGGAAACCCATATAATCCCATAAGCCAGTTTAGACTTTCTATTTATGAAGACGCCCATATTCCAACAAAAATTTGTACAGCTAGGGTGAAAAAGAATTTTTTTCAATTAAAGCAGGTTGAATTAGCTTCAATGGAAAGCACAAAGTGAAAAATGAGTCCAATGTTGGCTCAAGTGTTCGTTCTTCCGGTAATCCAATTCAGCAATTAAAGTGACGAGCAGCTGCATAGGAAAAGAGGAAATTTCACTTGGCTAAAATAATGTCCTCGACGTAACAAAAAGTAGAAAGTTTACAGATGTGACTTTCACAAAAAATCCATTCGGTTACTAGGAAGTGATTAAAGTGGACGATCTAAAGACCCACGTAATATTTCTCCTCGCTTATTTGTTTCCACGAATTATATAAATGCTTAACTATACCACGAAAAAACGTATTCGTCATCCATCAACAGTTTTTACAAACTCTATGAGCGACTTTGTATATACTTTTGATATTTAATCTATTCCCTTGAACTGTGTAGCTCCTAGATATCTAATAGGAGTAGTAAATAAAACGGGAAAGGACCATGTGAGATATTCCAGCGTTTTTTGAATGGCAATAAGTTTTGATCTTTAGACCAACAACCAGCCTGCGTTCTTTTCTAGATCGAGTGAGCAAAAAACATAGGTGTTTTCTTTGAGGCTCTAACACATGATCTTGGCGATCCTGTCTGATCTTAAGGCATTTTCACTCGGATCCGTCTATCCGCCTTTTCAGAAACTTGATTACGTATTGTTTCCAGCGGCTTACGTATTTCCATTACATGCACCGGTGGCATTTTTGGCAATGACATTCGTCATTTCATTTTTCAGAATTCCTTTGTGACCTTGAGCCCAATATATGCAGCCGCTTTCCAGCAGCCACTACATCTACTGCCTTTCCACTTCCAAGCAACATTCTCTTAACGTGGATTTTTGAAAATTTTAAATATCGTTTATTGGTTATCAATAGAAACAGTTATAAATAATATACAAAAACCCTATTTACTTTCCATTTCTTTTCCTCCCAACCGTTTCATTAACAAATTTAAGTGCTAATTGCAAATTGTGCGTAAATTGTTTCAAAACACAAGCACATGCCTCAGCAACAAAATCAATCAACGAAATTAGGCAAATAATTATTTACCAAAATATTTTAAGTAATGAAATGTATCCATAAATTAGATATGAACTGCGTGATTAAAACACTCCATCAAGTTTTGACACCAAGTCAGATGCACAATTCGCATCGCTTTGTTGTTTTGCGGTGTTTGGTTAACGAAGTTGCCGCGGGCTTTGGGCCAACGTGCGTCTTTGACTTGCCCATAAATACCGTATGAAGTCAATTACACTTCACAGCCACCAAAGTGTAATCAATGTCTTGAATTTTCGCAAACGCACAAATTGAACTTTTGGCATTTGGCAACGCCAGTTTATTGACACCTCCGACGCCGTGTGACGACTGAGCCATTTGCCCGCTCGCTGTGTGCGCAAACTGCTGGTAATGTTTGGGTTTATTTGGGCTATTTATTTTGCAGATATAACACAGTTCACTGTGTCAATATCACACGTCATTTCGATGAGTTGCAAAAATCTAATAAATAGATAAAAAAAATCGAGTTAAATTAAAAGTGAAAAAATGCCGCACTCATGTCGGGCCCTTGGTGTCTGCCTTGACAGTGACGTCTTGTTTTGCGAACAGGTGTTTGTTTATTTACTTTTTTTCCAACTAGGAGTCACTGAAATCAGACTCACTTTCGTTACTTCATTATCACTCTTTTACCCGCCATTTATAAGAAATCTTTCCTAAGTGAGTGCTAACCAAAGGCAAATAAACAAAAATTTTAAGCAGGAAGGATACTAAATTTCAAATGGGCATAAAAGTTGTTGTTGTTGAAAAAAGTTTATACTTTTATTATTTTTGTAGTACTACTTGTGTTTTAGGAAATTTTTGGAAGTAGTTTAGTTTTGTAAATTTGAAAAAGCGAGTTTTTAAAGATTATGCCTCTTTCTCAAACTTTCCGTAAATCAGCTGAAAATATGCTATTTGTTCTTTTCGTTGTATTATTGTCGTTTATTACAAGTTGCTAATAAATTAAAATTTGCTAATATTATAAATTAACACTTGCAATAAATCAATAAATTAATTTTGAAGAGAGACGTCGATTATGTTAGCGATAAGGCATTAATCATATTTTTTTTTTGTTTTCGGTAAAATACAGAGAGCTCTAGCTTCGAAGGTGCACATACCCTACTGTTATCGAAAAGTATGTAAATTCAATATTTTTTCTTCCAAATCAATTTTATCCCCTTCGGAGTAGTCCCCGTCCGATAAGACACACTTTTACTAACGCTTCTTACAATTTTTGGACGGTATAGTCTTTTTCCTTCTTTTATTCGGCTTTGGTCCCTCGATCGTGTCAAAACGGCGTCCGTAGATAAACTTTTTGAGTTTGTTGAAAAGACATAGGTTGCACTGAGGCAAAGCAGGCAAATACTGTGGCTGTGGCACGACATAAGTCGAGTATTTGGCAAAAAAGCAGCGAAGCACCAAAGCAGCATGCCACGGTGCATTATCGGGATGAAATAATTAAGAGTTGTTCACTCATAATTCTGACCGTTTCAGACGAATAACTTTGAGCTATGAGCGGAAAGAATTCATAATGCACCACAACAAGATATTGTCACCTAAAATGCAAAACAACGTATCATCCAAAAAAATCAAAAATCGCTCTCAGATATAATAGTCAATATATAATCATTTTATAATCAAAACACTAATTTGGTTCCAATGTGATTGTATGATAATCAATATATAAGCATTTTATAACCAAAACTTAACTTTCTTTTCAATATCAGTGGTTTTTATTGTAACGTTTTTTCTTCGCCTGTAATCTCATGAAAAGTTATGTTACGTTATTTTGCATTTTAAGTTACCATATATAATATTAAATGGTTAAAAATATTTTTTTAAAAAAACCATTTCGGAAAAAATTAAGTGGATTCTGAACAACTTTAACAACTTTATAAACAGTGTACTTTAGCAACCTTTATATATAGGTTATGTTTAATATTTCGGGATTTGTCAACGCTAGTGTTGTCATCTGGCACTCGCTCATCTTTCACGCAACCTTATACATTTTTGACGGTGTACATACTCAGAACGTATTGGGTTACGAGCGATATTTGTGCTATTTACAGTAACTTAAAATATTCAACTGTGCAAAAATGGAATTAAATCGCTATTTTTGATATACCTTGCGACGGAAATTAACTCATCAAGAGCGCACAGATGAACTTAATTCAATTTTTGACTTTGAAGCTCCATCAAGGACTTGTTATTATCGATAGTATGGTGAATTCAATCGAGGTTCTAGATGATTTTATGACGAATTTCGGGAAGGTCGTACAAATTCTGTTAATTTTCCAGAAAATAGATATTGCTGCTGTGCACAAAATGATATTGCAAGAATATCATCTTTAATATTTGCTTTTGTTCTCTAATCTCAAAATATTAAAAGTTACACTAGTATAGGGTGATAAGTTTTTGTCTGCCATATTTAATTAGAAACATAAAATAATGGCTGAAAGTGCTTAATTTTATTACATTGTAATGTAGGTCGTTTAATAATTATACACTCACAAAATTTCGTATATTTGTATAAATTTTCTTCCTCTTAATACTAAATGTAAGGATTTCCAAGCATCGTTTTGTATATCTTGTCCAATCAGTAATATATATCTGTGGACATTTGACAAAACAACCTCTTTCAAAAAAGCAAATTTTACAGGAGAGCGAAAAAACATGTTTAAAGCTTTGCAGTAGAAATACCTCTTACTATTAAAGGACGAAGTCAATTTAAACTGGATGCAGATCAATAAAGACACGTTTTCCAATCAATTGATTTAAATTAAATATTTTACTTTTCTAGATAAATATAAATCAAATAAATAAGACTTATTGTCAAATGCTTTTTCTTACTGAAAATCAACTTACCTCATACAAGCTGTTTTGTCAAATTTGATTTGTGCAAAAAAAAATCCTCTTTTTTATCTTATCTTGACTTGAAAAGCATTTCTTTTTAGATATGCATTTGACAAAAGAACTTCAATCGAAAGAAGTTATTTTGTCAAACGCCAATTTCTGATTTTACTCAGACGATATATAGAGACAAGCTTTTTTGATAAATGTACGATATGATTTTACGTTTGAAATTCCAACTTATTCGAGACAAGCTCTTTTGTCACCCCGAATATTTGAAAAATTACGAAAGAAGTTGTTTTGATGACTCCATAATTTTTGAACTAACGGTCCTAGGACAATGGCGATAAGACAGAAAAACGCGCCTTGAAAATTCATACATATGATAAAAATCCTGGAAAATTGTCTTATTTCGAGAGAAGTTGTTTTGTCAAATGTCCACAGATATGTATATTATCTTTGTGACATCAACTTAATATACAAAACGATGCTTTTAAATCCTTACATGTACGTCTCTTTCTGATTATTATCTTATAAAATAATCTTATACCATCTTTCCTATGCATATATAATATATCAAAATAATTTCAGAGCTGCCCGCCGATAACTTGACAAATAAGGTAAAAAAAAATTTTTTTTATTTTTTTCGGAGAAAAATTTTAAGTTTATTGATTCAAAAAATTCTACGCATATTATGGTATCTTTTAATTTTATTTTAAGACTTAGTATTGATAAAAATATTTTCTTGAAAAGACGTTTTGCGGTGATCACTAAATCTCTGAACTGGATCCTTTGAAATTAAAAAAAAAATACCAAACAGATTTCGTTAAAGTAATTAATAAACAAAATAAAATTTCTTGACAAAATGGCGTTTTCGAAAAAAAGTAAATTTTTCACCAAAATTTCGGAATTAAATTGTTAAAAAAAATATTTAGTGAATCGATTTTTTGAGTTTTCTAACTAACTGATAAATACATATACCAAAGCCAAAGGCTCTGAAAAGTATGTCATGCCATTTTAGTTGTTGTACTATTTTGGTAAAGGAGTCTAATTGTAGACAACATTTCAGAGAAGCTGATAGCTCAAAATTGAATACCTGGCGCAATAATTTTTCAATTTTTTTTTAGCCTGTACTGGGCATATTAAGCTTGGAAAGACAGAGTCAGAGACCCTACAAATTGTTTTAAATATATATGATATTGTATATTTGCGATATCTTCATGAAATTTGTATGAGATAGTGCCTAAGCCAGTGATGCAATCTCCTAAGTAATTGTTCAGATCGGATTACTATAGCATATAGCTGCCATACAAACTGAATAAAGTTCTTGTACGGAAAACTTTTTCATTTGACAAATTATTTATAAGATATTTGGCATGAAGTTTTGCTAAAGATAGCCCTATAATCTCCGTACATATTTGCCAGATCGCACCACTATACCAAATACCTGCATACAAACTGACTGATCAAACTTAAGTTTTAGTAAAACTTCTTTATTTGTGAATGGTATTTAGCTTCGCTGCAATCGAAGTTAACTTTTTTTGTAAGTGTTACTCATCACTATTTTGACTGAATAATGGCAATTTCATACTTACACATACATGTTTATATTTATTTATGGCATTTTGAGTTTCTAGGAAATATGTAAAATATTTTAAAGACAAGTTTCAATATTCCCTTCAATTTTCGGGCATGATTAAATTTCAATGACTCAATTTCGTCAGTTCGTCTCCTAATTGAAGGGGTTTTCAATAAAAGCCACTGATACTTAAGTGCCTTCAGGGGCAAATATAATGTCTCTATATACACGAGAAATATGCCTACGAGTGCTGCCAGTTGACATGCCTTGAAAAGACTAAACGGACTGCACATAACTTAAAAAAAACCCTTATTAAGAAAATCGCATACGTTTACTTAAAGCAAAATGCGAATTTTCGAGCTATAATAACGGTGCAGCGGCTGCGAGTGCGCTCTACTTAGTGCGAAATTAAATCAAATTAAACAGTAATTGTTGCACCGAAAAAGTGCAAACAAAGCGCAACAAAAAATATTTACAAAAAAATTACAAAAAAATTACAATAAAAACTGAAGTAAAAGGCGGGAATGTTAAAGCACTTAAAAACTGCAGTAAATATCATTGTAGCAATATATTTGCACCAACACACACACATACAAACACAAAAACCAGTGGTAGCAAATATTTATCAAGTTGATGTGCAACAGGTTCGTACGACGGCGAACAATGGAGAGATGCCAGCAAAAACGGCGATAATAACAAGGCAGTGCGAAAATCCAAAAATGCAACAGCGACAACAAAAACAACCAAAGCAAAAATGGCAAGTGACCTTCGCACTACTTTTGAAGCGAAATTATTTAATCAACCAGCGGACACACACACCGACTGGGAGACGAACCGGCCGCGCCGACCGGTGAAGCAGGCTGCGCGCGCTTGCCGTAATTGACAGCGAATCAGTGAAGCAGCAACAGCGGCAGCGTCTGCTGCATGCCGCTTGCTTTACAGTAGCCACGTTGCTGTTGTTGTTGCTGCCACTACTGGTTTTGTGCAACATTTCTTTGTAGCTATAGTTTTTTTCATATTTTTTCGGTTTTTTTTTTGCTCACTGCATATTGCCGCAACACGAAAAGGCTAGCAATACAACAACCAACGCAGACAGCAACTTGCAATTATTTATTGAAACATACGCTGGTATTTACCGAAAAACCCTACGATCACTCACGCACACACACAAGCACTCATGTGTGCACTTTACATTTGTTGCTGCTGTTGTTGCTGCCGATCGCGCTAAGTATTTGCCTCTTTGCCGTTTGTTTGTTTGTCTGCCTCTACAATGTAGACTGCTATTTCATTGTTTACTCCATTTTTGTTAGGTTTTTGTTGTTGTTGTATAGAAAAAGCTAACAACAAAGACGGGGGCCAAAAAAGAAACAAGTGCTGTGCAACGTGCAACAACGGCGCGAACGTTAGTGATCATAATGAGTGGCAAACTAGTTGGCTGTTGGGATTTCCAGCGCACGATCTTTCACAGGTGTGGTGAGGGTAAGCTGGGAGTGTTCCTGCAAACATATGAGTATACTGAACAACCAAATCTGTAGTATAAATTCTTTTCAAGAGGTGGGGAAATTTAAAGTTTAGTAAGAGCACTTTTTCAAAGTTATTTGCTTGTAGAAAAATTTTAATCTTGTATAATTTCAGCAACAACTTCGGACAGTTGTCTTCAATTCGATAAATATTGAATAGAACAAACGATTGATATAAGCTCTAGTCGTTCCGGTATAATCAAATCGAGATATAAGCAAACAGTTATACCAGCTTAATGAGCTATCTTCTTTCTATTTTATATTTTACTAGAGGACCCGTCCACGCTTCACTGTGGCTGATACATAGATAATACTACTACCATCTACATGATTTCTATTAGTTGTATTATAACTATTAGTTAGTGAAATAAAGCATTTTTGTGAAGCAACTTATGTTAGTTTAAAAAAAATGGATCATAAAGCATTTCGTGTGTTAATAAAGCGTTTGGTTTTTTGGGGAAAATACTGTTGAATTTGGGTTGAGGGAAATCCACCGTTGAAAAGATATTTGCTTACCTGGAAACAGGCGAAACGAGCAAAGTAGGTGCCTCGCAAGTTCATTATCCAACAAAAACAGCGAATAACTGATTCTGAGAAGTGTTTCAGTGCTCTCTAATCGGAATAAAGCCGAAATTTTTCATCAGTGATAGAAAGATAGCTCCATCATTTCCCACTGGAGTCCAATCGACAGTCATTATATTGGACTGCACGTGATGAACCTGATGAACCGGTTCTCAGGCGTGGAAAAACGAAAAAGGCGGCGGGAAAGGTTATGACATCAGTCTTTTGGGATGCACGTGGTATAATACATACTCAACGACTGATTACTGAGCCAGTTATAATCTATATCAATGAGTATTTGGTTGCAGTTCTTTTTTTCTATTCCAAATATTTAGCAATTGTGTTATTTTTGAGAAGACACTGTTTAAAATTGTATGCACAGGAAACAAACATTTTAAAGAAATGCTTATGATTTTAAATATAATTTTTGTATTTATGAGTTGTATTAAACTCTCACATAAAGAGATAAAAGGCATCATATGTCCTTACCCTGGTTCTAAGCTACCTCTCCACCTATTTTCAGCCAAATCGGTTCCGCCGTTCTTGAGTTATAAATGGTGTAACTAACAACAACTTTCTTTTATATATATAGATTATACTGAAGAGTTTTGTTGTTGCTTGCACATATAAATATTTTGACAGGAAACAGAAATTGATGAATCGAAGGTAGCTTATATTGTACTTACTGTAAGGAAAAAAGTTGAAATTTATGATTTACCTTCATAAGGACTCCTGCAAGGGAAATCCATCGTATATAACTTGAGGGTTATCAATAATATCTCCTTATTTTGTCCAACATGGGATAGGATAATCAAAAATTAAAAAAAAAATTCTACAACAAAATAATATTTTAACAAGCGGATATCTAAAGATTTTAATTTTATTAAGATGAATAAAATACAGTGGCTATGTATAATATTTAGAGCAAAAAAATGTTATTAATATTAAAAAGTAAATACTGAGATATATCTACATTGGAGTCGGTTTTTTACAGCGCGCCAAAAAAATGGAAAAATCTCGTTTGCGGGAAGCTTTCAATGAATGTGTTCTGAATAACTTTGCCTAAAAGATAAGGGTTAAGGGGTTTGAGGGATCGTAAGAATGTGTTCACCAGTTTTTGAGATTTTCGAATAAAATTGTATACGTTGGCGGTGGGATCCGATCAGACAACTGTATCACATATGTATATCCCATACAACGGACTATTCAGATTTTTAAAATTTGCCTTAAAAGTCTTTAGCTCGAAACCCATAATCTCTTAACAAAAGTTGTTCACTCTGATCCCAGAACATTTTCCGCATACCCGATTTTATAGTAAAAAATCTAGCCCGAAAAATAGACTTAAGAACGTAACCGTATTTTTATGCGGCCAATAACTGTCAATTCGAATACTGAAAATAGTCAAAATAATTTGTGGAATATTTTTTTTTTGCTGCAACAACAAAATAGTTGAAGACATCTCCGCGCTGTACCTTAATCAATTAATTGTAAAAGATACAGATTTTTAACATTTGAGTATATTACAATTAGGTTGGTTGACATTTATAACCGAATTTGCATTACATCATCAAAAGTTTCGAAAAGGATATATATTGATATATTGGGTCTATATCTAACTTTGGGCAGTTTTGTCTTATTAAATTTAAACGGTTATTTAAGAAAAACATGTCCAATAGCATTATTAAAAGTATTGGCTATCTGAAGCCATAATATTTTCCCAAAACTCTGGCCATTTATGTATAACAAATCATAATAACTGCGGCTTGACAACCAAGAATGAATGACTCGTATTCCAGTGAGGTCATTCTTTGTTGAGCGGAAGGAATGGTTATTAAAAGTAATAAGATCTGGGTTCTAAGGTGGGTGAGGGAAAACTTTGCAGCCACTGTTTTCTAATTAGTTTCAAACTGCTCTTTACAACATGAGGCTGAGCGTTGTCAAGAAGGAAAATTATTACCTCGTACCTATTCCCAAACTTTGAACTTTTTGAACAACCGCTAGTTCTAATGGTGTAGTTATTGTTGGTAGCAATTCTTATTAATGGTTTCACACAGTTTCATTATATCTCACGTTCTGCTAATTCCACCAAATACAAAGCATAACATTACTCACCCTAGATATTCGGCTTTGCCGTTATTTTCGCTCGTTGTCCAGATTTCACATTAGAACCCTAAACGCTCTCGCGCTAAATCCATTTTTTATCATGTGTTTAAAAATAGATTTTCTGCAAAACTTCTTTTCTTCAAACCATCTGGTTGACTTCGAAAGACTTTGCAAGCGCTTCTTGGGCTTGTCAAAAATCTTAATCGTAATTTTTGCTATTTCTAATCTTCTAACCGCCCAGGGCGGTTTTGTATTCCAAGTCAAAATCACTACTTTTTAAATCGTACAAGCCACTTTGAGCCCATTCATTCAGCCAGATGGTGAACATAAACTTCCACCAAAATACAACGACTTTGAGCTCAGGTGTTCCTAACATTAAAATAATGAAGACGAACTTCCTTTCTCGAACACAAAGTTTGACATATTTTAGTGAAAAATAAATATTTTTGTGTATACTTCAAAGGAATGACATCTACTAAGAGCAAAAAATAGTAATACTTTGTTCATAATTTTAAAATGCATAATTTATTGATCAAAATCTATATTTACATCTCAAAGTAAAACCCCTTGACTCAAAACGGTTTCCTTCTAGCAGTCGTTTGAGTTTTCTGAATAGCCAGAAGTCACATGAAGCTAAATCAAAAATCGGTGCATTATTAAAAGGTGCAAAAACCAAGAGTTGTCGTCCCATAACTCCTGCCACTTTTTACTTTACTATTCGCGCAAATGACACATAATACTCAAATAGTATTCCTTGTTGACAGTTTGGCCGGTCGGAAATAATTTGGAGTGCACCACAATTCGATAATCGAAGAAAACTGTCAACATAACTTGTTTTTTACCTGATTTGACGTGGTTCTTTCGATTTCGGCTCACCTTTGCCACGATATTCGACCGATTGATCATCTGCTTCCGAGACGTAAGCATAGACTAGAGACTCAGCGCCTGTAATATCAGGTTTCACGACATTCTGGTAATCGGAAAGCATTGTATCACAGTCCTTAATGCGACGGTGTCTTTCGCAAAAATTTAGTAATTTTGGAACGAATCATAGCTTCACTTTTAATAGGCTCAAATGGTTTTTAAAAAGGGTTTTCACTGATTTGCTAATATTTCAACGATGCCAGTAAGATTGCTGACTGTTAATTGTAGATTCTCAAGCAACAATTCCTTTATTTTATTGACGTGTGGATCATTGGCTTATGTTGGTGGCCTTTCTGTACCTGGTTCGTCATCAACGCGTTCACGATCCTCTTTGAATAATCAAAACCCCTTGCTCGCGACAAAAAATGAAATCAGCAAACTTGTTAAGTTAAAAGAGAACTCTATATTCTAGTTTCTAAAAATACTCAATTTAGATCTTTTAAAGTAATTAAAGAAACTAAACTATACAATAGATGTCTCTAGGGTCAAGCACTGGTCGATTAAATCGGTTTATATCTATCTTGGACATTTGTGTCAACATTAACTCAACAAAATATTTGTAGAGATCTGTTTGCATCCCTAACTTGTTCTCAACTAAAAATGTCACTTTTTGAGCCGAGTTCTCGACATTTGCGACTGAGGAGCCGTCCACGCTTAATGAGGCTGACACATACATAGATAATACTATTACTCTACTACTACCATCTATATGATTTCTATTGGGTATTAAAAAAAATATAGAATTTTTGTAAAGCAAAAAAAAATGGATCATAAAGCATTTCGTGTCTTAATTAAGCATTGATTTTTGAGGGAATAAAGGAAAACACTTTTGGACCGTTTTTACACAATAAAGCCTTAAATTTACAAAAAAACGGCGGAAGCAAAGTTGTAGTTGTATAATTTTAAAAAATAATTTATTTAAAAAAAATTATATTTATGACTATACTGTACTATACTTTAGCACTTTTTAACTCTGTCTTTAGTCAGATCTATAAATTCAAGTAGGCAACAATATTTCTTAGAAACATTAAACTTACTCTCTATAACTGCATGCGCATTAGAATAATATTGAAAAATTTTAAAGCCTTTGGCAATTTTCCCTCAACTGTAATAATTTATTGTATTCTCCCGCTCACTCCGCCACAAATAACACTCAGCACTCATTGTGCTATCAGCAGTTTAACTAAATTAATTCTGTCAGACAGCTGAAAGTGCTGCCGGTAAAATTCAGCCGTGTGCTGACCGTCTGTCAAAAGCAGCCAACTGCCACAAGTCCGCCACTCAGCACATGCACCGTTTGCCACAGCAAAAAATGTGCTATTTTATTGTTGTTGTTGTTTGGGAAAACCTGATCCAATGACTTGAGCGCCACACAACAGTTTACTTAGATTCGCGTATAATTTGTGTGGCCATTTATGTGTCTCTGTGCCTCGACTACGTGTGTGTGTTCGTTAGTGTGCGCCTGCTACTTTGAAGCGCAGCGTAACCGGTGTCGGTGTCGTGAACGAAATCGAAAGTGTTACAAATGCTCATTATCACCGCGAAACTTCATTACGACGATTGACCATAAACAGCTGACTGGTTGCCAAGTTGCCCGACTGCCTCAGTGCGCGTTGATCGTTGGCTGGGCGGCGAGGCGGTGTGGCAACATGTGGCTGGCTGCACTGTAGATGCCATGGCTGGACGTTGTTGCATGCACTATCGTTTGCACTGTGGCATTTTCATTCAGTATTTTTAGTGAAATGATTACAACAATCACGGTGCGATCACTTATTATGGCACCAATTGCGAAAAACGCCGACACACACGAGCAACGCAAACGCAAACGCAGCCGCAGACGAAGAAAGTGTAGACGATGTGGCGATGTTGCGATGTTGCAATACCGGCAAAAATTGGCACAGCTGATGGCTGGCTGGCTGATGGCGTGTTTGTCAATTCACGAGCCATTAGTAGTTATTCGAAAATTAACGGTTTCTTAATCACGATTCATGCATTGATGGCGGGCGATAGTCGAGCGAGCGAGTTTCGTTCTTAAGTCTTTGGTTTGCCCGTTGAAAGAAATCGACACACTCAAATTTCGTTAAGTAACTGTGTAGAGTTTTTGTTGTAAATACAACAACCTTACAACAACAACAAATGACAACAAGTGCTCGGCATTTAGTTGGACAGCGTTTATCAATTGGTGAAGGTG
Organism: Bactrocera dorsalis; assembly: GCF_023373825.1. Classification (NCBI taxonomy): domain Eukaryota; kingdom Metazoa; phylum Arthropoda; class Insecta; order Diptera; family Tephritidae; genus Bactrocera; species Bactrocera dorsalis. Next base: position 45,658,798 of record NC_064307.1, read on the forward strand.
TGGTGCAGATATACAGGTACACCCATCGACACCTAATAAATTTGCAAGCCTCTGAGCATGTGTGTGTGTGTTTCTGTGTCTATTGGCTGGGCGTGCAAGCATATCGCGCGGCATAAACCAAATACAAGTATATGCAGATTTTTGCTTTTTTTACATATTTAAAATAACTGGCTGCAAATCGTACGCACTAACTCAACAACAACAACAACGCAATGCTGTTGAAGCAGTCATAGTCACAGCTTGTTATATTGGCTTGGTATCGCCTCTGCAGTCTCGCCAATCTTAAATTTCGCAGATTCAATATTTTTAGCTCGCATTTTTCTTCTTCTTCTTACTTACATATTACATAATGGGCAAAGAAAAGGCGGGAAAGAGTGAAATAAGTGAGTTCGCAAAGATGTTGACCCAATAAAGAGGACTTTAGCAATCGGCAGAAAATGTTGGCAAATTTCGCAAAGACACAGATTTTTATCTGGCTGTAAAATAGTGAATTAATAGTTGTCTGCCAAGGAGTAAAACGGTTTTAGACGTTTAGTTTTTGAAAGCTTGCATAAATACTATGAAAATATAATAATAGAAAAATATTTATGAAAAAGAGAGAGAAGAGAAGAAACTAAAATTGCATCCGTTAAATTTTAAAGATAACTTATGTAGAACAAGATGCTTTTCACTCCAACGACTCCACCAATAAAAACTAAAAAGGAGTCTAAGTCAACAAATAATTCAAAAAAAAGTTCCTTGTAAAAATTTAAATGTACAACAGTTTTCCTTTATTGTAAAGATAATCTCTGGAACTCGAATGTAATCTAGATGAATTACTTCTCATCCACTATTTCAGAGGATTAACACATGTACTGGCTATAAAGTCATTGGCATAACTGACTCAGTAATCTCTAGAATATCTTGCGCAGAGTCTATATGATATTTGGATGGGCTTTGAAAGACATATATGTACATATATCTATCAGCATCTCAGTTGCGATACAACCTTTATGAAGGAAAGGTAAATTAGGTGATTTCGGGGTCATCTATGGGTAGATTCAGAAAATGGACTATTTCAACCATATCCAATCGTAGCGAAAGAGCTGATAAATGAGTCAGCATTATTTTCTGCCGCTCCAAAAACAACAGCTGTTGAATAAGTGGGTTTTAACTACATAAAGGTGGCTTAACACATAGATTTATGGGTCGAATATATCAGTGTCTTGCCTAAATTTTAAGAAGGTTTGCGTGCTGCAATCTCCCCCTAATAATTACTCTAACATGGCAAGATAAGCCGTACTCGTTTTCTGTTATGGGATATTCTTTAACTTCATGGACGTCGTTCACCAGGAGTGGGTCCATGAAGGTGTCAAAGGCTCTAATGTGAATGACAATTAGACAATTGGTTGATTTTTGATCAACGTATTGCTAAAAAGTCGAATCGAATTCTGGGGTGGTTTTCGTGAAATAATCTTTGTAGAAACCACTTTAAAAAAAAATTCACTATGAAACTTCACTGGGAAAGGCATTCCGGAATTGTCGGGAGTACAGTATTCTGAGGTCTGTAGTTTCCTTAACTATAACTTTCGTGTGATTTTAGTATGGTTAAGTGGTTACATGGGCTTACTCGGGTAAAAACTAGTTTTTTAGCAGTTTTTTTCTCATTTAAAAGTTAAATATTTTATTACATTTTTTTATTTTTACAAACATACACTAATTACAAAGAAATTCTAAAAATTTTGGAAAATAATATTTTACTTCGGAAAAAAGATGAGCCCGCGTTGGCAGAATTACTCCAGACATGGAGTCTTTACCTTGTTTCGCTCGGTTTGGTTGACATAACTTTAGTAGTTGGGAAGATATGTATGTACGAGTATTTGAAACATTTTGGAAGACCAATTCTCATACTTCTTGCATTATTATGAGAAACCCTTATAGGTTTGAAGAAAAAGTGCTGTAAAAATTATTTTTGAAATAAATAATTTTTTTTCCTCAGAAAAAAATTATTTCTTAATTTTCACGCCAGCTCTCAAAGTCTCTACACTGTTAAATTATAAAACTTTAGCTTAACTTCAAATGAAATACCCAGAAAAAGACACATCTATTCAACTTAACTCAATAATTACATATTTATATGGTATAACTGCATGAACATAAAATTAATATTTGGGTCAACTGAGTCAAAACTCTTGGCAGATAATAATTAAAATTAATAACTCAAAGCCATAAAGCACTTTACAACTTAAGTAGATAAATATATACAAATGTACATACGTGGTATATACAATGATATATATTTTGGCAGCATTAGAAACTTCAATACACTTCAACTTTATGAATTTCACACATTATTCATATTCATTACTTTAAAGCAGCAACTAAAGCTCGCAGCGCTTATATGACATTTACTTGATGTAATTATACTGTCTGAAAATACACATGTGTTTCAGTATATATGCATAAATACAATGTAGATATCCTTCAACTGTTGTAGAGTATGCACTTCCTTGGCTCACAGGCAATTAATAGAGCAAAGTAACCAATGCTATTGCTTTTTATATGCATGTATGTACATATGTCAGTATCAGCATATGAGTGTGAGTGCAATTAAAAGCAACCTTAATTAATTGTTAGCGAATTATTAAAAACGCATTTAATTGTGCTGCTTCTCAGTTAGTTGCAGCAGTATAAATAGAGCTTAACCTAAATATGTAAATGTAATTAAATTATGCATACATGCATACATTTCATACATATGATTAAACGACGAACCAACAGACTCGCTTAAACCGCCGAGCAAATGTCAAAAATGAGCTAAATAGCTAAGGTTTTCCAAATTTAATAGTGCGAATGAACTTGCCAGCAAGGTTTCATATTTCCAGCTGAACTGAAGTGCCATTTTAGTTTGTTTTCCGTAAATTTTTAACTCACAATATTCAAATGACAGCAGTTGATATGATTTGTCCAGTTTAAATTGAGCTTTATTGCTACTTTTTTTAGAAAATCTAAAGTGCTTGTCACTATTTGTGCGAACTGTGACTCAATTACTATTTGTGTGTTTATTTCGCACAATATTCGCAGGCTAAAGTACAGCAGTTTTTTCACAAAAACTTCATACGACTTTTCTTATGTTTTTGTTGCTTATTTTTGTTGTTTTTTTGTTTGCTCTACAATGACATTTTTCATAACGAACGTCGGTTTTAGGATGCCAGATGTACTATCTGAGCTCGCTTACACACATCAGCACACTTCTATGAGTATACATACCATATAATACAGTATACCTTACAATACATATGCGATTTGCCGGCGAATAGCACACGCAGCTCGCTTATGCGGCAGTGTTTTTGTGCAACAACGCGGCGAAATCATTTTAAATGAGAATTTCGCACTACAACAAACATAAATACAAACTAAAGCGTTACTCCGACTGGCACAATTAATTGTACGCAGTCGCATTTTATGTCAACAGGTGTACAAATCGCTCATACATACATTATCTTATATACACTATCTGATCAACGCAAGTATTATATTGTGTATATGAATATGTATGCGCAAACTGCCAGGCGGAAATATTTTTGTGCTAGTTAACTCAGCTGTTGAGTTGACACTTGACATATATCGTTGTCATTGTATGCTGGATTACGAAAATGTTCTCATACATAGCTAAGAGAAGCATGATACATTACTTGCATATAAAGTTCATTGCTTAAGTCTTTTGTTTAAAGGAGATTTAAATTAATGTTTGTTGAAAGAAATTTTTAAAACCATACAAAAATGTCATTATATTATATTAAAACTTTAAACTTAAAACTTAAAATTTAAAACTTAAAACTTAAAACTTAAAACTTAAAACTTAAAACTTAAAACTTAAAACTTAAAACTTAAAACTTAAAACTTAAAACTTAAAACTTAAAACTTAAAACTTAAAACTTAAAACTTAAAACTTAAAACTTAAAACTTAAAACTTAAAACTTAAAACATAAAACTTAAAACATAAAACGTAAAAATTAAAAATTAAAACGTAAAAATTAAAACTTAAAACTTCGAAGGTAAAACTTAAAACTTAAAACTTAAAACTTAAAACTTAAAACTTAAAACTTAAAACTTAAAACTTAAAACTTAAAACTTAAAACTTAAAACTTAAAACTTAAAACTTAAAACTTAAAACTTAAAACTTAAAACTTAAAACTTAAAACTTAAAACTTAAAACTTAAAACTTAAAACTTAAAACTTAAAACTTAAAACTTAAAACTTAAAACATAAAACTTAAAACATAAAACGTAAAAATTAAAAATTAAAACGTAAAAATTAAAACTTAAAACTTCGAAGGTAAAACTTAAAACTCAAAACTTAAAACTTAAAACTTAAAACTTAAAACTTAAAACTTAAAACTTAAAACTTAAAACTTAAAACTTAAAACTTAAAACTTAAAACTTAAAACTTAAAACTTAAAACTTAAAACTTAAAACTTAAAACTTAAAACTTAAAACTTAACACTTAACACTTAAAACTTCGAACTTAAAACTTAAAACTTAAAACCTAAAATTTAAAACTTAAAACCTAAAATTCAACGCTTAAAAGTTAAAACTTTAAATTTAATTCTTAAAACTTAAGACTTAAAATTTTAAATTTAAAACAAAAAAAAAATAAAATAATATTAAAAACTAATAAAAAAAATAAAAATTAATAAAATAAATGATGTTTAAAATTAAAACATAAAATTAATTTTTTATAAAACTTTATATTTAAACAAAAATTACTTTAAAGTCATATAAATATTAATTTTATAATTAAACTAAAAATTTAATTAAATTAAGAAAAATTAAATTAAAATTAAAAAAATTAAAATTTAATTAAAAATTATTTTTAGTAACTTTCATTTTACGTGAATATAAAAAAAATAAAATTATATCAAAAATTAACATTAAATTAAATGAAAACTAAAGTATCAAATTATATATAAAATGAAAATATAAATTTAATTGCATAAAATTAATTTTGTATTCAACTTAAAACATTAACTAAAATTACTTTAAGGTCAATAACACAATAACTTTTATTAAAACTTAATTATATTAGCAAAAGTAAGTTAATTAAAGTAGAGAAGTAGAAAAAAGTTTAAAATTCAATTGAAATGAAAATAAAAATTGAAATAAAATAAAAAAATTAGGCTAATTATAAAATAAAAATTTAATTTCTATTAATTATAATTCCAAATTTTATATTTTAAATATTGAATTTATTATTTATTTTTATTTTGAGATTTTAGCAACTGAACTCCGTCTAGCATCGCAAAGGACTAAAACATAGACCAGTTTTATAGCTTATTGGCATACCAGATTAACATATACGTAACCTAACCTATTGTCTTATTCAGTGTATAATATTTATTTATTATGCTTATGTACTCATAATTTCCACAACTTCACATTTGACGTTGTATCACGTTTGTTCTCCGTATATTAACTACATAATCATCAATTGCGCGCAGATGTGCCCTCATGCACCTATTTACCCACAATATACTATACATATATGTACTTTCGTCTTCAAGCCATCATTGCATTTTGACTTTCAAATTTTTATACTGGGAGCATTGCAGTTGTTAACAGATTTTGAGCACATAAGCCTATATAAATATGAAAACTAATGCCTGTAAAGTCTTTGACATGTTTAATTTTCTAAACAAATAAATAAAATAGATTTGCACACATTAACACCTTAGCAATGTGACACTTTTATAACCGACTGTATATGTTTACAAATTAATCGCCTCATAAATTTGCGAATTCGAAGGAAAGCGGCTGACGTCAGAAAAATAAACAACAAAATAGTGTATAGATGAGTCTGAGGTACACTCATATTGCATATATGTGTGTAGGAATGTATGGACATGTATGTGTACCTAGTACATTGAACTAAGCAATTGTTTTGAAATCGCTTAAAGTTAATTAGACGGTCAGTGGTAAACAATTGTCGAAATTGAACCTTAGTATAAAGGAAATATATACTTAGATCATCCGCAAATGAATAATGTACTGAATGTACTATATATGTACATAGGGTCATTTGAATTTTAAAGTAGAATCAGGTGTATTTGATCGATATACATTTTGACAAGTACACGGAAATTGTAAACAAAAAATATTTAATTATTCAATACTTATTTTGTCGCCTTCAAAATAATCCACAGTCAGATGTAATACCCCTATGCCAACGATTTTTTCAATTCTCGAAAAACTTTTTTAAGCACTTTTTGGGATGGCCTTCAGCTCCTTCAACGAATTTTGTTTTATCTCTTCGAACGGCTGAAAGCAGATTCTACGGGGCGGCACTTTCAGTTTGGGTAACAAGAAAAAATCCCACGGAGCCAAATCTGATGAATATGGTAGTTTATCGATGGTATTAATAACGTTTTTGGCTTTACATTCGGTTACAATGGTGGATCGACGCGATGGTATATTATTATACTTGTTTACAGTACATTTTTTGCCGAAGAAATTTTAGCTGTTGCTGACTACATATAATATGCTATTTCCAAAAATATAATTTAAATATTTTTATCAGCTCTAGTTTCAGCTATGTAGGTATTACACAGAAAAAAACATGTACTTATTAAAAAAATTTTATTAAGAAAAATAATTAATCATTAAGTTCTAAAAAACTTCGTTTTAAAGCTCTTCCCCGATGCGTAGACTTTGGAAAATGACGTATTAGAGGCTAACAATAGTCAGACAACATATTTTTATCTCAGAAACCCTGATAGCGCTCTTCTATGACGCATAAGTCTTGATGCATAAGCTCTCCCTGCTCTTCGCTCATATCTCCTAAATTTTCCCGAAAGCTCTCTAGGTGACTATGGAAGAAGTGGAGTTTTATACTCATGTTGCATCCCATATTTTTTAATTGTAGCAGAAGGTCTTCTACAAGTTCAATATAATTTTCGGATTTTTTATTTCCGAGAAAATTCTGCATCACAGATACGAATGCTGTCCAAGCCTTTAGTTCTGATTCAGTCATAGAATTTCTAAATTAAGTATCTTTCGTAAGTTGTCTAAATTGGGGGCCATCAAAAATTCCGGCTTTAATCTTTTCCATAGTGAGCTGCGGAAATTTTTGGCAAATGTAAGAAAAGCAGTTCCCATCTTTATCTAGTGATTTTACAAACTGTTTCATGATTCCCAGTTTTATATGTAATCTTGGAAGGATAATTTTATTACGAGCTACTAATGAATTATGGACTATAATGTGCTTTCCAGGCTCCATTTTTTCTATCAAGGGCCAGTTTTTTCTCACCTAATGCTCTTGTTTAGCTCTACTGTCTCAAAGACATATAAAACAGGGACACTTGGTATAACTACTTTGTTGACCGAGAAGAATGTTGACCATTTTTAAATCGACACAAATTTGCCACTCATGGTCATTGTATTTTATTTTGTTCAAGACTAGCGAAATGTTACAATATTTCTCCTTTAACTTTGTGCTGTGGGCAATAGGTACCCCAGCGTATTTATTTCCATTATGTAATAGAATACATTTAAGGATACGTTTTGAGCTGTCAATGAATAAACGCCAGTCGTTTGGTTCGTATCGCTTCAAGCCCATTTTTATCAACAAGTTTTTGATATCTGAACAAAAGGTAATGCCGTTTTCTTCGGAAAAATAACGCCGTAATTCTGCATTTCTTTCACGATAAAAACTTATTTTAGTATCCGAGGATAACAAGTTTTTTTCTTTTAGTCTTGATGCTAACAATTCTGAAGCTTGTTTAGAAAGATTTAAATCTCTTACAAGATCATTCAACTCATTTTGGGAAAAGCGTTTTGGCTCATTAAACATACCTTCAAAATCAGCATCATTTTGTGATGAGCTTGGTCCTTCAATGTCTTGTTCTAATGGTTCAGCTTTTTAGGCTCTGAAAAGTTAGGTGAACGTTGCACTGCACGTTGAACACAACTAGTACTTGTGTACTGCCATTTAGCTCGATTTTTAGTGTTTAAACCGTTTATGTTCACACTACAAAAATAACAGTCTACGAGATGATTTCGTGGTTCTCGCCAAATAGTCGGCGTTCCAAATTTAAAGACACTTCTCTTACCACTTTCCCATAATCTTCAATATTCCGCACAAGATTTACAAACACAATTGGGAGCCCAAGAATTCTTATTTTTATCCAAGAGCACCCCAAAATACTCAAAATAGGTATAGGTAATAAGTGAACAATATCAATCGCAGAATTCGCGGCAACAGACAAAAAGTTCAATACTGTAAACTAGTGTTATCATCGTGCAAAATCCATGAATTGTTCTTCCACAATTCCGGCCGTCTTCGATGGATGTTCTCACCCAAATGCGTCAATATGGCCAAGTAGAACCCTCTATTGATTGTCCGTCATTCCGAAACATATTCATGATGCACCAAGTCACGAATATCGAAAAAACTTATGAGCATCGCCAAGATTTTTCCCCCTCCATTCCGATGATTGTTGACTTGTTTGTATGTCAAACTCATAAACCCATGTCTCATCGTTTCATACTCAAAATATCAACCAAAATCATTCGAGCGAATCATTTGGTCATCAATAAATTAAAAATATACACATATCTACTTGCAGTAAATATATTGGATTATCACTTGTATCACTATCTAAATTCTATTCAATGGCTACAAATATTGCTGACCTCATTCCTTGAGGTAATAAAAATTAATTTTTAACAACACCTCGTTTCAATAATAATGTCCAATTAGTGAATAAACCTTTTACGCAAAGATAATTTTTCTCTCATATTTCTAGGCATTACTTTCTAATTGAATTTTTTACATAGGCATCTATTTTGACGTCATTAGTTTCCGCAATATTTTTTTCGCCAAGTGATAAAGCAAATAATTGAAGACCATATAGTTCATAAAGAAAAAATATTAATTTGTGTCACGTGTACATTTACAAGTGTATTAGCAGTTTTGCGATTTATTGCCGTAAATCGCTGAGTCAATGCGACAAAATTTTATGGTGTTAAAAATGACAAGAGCTGTGTAATGTACACTAGCTAACACAAAAATAGGAACGTATGTGTGAGAAATAACGGGTGATTTTTTTGAGGTTAGGATTTTCATGCATTAGTATTTGACAGATCACGTGGGATTTCAGACATGGTGTCAAAGAGAAAGATGCTCAGTATGCTTTGACATTTCATCATGAATAGACTTACTAACGAGCAACGCTTGCAAATCATTGAATTTTATTACCAAAATCAGTGTTCGGTTCGAAATGTGTTTATCGACAAATTTTGTTCAGCGATGAGGCTCATTTCTGGTTGAATGGCTACGTAAATAAGCAAAATTGCCGCATTTGGGGTGAAGAGCAACCAGAAGCCGTTCAAGAACTGCCCATGCATCCCGAAAAATGCACTGTTTGGTGTGGTTTGTACGCTGGTGGAATCATTGGACCGTATTTTTTCAAAGATGCTGTTGGACGCAACGTTACGGTGAATGGCGATCGCTATCGTTCGATGCTAACAAACTTTTTGTTGCCAAAATGGAAGAACTGAACTTGGTTGACATGTGGTTTCAAGAAGATGGCGCTACATGCCACACAGCTCGCGATTCTATGGCCATTTTGAGGGAAAACTTCGGACAACAATTCATCTCAAGAAATGGACCCGTAAGTTGGCCACCAAGATCATGCGATTTAACGCCTTTAGACTATTTTTTGTGGGGCTACGTCAAGTCTAAAGTCTACAGAAATAAGCCAGCAACTATTCCAGCTTTGGAAGACAACATTTCCGAAGAAATTCGGGCTATTCCGGCCGAAATGCTCGAAAAAGTTGCCCAAAATTGGACTTTCCGAATGGACCACCTAAGACGCAGCCGCGGTCAACATTTAAATGAAATTATCTTCAAAAAGTAAATGTCATGAACCAATCTAACGTTTCAAATAAAGAACCGATGAGATTTTGCAAATTTTATGCGTTTTTTTTTTTAAAAAAGTTATCAAGCTCTTAAAAAATCACCCTATACATGAAAAATATTTGAATAAATAAGGAATTAAATCATTTCTTGTTTTGATGAAGGAAAGAAAATAAATTTAAATAAATAAAATAAAACATATTTTTTATTGTAAAAAAATATTAGAAAAAAAAATAAAATTAAAAAATAAAATAAAATATATAAAATATTTTTTCATTAAATTATTTTTTATTATTATTTTATTTTTTATTAATCATATGAATTCTCTTTTCTTCCAATAAAAATATTAAGATAAAGAACAGGATATTGTTTACCCTGTATATGTATTTCTTTCTCTATATTTCTCTGAAAATTAGAGTAAGCTAAGTTCGGTTGGAATGGAACCAATCCTTTTGAAATCATTGGAACCTAAAACGTATGAAATGTTCAGAGATATACCTTGACTGAATGTGCCTAGTTTCTTGCTCGTTAACAGAAACGTGAAGTCAGACGAACCCTTTGAAATGAATATAAACATTATACAATTTGTTAGTGAGGTGTGAGTAAATTTTCTTAAATTGTAGTACTTAACTAAATATTCTTACGTAAATATTAATATATGCTTATGCCCTCCCTCAACGAACGCAAACGCTTTTAAGCGTTTTATTACATTTTTATATAACACAGTGACAGTGCAAATTCAAAATAACATAAAAACCTCCAATGAACTTTGACTGTTGGCGCTTTGTTTTACTATAGTACTAAACGAGCCCTTCTGACCGAAACTAAATTTGATAGACTTATGGCAAACTTGAAGTATATGGTGCTGAACTTGAACCGGAAATGTAAAACAAATTGTAAACAATTCAAATGGAAAAATTTTGTCTAATTGAAAAAAAGATACGAAAATATTAAACCAGTCTTTTTTTATTGGCGTAGACAACCCTCACGCGGTTATAGCCGAGTTTAAAATTAGTCTCTCATCCGAGGCAGTTTTCTTTTTTTCATTGTGGGAGTTTTTTTACATGGCGGGTTCCAAACTCAGCGCACAGCCCTGGGAAAGGATGTTTCACCTTTTCATTTAAGCTCGCCTTCAAACGGATACTTTTTGGCTACCCAGAAAATACTTGGTCTAAGACCGGAAATCGTAATCTGCTTAAGCCACATGTAAAATAATTATTTCTGGTCACTCTCAAGTGAATGGCGTTCAGAGAACTTTCCTCACTTGAGTGAACTTCTACACATGACTCCATCCTCCTACAACTAGTGTTTGATTTTAATAAAAAATAACAAAAAACGTTAAACGTTACTGCACCGAAGCTATAATACACAATACAATACAACGAAAAGTTTCCGCAAGAGAACTTGATTTTGATCGGTCTGTTTGTATGGTAGCTACGTGCTATATTAGTCTGATCCAAACTATATATTCGAAGATTGTAGTACTGTCTTTAAAAATAATCCAAACCAAATTTCGTTAAAATACAAGTATCTCGTGAAATAAAAAAATTCTACATAAGGACAGCAATTTGACGGCTTAATTTGTATATCAGCCATATGATATAATGATTCGAACCGAAAAATTTCTTCGAAGATTACACCATTGCCTTTGAAAATAATTCTTGCCAAACAGCATGAAATTATCTGGTGAAGTAAAAAAACTTAGAGGATTGAAATTCCGCACTCCGGCTTTTGATGCTTTCCCCAACTAAAAAAAAAATAAAATAAAAATACTTTAATTTGTCACATGTCGGACTATAATATAGGGGGTGTCGTATTTTAGCCTATGGAATTGAATTTCTGAATTGCTATCCAACTTAAGCAGCTGCACTCTCATGAAATCAACACCTTCTCTAGTAAATACATTTATAGCCCGTCATTGGTAAAATATTTCAATTCTTAATAATGATCAGCAAATTCCTTTGTCACTGCATTCCCATACAAATCTCCAGTTATTATTTGTTTATTTGCATATAACCACATAAAATTAATTACAATTGTCAAAAGTATTTAAATATGTTATTAATATCTGAGACCACTTTGAAAATATTTCTAATGAAATCGTGACCAGTTCATAGTTTATGGAGCAACTCGCGCTACTCATGCAGTATGCTGTGCTTATGGAGTGAAATATGTAAATATGGTTATAGAAGATTAGAAAACAGGCAAATTATAAAATAAGCATGATCTTAATTTCATTAAGATATAAGCTGGAAAAAGTATATACATAGTTATTCACTCATTTAATAAGATAATCGAAAATTAAAAAATATATATGATAATTTGAAAAGAAAAGATTATTCAGTATGAAATGCTAAATGTAAATGAAAAAAAAACTAGACTTAATCTAATAAGCTTGAAATAGCCACAAGTTAATTCATAAAGCCTTTGGAACGTTTTGTAGGAAAATTGGCTGAAAAAAGCATTTATGATCCATACATATATCATGTTAATTATAAATAAATCTATACAATTTTGACAGTCATATTTTCTCAATGCTGTCGAGCACATTTTAATATGAATTATATATTACCTCCAATTGAAGAATTTCTTAAAGAGGTGTTTTTTTTTTTCAATTCAATCTAACCATAAGCGATCCGATGGCCGTTATCCGAATACCATTTGGTGTTTATAAGTAATTAAAACGATAACCTCGATACTTGTTGTAGAATAGCTTCATTTTGATCTGCTTTGGTTTATTTTCGCCACAAACACTAAATGTCAAATTTGCTGAGGTTTTTAATAAGTCCATGTTGCTTATAGTAAAAAATCTTCAGCAATTTAAATATATTTATTTAATAATAAATACTTGTATATCACCTTCTTCAGCAAAATTTACAACAACTGCTTGAGTTTTGAGGCGATTTTTGCACTCTTCGATAAAGCCTCTTTACTTTTCTACTAACACCCGCTGCCTAGTAGTAAAATCACAGTTACATAGCCTTCTTCTGAACGGTATGTTATTTCCAATCCATTCTTTATTCATTCCTAATCATCTACAGGTTTTATCATAAACTTATTAGTCATTTGTATGTACAATATATCAAATCGGCACTTTCATATTATACCTTAAAACAATTACTACAAGTATCTCTTTATACTAAATTAAAGAAATATTTCTCCTCTAAGAGAAATTTTATGAGTTTTCCACTATACCTTCTAAGATCTCAAAAAAAATTCTCTTCGGTTGGTATGCTCAGTTTTGATTCCGAGAAAGACGGGATTAACTATAAACTCCAGGAGTTGGTTTAACTGAGCAATTTAAAGAATTATAACCCAAAAACTATTTCAAATGTCGATTAGAAGTTCATAGTAATAGGTTATCCGGGTAGATTTTTTCAATAGCCTTTTTTGATAAATCTCGCGAGAAAAAATATGTGTTCTTTAGTATGATAACAAACATTCCCCATTAAATTTGACGTTTATGTGTACTTTCTTTAAAAAAAGTAGGTAAAGAATGCTTCTGTGAGAAATGGCTCTATCTCAAATGCTTTTTACAATCTTGGCTTAATAAATCACATTGGACAAGGGTCAATAATATTTGAAAAAAATAAGTAGTAGTAGGATAAAGCCGTTTCGAAAATTTTTCGCAAAACTTTTTTTTGTGAAAAATTTAAGCAATCGAGTTTTAGGTTATTTACTTACTGTTTAAACAAAAACAAAAAAACAAATGAACTAATTATAAAAAACCTATATCCAAAATTTTTGGTTTACTAATTAAATCAATAATTCTCTTAACTCTTATTAATCAAATGCAAAAGCCACAAACTTATTAGAATTATTTTTTCAAAATTTCAGCACTAAAACATGGGGTTACAAAAACACTACCTCAGATACGGACGCAGTGCGCGGGATCACATATTGGGTTTGGCGGGCGGAGGGCGACGCAATACCATTGTGAAAACCACCGGCGATAATGGACACAACGGCCACAATAGCGGCCATGGTACACATCATCGATCCGATGGTGGGGGTGGTGGCGGCGGGGAACACGGTGGTATGCCAAATTTAACCAGCCGCCCCACCCCGCTGTCCATGCTAATATCACAAGGAGCTAAAATCAATAACCGTAAGTAAAAGCCACTTAATTAAATAAATAAAACCCAAATTAATTTAATATCAACTACGTGCGATAAGCAAAACAGAAAAAATCATAATAATAATAAATAAATTAAATACAAACAGCAACAGTAAAGAAGCCACACATTGCATATTTTAGCTTGGAAGGCAAAATCTTCTCAAGGAAACCGAGTTAATTTTCCGGTTTGCAAAAGATTTTCGGTTGCCGATATTGCACAGTGGAAATTATACACATACATACATATATACGATATTTATATACATAATTATTTGTTTGGCATGTGTGCGTTTGTACATATGTAATTATGCATATTTCACACTATAGAAAATGGCAATTGGCTTTAAAGTCAATATCACTTCAATTAAACAACAACCACTAACAATGACAACAACAAATCAAAAACTTGTGAAAATTTACCACAATCACACATACTAACATACACATATATGTATATGTATGTGTTATTCTTAAAACCAAAACAGCACTTGGTGCGCGGCTCGGCTCGACTCTGCTCGGCGCCGTCAGTGGCAATGATACTTGCTGCGCGTAGCCCGCGATCTTTGCGATCTTTGCGCAATCCAACATTCTAAAAACAAAACTCGGCGGTTACATGAACGGCACACTTCCGAAGCGTAGGCCATCAAGTGCGCAAACATTGCTAGCCGCCGCCACCGCCAAGCATACAAGCGGCTAATGTGAGTAGCTGAAGTAGCAGCTAGAAGCGGTAGCCAAAAATTGCCAAAGATCGAGTCTTGGCAATTTGCAGCTTGTTGCATTTATTTTCATTCTCAATTCTCATTTTTTTGCTTTTTCAGTTTATTTCATTTTATTTATTTCGCTTTTGTTGCTCTGCGCTTTATTGCTGGCGCACATTGGCAATTTCGGCAATTGCAACAGTTGCTGCAGCACAAGTTCATTTCAACATTTTATACGCGGTCATTTGGTCTCGGCGTGCGGCGCGCTCGGCAAACTCCATTGCAGTCTTATATAATTGGCGTTTAAGTCTAAAAATTCACGTATGGAAAAAAGTTTAAATACAAAAATTACAAAAATAAAACATAAATTGCCACCAACCACAAATCCGCCGTGCTACTGCCGTTGCTGATGCCCATACTTGCTGTTTGCCTAGACTCGTGCATGAAAACTTGTATTAGAAGTCTGCCGCCGCGAGTTGCTATAAACGTGATCGTCCACGTTGCGGCGATGCTGCGATTGGCGGAGCCAAAAACTTGTTGCCAAAAATCTTATAAAAGTGTCATGACATGCTATATAATACAAGTAATGTGTAATTTGTAATTGCTTGCTGGCGTTTCGCGCTTATGTAAGCTGGTGAGTGGAAATCTGAATCTGAGCCGTGCAAGTCATGGAGAGTATTTGAAAAATGCAAATATTTGTTTTATAATTTTTTTTTTAATAGAATTTAATAAAATAATTTTTTTGTTGCCGCATTAACAGTATAAACATTGCCGATGTCTCTTGTAATGAATGTCTTTACTCAAACTAATCTAATCTCACTTTATCAAACTTATAGCTTAAACTCCATTGGTTTATTCTCCTGTTATTATGTTCATCCATTGTTGCTGAATATAATTCGAGATTTAGAAAATTCTTTTCTAAAATTCATTAACATCTCTCAATTTGATAGATCTTTCAAATAAAAAACTAGCACTTCCTTTTCTTCTTCTTTATTGGCATAGAGTTATAGCCGAGTTTACAACAGGACGCCAGTATTTTGTTCTTGGCGCCAATTGGAGACTTCAAGCGAAGCCAGGTCTTTCTTCACCTAGTCTTTCCAACGAAGTGGAGGTCTTCCTCTTTCTCTGCTTCGCCCGGCGTGTACCGCGTCGAATACTTTCAGAGTTGGAGTGTTTTCATCCTTTCGGATGACATGACCTAGCTGGCTAATTCTCTTAATTGGCTGAACTACTTGTATGTCAATTTCGTCAAGCTCATCGTTTTATCGACTGCGGTATTCGCTGTTGCCTATGCGAAAAGGACCATAAATCTTTCGCAGAACCTTTCTCTCTAAAGCTCGTAACGTCGACTCATCAGCTGTTGTCGTCGTCCATACCTCTGCACTATATAGCAGGACGGGAATAATGAGTGACTTGTAGAGTTTGGTTTTTGTTCGTCGAGAGAGGACTTTACATCTCAATTGACTACTCAGTCTGAAGTAGCAGCTGTTGGTAAGAGTTATTCTGCGTTGGATTTTGAGGCAGACGTTGTTGTTGGTGTCACTACTGGTTCCTATTATCTATGACTTCGCAGTTATGACTATCAACAGTGACATGAGGGCGTAGTCGCGAGTGCGATGACTGTTTATTTGATAACAGAAGATATTTCGTATTGCCCTCCTTCACTGCCAGACCCAGTTTCTTCGCTTTTTTATCTAGTCTAGAGAAAGCAAAAACTAACGACGCGGCTGATGATATCAATATTATACGCCAGCAGCTGTACATTCTTATTCCTTTAGTCATCTCTGCAGCTCGAATTATTTTATCCAGTAATAGATTGAAGAAATCGCATGATAGGAAGTCGGCTTGCCTGAAACCTCGTTTGGTATCGAACAGCCCGGCGAGGTCCTTCCCGACCCTTTTGCTTTTGGTGTTGCTCAACGTCAGTTTACACAGCCGTATTGGTTTTGCGGAGATACCAAATTCAGACATCGCGGCATAAAGACAGCTCCTTTTCTTGCTGTCAAAAGCAGCTTTAAAAACGACGAAGAGGTGGTGCGTGTCGATTCTCTTTTCAGGGGTATTTTCCAAGATTTGGCGCATGTTGAATATCTGGTCAGTTGTTGATTTTCCAGGTCTAAAGCGCCACACTGTTAAGGTTCAATCAGTTTGTTGATGGTGGGCTTTACTCTTTCACACACTACGCTCGATAGAACCTTATATGCGATGTTGAGGAGGCTTATTCCACGGTGGTTGGCACAGATTTTAGGGTCTCCCTTTTGTGGATTAGGCAGAGCACTTCATACCAATCGTTGGCATACTTTCGTCCGACCATATTTTACAAAGAAGGTGAGGTATGCTTCTTATCAGTTCTTTGAAGCCATGATCAGCCAGCAGTGCATCGGCTCCCGCCGCTTTGTTGTTCTTCAGGCAGGTAATTGCTATTCGAACTTCTTCATGCTCGGGTCTCCTGGTGTTATGTTTCCACTGTCACACAGCAGACTGGAAAAGTGTTCCCTACATAATTTTTGTATGCTCTAGGCATCAGTCACTAGATCACCTCTGTGGGTTCTACAAAAGTATGCTCCGGTTTTGAAACTTTTTGTTAGTCTTTGTTATATTGCGTAGATTTAATATGAGATTTTGGACACCTAATTGTTTATAGTTTCTTTTTTTCGCAAAGTGACTGGCGTGCTGTTGTTAATTCGACTCTAACCGCGTAAGCGGTTTCCACGCCAGTAAAGAAGAAGAAATTTTTTTTATAGTTTTTATCCAAAATTTGTCAATAATTTCCAAATATATTAAACTTGAATTAGCATTCATGTTGAATGGGTCTTCAGACTCCTTGATTTATTGCTGACATTTACGCTCATAATAACAAAATTTTTCCCTAACGTTTTTAACATTTTGTGAAAATGCCCGCCTTTGAAAAAATCACAGCAATATAATGAATACAAATAATAAAAATAAAAATTCAGATTCCTATCAAGCAATAAAATATTTCAGTAGCGAATGTCTAAATCTAAAAAATATTTTTCTCATGGCTTTTGCCTTGAATAATTTTGGTTATAGAATGAGCAAATAGCTTCAATATTAACATTTCTGTACCGTTATTTGAATTGATTCCTTTAATTTCAGCAAACTATTTCTTAATTGCCAACGCCAAAAACGGCATTTCTCACATCGACTATTGTTTCCATCTACATTAGGTTATACGCATGGTGTCATAAAGAGCATATGTAAACTGCGAAATTTATTTTATTTTATTTTATTTTATTTTACTTTATTTTATTTTACTTTATTTTATTTTATTTTATTTTATTTTATTTTATTTTATTTTATTTTATTTTATTTTATTTTATTTTATTTTATTTTATTTTATTTTATTTTATTTTATTTTATTTTATTTTATTTTATTTTATTTTATTTTATTTTATTTTATTTTATTTTATTTTATTTTATTTTATTTTATTTTATTTTATTTTATTTTATTTTATTTTATTTTGTTTTATTTTATTTTATTTTTTTATTTAATTTAATTTAATTTTTCTCTATTGCTCTTTTTCTGTCAAATTTAATTCCTCAATCAACAGTAATTTCATGATATCTCACTTAAGTCATAATACATCACAATATCAGCACCCAATCAACACCCTACCCTCCCACCTCAAATCACAAAAAAATTTGTCTTATTCAAACTTACAATCCAGCCACACACATGCAAGCACCCATAACAATTTTTTGACCAGAATAAATTAAATAACCAATCAAGGTTTAATCGAAAACACTAAAACTTGTAATTACATGCTCGTAAACAAGGCAATGAAAATGCGAGCAAATAAATCCAAAATCTTAAGACTAGTAGGAGCTGTCGCTGTGACTTAGCATAGTTGAACAGCCGCAGTGGTGCGCTTATGCAGATGCAGATTATGTAGCGAGCAAGCGAGCTTAAAATATTGCCATGAACGTTGAAGGCGTCGAGGTCTTCCAAAATCAAACACACATACGCGAGCAATTTTATAATGCGATTTGTAAAAATGTAAACAAAGTGGCAAGGCAGGAGGCATTGCATATGCTTTGCGCGTTCATATGTGAGGCAAGAAGGGTTCAGCATGTTAGCACACACATGACTGATTTATAAATAAACTTGTATCCAAAATCCGCAAACGCCATTGATCGCTTTATTACTTTGTATAGATTGTGTATGGCGTAGATAAACATAACTCTTTGTATTTAAGCGATAGAACATATGTATATGTATATATGTGCATTCATGCAGTTGACCGTCGCATTGGCTGATCGCAACGACGTTTTGCTATTTAATTCTGTCAGCATAAAAGAGTTGCACTTGACAAGACCTCGTTAGTACCTGCCTGCCTATGATTACCTTAATTGCAGCTTATTAAGATTATTTGAATGCAATTTTTCAACTCGTTTGAATACAGGGGGGTTCTAAACGAACTGTATTTGTTTGGAATTTGAGAGAGAGCATATGGGAGTAATTTTAAAAAGCAAAAAAAACTAGTTTTTTTGTTTAACGGAATGTTATGGAAAGGAAAAAAGCTAACATACCATAGGCACAATAAATTAAAAAAAATTTTGGAAAATTATTATTTTATTTTGTTTTCTTTTATTTAAATTGTCTAAATATTATTTTACGTTATTTTATTTTATTTCATTTCATTTCATTTCACTGTACTTAATTTTTGGATTTATTTAATATAAATTATTTTATTTTATTTTTATTATTTCTTTTATTTATTTTGGATTTTTTTATTTCAATTTTGTTACTTGATTTTGTTTTATCTTTATTTTTTCGATGTTTATTTTAATTTTTTTCAAAATATTTTGTTTTTTTAAATAAAATTTAATTTAATTTTATCTAATTTTGTTTTATTTTATTTTATTTTATTTTATTTTGTTTTATTTTATTTTATTTCATTTTATTTTATTTTATTTTATTTTATTTTATTTTATTTTATTTTATTTTATTTTATTTTATTTTATTTTATTTTATTTTATTTTATTTTATTTTATTTTATTTTATTTTATTTTATTTTATTTTATTTTATTTTATTTTATTTTATTTTATTTAATTTTATTTTATTTTAATTTTTTATTTTGCCTTATTTAATTAAACATTTAAATTTGTTTTGTTCTATATCTTATTTCACTACATTTTATTGTATTTTTTTATCCTCCTCCAGAAGAAAAAAAAATATTCCTTCTATTTTTATTATACATTTTATCTTCATTTCTCCTTTTTAATTTTTTATCAAGCTTAAACTTTTTATCAACACCTAAATAATATCTTGTCAATGAATACATTGAAGATATATATAACGTATACGCCGTGTAGCTCTGCTAAGGATTATACTCCCTTAAGCACACTGATTGGTTGTTATTGTAATTCATTTAACGTTAATTGAATAAACACAATGACAGTTGTCGTTATTATAGTTTATGAAATCAAATAGATCCAATAAAATTATTTTTCATATTGCACCTAAGGTCATTTAAGTGAAAAACAATCGCGCTAATCGGTTAGAATTATCGCCTATAAAAAGCGGTTTTGCATAATTATATTAATTGCAAAGCACCTTTTCTTGTTTGAGAAATGCCAATTAAACGATGAGGAAGTATTTATTAATTATGTCTAATAAATTTTGCAATATTTTCTACTTTAGTACGCGTATTTACCTAAGGTCCTTTATTAAATAGCACTTAATAGCAATTGAAAGACATTAAGAAGAGTTTATTATAGTAAATTACAGTAAACACTAACTATTTACAAAGAATCAATAAATACTTTATGAGTAATATTTTATTTAATATTCAAATTTAGAGGTTAATGTCTAATCTCTTAAATAAATACTATATACTATATATAGACTAATGGATCCAGCCACGCGTTGCTCTGGTATACATTTTATACCATTATTCATATAATAAACTATTCATTCAGTGAAAATTTGATTTAAGACTGTTTTTTCAATTCTGGTTACCGGCCTTTCTGTCCAGTTAATAGAGTTGTTCGCTTAAGAAAGCGTCCATATTATAGAGATTTAACTATATTTTTTATATTTATGAATTGTTTATACTATCCTATCTTCTAAGTTGGTTCTAACTAGACACAGTGTGCTAAATTTTACTAAAATCGGTTCAGGAGTTTAGGAGTCCATCGCGGACAAACAACGTGACACGTAATTTTTATATATAAAGATTTAGTTATATCTAACAGGGAAACTATTACTGGTTGAAATTGAAAATAATAGTAATTTTTTTATTATTTGTATATTCTACCAATGAACTCTGAGGATAATTTTTCAAAGATTTTTTCTTTGCTACAAAAGTTTTTCTCTTTTGTCACAAGAAGATATTTTGCATCCAATATCTACCATTTGTGCAAAAGTCGCCATCACAAATCATCTTTCGCGAGCTGTTCTTAAATAAAATTGAATAACAGCTAGTTTCGCTGCAAAATCGGAATTCGAAGACCACAGTTTCTAAGCCCCACGAATATACTTGTAATTATCATTTTTTAAAAACTCTGCGAATTTAGTTTTTTAAATATTTCCAGTTGTTTTTTTTAACGGAAAAATCTTGGATTGATATGGTTTTGTGATGCCATAGTGTAGAGGTAGATGTATAAATGTACCAGACACTCGATCACTGTTGTTTTCGAAAACGAAATGTGAGGGATCCCCGACGGTCCTTTTATGGTTGATGTACTTGTGTGTGTGTGTCAATGTGTAGTACTCTCATGAGTAGTGTACGTTATAATGTGGATTGTATGTGGTGATGTGGTGAGTGTGGTGAAGATTGCGTATCAGTGTTGTAAGTCTGAGTCGATGTAGTGAGCTAGTGTGGTGTGTATGTTGAGGTCGAGGGATCATGCTCATTTCTCCAAAGCTAAACGATTTTTTCTAAGAGATTCTTTTAGTACAAAAGCCCAAGTTTGGAGCGTTTTTTGCAATTAATAACAGAAGCAAATGAAATTTTTAAATTTCTAATTAATGTTTCAAGAATACACATAATAGATTTCCAAAAAACCAATATCATAAAAAAAACATTTGACGGATTATTGGTCAGTTCAAATGTCATTACCAAACTAGCCAATAAGGCTGAAAGGGCAGTCAATGTAGTGTAGTGACGACGGCAAATTTAATGCATTTCGGACCATATGGGCATTCCGAGAAACATATAACTGATGAGCTATATAAAAAAATTTCCGAAAGTACTGATGAATCAGGGTGAGCTGGAAGGCCTTAAGAATATTAAGAATCGTCAAGATCATGTGCAAGGGCCTCGAAAAGGGACTAGATCAGGTATTAAAATTATATGCTCTTAATATTTATAACACTTTGACGTCCTGTATATTCCAAAATTCTAGACTAAATAAGGTATATTAAATTTGCCACAAAGACGCACAGAAGGAAACGTTTGAGACCCCACAAAGTATGGATACTCATATCTAGAAATAGTCAGTGCAACGAGCTTAATCATTTAAACCATGTCTGTTCGATTGTGTGGCTATTTGCCTTTATATACGCTAACTAGTCTCTCAGTTTTTGAAACATCGATCTGAAATTGTGCACAAGAGGTTTTCTTTGCAGTGAGCAGCTTCTTTTGTCTGAGCCGCCGATAAAGTGATCCTGATTAAAAAATGATCTTAAGAAATACATAGCTGCCATACAAACTTATGGGATAAAAGCTTCACAAAAGACTTTTTTCAGTATTAAGCAACTTTAACGCGATCTCATCGAACATAGAATTATATATAATAACATGGCTTGAAAGGACTAGCAAAGTATTTTCCGTTGGCCGGTACAGCTTAAGCTAACCTTTGTTCTTGTTTTTCCTTTCAACTTCCACTTTTCCTAAATAAAAAAACTCAGTTAATCCTCAGCATAACCACACATATTTCAATTTTATAACATTGCTACTAAATTGCAACCCATAATTGTCTATATTTTCCTACGAAATTTGTCAGATTTAACGCTATTACAATTTCGATTATTCACATAGAGATTTTGGCCCCTGCAAATTAGCGCCCATTTAATAACAAAAGCCATCGAAACTTATTGTTTACCGCTAAAAACGCTGTTACGACATTGCCACACAATCGCAAACGGACAATATGCTGCAAGCTACGTAAATTGCCTCGGCAAATACTCATCCAATTGCTTTTGCTAATTTCTTACAAAGTCTTCAACTCGACAGCTACAGCAATAACAACAAAAACAGCACAAACAAATAAATTAAAGTCGACTGCATGATTCTGCAAATACTCGAGACCGAGGTACTTGCGCCCGGCTTGTTTACTGCGAACGCCCAGTAGCAGCTGCTTTTCGTTAGCAAATACACACATACGCACACATAGGCAGCGGCATTTAGCATATTTCACGTATGTGTATTGTATGTATGTGAGCAGGTGAATGCATTGAATGCACTTTGCAGCGAATGTGTGGCGATTGTATGGAGTGATAAATAACAAATGGGCAACAAAGCAGCAGTGAAACTCCATTGTTGTTGTGTTTAGCACAGCACAAATGCGCGGGTATGTTTGGCAGTGTTGCTGTGGTAGTACAAAGTAGTGGTGAATCAACACAAAAATTAATAACAACAACAAATTTGCCACCAAAAAAGCTTGAAAGCATAAAGACAAGAGGAGTAAGTGCAGCAGAAGTGATAGAGAAGGCAGAATTACATGGGCTGCATGGAAAATGAAAATACAGCGATAACCGCAAATCTTTGTAAGATAAACACAAGACCATCAGTATTGCCAAATACATTTCAAATAAGCTCGGCGCATGCCAAAAATTAGTTGCGCACACGAAGTGAAAAATTAGCACTTCATAAAATAAATTAAAGGTCGAGTACTCGTGACCCGGTCAAGGAAATATTTGCAATGTTCGAAAATAATTTTCTGCTAAATGTGGAATGGTCAACAGATAATAAATTTGAAAATTGAGAGTGCAGTTCTGATTGAAACATTTTTTTAAGGGGCACACGTTGTGTGACAGAAGATATTACCCATACCTGCGGCCCAAAAAAACAAAAATTAATAAAATTATACGGTTCAAATTTTAATTTTACTCGAAATTTGTTTGTTTTTTTGACTGGATAAAGTCGAAAAAAAATATGTCGTGAAATTTTCACCGAAATTTTAATTTTGGTCCATCCGCTGAGTCCAATTTTCGATTACTTGTTGAAGCATTCGACTGGTAACTGATGATTGAGACGCGTGAATCGAAGCGGGGCTCAAAACGTAAAATTATCAGTTCGCCGAAGTATTCTCTCAATAAATCCATTGATTGATGCGATGTGTGTGAAGTGGCGCCGTCTTGTTGAAACCGAATGTCGAGAGATCACGGGATTCAATTTTAGACAACAAATAGTCGGTTATCATATCGCGATAACGGTCGCCATTGACGGTTACGTTCTCACCGTCTTCATTTTTGAAGAAATATGGACCGATGATTCCACCGGCTCACAAACCACACCAAACCTCGGTTTTTTTCTAGATAAAATGGCAGCTCTTTAACCACTACAGGTGGCTCTCCGTCCCAAATGCGGAAACTGTATGTTGTACGCTTTCAGTTTAAGCTCTCGACGTAAAATGCGCCAAGTCGTTTCATAGTTAATGCGAATGGCGCTGAACCGGTTCTCCACGGTCTTCGTGTATGCTCCCAGCTACGGCTGCAATATTTTCTTCACTGCGTGCTGGTCTTGGTCTATTCGGTCGAATATTATTGAATAATGAATGCTGGGTCTCAAGATGGGTGATGGTGTTGCGAATAGCTCGCTTAGTAGGCCGATTATGTTGACCATAAGTTGAGCAAAGCGCGCGTAACACATTCTTTACAGAACGTGAATTTTCGTAATTAGGTTGAACTTGTAAACGTTGTTCAGACGTACATAAGTCTTTTCATGATGAAATGCCAAACAAAACTGAACAAATATAATTTGACTGCTTGCATCGACTCACGCATGATCTGTTAAAAACGAAGGCTATTGAAAAAAATATCTCTTCTTGGATCACCCGTTACATATAAACTCAGGACTGTGATTTTATTATATTCAAACAGCTCTAAATACTGCTTAAAATCCTCAACTTATGGTCGGTTATGAGTTTATATGACTTCCACATTGCCCAGAACTAGCAATAACCAAATATTTCTTTCAACAAATTCTATTCATATTATATTTTCCAAAATGTAAGTTACCTCAAGTTAAATCGGTTTTATGGGTGTGAACAATTATTTTGTGGAAGTTTTGTACAAATAAACCACTTTTGGTCGCCCACCCGTTTAACTGGATAGGTCAAATTTTACATGGGTTTCCTCGGGTAAAAACCCGCCCTTATCTACATTTTTTGCCTCTTATTAAAAATTAAACATTTCATTCGAATTTTTTATTCTTACAAACATACACTAGAAATTCTGAAATTTTTCGAAAAGAAATATACTAAACTTGCTCGTTGCGACGCCATTTCTGGTAACCTCTCGGAAAAAAGATGCGACCGCGTTGACAGAATAACTCCTTGGAAGATCATCTAAAGTGAAAAAATACGTTTTTTAGTTAAAATATTAACTTAAAACTTGAAAAAAAAAATTGAAAATTGTTTTTTTGGCAGACATTTCTGTAAAAAATGAAAATTTCGAAACAAAAGTTCTCAAGAGTATATCTCCGAAGCTAATATTACTTGGATCAGCTTGAAAATTTACGATAAGATAAGAAACGCTACAAAATTTCCAGCCTGCTTAGTAAATGCTAAAATTTAGTAAAATACATTTAGGACCAAAAATTTTCAAATTTTATATAGACATTACAGATTCGCTCTATAATTTCATAATTAAATCTCATAATCTTAAAAAAATAGTTTGCGTCTTGCTGAATTTTACCAGTATAAATAAGTTTAACTAAACAAGTTTTTATTTTATTTCGTATTTTTTTTAATTCACCATCTATTTTAAGTGACATAAACTAATGCAGCGAGAAAAACGTGTAACCGCAGAAATCTTGATTGTGCGCGCTATCGCGCAAACTCAACACCTGCCGCGGCGCTGCCTTGCAGCCGACAATTCTAAGCCGATGTGCAACTAATAAACTCTTGCTTAGCAGCGAGTTAGTGAGCAGCCAGATTCGGTTAGGCACTTCGTTGATTATTATTTTTCTGCTTCAGCTTCTTCTTCTACTTTTATTTACATTTGATTAAAACGGCCAGCAACAACAAGCAGGCATTGCATTGGATTAAATTTGTGCAGGCGCAGCAAGCAGACTTGCATTTCACTACAAAATACCGCATAAATGTGCGATTGAATGAATGCCGTGTGCGCACGCGAGCCAGCGATTTTTAGCACAAGCAGCGCATAATATATAAAATGTATACAAATATATGTATATATATATACTTTTAGGCATTTCTGTGCACATTCGCTCTCTGCTTGGCCGCTGCTTTATTGTATAACACGCCGGCAACGCGACCGGCATTCGCCGCGCAATGCAACAAGTTGACAAATTACAACAACAACTAGCGGCTATATTTGCCTATATGCGGTGAGATAGTGACTTAAACACTAAGCTGTCAGAAAATTTTCCTTTTCACTGCAATTTCATTAAAAAGCATTCTACAATTGTTCCCTATGAATTGCTAACTAAACGCTCGCTAGTTGTTGTTTGTAATTTAATCATACTTGTAACTTACAGTTACAGAACTGTAGCGGAATTACGAAAAATAAGTGAGTGGTTATATCTCAATGCGTAAACAACAATAATTAAATTGCCGTCATAGCGAATATGTAAATATTATACTCGTACAAACATACAGCCATACTTTAGTGTGACCTTAGGCTCGAGTGTGCATGAAAAAACCCGCTATTATTGAGTAAATTTCCATTCCACACGTTATCGATACGGGTTCGGTCAATTCGACTTGTTATTGGCAGCCAAACAGGATGGCGGCAGTCCTTGTAAGCATACATACATGCACACATTTGTGGTAAATGCGATACTCTTTCATGGCATGCTTAAGGTTAAAAATCGCAATTGGCACTTTAACTGACAGTCAGCCAAATATTTCGACTTGGTTATGCATATGTATACGAGGGTGGGTCAAAAATTATTAAATGATTAAAAAAAATGGAAAAACGTTGATTCATTTTAAATATCCTTTGAGCTCGATGTTCTCCTCCAATCTTTAAACCGACTGCAAAATAATTTCGCTGGAAGTCTTCAAACTCTCAGTCGCCTCCAAATTTTTGTTCGGAGAGACTTTTTCAACTTTAGACACAAAAAAAATCGAGAAGACGTTACCAAATCAGTAGAATATGTTAGATGTGACAGCAGTTCATAGCTGCTGGAGGTCTTCTAACTCTCAGTCGACTCAAATTTTTGCTCGACAAGAGACTCTTTCAAGTCGAGAAGACGACGCCAAATCTGGACAATACCGTGAATGTGGCAGCAGTTCATAGCTCAGTTCGAAGATCTATTTTTCGACGCCAAATTAGCTCAGTAATAAGTTGAAGCAGACCCTTATTTTCCTTTTTTTGCCAGTAGTCGATTTAGATTCCATCTTGTGAATCCTAAAATATGATCACCATCGATTTGCGGCCTTCTATGAAGTATTTTAGAGGAGTGCAGTCCAATATTTTCACTATACCTTGATTTCTATTGTGTACCAGTGGGCCACGAAAACTTGTACAAATTTCTTCGGATTAATGTCTAAAAATGGCGGCCGTCAACTTTGGTTTCCCGAGTGATGTTCGAGTATACCTTGATATCTGCTTTTTCTGCTTATTTTTAGTGGAAAAATGGACAATGGAGTTGGTGCTGGAATACACTGTCCAGAGTTAGACATAAGGCAGCATACTGCAGTATAATTCAAGTTGAGATCTTTGCTATTGCGAAAGCCGTGGCACCAGGGAAACAATGAAGTATTTCTTATGCACTTGTCCCGCATTGGCAAGACTACGCTATAAAGATCTTGGGTCCCTATGATATGCTGTACTGGAAGAGGTATCAATTTAATTGTGATGCCACAGAGCCTGTTAACATTCGCAACAAGCGCAGGCATCCTAATCCTCATGGACCAAGTAACTGAAATCCATCTGGTATCGCAAAGGATCGAAACTGGTATTTGTGTGCCTTATTGGCCTACCAAATTAACCTAATCTAATCTATCCTTACTGGTAGCCATTTTCGGGGCATTTTGGCGTCGATTACCACAAATATGTAAAAGAAGAAGAGAAACCGTATACAGAATCCAAAAGCTCTTTGATTTTAATGCGCGATTTCTTTTCGAATAACGCTCCGATATTGCCCTCCATTCTTAATTTTTCTTCCATTTTTTATAGTCCGCGGACATGCCAGCTTCCCAAGCCATCAAAAAATAACCACGAGTTTGATTCGGTTCCCATTTTGACAGTAATCGTCTACGATAATATACTTTCAAATAGTGTATATTTCTTGCGAAGGTGTAGTCATTGCCGTTGAGTTTAAATAATTAGTGGACCACCCTCGTATACGAGTATACGTGGGCACCTTCAAATTTAGTCTCACGTAAACCTGTGTGCCTCTTGAAGCACTGCTCCACCAACCTTTTGACAATTTTTTATATTTTTTAAAATATTCGCACATTCATATGCATTTACTCGTGCTGTAATGGCCATTAATAAACGATAACACTAATTAGCCTAAATACGCCGGCAACCGATCACTTTATTCACTCGCCTAGTTATGAGCATAATATCACATTAAAATGTAAACAAAAAAAGAATATTTAATATTTTAAGTGAATTTTAATGAAATTGCTCAGCGTATGCGGAAGTCAATTCTCTGGAGAGACACAACGCATAAATCAGCCAATTATAAGTTGTATTGTAATGACAATTACCTTCTACGTAGAAGGTGTCGTGGAATTTTTAGCATTGTCCACGTAAAATAAATTATAAATGAAATAAAATTCTTAACTTTTTATTAAATTAATTAAAACACTTAGAGCAGCATACAAACACACACTCATGTATGCAAATATCACCGGTGTTTTGTCCATATTGTACGTGATCGAGATTTTTCCATATAAGCCGCCGTGAAAAAGTAAAGCAATTGTTCTATAAGACAATCGTGCATAAACAATAGA
This sequence comes from Bactrocera dorsalis, assembly GCF_023373825.1. Lineage (NCBI taxonomy): Eukaryota > Metazoa > Arthropoda > Insecta > Diptera > Tephritidae > Bactrocera > Bactrocera dorsalis. The sequence goes on from NC_064307.1 coordinate 45,687,629, forward strand.
GAAAAATATGCATATAATAACGATATCAGGTTTGAATTACAAAGCATTGTTTGTATTTTTTAAATGTTTTAACTACTTTTACGCGGTCAGATGAAGAACGCGTTGTAGATAGAAGCGATTGTAGGTATAGATTCCACAGGACTTTATAGACGTACTATGTACATGTCGTTACAAGTGAGCATTAGATCATTGTAATTGTATAAATCAATACATATTATTTTGCTAATTTTCTTAACCAACTCAGCCAAATATGTAATATAATATGGCAACTGTATTGGTGTATTGGTGATGCGTGCAACAATTAGCGGCTCAATTTCATTGTATGTACCCACTCATTATCACAACAATTTCAACCAAAACAACAACGTACGAACCAAACCAACAACAAATGAACCAAGCCAACAAACTGCAGATCATTTAAGTACTAACTGTCTTGGCCATTTGTCTGCCTGATCGCACAGACCAAACTGCCGCGTCATTTGGTTTTTCACGCCAATGCGAATTTGTGCAACATTCGCGACGCGAAAATTTGCAGCATGCATTTCCATGTTCATGTGTGCGTGTGTGTGTGTAAATATGGGCATGCATTTGTGTTACACGTGAGCTTTGAGTTTGAGTTTTTGCTAACGGCAGTGAATTGAGCATAATAATAGTATGTATAACACTACTTTGCCTTTGGTGCATTGTTTGGTGACACCACTTCACCACTTAACATTGTTGTTGTTATTGCTCACCTGTTTTGTCATTGTTTAGGGGTGTTGCTGTCACTGGCCGCAGGTGGAAAATATATTTCAAGTTGACTTTTTCACTTTGCTTTGCCAACAACAACTCGCAGATAATGACAGTGCAAAATGGATGGATATATGTATAAACCGGTAACTTTTTGCTTGTATTTCACTATCTAATTGTTTTGACTGTATACAAAAGCCATTCTCGAAGCTCTCACGACTCATGCGACGTTTAGAAAAAAATTGCATCTTTTGTGCGAGACAATGCAAATGTGCAACATAAAACACGGTTACTTTAAATTGGTGCAAATTTAGACTGTCTATTTAACTGGTTTGACGGTATGGACAAACAATTTTTTTTTTAAGTTTAAGAAACTTGATATTTTTTAATGAATGAAGAGCGCCAGAGAGCAATTTTTAAATTTTTTACTACTTGGCTTTGCGCGATAATTGCTATGTTGAAGGTAACTCTGGGACATGCGATTTTCACAAGCGCCTCTTCAGGCGAATTGTCCACTAACAAAATCATTCGCCATAGACAAAAGCAAATAGTATTCACTTAATTCAAAGTACGGACTATATGATAGATGCATAAGAACTCTCACCTAACTCCCGAAGCTTCTGATGGCTCACAAGCCATGTTTGTGGCCTAGTGTTGTCCTAATGGAGCACAATTGCTCTTCTATTCGACTAAAATTTCAGAAGGTCCTATTATTGCTAGTACAGGTCCGACTTAAAAGTTCGCCTGTAGGAGAGCAGCTCATAGTAGATGGTTAACCGCAAATCCCATAGCGAACCCTTCCTAATCGTCAGCCTTGGCTTGTCCAGTGAACCACCTTACATCACCGGTTACCATCTGCTTCAGCAATGGATCCATTTTGTTGCGATTCAGCAGCTAATCACTGATGAAAATTAGGTTCACGAGGTTTTTTGGCGATAACTTGGTTGGCACCGTTACCTCGAGTTTCTTCTTGTATTCAGCTTTATTTAAATGAATCCAAACACTTTTTGGTGCAATGTTTAGTTCATGAGCAATCGAAATAGTACTTAAATTTCGGTCAGACTGTATGATTTTCAGTACTTTAGCGATTTTTTGAAAATTTACATATCTGAGCGCTGTGCATCTTTGACATCAAAATTATCAGAAGAAAATCGCTGAAATCAAAATTGCGCTTGATTGGTGAGGTCCATAAAAACTATTCACATAGCCGCCTGTCTGGCGTATTTCGTCTTTAGTGTTACGGCTTCTGCAGGACCCAGACTTTTCTGTTTCTATAAGGCAGACATAAGATTTCAGAAAAAGAGAAGATTCCTTTTTTCTTAATATCAAGCTGTCAAACTTTAGCTACCATTTAATTACTCATAATAATAACTTTAGTAAATATCTGTTTAAATCTGAGGCTCATCAAATGCACTGAACTCGATCAATATTTACTTAAGTTGCGCCGATTCTAAAGCTCGGTTTTCTATATTTCTCCTGTGATTCGGATTCACGATTGATTTGGTTATGATTAACAGTTCTAGAGAAAATCGAGGCTTGGCTCTGAATTTATTTTGAAAACGATCCTTTCCTGGCATATATTTATTTTAAGGTAATACATATACTCCATCTGATTCTATAGTTGAACATAGAATTTTGAACATTTTTCATTGAAGTAATTCAAGTTAACATAAAAAATTATTAAATAGAGATTAAGATGTGCAGACTTTCTATTAAAAATATCATTATAAACACTCTACTTGGAAATGTTTTATTAATTTATTTAAGCGAAATACTATTACAAATAATTCTGCTACAAATAAAATATAACATCGCTAACCTTCGGCTCTAATCGGAAATATATTTGTATTACATAAATTATAAAAGTATAGGCATAAAAAATAGATCTCGCTTTCTGAGTCTATTATACGTACCTTGTTGTTATTGAAATATAAAGTTATTACGCGCTAAGTGCGCTAATAATAATAAGTGGAGCTCTTTGTATAAGTGGATATTTCCTCACTCAAAACAGTAACAGTCAAGTTTAAAGCGATTCGTATTGAAATTTTGCAAATCACCATTGCAAGTGTGCTCAAAAAATGCACTGCCGTAAATCGAGCTGTTTAAAAGCTAGGGTAGAACTATATGATATGGCGGTGAGACTGGTCCTCTCTCTATACAAATGCTGTGATTTCAACTGTTTCTCTGCATATAAAACCAGAAATTTGAAAAGCGTTCTTAACTTAATGTGAGTTTATTTATAGACATAACAATACATAGATTATAGACCGATGTTATGTGCTGCCGTTTTTTCTGTTTCTTGATACTTGGCCAGAAAAAAGTTTGAGCTCAACCTAACTAGTTAGTGACCGGAAAAGTTCCAAAAAAAGGTTCGGGCTCAACTGTTAGTTACGTATATCTGGCCAGACCTCCGGCCTGACATTTTGCCAGGTTTTAGTAAAACATATTCCAGTCTCATATTAGCTAAAAGTATACAGAGAAAGGTGTACATAATGGTCTCACCGATATAACGAAACGGAGAAATTTTTGAGTAAGACAACTTACGAAAGAGATTTATTTACATTTGCTTATATTGCATTTATAGCGCGTACAACTTCATCTTTGCCACTAGTTCACTTTAAGCCCAGAAACCACTACTTAAACTAGTATAATTCGGATTAGTTGAATTGTAGAAGATATCATTTTATTGTTAGCTAGTTTTTATTTTGCCGGCTAGTTAAAAATTCAATATATGGCTTACGTACATGTATATACAATACATATACTCTACTGTACAAGTACTGCTATATAATATACTTTAATAAGCCTATTGAATTAGAAGCAGACTACTTATAGAATAGTTTACATTTCATCTTGCCCTAAATGCTTATTAGCCATATCGTATTAACCAGTCACTCATGACAATGATTATTGCACACATGAATATATAATATATATCTACTTGTGCATGCATATGTACATACAGGCATTCCTAAGTAGGCTTTCGGCAGCGCATGCGCAGCAATAAAACTTCGTTCAAAATAACTTTTGTTGGCTCAGGGGCGGTAAATGCGCTACTGTACAGTCAGCTTATCGCAGGCGCACACAAATTTCAGTAGCAATAGGCATAGACTATCATTTAGCGATTTTTAGTACCTGGGCCGAAAGTGTTGTTACTCATGTGTCACTCCTTTTGCAATGCAATGGCAGCGTAATTTCATCTTTTGCTTAAAATATTTACCGAAAATCGACTTGCGATGCTCGAGCTTAATGCTAAACTTACTGACACACTCATACACATCCAAAGTAATATATTATATGTATATATGAGCGTATGTGCTTTTGTAATAAATCTGGAGGTGTTGCGCATGCGTGGAAGTAAATTGGCAGCTGTGCAGCCAGGCAATGTAGAAAAGCCAACAGTTTGGAGCAACAGTGGGGCAGTCGAACAAGCAGCGGCCGTGCAAAATATTTAAGTGGCAAAGCGCTTAAATATTTAAACGCCTTACAAAACTCAACTGCCAGACACCAGTAGTGGATCCAATGCATCTAATTATGGCTGCGAGTGTGTTGCTGAAGGTATACTTTTAGTTTATGGCCGCGGTTAAACACGAGCAGGTAATTGTCGAATATGAATATCAAAAGGTTTCACTAAATTTTTTTGAATATTTTTTTAAATATTTTTTTTTATTTTTGTATTTTTTTTTTAATATTTTTTTATTTACTTTTATGTTTTTTTAGTTTTTTTTTTCTTCAAAGCGCTTTTTTATTATTTAATTAACGGCAACTTGCCGGAATATAACGCGAAGTATGACCGAGTGGCATGAATGGCGCGGCGCTGTGGAATTCCCTTGGCCTTGAAGATGTTGTCTTAACGCTTTTCGCTTTTATTGACCATTTTTCGGTGTATTTGCGCAACTTTCACTGCGTCACCGGCGAGCGAACGAGAAGAAGCACTGACGCAGCGTTTGCCGTGCTAACATACGCAAACCAAATTGACCATGCTAATGTGTGTGGTTTACGTTCAGCGGCAACAGCAGCAACTACAATAATAAAACCGTCTTTTGGTGACAGCGGTGAGTGTCGCCGCCGCAGCGCTGAACCGTTTTGGTACGACAATACCACGCCATTATAAAAAATTGCCACTTTTTGTAACAACAACACAAAACAAAAAAGCAAATGCAAAACAGAAATCTCCATATTGTCTCGTTCGGGTATCGCTGTAATATGCAATAAAAGCGCTGAAATACAGCAGCTAATAAAAGCAACGCTTTTGCGAATTCAAGGTCGCCGCTGATGGCTTGCGTCGCGCTCAAATTGTTACCATTTTTTTCATGCTTTCATATGGTTTGCTGCTGCTGCGGCTGCCCAGAAAATTATTATAACTTTTGTGACATAGTTTGGCTCGTTTGCCGGCTATTGGTCTTTCAAGCGCTTTATATTTGACCTATTGAACTTTAACGCATACTTTTGTTACAATTACTTTATTGAAGTTTGGATGAATATTTGCTGGAAGTATAATATATTGAGATATTTTAATTTTATTTTTTCATAATTAAATATACACACGCTTTATTTTAAGGGAGGCAGCTTAGTGTTGCTTTGATTTATGGGGTAACATGGTCTCTAGGGTAAAAACAGCCTTTCTCTGCAATTTTTTCGCATGGAAAAAATTAAATTTTTTATTAAAATTTTGTATTGTTGCAACTATACTCTATTAACCAACAAATTCTGAAATTTTTGTAAACAAATTTTAAACTCCGCAGTTGCGACGCCATTTCCGGTGACCTCTCGGAATGAAGATGCGCACACGTTGGTGAAAAAATACGTGTTTTAGTTAAAACTTTAGAACTTGGAAGTTGGGAAAAAAAACTAAAAATTGGATCTTTGGCAGACATTTTTACAAAAAAAAAATTAAAATTGCAGTGAAAATTTCGCACAATTTTTTCAAATAGTTGTAATCGAAAAAAAAAAACACTTCGTCCAAGTATTTAAGAATTGTATCCCAAAGACCTAATTACGTACTTTATAGTTATCTAAGAAAATTTCGATTATCATCACTAAATTTATGCGTGCAATAATCTTGAAAATCTTTACAATATTCTTTTTATACTCTGAACACGGTATATTAAGTTTGCCACGAAACTTGTAACACCCAGAAGGAAGCGTCGGAGACCCTATAAAGTATAAATATAAATGATCAGTATGTTCAGCTGAGTCGATTTAGCCTTGTCCGTCTGTCTTTCTGTGCGTCCGTCTGTCTATATATGTATATACGAACTAGTCTCTCAGCTTTTAAGATATCGTTTTAAAATTTTGCAAACGTCATTTTCTCTTCAATGAGCTGCTCATTTGTCGGAACTGCCGATATCGGACCACAATAATATATAGCTGCCATACAAACTGAACGATCGGAATCAAGTTCTTGTATGGAAAACTTTCACATTTGACAAAGTATCTTCACAAAAGTTGGCACAGGTTATTTTCTAAGATAATAACATAATTTCTTTTACTATATTACTATAGCATATAGCTTCCACACAAACTGGAAACATAGTTACTAAAAGAAATGCACCTGTGAAGGGTATATTAGCTTCGGTGCGCCGAAGTTAACGTTTTTTTCTTGTTCTTTTCTAACTTGATCACATATTATTCCACTGAGTTCAATTCGATAGCAGATATTTCACCTTCTTATTCGCATCCATTGGTATATGATACCAATTTCTGGGTATTTGGCGACATTAGTGTGTCTGAGTAGTCAATGGAAATTACTTTTGAAAGGAAAGCGAAAATTTCTTTGAGTAAAATAGGATATTTTGTAATCTGTAATTCTAGATATCTCTACTGTAAAGTTTCTGTCTCCCACTGTTCGATTATCCAACTATCGGGTAAAGTACAGGTTAATTACCCAAGAGTGTCACCAGAGATTGCTGTTAAAGTTTCTATTGGTTTCTTAAGGACAAATTGACAAATCTAACCAAAACTATTGTGTAGTTGTGATCGTCCATTCCTCCATGCATAGGACTTCTGTGTTACATGGTGTGTATGTGTTAGCTTCCACGATATTGCTTTCAATGTAAGAGAATTTCGGTTGCCGTGACTTGCTGGACCGATTAAACAAACTGTGGTTCCCCGCTTACATTTTGACACTTTAAATCTTGATAAAAATTTACCAAATTGATTACTTTATGGTAGTAAATTTGGAGTAAAGCATTGTTTTTTTCAATAAGTGGCGGTGAGGTAAATTTTTATTCTTAAAATTATCCTAAGCTCAATAAACCAAAATATGTATTTTTACCATAGATAAATATAGCTAATGATCGAGTGTTGAATGACTTGTCAAAAATGGCGAAAAAATACGTTTTTGGTAAAAAAAAATGACGCTTTAGAGAGATTATTGTTAACTAAAAAAACAAAAAAAAACACTTCGGCCACTCCAAAAAGTTGACATAGGTGCTGCTCCAAATGAAACGACGAGCCGTGATTGGTTTTGGCAATTTCAAAAAGAACGGTCTTTCGCGAGAAGGAATGCCAAAAACCTTCGAAGATGGTCAATTAGAGACGTTGTAAAACGCAAGAACTTGTTTCAACATCGGTAGTCACCCACCAAGCCATTTCAAAACAACTGCATACCCTGGGATTGATTAAGAAACAAGAAACTAGGGTTGCTTAAAACCTCAATACCAGTAAAGGCACGTAAAAGTGATTCTGCCGCATGACAACGTCGGCCTCACCTCACCAATCCACTTACCTGAAAATGCTTGAATGGGAAGGCCTATTTAATAATTCCCAGATATTGCATCGTCCGTTTATTATTTGTTCCGTTCGATGGCACAAGGTCTGGCTCAGAACAAGTTTCACTCACAAGACGACATTAAAAATGGCTTGATTTTTGGGCAGGAACATAAGATAAAAAGTTTTATGGTAATGATTTTGTGCTTTGTCTGAAAAATGGGAAAAGTTATGAATAGCCATCGGTAATACTTCGAACAACTCGTTTGTATCCATTTCCTTACAATATAATTGTATTTTTATCAAAAAAGAAAACAGCGAGAACTTTGTTGTGCACTTAATAGTTTCCGATAAAAATTAGTTAAACATTTTTGAATAATAATTTATAACAATATTTATAGAAATTGTACGGAACATCAACCCTCTCAAAAAGCCTTTAAATTTTTGTCATATTTTTTTGTTCTGTTCTTGGCCGTTTAGGCTCTACAAATATAGAAGCTGTTTTATGTTTTTGTAGAAGAACTAAAAGAACTAAGAACTTCTCTAAATTCATTCCTCGCAAAATATATTCCTGAGTATGGTTGCGGCCTTAGAAAACAAAAACTCTGCATCTCTCGAGATTCGAACCCACAGTGTGTTGAATATTAATCACTCCACGAATTTGGCGGTACCGAGATATTTTCAAAATTTAACCACAAAATTTGCTAAGTGTAATGGGCAAATCGTTAAGTTTTTCCACTATGGCCAAACGTTTTATTAATGCCATAATTATGCTGAATATACAAAAGGTCGACGGCAAAGAATTAAAAAAAACCAGCTGAAGTAGCAAAAATGCATTCGCTGGTGAATTTCGAAAGTGCATACATACATATAGACCTACTTGTATGTATGTGTATAGAAAATTAAATTCTAAAGACATAATGAATGCAAAAAAGAAAGCACTCACTCGCGTATTTACTTACCAACTTTGGTTGCTAAAAGGTCGCTCGAGCATTTTTCGACAAGAAATCTTCAAGTGACGTGGATTTTAGTAAAGAAAATCGAGTCTTAGTGCTCATCTAACATTAAGTGTTTGCAATATTTATCAATGCTAGCAAAATACTGCGCAATATTATTATGAAAAATTACCAATAATTCTAATATAGAAAGTGAACAGCAATAAACGAACAAACTGAAAAATATTATGATTACTTATATGATTACAAAATTAAATTGCCGTTTTTATCATAATTGCAACTAAATACAAATAAATAATTTTTTGTCAAATAACATAAAGCAAAAGTTAATCACATCATCGTCGCCGTCGTTTAAAGTTCGTGTGTGCATCGCATGTGGTAAAGCTTTTGTTACAAGTTTTCTAAGTAACAGTAAGGGTAACGGTGAAGTGCTTGTGTATTATTAAGGTGGACGACTATTGATTGATTGTATTTATTGACAAACACATAAGTCTTGTGATATTTTTTTTGCATGCAATCGATGATTTTTGCCATATTATAAAGCTGAATCACTATAATTTTAGTTTTCCAAAGAAAAAATGATTCTACGCCGTGAGAAATCGGTGAAATCGGCGCAATTTAATGCAATGCGCTCGTTGCTGCGCTACATTTGCGGCCTTTGCTCCAAACGCGTCGCGTCACAACAACAACATTTACCAACACAACAACTAGAAAAGCAACCGCAAACGAAAAAATTGCCCAATCATTATGAGAATACGAATATATGGGTGGATATCGTCACTTGCGAGTCGTGTGAAACATCCTTTGTGCTGTATACAAATGTAGAAACCAAATTGGTGGAGGTGAAAATTTGGTCATTGGGTGAGAAGTAACAAGTTAATATTTATACTCTCAATAGTGTATATTAAGTTTCCCACGAAGTTTTTAACATCAAGATAGAAATGTTCTCGATCCTATAAAGTGTGTATAAAGCAGCAAGTAGACGATATAAAAATTCTCAACCTGACGAGCTGAGTCAATTTAGCCTTGTCCGTCGATATATACCCGAACTATCCGCTCAGTTTTTTAGGCATCCATCTTAAATTTTAAACACGTAATTTTCTCCTCAAGAAACTGCTCATTTCTTGGCACCACAAACCGATCTATCAAATTCAACACCTTAAATTGAAAACCTTACTATTCCACAAAATATTTTTATAAAAATTTTTATATGAATGAATTGAGGTTCTCAAACGAAATTATAGTGATTGGTTGTACCAAAAGCAATCTAAAAAGATTTCTCAGAAACTCTTTGTTTTTGTTTTTATAATCTTGGCCCATTTATGAACTCACGATTCATTCTTTATATGGCTCTCGGCCAACTCAGCTACGACGGCTACACGCATCTACAAGTATATATGGAATAAGGAACTGTCTTCTTAGCTCGCAATTGAATACAAGTAATCTGTGTATTCTTTTATATCAAATTTACATACTCTCTCCAAAATTCCCCGAATATTCCCACCAGTCTGTAAAGATTTATACTATATTTTAATATGCCATATCTAGTTTTATATTAACTAACCAGTCTAAAAAGGTACCTATATAGAATGTCGATGCTTTGTTCTTGATTCCAAAATCCAATAAGGCTTCCTTATCTTCAACTTTAAAATTACCTCTTGTAGCAGGTACACGAGAGCTTGTACCAAAAATTGGTATTTTCCAGTCAGAAGTATTTCGTTTTGAGATAGTGGACATCATGGTATTAATTATTCCTGAGTGTTTTACCTTCTCAGTTCAAGTCATTTTTTCTAACTATCTGTAAGAAATATCAACTAGGACCGACTGAACCACCGATATTTGTTAATCCATTTTACTCAGAACTTTAGTACAGTACAACTTCTTGTCTACTGTCAGAAGTGAGTTCGAAGTTGGCAAAGGGACAAGGGAAACCAAACAATTTTTTTCACAATGTAAAAGTTAGATAAGTATCTGCTCAATCTTAGAGTTTACGGGTCTAAAGCTACGCTGATGGGCTATAACCGTGTGAGCGTTGTTTACGCCAACAAAGAAGAAGAAGCAAGCTACGCTGAAGAGCTCCAATAATTTCCATAATGTTTTCAATTCAACCTTATATTCATTTCAGAAACTAATTTTACGATGAAATTGTGAAAATTATACTCAAATTTCGTTAGAGAGGAATTTTTGCCTCAATATCAACTTCCTTATATCATGATTACATATTTTTGGGCGACTTTGATGTGGTTTTTTTGGGTTCTGCTCATTTTTGGGGCACCATCGCTAGATATTGGATAGCTTCATATTCATAGTCATCATATTCATACACCAACGTCTCGTCACCAAAAATTATACGTTTGATGATTGAGCTGTAGCTGTGGACAGCTACGTTGTCACGCATTTATTCAGCGACCTCAAATCGATGTCGGCTTGGCAAAGGACTCAAGTCTTTTGATACGAGTCCGGCATTGACACGCTTTATACCCAAAACTTTAACCAAAATTATTCAGTTGATCCATAAGAGATTTTGTGATCCTCTAATATCTCTCTCATGTGCCACGACCATTTTCTTTCTTTAATTTCTTCTATGTTATCGTCCTTTGCACAAAACACCCACTCATTGACATATGAAGATGAAACTTCACACGAACATTAAAAACGGTTGTAGGAATCTAGGATATTGATCCATTTGGTTTGCTTGCGGAGTTGAAACGGTTCATTTTGGCTCAAATTATGGCAGTTCAGTCAGGGCTCGTAACTTTCTTATATTTTAATCTTAAACTTTCTAGTCATTTCTGGCATTCAATACAAAAAATTGTAGCAGGGCTTCTTGAAAGTATGTTTTATAGGTCGACTATCAAGTCTTCTATCATTTAAAATTGGGTTAAGCTTTCAACCAATTTTCCATATATAGAGAAATACCTAACATATATTTTACAATAATGCTCCTTGTCAATCATAATAACACTAAGCTACAATTTCCAAGTAAACAACTGATGTTTGGTTTACGAAAGATGTAGTATTTCCATGAGTATATGAACACTTTTGCTTTCTGTTATACAAATTTTTTCAACAAATAAACGTTACTTTTATTACCTTTTAGTAATGGTTAATTAACATTCAACTAAGTGTGTTTCATAACAGAATAAAATTGTTTTACTATGTTATTATTGCAAATAATTAAGTAAGTAATTATTAAAAGTATACTAAAGGGTTCTAAAGGCTTTTAAGCTCTTATGATAGTAATCAATAAAACTAGTAATTATGTATGTATATGTTTGTGCAAAAAAGCCAACTCATTCCTGACTTTCGGCAGCTCTCAATACACTTCACCAAGCTCAAGGCCAATGCCGAAGTCCTTGGGGGAAGTTCCGAAAAGTAGCACAATACAAGTGTTGGTTGTGCAATCGCCGGGGTAATAAAACACCGTAAATTATACGCAACGGATGATTCGAAAAGGGCACAATGTCACGTGTTTTACGCTCTCAATAAACGGCTGTTCCTAAAATTCCCAACCGCAGAGCATAGCATCGCCCACTTTTACAACATCTTTCGTCATTTCAAGCAAACATACATACACTTATGTAAATATATAGACGTCCGCTTGCATTGCCGGCTATTAAAGTGCAAGTATGGTATATGATATTTACTCATGGTTTTTGTTGCCTTTTCTGTTCAATTAACACATTGCGGCGAATATAACTACCCACATATGTATGCATATATCCATGTACGTACATATGTGTCTGTATAAACATTTACCTATATATTCGTATGTACAGAAATCGAAGTGTGACATCCGCTCTCAGTTAAATAAATAAAGGCGAATATTCGAAAAGGAACACAGATTGAGATACAAGTAACTACGTAGACGGGAGGTTGCATTGCAGTGAGTAAAGCCTTCTTTTTTGAGCTCATTGTGTAGCGCTAATAACACGCAACGGTATATATTTTATAGTCCAAAACATTGATAGAATGATAAGACAAGTAGAAGTCTAGAAAACAAAACCTTGTTTACTATTCTACCACAGGTGCAGGCTACCTGATCATTGCAGAGTCTTCCAAGCGTAAATAATTTCACTGGCTTCTTGCGATTGACTACTGAATTGGTTGGAGTTCCTTCTCAACCAAGGTAAATCGTAAGAGATCTATTGAGTTGATCGTCTTGCAATAGTTTTAGTAGTTCTAAGTGAACACTGACGGATGAGGTTCATGCGGTAAGATGAAAATTTTACCGGATGCCAGTTGATTAAGCTGCATGGTAAAGATAGAGATAAAACAACTCTTGAATGACGGCGCTTTTAGCCTAGCTAGCCTCAAGCGCATAAGTTCTCAAGACTGTACCGAAACTACTACTCGGATCAATTTGTAGACAATATTCTAGATATGTCGTAGAACAAGACATAAACCGATGTAGCCCCTTGATTCTCACAACATGTATATTCTATAACTTTATTACTTTTATAAAGAGTTTTCCTATCCCTCCTCCATATAATATACATATAACGGGTGATTTTTTTGAGGTTAGGATTTTCATGCATTAGTATTTGACAGATCACGTGGGATTTCAGACATGGTGTCAAAGAGAAAGATGCTCAGTATGCTTTGACATTTCATCATGAATAGACTTACTAACTGCCATCAACGTCGAATTTTCAGTGAATGGGCCCTAGAAAAGTTGGCAGAAAATCCGCTTTTTTATCGACAAATTTTGTTCAGCGATGAGGCTCATTTCTGGTTGAATGGCTACGTAAATAAGCAAAATTGCCGCATTTGGGGTGAAGAGCAACCAGAAGCCGTTCAAGAACTGCCCATGCATCCCGAAAAATGCACTGTTTGGTGTGGTTTGTACGCTGGTGGAATCATTGGACCGTATTTTTTCAAAGATGCTGTTGGACGCAACGTTACGGTGAATGGCGATCGCTATCGTTCGAAGCTAACAAACTTTTTGTTGCCAAAAATGGAAGAACTGAACTTGGTTGACATGTGGTTTCAACAAGATGGCGCTACATGCCACACAGCTCGCGATTCTATGGCCATTTTGAGGGAAAACTTCGGACAACAATTCATCTCAAGAAATGGACCCGTAAGTTGGCCACCAAGATCATGCGATTTAACGCCTTTAGACTATTTTTTGTGGGGCTACGTCAAGTCTAAAGTCTACAGAAATAAGCCAGCAACTATTCCAGCTTTGGAAGACAACATTTCCGAAGAAATTCGGGCTATTCCGGCCGAAATGCTCGAAAAAGTTGCCCAAAATTGGACTTTTCGAATGGACCACCTAAGACGCAGCCGCGGTCAACATTTAAATGAAATTATCTTCAAAAAGTAAATGTCATGAACCAATCTAACGTTTCAAATAAAGAACCGATGAGATTTTGCAAATTTTATGCGTTTTTTTTTTTTTTAAAGTTATCAAGCTCTTAAAAAATCACCCTTTATTACATACCATATATATATAATCAGTGCATATTGCTTATATCGACAGTATTGCGATGTCAATAACTTCAAAAACTGTAAATAAAAAATATTTTTTTAACCAGTACACTTGCATGCGCATGTGGTATCGAATTACCGTTTGCCATGAGGTTGACACAAATAAGTAAAAGCCAGTTAAATATATTTTGTCTACTTGTTTTGTCTAGAAATTCTTACCACAGCGATCGACAACATATGAAGTACGAACGAGTAATTAAAATATTTTTTTAATTTGCTTACGGACTGTGTTCTTTATTTAATTTATTTTTATTGATATTCATTATTTTATGTTAATTACATATTTTATTTTTTTATTTTATTTGCAGATAGACTAGCTGTGATAATTATTGGAATAGTTACATTAATTTTAGGTATATTGCTATCAACAATACCATGGTTGGATTATTTTATATTAAAGGTGAGTGAAAAAATCTTTAGATTAAAAATATATGTTTCAGCTGCCCCATAATTTTATAAAAAATTTTATTTATTTTAAAAGCTTTTACAAAGTGGAAAAACATTGTTTGTAAAGTAAAAGACGGTTCGAAAGACCTTTATCGAATAAACGCGGGAAGATCATTTAAAGCTTGCTTCATATGACTCCTACTACATTTCAACCAAAGAACATCCAGAATATGGCCTAAAAGACTTTTTTTCCAACGAAAACTAAACCAAATTTTTCAACATTTTAGTTAAAACCTTGACTTAGAACATGGGTGAAGGAAAAAAACTGAAAATTGTATTTTAAGACATTTTTACAAAAAATTAAAATTTCGCGACATTTTTTTTTGAAGTAGTTATAATCGAAAAAACCCTTCGTCCAAGTCTTTAGCTTTGATAGCTATCCGCGAACGCACAAATTCTCAAGGCTGTTTCTCCGAAACTGGTCTGATCTACAGAGAACGCACCATACAAATTAACTATCTCTTAATAAACTTCTATTCTTCAATACTTCACCACTTTTTATCTTGTTTTCAGAATTTAAGGCTATGGAATGATACGTTAAGTTTTCATTACTGGCAACGGCCAGGTGTCGTACGCTTAACAAAAGTATATATATATAATGTCACAAATCCCGATGGTTTCCTGCAAGGAGAGAAGCCAAGATTGACGGAAGTGGGACCATTTGTTTATAGGTGAGTAAAATTGTGACTGCACTTTATGATTTATCTATTTCAAGTAGTTATAATATAAAATTAATGCACACTTTTGTACAAAATTTACTTGAGAAAGCAACAACAAAATTGATTCAATGCAAGAGAGCCTGAAAATATCCAATTAAAGTGTTATTATATGCAGCTCGCTGTTATATTTCCACTTAGGATGCGAGCATTTGTGTTTCTAGATTCGCTGAGAGCACGCTTAGAAGCTTTTGGAAACAAAAAAGTAACCTATAATAGTTGTTTATTCGGTTGCCACTTTCCAAGCGTCCTTGGAAATGATAAAATGAATAGAGAATGAAATAAAAATTTTTTAGAACAACCGATTGAATTTGATAATTTGAAAATATTTTGATAGATGATTAATCTCTACGTAAAAATATCCTTGAAATCCAACTTAATGCCAATCATTGTAAAATATGACGAATTTGGTCAAAATGGGATTATTTTTGTACCGCCAAATTTATTTTTCTCAAACGGTCGAACAAATGAGAAGGTCATTACATTGAGAAAGATTAATAAAACAAATCAAAAAGAGCTAAGTTCAGTTATAACCGAATAATTTACACTCTCGCGTTGATCAAAATCGAGGAAACACTTTGAGGTATCGGCAAAACGGTTAAAGGATTGCAGTCATGTTTGGTATTTTATTAACATATTTTATAAGTCGTAGACTCACTAAGCCGTAATATTTCTACTGAAATCAATCTATCCTCAAATGATATATTTGTATATATAAGTGAGATAAATTCAAAGTGCCTGAAGTCATTCCTTGGTGCTTAATTTGTTTTCAGTAAAGTAGAAAATTCATGTGGAATTTAAAATTGTATTATATGGGAAAGAGGGCCGGTTGTGGTCCGATTTCGCCCATTTTCATACAATTACATTAGGAATTTTAGGATAATGTTAGGTACCGAAGTTGGTTGAAAACAGCTGAGCAGACGCTGAACTATGGGCTCTTAGCTTAAAGTGGATGGTGCCACGCCCATTTCTCCATTTTGATACCAATTTATGCTCTCTGTTGCAATATGTTGTGAGCCAATTTTAGAATAAAGTTTGATAGAAGTGCTTTTAAACATGATTTCTAAAGGGTCATAACTCCAAAATAACTTCAAATATTTACCTAAAATTTTGTAATATTATTATTATTATATTTTATCAAAATACAAAGAAACAAATATAAACATATTTTTCCGAAATTCAATAATTTTGCTTCATCTCGCATCCCTTACTTTTGACTGAGTATAACGAAGTTACTAGAACCAAGCATTGTAGAAGACATATTCTACATATATGTAAACTCGTGTTCATTAAATATGTTTATGCTTTAGAATTAGATTTTACAATAACAAAATAAACTTCATAGTGTTAAATTAATATTCGGTACTTTTTTGCTACTCTCCACTTTATTTACGTCAAAATGTATGACTTTAGTCGGACTTTTGACACATGTGTGTCTAATTGTTAGGCCGGCCTCTATTTGGAGCAATTCTCTTCACCTTTGTCTCGTAAGTTTTCCATTAAAAGTCACTGAACTAGTAATTTCGTACTTATATGAATTGCTATTTTCGGCCAAAAAAGTACCCAAAGTCGCGTTAGGCCGTCTAATGCTTTCTATACTAAACGTTGTTGCAATTTTGAAGCCATATTAAACTGCACTTGTGGCCAAAGTGTGTTAAGCAAATGTTTCTGCCTTAAAAGCGCTCCTATGGAAAGTGTACTGTGTACTGTCTATTAGGCGTTTTGTGCTTTCAGCGCTTTTATCACTTTCAATAACGCAAGTTGAGCATTTCATTTGCTAAATGCTTGCACATACATAGCCATAAACCTATGTGAGTTTTTCTTGACAGCAGCAACAAAATATAGGTCAATTAAAATTACAGTGTATTGGCAATAATTGCAATATTTTAAGTAAAAATGTGCGTATGCATTTTGCTGCTGTTGCTTTTGCTGTACATTGCAAGAGAAGTGTATGAAGTTGCTGAAAGTTGCACATGTTGCAATGGCGGCTTTTCGCCAACGCCAGCGAAAATATACTTTGTTAATAAAATTTGCATTCATTACTACGACATACACACATACAAGTACATTAAGGTGCTTCAAAACATAATTTTTATTTTTTTAACACTTTCCTTCTAAAATGTTTCTATTTGATCGAAAACAAGGAAAACTTCGATTCTTCGGTTATAATGGGGTTGGCTAGGATTAATATCCAAATATCAAAAGTTTTTCACACAAAAACTTAATTTTGATAGCTCAGTTTGTATGGCAGCTATATGCTATGGTCGTCCGATCTGAACAATTTGTTCGGATATTGTTGGAATACCTGGGACAATAATTCACGCCAAATTTCCTGAAAATATTTTGCCAAAAAGATAAGTTTTCCATAAAATTTGATTTTGATCGATCAATTTGTATGGAAGCTATATGCTATATATTGAACCGTCTGAAAAATTTCTGCGGAGATTAGGGCGATGTTTTGGAAAATATTATATGCGAAATTTTGTGGAGATATCTGGTCAAACAAAAATGTTTTCCATACAAAGACTGGATTTTGACCGACCAGTGTGTATGGCAACTATATCCTATGGTCGTTCGATATCGACAGTTCAACAAATGAGCAGCTTCTTGCAGAAAAAATAATTTTCGGAAATTTTCACATCAAAACCTAAAGGACTGCAGACAGACGAACGCGGCTAAAACAAATCAAAACTTGAATTTTTGAGATTTTTTAAAGATAATTACAGACAATTATTTCCATATAAGTCCAATTTTTTGTTTTTATTATTGATTTTTTTAGTGTAAGTGAAATAATTTGAGAAAGTAAGAGTGAGAAAAAAATTAATAAATATTTTGTTTTGAAGCACCCTAAAGTACATACTACATCCGAGTGAAAAGTTAAGCAATTTTCTTTAATAAATACTTTCATGTCACTTCTTGTGGTTTTAAAATTTTGTTTTATTTATTTTTTGTAATTTAAAAAAGTCCTTGATAATATGACAAGCAACAGTTTCACCAAAAATAGTTTTTTTTTTCAATTGTATTTTCAGTTTTTTTTTTTTAGAATATTTTCCTATTATTATGCCCAGTAGCTGTTTAAAAAATAACAGTTTCTAGAACTTTTTACATTTTTATGGGAAAGCTGTTTGAAGGTCGATTCAAAGAGTTCAACTCTATGAAAATAATACTCAAATATTTTTGTTCAACCTTTAGCATTTTCTGCCATTTTTCAAAACAATAAAAAAATAAAATATATTTTTCTTTTTCTTGAACACACATTCAATATTATTTCGAGAACATATTAATATGTAAATGTAATATGTAAGCGCACACACATTTATTTCAGAATTGAATTTCCCTCACCGTCACTATCTCAATCTATATTATCTTTGCCCACCAATCACTCAAATCAATTTTGAATTACAACCCAATTTTCCAGCTACAACTCAAGGTCATTGGGGCTGGTAAAACTTGTTAGCAGCTGATTAAAAACTCATAAATCTTAAGGTTATTAATATTAATTATAACAAAAAGCGTTGCATACATAATTGTTTGTTTAAATTTTTAAATACCGCGACATTAAACAATAAAGCGCACTAAGCTATAAATAAATGAAAAATTGTAAAATAAGCAGTAAAAGCAATAATTTGTTAAAACCATTTTTCATCAATTATATCGTAAAGTAGCATAATTTTTGCTCTATTTTGTGGGTAAATAATCGGTATAAATGAAAAAGTGTGGCTAAATTTGTACTAGAATTAAGTAATCAAACCGTTGACGAAACAAAGCTTAACAGCTTAAAAAGTTTACTAAGTGTTCTCTAATAAATATGTTTAAAGTGTTGCATTAAAGAAACAACTACGAATAAGTATATAAGTTATAGTTTGTAGTATGAAGTGCACCAGTTAATGTACATACGAATTTTAATCAAAGGTTCTCGCCTACGTCCGTTTATTACCTAGTTAACTAGCGTAGTTTTCCACCAAACGCATTTGAAGGAAGTAGCTGGACAATCCAGTTATAATCTTTGCTTTTATCATTCCTCATCCCTACCAAAACAATGGCAGTACTTGAAGTAATTATGGAGTAATCACTCTAGAATCGTTAGCTCCATTATACACAGCATATATTCAACCGTAAGAACGGAATTTAATTAAATAAGTGTAAAAATCAAGGATAGGTTTCAGTTATTTATATTCCTAGTCATGTGTCTTGGCAAGTTGCTAATGGGTGGTTACAGCCTTAAAAGGTTTAAATATGTAAAAAAAAACTCCCTGGGGAAAAACTGCAGCTACTTGTCTGAAACACCAGAACTCCTGCTAATTGACTGACAGCAGCCTGCAGGCGTAGTATAAATGCCCTTGGAGTCATGTTTCCAAATCGCCTCAATAGCACCAATTTAAATATTTTATGGCGCTAGGTGAGACGTTGTGACTTAGGAGAGGGCATAATAGACCCTAGAACGCGGTGCAATCCGCATTTCCTTAACTCATCTAATCTAATCTATTCTTCTCGAAAGCGTTGCAATTCTAGAGGTCTGATTTTGATAATATACATATATATAATATTTTTCAAGAGAATTAACATATACCAAATTTAAACCAAGTTTATAACATCATAGTAAGCAGAATCAAATATATTGTTTATAATACTTGTAATAAGTTTAGAATATATACGCTGTTTTTTAGAGGCACTTAAGTCCTAAAGGCATGACTGGCAAACCAGCTGTCAAAGTGTTCTAATGGGTCTGCGATATGTTCTTATCAATCAAAAGCCTTTCAAGATTTCAAACTCGTGGATATTCAAAATTGTTCCAGAGGTCATTTTTAAAAATAACTCCTTCAGCTGTACAATATTAGAGTTCCGGACAATACAACAACACATAGAACGCGTAAACCCATAATGTAATTTGTAATTTCCTTTTGTCAGTTTCAGCACCTTCTAGATAAGAGCTACATTGAAAAAGGGAAATCATATCAAATAATGACAAAAAGTAAACAAAATAATACCTTTCAAATATAAAAATGATTCCATGCAAGAACTTTATTTGGATTGTTCAGTTTGTATGTCAGCAATAATGATCCGATATGGTTAGACGACTCAAATCGATATCTCAAAAAATGTGGCACGAGTTTGCGGCTAAATCGGCTCAGACCTACCCACTGATCATCTATATACCCTGTGTATTTCGTTGGGTCTCCGACGTTGCCTTCTAGGTGTTACCAATTTGATGACAAACCTACAATACCCTTTTCTTGTTTTAATAACTAAGCCCAAATAATTTATTGATCATTTTGCAGCTTAAGAGCATAAAATACGAGTATTGATTCAGTCTTGATCATGTGTGAGAAGATCCTTAAAACTCTTTATATAAATCAGAGTAGCAACTCCAAAGTTTTATTTATTTTAGACGTCTTGCTCAATTATCATTTTCAGTTATAGTCTGAGAAAAGTAGATAATGCTGTAATGCAAAGTTTCGTTATAAGCACGAACACATAAGTAGCCTATTCCTGCTGCCTGTTAAGATCGATCAAAAACATATGTTCACCTAAAATGCAAAAACGGGCATCATCAAAAAACAAATCAAAAATCGCTTTCAGAGATAATAACCAATATATAAGCGTTTTATAACCAAAACATAAATTTTGTTTAATTTTGAATGGTTTCTATTCAATCGTTTTACCTTCGCCTCTAAACTTATGAAAAGTGATGTCAGGTAATTTTGTATTTTAGGTGACGATATATTATATAACTTATCAAATAACCGTTCATAACCTCAAATTCTTCTTGTTTTAATAAGATACTGTTATTCTAGACTTCATATTTTAATAAGTTACTGCTATTCTAGACTACTGCATGAGTTAAATTTTCGCTGCGGATAACGGTGCCTCAGAGCTACACTTCACAGATTCTTCCGATCAATTATGACAGTTACAATACTCAATAATTCGATTGATTGACAGCACTTAAGCCGCACTTTAGAACTTAGACTTCCGTTGTCCAACCCCGTTACTCAAGTAAATCTTTAATTAACTCAGTCGTTGGCGTTTTTTACTTGTCTAGCGGTTTTTATTAGTCTAGATCTGTTATTATTAAATAATTAAAGTATTATAATTAAACGATTTATTAAATAATGATTTGTTTACGGATATAACTCACTTCTAACAAATTGTATTCACAACAATATTTGTCTTAAAGAAACTTGGAGAGCAATATAAATATGAACACGCGCGTGTTTAAAGTATTTTAATTGCGTAAGGTCCAGCGTGCCGGAACGTGATCAGTTTCCATGTTAAGCATTGTCGGATGGAAAATATAGCTTTATTATTATATTGTGCAATATACATTGTTGTAAACGCTTTATATTGTATGATAATTCAGCTAAAGCTTTGCTCAAACGCAAAGTTTAATTACAATAAAAGGAATAAAGATAAAATTATGAAAATTGTCAGCAATAAAATAAATTGAGTATAAGCAGCCTTTTTTCTAATATAATGCTAATTTATTTGTTGTATAATACCGACGTCATTTAAGTGAAACATATCAGCGCGATCCAATTGTTTGTATCAAACATTAAATATTTGTTGTAGTACTAAACTATTTTCAACCACAAACACATTTGTGAAGTTTTCTATTATTTTGTTGTACAAAAACTTAAATAAAATTTAGATCTAATTGAGAGCTAACACGAGTATATGTGTTTATTCTTAAGCTCTCGCAAAGCCTGAGTCAGTGTGTAAGTAGCACGCGCGAAGTTCAAAATTGATTAGTAAAATCTGGAATAAACTGATAACCTCAGTGTCAACAACAAATCTGAAACTAGGGTAGACATACCTATAAACACATATACATACATATGTATATGTTTTATACTTATGTGCAGAAATAGCATTAAATTTATATACTCATGAATATTATCTTACCCCGAAGGAAATGTCAGACACTTTTTCAGCTAAATTAAGAGATGTTTGACGGAATAAATTTTTTGATATATGAAAACCAAAAAATAATAAAATTCACATATGAAATTCTAGATTTAAAAACAAAGAGCAAAACGCCACCATCTTTGCAAGTGTGTTTACTTTCAGCGCTTATTCAGTTTAAGAAATGATAGCTGAATAACTCCAGATCTAGTGTTTCAGGTCTTTTGCTATTCAGCTCTTAATCAGCTTAAAAATTAAGACCTAAATGTGAAAATACCTGAAATACAATACGGAGTTATACTCTAATATCTTTGTCATCAGTAATACTGACCATTTACTCGAAGATATTGAATGAGACAATTGCAATCTTTAGCTGAATCTAAACTACTAATAACAGAATTGGTATTACAAATGTTTCTTTCGAGAAAATATCAGTGTATTTATTATTTTAATACTTCAATATTACTTTATATTAAATATTAAATATTTGTTGTAGTACTAAACTAACTAAATTTCGGTGCTATAGTCGCATAAAATACTCAATAATTGACTCAAATATAGTGATCCCTAATTTCCTTTCGGGTAGAGTTTCGTGAGCAAAGGAATATGTGATCTTCTGTACTCCTAATTATTAAATTAATCTTTATTCATTAAACGTTCTCGTAGCTCTTCATTTAATCAGTTTTAATAGTTAATTTAAGTTGTCGTAGGTCTAAAATTGTTTTCTGAAAAAGATAATGGAATATTAATTGCGCTCATATAATCAATAATAACAAATCGTCTCTACTTGTAGGCGTTTCTAAAACAGCATACAATATCCATGACAATTTATACAATATCTCATGCTAATTGTGGAATGCTATGTAGGGTATTTTCATAGAGACGCAACAAAAGTAGACCAATAGGAAAGCAAACGACGCCATATTTTTCAGCTCTTTTGACATTTATCTTCAATAAGGTTTGTCATTTCATCATGGAAAGATATACGCTCCAACTACGAGTCGAAATTATTAAAATTTACTACTGAAATTCGAAGTCAATGGCCTCAACTCTAAGAGCGCTACGTCCAATTTGTGGTCGTCATAATCGTCTTATCAGATCAACAATTGAGCGTCTAGTATAAAAATTGTAATCCACAGGCTCAGTACAAAATATTCCCGTTAAAGTGAGACAAAGAAATACCCGTATTGTCGAGAATATTGCTGCCGCTAGCGCATCAATTGAGGAAGAGCCAAATCAGTCTCTCACACGTCGTTCTAAAGCGTTGGGCATCTCTGTGACGTCGTTGTGGCGAATTTTGCTAAATGATCTTAACCTACATTTTTACAAGATCAAATTTATGCAAGAATTGAAGCCGCTTGATCACCAGAATCGTCGTATGTTCGTGAATTGGGATGAGCAAGATCTTGAAAATGATCCGGATTTTTATCGAAAAATCTTCATCACGATGAGGTTCTGGCTGAATGGCTTCGTCAATAAGCAAAATATGCATTATTGGTCAGGCAGCAATCCACACGTACTCCTTGGGTCACCATTGCATCCCGAAAAAATTACGGTTTGGTGCGGTTTATGCGCCGGTGGCGTCATTGGGCCGTACTTCTTCCGTGATGATCACGTCCGGCACGGTACTGTGAATGCGAATCGCTACCGCTGAATGATAACCGAATATTTTGGCCCGAATTGAATGAAATGGACTTGGACGATATGTGGTTCCAACAGGACGGTGCCACAAGCCACTTAGCGAATGTCACAATCGATTTATTGAAGACCAAGTTTGGTGAACGTGTTATCTCACGAAATGACCCAGTTAATTGGCCGCCTCGGTCGTACCATTTGACGCCGTTAGACTATTTCCTGTGGGGCTACGTCAAGTCTATGGTCTATACCAAAAAGCCAGTGATGATATATGAACTTTGTACGAATATCTCACTTGAAATTGCAGCAGTACCGATTCATGTTTGAAAACCGTTAAAAAAGGGTTCAACGTTGAATAATATAAGGGAATAAGAAGATCTTTATCTTGATTTTGATAGGTCGGTTTGAATTCTAGCTTGTGCTATATTGTTTTGAGATTGTATCAATGCTTTAGCTGTTAATCTATGCCGAATTCATGAAGATACCTTGTCAAACAAAACAGTTTTCATAAAAGCACTTGATTTTAATCGGTCAGTCTGTATGTCTAATATTGCTCATAGCGGTTTCACTTTTCTGGTAGCAAGCACAGCTTTCGAAAGCTATAAAGAAGTCTTCTTCCGAGATCAGTTTTCTAAAGGTCACTCACAATCAATATATAATAAAATCGCTATCAATGAATCAGACCATGATTTCGTAACTGATATCATTGTATATCTCATTTGAAATACAGCAGATTGGGGGCAAATAAACTTGCGAAAACGACACCGCAGCAAAACAAAGGACTGATGAATGTTCAACAAACTCAGTTGTCCCTCCCTGCGTAAGTGCGCCATAATTGCAAACGACACATTAAAACTAAACCCGTAAAATCGTTTACAGTCGACACTAAAAATGTTCAACCGCAAGTCATTTCTTACGTTTGTCGGCAAAAAAGAGGCGACTCTATTAGCGGCACGTCACAGCAACACATGCTTAAGTACATAAGTAGATACTTAGGTACTTAGAGGCTGCGCCGAAATGATGAATGAAATGCGAAGCCGCACTTGAAACGTTTGAAAAAGTAAAAAGTTAAAAAACGGCTAAAACCGCAAAAAAATTACAGCGCCACAAAGTCAAAAAAAAGCAAAATAGTAAATAAATGACTGTTAGGTAAATAGAGAGACAGTTCCTCAGACAAGTGCACAAAAACATTGACGGCGCTGACAATAGGCGATTGTAAACAATAATAAATATTTAAATGTAGAAATGCGTGATTAGATTTAATTTACACCAGCACGGAGTGTACGCGTCTGTGAGACAGTGTGTCTCACAGGCAACAACGACAATAAAAACAATGGCGAAAATCGAAATGACAATAGACATAAATGCGAAAGACCTACAACCACAACGGAACTCAGCCGATCTTTGAAGAGCACAAGTATTGTAAATAATAATGGGCATTTCCGCACCGAACCGCACCTTTGGTATGTGGGTTTACTGACAGCACCGCGTAGGGTGCGCGCTCTTCATTGCTGTGACTTTTGTTTGTCGTTGAACTTGACATTCAACTCATTGTTTGTGAGTGATGAGCGCCTATTAATAGCTGGGTTAGTGGTGTTGAATCGTCGCATTAGGAAAGCTTTGAGGCTGCGCTTGCACGTGTTGAGACCTGTGAGCAGCTAGCTGCGAATTACCTTGACTTTTGTGCTATGATAAAGTTCAACACACATAATGCTTACGTGTAGTGGAATATTTCGATAATTTGACTTCGGCAGGTTTAAGGTTAGTTGGTCTTATGGTGATATAACCGTTCGAAGTGAGCTTAAATTTTCTAGATTCTACAAAATGCCGGAAAACAAGGAAATCAAATCTATACAAGGAATAAGCCTAGCTATGCATATAGAAGATGTGCAGTTGGCTTTGAATACCATCCGATCTGATTATTTTTAAGAAAGTAAAAAAAGTTGGGAATAAGTAAAGAAGAAACGGGGATAGAGACTTTTCTAAGAATTGTAGCTCGATTATTTCGGAATTTATGTAAATGAGAGAAATGTCACTATATTTTGAAATGTCCCAGCATATATAAAATATTTATATCACGAGTTACTTAATCTGTCGACAGTACTTTTCTCAGCAAAAATATTATATGTGTACTTACCATGTTTCCATAGCCTCTTTGTGTCTCTTCGTGCTATTGGCGGGGTATAAATAGTCCCTGAATCGTTTGGGAAATGATTACGAAATGATACTCGTAAGAGTTAGGGGAAGAGAGAAAATATGTAGAGATGGGAATTTATGGATAGAAGATTAGATGAAGATTATCTGCAGCACCCAGAAGTGACATCGGGCACATCATAAAGTACAAGGTTTTCCAATAAGAATGATATGGTTAAAAAACAAAAAAAAATAAAAAACACCCACTGCTAAGAAAATTCCAATGTTTTTTGTTTAATGTGAAGTTCGATCAATACATAAACAAGTTCTGGATACAACATCATTCAAATAGCCTCTACGACTTCTTTTGCAGAAAGGAATTCGATTTCCACTAAATAAAGTTGTATGTATGTCAAGAACAGCAGGTTCAGTAATGAACTTGGAAGCTTGAAGAGAATCTGGTTTATTCCTAAAGACCAATGACTTCAAATAATCTCTCAAAACACGAACTATACCACTCTCTACTGACCGTAAAGGTGTCACCAGTTTCAAGAAGAAAGAAGTACGGACTAATGATTCCACCAGACCAAAACGCACACCAAACTGTCAATTTAGGTGAATATAATGGTTGTTCATGGATTTTCTTTGCACCAGAATCGACAGTTTTGTTTATTTACCGCAACACTAAGATGAATGTGAGCCTCATGATGAAGTTCTTACAAAATTTTTGCCATTTTTAAGTTGTTCCAAAGCAAAATTAGTAGATTTGCGACGTTTACGGTCATCCAATCGCTTCAGTTCTTGAGTGAGAACAATTTTATACGGATTCAAGCCCAAATACTTTTTCCAAAATCCACCAGCTCATAGCTCAAGACAGTCGCACTTCTTGAGAACGTCTTGGAATCTACAAATGGCGGTCTTCAGCAACAATTTTCTGAACGGCAGCATTAATTTCTTTACTCTTGAACTATGTAAAGAAAATTCCCGCATGAAATTTTTAACAATCTGACGAACAGTGAGCACAGTGAGCACCATAAAATGACAAAAGCGCACGAAAAGTTGCTATTGGAGAACGATTAAACGATTGAAATTGGCTGAAGCGACATTTAGAAAGCATCTTCCCTATTGGAAAACCCGGTACATATACATACATATATAAATGATCATCGTGACGAGCTGAGTTGATTTAGTCATGTTTGTCTGCCTCCTTGTATACATGCGAACTAGTCCCTCAGTTTTTGAGAATACGATCTGAAAATTTTACTCTCGCGCTTTTCCCATCAAGAAGCTTTTCATTTTTCAGTATCAAGTGCATGTATGGAAAACTTTTTCATTTAATGTTATATCTTTTTGAAATTTGACACGTATTATTTTCTAAGGCAACGGTGCAATCTCTAATAAAATTACTTAGATCCAACCACTATATCATATAGCTGCCATAAAACTCATGACAAGGTATTCTCACGAAATCTGACATGGTATATTGTCTAAGGCAACGGTATACTTTTCGAAATATTTTTTCTGATAGGAAAACTGTATAATATATACATTTTGTTACCATACAAACAGGCTGATAAAAATCAAATTTTTGATTGGAATTTTTTTATTTGTTAATAGTACCTTAACATCAGTCAATTTTATAATTATTTAACCTTTAGCTTTTGTAAAATTAAACACTCTAGATTAATTAATTGATTTTTTCTATTTTAATTATAGAGAAGACATGCAGAAAGTGAATATAAATTTTTACGATAATCAAACAGTGTCATATCAGCACAAGAAAATTCTGCAATTCGTGCCCGAATTGAGTATAGACAAGAATACACCAATAGTCACACCCAATATTCCTCTATTGGTGAGTAACCAGACTACATTATGGTTAAAGTAAAAACAAATGTTAACTTACACCATCTCACCCACAGACGCTTACTAGTCTCAGTCCAAAATTAGGTTATTTGCTGTCAAAAACGATTTCCGTAGTATTGACCGCAGCCAAGTTCAAACCTTTCATCAACGTGACTGCCGATCAGTTGGTGTTCGGCTACGATGATGCGCTCGTCAGCTTGGCACATCGATTTTATCCAAAACATATGCGTCCAATGGAGCGAATGGGACTGCTACTTGGGGTAAGTCTGAAAAATGTTTGATAACTGAAAATGATATGTTACTATATGAAATCATCTTGTATTTATTCACATTTGATAGTAACTCGTATATTAATCGTTTTTCTCTCCCACTCTCCACAGCGCAATGGTACACTAACCGAAGTCTCAACAATCAAAACTGGTCTTCAGGGTATGGAAGAATTTGGCTACATAGACCGCCTGAATGGACTCGATCACCTGCCACATTGGCATAAGCCACCCTGTAATCGTATCGCCGCCTCCGAGGGCTCCTTCTTTCCACCACGTGATATAACAAAAGCGGATACAGTTTATGTTTATGACAAGGATTTATGTCGCGTCATACCTCTACAGTATCAAAGAGGTGTGAAAAAAGATGGTTAGTATCTTGCTGGAATTATCCGACTGTTGATGAATATTTTTTAAATTTTCCGTCTTCCTTACTACACAGGTATTGGCGCTGATCTGTATATCTTACCAGAGAACAGTTATGGCGATTCTTCGAATAATCCGGAAAATGAATGCTTTGATTCAAGTGATTATGAACCGATAAAAGGCCTACAAAATATAAGCCCCTGTCAGTATGGTGCCCCTGTCTACATATCAAATCCACATTTTTATCAAGCCAATGAGTCGTTGTTACATTCGGTGGAAGGTCTCAAGCCGAATAAGGACGAGCATGAAACTTACTTCAAAATACAATCGGTGAGTTTTAAAGTTTCAAGTACATCAAAAAGTATATTTAGCAGCATTAAGTAGTTCAGAGGTAATGAAGTAGAATGGTACCTCCAGGCAAAGGAAAGTTGAAAATTATGTCGAAAGTGTTCTACAGGAATACAAACAACTTAGTCGAGGAATTCTGTAAAAAAGAACTGATATGGAGGATAACCTAAAAAAATCGTTTCATATAACTATGGACCTTAAACTCAATTTCAAAACTTATAAATCTCCCGACACTCGCTAGTCGTAAGGAGATGCTTGGTATAATATTTCTTGTAAAACTCATGAATGGGTCAGTCTGTAGCCCATCTCTCTTATCTGATATTAATTTTAACGTTCCCGCTCGCTCTACCAGGCAGTTTAGACCCTTACTTTTAAAATTTTCTAGAACAAATTTTGAGTTAAAGGAAACATTCCGCCGTATATGTCATGATTTCAATTCTCATTCCAGCACATTTAATCTAAAAGCCTCACTATTTACCATTAAAAAAATTATTTTATCTACTCTCAACAAGTAACATTTAAAAATTATAAACTTTAATTTAATTCTTAATTTTGGCTGTTGAAATTTTTGTTTCTGTAGCTGAGCAGCTTAAGATCGCAACGCTTAAAACTCTCTTGCCTTTTATGACTCGGCTAATTGCGCTCGTTCCCGGATTGCGTCCCTCGCGTCGGTTGGGCGGGAGGAGGTTAATCGTATTATTATATAGGTACTGTCATATCTTGACATTCTATCCGACTGAGACACTACCCACTTTTTATTTATTAACTATTCTATCGATTCTTGCCGGAAGAAAAAGGTCATTATAGAAGAAATTAGTAGATTTAATAGGATAGAAATAAACAAAACGATTAAAAATTTGCACTACCACTTTCGAGTCTCTGTACTCGATCCCAACTTCCATTAAAGATCTAAAAATTTCGGTGGCGAATTAAACTTCGAAGTTTCTCTCTGCGTAGTAGCAGTTCAAGACGGAAAGTCGAAACTCTAAGCAACGCGGTTTTCAAGATTTATTCCTTCAAAGTTGGTGATTAAACTAGCATAACGGTAATTCTTACCAGTGGCGGGTCGAGAGTTTTTTTGGCAGGTTCACCTTCCAACATATTTTTAATATTAAAAATTAAATATTTTTTTGCTCTCTGATTTTATGGAGGAGTTTGACTCCCCAAACCCCTACGAATCCTCCGTTGATTCTTACAAACTTATATTTTTCTCTTACCGCATTTAACTGCTTCTCTTCCTTTCAGAAATTGGGTGTACCACTGGAAGGCAAAGTACGCATTCAACTCAATCTCAAAGTGACGCGAGCGAAAGACGTGTATCCAGTTAAGGATTTTCGAGATTTCATCTTCCCGGTTATGTGGCTGGAAGAAGTAAGTTTCTAATAGTTTTAAGAACTTAAAAAAAATCGTGAATTAGGGAAAAATTAGATATAGGTATGGGAATATGTGATTTTTATGATACCATTCAAACAAATAAAAAAAAATAAGTTTAATTTTAAAATAATAATCTTTCCGCCACCCTCCAGGGTATCTCCGAATTAACACCGGCCATCCGCCGTTGGATTTACTTGGCCACCGTATTTGCGCCGATCATCATACCAGTCGCCTCGTATCTGATGATATTCGGCGGCGCACTTGCCATTGTCTTCGTCTTCGTGCGCGCATATCAGAACTTCGTGTTCGCACGCGATCCCACATTGGAGATACTCGAGATGGGCCGACGCTCGCTAAGGCGTGGCAGCAGCTTCATCGCGCAACATCAGCACAAGTTCATGCATCGCGAAAGCTATACGCTGCTAAAGACGGTGCCCGGCGACCTGCTGGACGACAAAGAGGACGCGATACCCATAATGACAAACAGTTCATAGTATTCCTAACAGCACAAAAGAAATATGCATAAACAAAATGAGCCGAGTTGAGTGTTCGGCCAGGCATTCGATCGCGTCTCATGAGTAATTGCAAATTTCGTATCGAATTTAGTTTTTAATTAGTTAGTTGTTCGTTTAGAGCTAAGTAGGTGTGAATGATTTATCTCAATGTAAATATGTGTATGTGTGATGAAATGGCGTAAAAATCAAAAAAGCAACAACAAAAAAACATAAATATGTGATCTAAGTTATTACTTTTGAACGTGTTTGTGTGGGTTTTTTTATTGGATATTTTTTGTGTGAATTGTTTGTTGTTGGTGAGCGCGTGTCTGCGGCCTTTAGTGCGTTTTAGCTCTAATTCTCCAAAAGCAAAGAAGAAAAAATTTAACAAAAAATCTAAAAACTATAATTTATAGTTAGTACAATATGTATTATATATTTATATATATATATGTATATGATAATATGGTGTTTAGCTTTCTTCTTCTTCTTCCTATACTTGTAATCGCCTTATACAAATTTGTGAAATTCCAGGGTAAGTGGTAGATTTAGTCTAACTGTAAGTATGCACACATTTTCTACATAACTACACTCACATATCGAACAAAAACCAAGGACAGAATTTGTATTCTTCAAATAATTCGACAAGAAGTTGATTATAAAACTCAAGTGATAAACCAAATTATAAAAAAAAAAATAAATAAATAAACAAAATTTTCATTCAGAATTTTTTTTATAATAATTATGTCACAAATTATAATAAATTGAGAAAATTATAAACAAAATATAAAAATTACAAAAATTTATTGTAAACTGTTTGAAAAAAATTTAAAAAATTGTTCTTGCCCAAAACCAAAATGTATTTTTAAGACCAGAAATCAACGAATTATAGTTTAAAATACTGATTTGTAGGTGTCAATTTAATATAATTTGATACAAAATAAAACAAAAACATATTTTTTATATTTTTTTTTTATATATTTTATTCTAATTTCGGAAAGCATAATTTATTAATTTTTTATTTTTTAAATTTATTTAATTTTTTTTCTGTTGCCACTTTAATATAATTTTATATAAAATTTACAAAAATAATTAAACATTTTTATTTTGAATTTTTTAATTTAATATGATTTTTTTTTTATTAATTTCAGAAAGTATAATTTATGAAATTTTTTAAATTGTTAATTTAAATTCATTTTATAAAACTTTAAAATAAAATATTTTAATAATGAAAAATAATTATTGATCGTAATTTTTATTTTTTTTCATTTCGAAATGTAAATTTTTAATTATAATTTTTTTTTTTATTTGTTAATTAATTTATTTTTTTATTAAAATTGAAAAAAAAAATATTTCATAATAAAAAATATTTTTGAATACATTTATTTTTTTTTAATTTCAAAATTTACTGTTTTTAGTTATTTTTTTTATTATTATTAACGTAATTTTAATTTTTTCAAACATAAAAAATATATATTTTTAAATTTTTTTAATATTTTTTCAATTTTGTCACCTATAATTTGTATTTATTTAATTTTTTTTTCAATTTCGATAAGTACACTTTCAGATTAATTTTTTTAATTGTTAATTTATTCAGAATAAAAAAATATTATTAAAGTGGTTTTAATCTTTTCATTTATGAAAATTTTTTAAATTGTTAAATTGAATTAATTTTATTAAAATTTAAAAGAAAATATTAAAAAAAAAAATATTTTTCAAATGTAATTTTTTTTTTAATTTTGAAATGTAAATATTTTAATAATTTTTGACGTAAGTTTAATTTTTTCAAAAATAATAAAAAATAGATATATTTTTAATTTTTTTTGAATTCTTGATGAAGAATTTATATTTTTATTTATATTTTTTTCCAATTTCAATAACTTTACTTTTTAATTATTTTGTAATTGTTAATACATTCAGAATTAAAAAAAGATTATTTTTGTATCAATTTCTTAACTTAAAATTTGAAATCAAAATTTTTTATATTTATTTTAATATTTTTGAAATTTCTATGATTTTTTGTTTTCATTTTATTTTAATTTTTTCTATGAATTTCGAATATTAAACTTTAGCCCAAATTACCAAAAACCAAAACTTTACATTTAATATTCAAAACTAAGTTCAACCACATGCTTCTAATAATTCTAGTTTTTAAACTCTTTGTACATAGCTATTTATATACTTACATATTTCCAATTCAATAATTAATTTTGTATGTTCGGGGGTAGTTCATTACACTTAATCTTCAGCATAGCAATTTTAATTATTATTGACTAGTTGTAAATTAAATGCATTATGTTGTAAGTTGGAAATTAATTTTTAAAACAATTTTCAAATATAAATATTTCACTAGTCATTTTTACGACACAAAAATGAGAGCAGATTATTATCCGTAAGCAGTTTTCTTAGTATTTAACTATTTTAAAAGGTTTTTATACAAAAATAATGTAGTTCTAATATGCATACATAGTCAATTTAATTTTATTTTAAGAAACAAAAACATACAAATTATTTTTTGAGGATTGTTGTCGAAATGAAATATTTTTGAAAGAAATTGTTATTTTAGACAAATAAAAATGTAAAGCTACGAAAATAATTTGCAGTTGTTTGATTGCAAGGTTTTGACTTAAAAACATTTCTGTGAGTAATGTTAATATTCGATGGAAATTGTATTTTTCTTATAAACAGCGATTCTAGGAAGAGGGAACAAGTGGGAGTAATTATTACCATTCAAAAGAACATTATTGAAGATTATCTCTTTCAAATGTTGTCTGCGGCTATATTTCAACTGGAAACTGTGTGATGTTTTGCTTCAAGGCCTGAACCAAAGCGGCATTGTCTGCATAGACTTTACACATTACATATCCCCACAGGAAAAAGTCTAACGTTATGATATCACACGATCTTGATGGCCAATCTACCGGCTCAAAATGTGAAATTATCGACTCACCGAAGGGGTTTCTCAATACATCCATTGATTGATATGATGTGTGGGAAGTGATGCCGTCTTGCTGAATCCAAATGTCACTGAGATCACGAGTTTCAATTTCAGGCATCAAATCATCGGTTATAATGACACAAAAATGGTCGTCATTGACGACTATGTTCTCAAGGGCATATTTTTTTTTAAATATGAACCGATGATTCCTCGAGCCCGCAAACCACACCAAACCATAGTTTTTTCCAATGAAATGGCAGCTCTTGAATCTTTTCAGGTTTCTCTCCGTCCCAAATGCGGCAATTTTGCTTGTGAACATACCCATTAAGCCAGAAATGGGCCTCATCATCGAAAACGTCGAACTTCTTGAAACTTTTCAAGAGCTCATAAAGCGTAGCGATGTCTCTTGGGAAGGTTGAGAAGGTTCAATTCTTGCACAAGCTGTATTTTTTACGCTTTCAATCTCGATGTAAATTGCGCCAAGTCGTTCCGAGTTGCTGCGATCGTCGCCAAATCCACTCTCCACGATCTTCTTGTACACTCTCAGCTAAGGCTGCTATACTTTCTTCACTGCGTGCTGGACTCGGCTAACGCGTGAACTGTTGAAAAGGGTAATTGATAAAGATATCTCTACTAGGATCACCCGTTATATAGCCATATGCTTTCTGATGTAAAATCTTGCTCAAAATTTATCCATCTGCAATAAGACGAATTATTTGAGATTCGTGTAATTTACTTCAGGCCAACAATCCCTAGCGCAAATAATAAAACTTTACCAACAACGAAGTTCACGAAGAAGAAAAATTATAATAGACTTTACCGTCAAAACTTTTCTTGCACTCCGACCACTTCCTAAAAAAAACCCACTGCTTTCGTTCTTCAACAGCTTTGTATCGAATGTATCTCGAAATAGGTTGATGTTTTAGTGATCTATATACTTAGGTTCGGAGCCGAATTTTTGAGAAAGATTGATACTTTCTAGCATTCAAGTATTCTATTCGGATTTATCGTTCGATCATTCGATTTCGACCAGAAGAGAGGAAAGCAGTTGGTACTGTGAAGAAGGAAAATAAGCGCTGTTTCGAATTGGAATAAAGAAATTGAAGGCTAACAGCACTGATCATTCCCCCATGTTCATTCAAATTTTGAAACAATAATCTTTTCGGAGTTCGTCTTTTTGACAGTTGTAACTTGATGTTTGCTCAATTTAGTTTGCCATTCCATATTCCGGGAAATGTTTGTAAATCGTACAAATTTCTTACCAAAATAATGGTTCAAAATGGCATAGTGCGCTGCGTCCGATATTCGGTCGACATAATTGCCCAACACAGTCGGTAATTCGAGTAACCACGGATCGTTTTAAGACGGCGCTTACTCTAGTGAATAATGCTCATCCTCAGAGACGTCGTATATTGCGTTGCGAAGACGCTATTATTGCTGTGGAGCCATATACCGAAAGAGACCCCTATAGGTCCATCGCCATCGCACGCAATAGTTGGAGCTGTGCTCATCCTTTTTTGAAAGATTTAGGACGAATCTTAGTTTGTGGGCTTATAAAACTCGTGCAAGATTGCAGGTCGCAAAACGATATGGTAACCGATCCCGATTTTCACAAGAAAACTTTCTTTATCGATGAAACTCAGTTTTTCACATTTTTCAATGCGCACAGGGAATCTTTGGGCTTCGAATTGTCACCTTATTCACTGTATTCTTCAGACCTGGTTCACACCGACTATTTTCTGTGCTCAGATCTCAAAATATTCCGCACTGAGAAGAATTTTTTTGTCGAATGAGGCGGTGATCGCCGATACTGAGGCCTATTTTGAAGCAAAGGACAAATCGTATTATAAAAATGTTATCTAAAAGTTGGAGGGTCCATATAATTAGTGTAGTGGGTAATTTAATGGTGATAAAAACGAACTGTGTTGAATAAACAAAAACGAATATTCCCAAAAATATTTGTTTTACTGTGTTAGACCAAGGACTTTTCAATTGACCTGTTATCTAACTCAATTAGTTTTAGATTAATAAAAACGACTACTGTAATTTTGAGCAACATGTGTCGAAAGAACAATAAAAAATCTTTGAGTATTTCAGAAACCATACATGTGTATGCACATATGCAGCTATTTCCTAAAAATTCTAGAGAGTTTTCAATTAGTTCATTTCACTTGAAAAATAAATGCTTTCCAATTACGGTAAATTTAATAACAAAAAATCATTTTCTCAAACATTAATAATTCTTTGAAATTTTTCTTAGAACAAACTATTTTATCTAGGAAAATACGAGTCACGCACCAACAATTGCCATTGAAGTAACAATTGAAAAGAGGAAAAAACACTCGAATTTACCTGTGAAGCTGTGCATTTTGTGTTTTTGTTTTTGTAACTTTATGAAAACTGCAGTTTTACGCCTTAAAGGTTTCCATTTAAGTGAATGTCAAAAGCAGAAATTGCATAAAACGAAAATGGAATGCTACTACTACATGCGCACAAACATAGACGCAATTCGTCCATAACACACACACACACACACTACTACAGAAATATGCACATAAATATTGAATGTGTATGTGTGTGCATATACATATGTGCGCGAGTTGTATTGTATGCAAAGAAAGTTTTTCTTCATCTTGAAATTTACTGGAAATACAGTTAGAAACAAAAGCGTACAACAACAAGTCGTAAATTGGTTGCACTTTCGTAATATATTTGAGTGAGCGAGTGCTTGGCGCTTTCTGCTGACCCAACGGCTGATAAGTGCATCATATATAAAATTTAGAAACAATAATTCTCATTCAACAACATACAACAAAATCGCAGCGACCGTTGTTGTGTGGTCGAGAACGTAAAAAAGTTAATTTATCGTGACTAAAGCGGAAAGGCAACAAGAAAAGCAAAAAAAAAAAACAAAATAACGAGCGAAAAGTAATAAAACAAACAATTGTAAACATCAAAAAGAGCGTCAATCAAAAGCTTCAAAACATTTCACAGTTCCTTCAAATTATAGTTTCACACAATAAAACGGAGAATAGAAGAGAGACCCGAACCAAAAAAAAAATCAGCAAATCACGACCACACACGCAACACAAACACACTTTCGCAGTCAAAGCAATTTGCTGCGTTCGCTCGCCCACTGACCAGCGACCTCCTTCTGCCACCCCTCCCACACCCACTGTCACTGCTATTGGCCATGTGGCAGCAACATATGGCGGCGCTTCGGCACACTGCAGCATCGGAGCTTCACCAACAACTTCCATATGAAGCTGTAAAAATACAAAAACTCACACTCAAAGCGAAGAAATATATTGGAGACCCCCCACCCCGTTCATAAATATTGAAGAACTAGCTGGTAAGGGGGCGGACGTAATTCTCAAGTGAAGAAATATGCTGCCACAAGTTAAAAATTCGTAAATCATATTTCAACAGGCCAACTCAAAGTGGTCAAAGCGGCGGACTTTTGTAACGGAAAATGGTATCGAGGGGGTGGGGGCAATATGGAAGCAATCAGTGGCACAGAAAAATGACGCACAATACTACCATACAACCAGCATGAAATGAGAAAATACGAGTAAGCACAAAGCACCGTTATTGCGGTACTCTCGCACAGTCAATACAACTGACCTCACAGTGGGGAGCGGAAGTTGTAAAAAAAATTCAAACAATCGGAGCTTTGGTGGGGGAAAGCAGTTGTATAAAAAATACATGAAAGGAAATAAAAAACAGATTCCAAATAAAGAAGTACACGAATTCACAACTGTTAGTTTTGGCTATAAGGTTTTAGGAAGGACGAAATGTCGTTTTAGTATAATAATTTCTTACGACGGAGGTCCGAAAAGTAGCATAAGAATACGAAAATTTTAGAAAACATATGGTTTATTTCCGAATATACAGAACTTTTAGCGCGATACACAACGAATCTTCAATTTCTTAGTCTCGTCTGACAAATGGAGGTGTGCGCAGTAGGTTCCTTAATCGGCGATGAACTCCTCATTTCACGAAACTTTCTCCCCGGCGAGTGACTTTTTCAAGTTTGGTAACTAAAAAAGTCGACCAGAATCAAATCTGGAGAACGTGGTGCATAAGAGATCAGTTTGTAGATTAATTCGAGAAATTTAACATAAGCGACGAAGAAGAACATGCAAGATGAGGAAAGTTCTCTGTACGCCATTCACGTGGACCTGAAATGATTATTTTACAAATGGCTCAAGCAGTTAACGACTTCTGGTCTTAGACCAAGTATCCTCTGGGCGACCAAAAAACATCTTGAGGGCGAGCTAAAGTGAGAAGGCAAACCATCCTTCCCCAGGCTTGTGCGCTGGGTTTTCCGCCGTAAAAAAATGCCACCAATGAAAAGGAAACAACAGCCTCAGAAAGATCAAATTCTACAAGTCACTCAAAATCTCCGGTCTGCTATATGGAGCAGAAGCATGGACGAAGACACATCTGTGTTGTGCGAGTTTTATGCGTTGTCATGGAAGAAGAATACTTTTTCCTTGGTCAAAGGATGTTGTTTTCCTCTATTTTCAGTATTGGATGGGCCTCGTAATTCACCATCGAGTCGACCACTGTGCTGAATTTATAGGTCGACTCGATGGTGAATTACGACCGCTTGCGCCACACCTTGTGAATTCTAGAAAACGGTTACCACCATCTTTTTAGTCGTTAGGATAGTCTTTGTCTTTTCGAAACAGATACTACAGGTAAAATACGCTGTTTCGACTATTTCTTGGTGTTGTATACCAGAATTCGGTTTTGAAAATTATTTTTATTTATTTTAAAGTACAAAATAAGCATAAATTCATGACCACTTCACTTTTGCTCGATATTTTGCCTTAACTATGGCCTTGAGACGGTCCAAGAACGAATCGCAAGCTGCCCGATTCTGACGTTCCAGTATTTTAGCTCACTCACAGACAATGGCTTTCTACAGCATCTCGAGACTGGTGTATTTTTTACTTCGGACCTTGCTCTCTAAAATGGCCCAGAGAGAATAATCAATTGGATTCGCATCTGGTGAATTCGAGAGCCATTGTATGATCGTAATAAAGTTCGTTTTTTCAGCCATTCTTGGTTCACTCGTGCTTTGTGAGACGGTGCTGAGTCTTGTTGAAACGTCCATGGTTTGCGACCGAAATATTTGTTTGCCCACGGCTTCAAAGCACCCTCCAGAACACTGTCGCATTTACTTTGATGCCAGGCTCGATGAAAACAATTGTAGAGCGCCCATCTGCGGTGAAAACGACCCAAACCATTATTTGTGGCGGGTGCTGCCTCCTGATGGCCAACTGATGACTTAGATTCTCGGTCAAGGAAACCCTATCGTTTTGAGAGTTTACGAGTTGCTCAATTGAAAAAATTTTTTCGTCAGAAAACACAATGTTCGAAATCTGACCGCTTTCTGCCAAGCGAAGCAACTGCTTGGCTCTCTCAAGTCTTACTTGTTGCTGCTTCGGTGTGAGATCATGGGCCTTTTGGAACTGGACTTGACCTTCAGCTCATTTTTCAATATGCGTCGGATACTGCGGTCGGATATTTTCAGTTTTTTAGACATTTGATTGGCACTTCGTCGTGGGTTTCGCTCAAATCGCTTCTTCACTTTCCGAACCATCTCACGTGACCTTGTAGTCTTCTGATGACCACCTCCATGGCGTTTTTCGATCCTACCAGTATCATTGTAACCAAAACTTTATTCACATTAAGGTATTTGAGCTCACGAAAACTTGCTGGCTGTGATTTTCCAGCTAAATATAAAGCAATCACACTAATACGTTTGAATTCCATCGCTGATCACTTTTTTTTTGCGTTCACTTTTGGCAAAACGCATTTGTACACTTGTGAACAATTCTCCGAACTGTCATTCAGCTAATTTATAAACAGCTGATTCCAGTGCGACTGCTGCGCGAACGGTGTAAAGTTGAGTGCCGGACTCGCCGACTGTCACAAAATGATACTTGAACTCCTTCGGATTACGCTTAAAGTGTTAAGTGAAGTGATCACATAGTTACGCCTGTCGTCGAATCGGTGAAGTTGAGTACTTAACGGGCCGCCCTGTTTTGATAATATAATAGTCCAGTCACTATAGTAAATTCACCTCGAAATTCGAGATTCTTACCTAATTTAAGCTTAAATGACTGGACTATAATATTTAGTAAAGACTCTGCAAAAGTTATATTTTTAACAAAAGTACTAATACTTGTAAATAAGATAAAAATTATTTATATCAAAAAAATTAGAATAAGGACCTCCTTAAGTTACAAAAATAACTTATAAACCACCCTCATTTCAATACCTGTACCTCTAAAACGTCAAATATTTGTTTTTTGGGTTCTTGACTTTCTTAGGGTAGATACTAATACCAAGAAAAGCATTCTCCTTAAACTTGTAATATTTCTGAGATTTTTCTCTAATTCTCGCAATCACTTTCTTTTACTCTATTGCGTTTATTCTTGTGGTGAATCTATTTTATTTCTAATTGAAATTAATTATGTAAGCGTTATAAACGATGTTGTTCGAATCTGATGTTTCCCTTATGTTTTTTGACATTTCAGTGTGGAGTTTGAATGTGTCAACAGCAGATGCTGCAACAATGGAGGGTGGCATTATTCGTTGTTAAAGGCCATAACGACCATTGCAATTATTATCTACGACTAGCTTTCAATAAAAATTACTTAAACGTTGCTAATTGAGATTTCCCCATTTTGATTATGACTGTAATGGATCGCTAGAGCTTCTACTTATCTAAAATTATTTTCCTTTTGGCTTCATTGACTCTCTATGGGTTAAGTTTAATAAGCAAACGAAGCAGATTGTATCTTGAAATGTATTACTTTGTATATTGCAGTTATTTCCTTTACGAGAGGCTGTGAGCTGAATCAACGACTTTAAGAAAGATAGTTGAGTTCATTAGTTTCTTTCTAGGATCTAGGATTAAACCAAAAAAGTGTTCTACGTTATCTTAAAAACCTTTAGATTCCTAGTCGAAAGATCTACAAGTATACGCTAAGGCTTCATGGTAGATTTCTCATCGCTTAAATTTTTGCTCAAGACGGTTTCCAGAGATCTTCGACTGCATTACTAGGGACTATGATTTCGGAACATAGCAGAACTGCTTAACTTTAACTCATGGTCCGAAATTCTGGATATATAAAGTATGAATCATTACACAAGTCTACAAATAAAAAGCGAAAAAATGCAACTGTCTTGGCTATGCGTGCATCGTTATCTTTGAAGGTTCCTAAGTTTGAATTAGAAGGTAAAAAAAAACATCACGTACAGTTTTCCAGTTACATCAAAAAAAAGTCTCTTTGAAGAAATATTTGAAAAATGGCCTGTTGACTAATATACTGATAAAATTTAAAAATAAAAAAAGTTTTTACTTTATGTAAGACGTTTATTATATCCTTTTTGCAAATGGCGATTTTTTCTTGTATTCTCTATTACTTTCTCTCATTAAGAACCAACAATAATCCCCCATCATTGCAGGATCTCAGCGGCCTTGATATCTCTGTTCCATTGTTAAAATATCTTGGTGGAACCTCTCTCCCTGTTCATCACTGACGGAACCCAAATTTTGTGGAAAAAAACTCAAATGTGAATGTAAAAAATGAATTTTTAGTGACATTCTGCAACCCATTCTTTGGTAGTTTTCCAGTAACTCGTCGATTAGTTCCTCATACGTGTTAGACTTTTTGTTTCCTAAAAAATCCGAGACAGTGCTTCTAAATTATATCCAGGCTTTACGTTAAACGGGGTTTAGTTTCTCTTCAAACTGCTTGTCCTTCAGAATTTTTCGGATTTGGGGTCCAATGAAAATTCCTTCTTTTAGCTTGGCGTCACTTAACTTCGGGAAAACTTCTTTGAGATATTTGAAAGCTTCGCTATTCTTATCTAAAGCTTTAACAAAGTTTTTCATCAATCCGAATTTTGTGTGTAAAGGGGGCAGCAAAACCTTACGAGGGTCAACTAGAGGTATATTCTTGATGTTAGCTTCACCCGGCACGAAATCACCTCTTTGCGGCCAATCTTTTATTTTGTAATGTTTTTCTGTTGCTCTACTGTCCCAAAGGCACAAAAAACAGCAGTATTTAGTAAATCCCCCTTGAAGCCCAAGAAGTAGTCCTATGACTTTAAGATCACCACATATCTGCCACTTGTATTTGTTGTAGTTTGTGCAATTCAAAATCGATGACATACTTTCATAAGTTTCCTTCATATCAACAGCGTGGGAAAGTGGAATTGAAGATTTAGTGTTGCCATTATGTAGCAAAACGGCTTTTAAACTTTTCTTAGATGAGTCTATGAATAAATGCCACTCTTCTGGATTATGTTGATAGCCTAACTTCTCCATAACACTTGCAGGATCAGTACAAAAGCAAATTTTATCTTGTAATGTAAAGAAAGAGGCAAACTCTTCATTACGGTATCTAAACGCGGTGACCTTTGTACCTTTGGCCAGTAAATTCCACTGCTGTAACCTTGACGCTAAAAGTTCTGCATGTTTTTTAGATAAGTTAAGGTCACGCACTAAATCATTAAGTTCAGGCTGCTCGATCAAATGTGTTTTTTTCTTTTCTTCTTCATCTTCGGAAATCTGATCTGATCTCTTTGCTTCTTTTACGGGATATAACATTCTCTTCTATAGCATCATCAACAGCACAACGTCCAATTTTTGTATCTAAGTCCTGTGGCAATGGTGAAAAGGGAATTGGTATATTTTCGCCATGAGGAACGGGTCGCTTAGCTGAAGATATGTCGGGATATTGAATTTTGTGCTTATTTTTTTTTTGAAAATCCACATACGTTTGTCATACAAAAATAGCAATCGGTAGCATGGTTTGTCGGCTCACACCAGATCATCGGAATAGCAAAGGGCATTGATGATCTATTTCCATTAAGCCAGTGGCTTAAGTTTGACATACAAGTCTGGCAAGAAATATGAGGAGTCCAATTCCGATCTTGATTCACTATAGGAAAACCAAAATACTTGAGATATGCTAATTCAGTCACTTTAGTTATTAATCTGGCATGAGATTTAGGTGTATACAAGCCACAAACATAACAAAATGAAACAGTCGATGCATTACAACCACGTTTTCGTACTTTAGACATTTTAATCAAAAAATCTCACTTTCCACGGCTATCGCAATAAATATACAACTACCTTCAAGTTTTAAATTGATAAACAAGAAAGAATACAGATAAGACATACGAGAAATGTCATAAATACTCTCGACTAACAAATAACTCAAAGTATATATGGATTTGGCGCAAGTAGAACGAAAAATTTACTTAATACTACGTAAAAAAAATTATTTTGAAATTCTTAAAAATCTTACGTGGTACAGAATTTTTAAATATGAATTAATTATTAGTACACCTAATTTAATATAAAAACACCAATAGCCAATCAGTTGCATATTGCCTGTAGACTAGTGTTATCAAACCAGATTTATATTATAGGTTGCTCACCGTTTTACTCACAAGCATTAAATACTTGCAGTCTCATGCAGTCACCTATTAACAGAAATACGAAAATCTCCTAGCGCTCATATCTCTCCTTGCTGGAACAACACGACCTATACAGTTTTAAGCCTTTGGTATTAAGGACATAATTTTATAGGGACACTACAGATCTTTGAGTCCTAGGATCCCTTCTCCATCTACACATTGCTTATTAGTAAAAAATACAAGGAAGATGACTGTTTAGTCTAAAGCAACCCAGATCTGGGAATAAGAAATAGTCACTGGGGGCCAGATGTGGAGATTCCGATGGGGGCGGAAGCAATTAGAAGCCTAATTCTGTTGATGGTCCTTTCTTTTACAAGGTAGTCAATAAAAAAATGTTCCATACGCATCCGAAAATACAGACGCCATAACCTTACCAGCCGACTGTTTTGTTTTTTTCACACTTTGGAGCGGGTTCATCATGAGTAGTCCACTCGTATGACTGGAGACTTCGGAATGAAATGGTAGAGTCATGTTTCATCCATAATCATATAACGGGTGATTTTTTTGAGGTTAGGATTTTCATGCATTAGTATTTGACAGATCACGTGGGATTTCAGACATGGTGTCAAAGAGAAAGATGCTCAGTATGCTTTGATATTTCATCATGAATAGACTTACTAACGAGCAACGCTTGCAAATCATTGAATTTTATTACCAAAATCAGTGTTCGGTTCGAAATGTTTTTTATCGACAAATTTTGTTCAGCGATGAGGCTCATTTCTGGTTGAATGGCTACGTAAATAAGCAAAATTGCCGCATTTGGGGTGAAGAGCAACCAGAAGCCGTTCAAGAACTGCCCATGCATCCCGAAAAATGCACTGTTTGGTGTGGTTTGTACGCTGGTGGAATCATTGGACCGTATTTTTTCAAAGATGCTGTTGGACGCAACGTTACGGTGAATGGCGATCGCTATCGTTCGATGCTAACAAACTTTTTGTTGCCAAAAATGGAAGAACTGAACTTGGTTGACATGTGGTTTCAACAAGATGGCGCTACATGCCACACAGCTCGCGATTCTATGGCCATTTTGAGGGAAAATTTCGGA
This sequence comes from Bactrocera dorsalis, assembly GCF_023373825.1. Classification (NCBI taxonomy): domain Eukaryota; kingdom Metazoa; phylum Arthropoda; class Insecta; order Diptera; family Tephritidae; genus Bactrocera; species Bactrocera dorsalis. Next base: position 45,731,559 of record NC_064307.1, read on the forward strand.
CAACAATTCATCTCAAGAAATGGACCCGTAAGTTGGCCACCAAGATCATGCGATTTAACGCCTTTAGACTATTTTTTGTGGGGCTACGTCAAGTCTAAAGTCTACAGAAATAAGCCAGCAACTATTCCAGCTTTGGAAGACAACATTTCCGAAGAAATTCGGGCTATTCCGGCCGAAATGCTCGAAAAAGTTGCCCAAAATTGGACTTTCCGAATGGACCACCTAAGACGCAGCCGCGGTCAACATTTAAATGAAATTATCTTCAAAAAGTAAATGTCATGAACCAATCTAACGTTTCAAATAAAGAACCGATGAGATTTTGCAAATTTTATGCGTTTTTTTTAAAAAAAAAGTTATCAAGCTCTTAAAAAATCACCCTATATAAACTCATTGTTTTTTTTTTCTCATATCCAAATATTCGAGAATGATCGATGCTCTAAAGCGTTCCACAGCGGAGGTCAGCTTTGTTTCCTTCCTCGAATTCCTTGACGATCTAAAAATAAGTAAGTTTTTAAAGCCTATAACTTAATAATTTTGTTAGTGGTTCATATTTGGCACAAGCTTTAAAAAATCTGAGCCAAAGTTGACATACATTTGTTAAAGAAGTTCTAAAAGTAAAGCGAAGACAGCTCCACATTAAACCATAGGGAATTATCAAAAAGAATGGCTCAATATAAACTACATATATTCTTAAGTGATGTCATTGTGCCTCATGAATTCCCTTATATATTTAATCTATACAAAATAAAGGAAAACAATTATAATACGATGTCAAAACATGTCAAGCTCACAACAAATACACCCTCAACCTCACTCCGATCACGCGACTCCACGTTATATAGAATTAATTGCAATTAAATATTTCTATTTGCATACAATAAGGCATTTAATTTCCCATTCAGTGACCGATAATAATAAAACTTTGCCGCTGAATGTCAAAAACCGAAAATCAACCAACAACGTTGGCAATCAACCACCCAATATCCAGAACGTTTAGCCATTTTATTGAACCACCGAATGAGGAGTTGATTGGTTAGCTGATTTCGATGGTCGGTAATTTCAATAACAATTTCCCGAAATTATTTGTATATGCCCATGTAAAGTGCCAAACGCCACCTGCCACCACAACCACCAACGTCACTGCTAAAACCTAGAAAAAGTGAACGAAAAAGAAAACGCAAAGAAAATGAGATGCAGGACGCGTCGACAGAGAACCCAGAAGCAGCCGTTGCTCCATTCAACGCAGACATCTTAATTCCCGCCGAAGACACAGTCGGCGAAGTGCGTGCAGTGATTATAAGATTTGCTCGACAGGCCAGCCGTTTATCCACTTACCTCACCACTAAAGCCAACTGTTCAAAGGCAGCGACAATAGAAAAAACTGCGCTCGACCAACGGAATTGAAATATCTCGAGAGCGGATGTAATAAAAAATGTTTATTATTTGGAAGCGCAAAGCTTCGCGATGTGCGAAGTGTGCTAGGAGTTGTGGCGTGGATGGATCCTTCGGATGTAAGCAAGTTTATGAGGTCACGCACATAAACGCGTGGAACGAAGGGCCTGTAAGAAAAACTTGAATAACTTTATATAAATTTGAGAAATTTAGACAAGTAATTCTTGGAATGGTAATTTTGTTAAAAATACCACCCGAAATAAAAATTTATATCTAATAACTGATTTTCCGTCTTTGGAGAAGCGACTTGACTTGGTGTCAGGAGACATGAAAGATATAATTAATGACTCATTAGTCCATCCATCTATGGAAAATTTGAAATGGGGGGGTTCTTTTATGTGACGGATCCCAAACACAGCGCAAAACCCTGTGGAGGAGGTGTTTCGCCTTCTCACTTTAGTTCGCCTTCAAACGGATGTTCTTTGGCTACCCAGAGAATACTTCGTTTAGGATCGGAAGTCTTGAGCCGCTTGAGCCATATGTAAAATAATCGTTTCGGGACACTCCTGCTTCACTTGCATGAACTTTTACACAAGCCTCCATCCTCTCTACGGTGTCTACGCCAACAATGAAAGAAGAAGGAAACCAAATTTTCCTCCTATTCAGGATCTTCAGAATTATGTTAGAGAAGAAAGCTTCCCCCGCCGGTCGCTTTTACATAACCGGAACTGACCCGAATTACTGCAAAATTGCTTCTATTGTCTTGTTAGTGGTTTGAGAAATTAGAACAAACACTATGAAGGTAATTCCTGAAAAGAAATCCGCAAACTTCGGGCTTTATGAGTCTGTGAGACGATCAGGGAGGAAAGCTTAAAAATACTTAGAAGATGTATTTGTATGATTGTAAGATTATGTTGTTGGAGACATTAGAAAATCGTAAATATATCAAAGGATCGTGTGGATAAAATACTCGTAGTGATGAAAAGGAGGGTATACGAAAGCTCTATACAAAAGGTTTCCGCACTAGCTAGCAATTGACCAATTCACTATGTCACAAGTGAATGATAGCTAAATGAATAGGTTTAGAAAACTCAATGGTATTCATCATTACAACCATTTTTGGACTTATTTAAGTTAATACTGCCAAAGAGTGCCAGTTTCTAAGAGTAGTAATCTCTCAAAGGTTTACCTTTGGGTTCCCTTGAATTATACCGACTAAAACGCATGAAGTACGAATATAAAGTCGTCTAAATCATCAACAATCAGCATTCCTTTCCTGCACGGGCATTACAGACGTAAATGTGTATGTGTGAAAGCGGATTTAATATTCTTGTATAATTCATAAGAAATTCTATCAACGCAAAAGAAATGCGTTAAAATATTCTAAGTGGGCAACAAGCTGACGCCACTCAATATTGAAGTAAAGCAAGACGGCGCTTACATACATACACACTTCGGGAGTACATGCCTTATTAGAGCGCACACTGATTGTTGAATTTAAGCGCAAGGTCTCTGTTATACATACCAACTCCCCTACCACAGATCCACCCACCCACCGACTGGCTGAGTGACTGGCTTTGGCTTTTCCAACCACCCACTCGATTAGCTGCTAAACGCCTGCTAAGCTTTATTCACCCCACGTGTAGAGTGTATGCGTCAAGTCGGCTGGCGGTTTGTCCGCTTGACTGCCTGGTGGGTCGCTGGGTTGCTGGGTTGCTGGGTTGGCTGGCAGTGGTGCCACGTATTTTCCGGTGCGTTGCACAGGTTATTTATTTACTAACGATATCTTCGTTTTCATGGCCCAATGAGAACTTTTCGAATTGGCATCCAATTGCAATCACCGCCCTCCTCTCTCTGTTCTATGAATTGATGGCATACAGCGGAAATTATACCATGCGCTGCAACATATTGAGAGCGTTGGCTGGCGTTGGCGGTGACGATGGCGTCCTTTTGCAATTGTGACTTTATGGCGAAGAAATTTGGCGTTTTGTTTCCGATAAAGTTCTGCTGGCATTTCATTATTACTTTCGCACACGGCGCGAGTTTGATACCCCAGTGACTGGGTGTAGTCTACCGCTCCTCGACTGTGGGTCACATAAAAGTTGGATTATCGTATTGTCGGGGTATACGGAGGAGCAGTGTGATGCTTGGCCCTTTTTATGCGGTAGCAAATTACTTTGATATACAATATTTTTATTGGATTTTATAGCATTCATAAACGAAATTCGGCATTCTTTTTTTATTGTGGCCAGTTATTCGTGATTTGGCGAAATGTTTTCGGTACTTTTTATGCCTAAATAATGGATAACATAAAGTTATTGCAAATTATTCGATATACGAATATTTGATGGTCGTCAGTTGGTGCTAAATGATTTTTTATGCCCCATAAATACAACAACAATAACAGCGATAAGCGAAATAGTATACATACATATATACATATACTTACATTTTGGTATAATAAGTTGAAATATTGAGTTTTTTTTATTCAACGTAGTTCCCTTTAAAGGTGATACACAGATTACGTGAAGTCGTTCCTTTCAATAGTGATACCCTGATTATAGCAACCATCTAACTTTTTCATACCATTTTTATAATACGATTTGTGCTTTGCTTCAATAGAAATATCACTTTCAGCGGTCACCTCTGCATTCGACGAAACTTTCTTCACAGCGAGCATTCTTTTGAGGTCTGAGTACAGGATATAGTCGCAGCGGCCCAGATCTGGACTTTACGATGGAGGCGGAAGAAATTCGAAGCCTAATTCTGTTGATGGTCCTTCCTTTTCCAAGGTAGTCAATAAAAATTCTTCCATACGTATCCGAAAATATAGACGCCATAACCTTGACAGCCGCCTGTTGCGTTTTTTTCACACATTGTAGGGGGTTTATCATGTGCAGTCCACTTCCGCGGGACCCACAGAGCTTTCTCACATCACCAACTTGCTATCACCAATAACCTCAATTTACAGTCAGCTAATTTATTCTATTTATTTGATGTTTTTGTCGGTAACAACCTATTCTGGAAGGGAACCGCGTTCACCGTTTTCGGTGCTCATCTCAACACATCACGTTGATGAAACCGACTGCCTATCTCGCAACTTTACAATCGACCACAACTCGTGCGGGATTCGTAGATACCGAGAGTTAAACAGGGAAGCGAGACGCATTTGCAGGCAAAAAAGTATGAAACCGAAATGCGTTAGTACGAAGTGCTTGACAAGCTAGCCGGCAGTAGCAATTTGCAAAAATTCTACGAACAGATGCGGCGACTAACAGAAGGTTTTGAGGCTAAAATCAACTCTGAAATTTTCCAATCGACGTTCCATTTCCCGACCATGGCGAAGTTTGAAAAGCAATTACCGTTCTGAAGAACAACAAACGGCCGACGACTTGTCGCAAAACTGATAAGGAGCGCGCACCAGCTTCTTTCTCTTGCTATATGGTGCGGAGCCGTGGATGATGAAACATATAATGAGTCGGCATTACGAGTTTTCGAGAGAAAGGTTCTGGGGATGATTTATGGTCCTTTGCAAATTGACAAGGCGAATATCGCATACAATGGACCGATGAGCTGTATGAGATATACGACGACATTGACATAGTTCAGCGAATCAAAAGAGAGCGGCTGCGACCTGTGAAACATTAGTTCTGACGATATACTAAAACTTGAAAAGACATACGAATTATAATTGTAAGATTATCTTTCTAGATATAATTCCAACAATCCACAGAAAAGGCGTCGAAAATCTACTCCCAACCTAGCAGACTAATGGCCAACATAGGAGGGCCCACCAAGAAACAAATAAAGCTCCTAATGTCGACAACCATGAAAAAATTACTATAAGGATCAGAGATTTGGGCTGATGTGGTAAAAGCTGAAAAGCGGTTTAAAGTACTGGCCAGACACCGGAGATCTAAGCGATGCGTTAACTAACCGATTAATGTGTTATAGGAAGTATATGAAAATAACAAGAGTTGGTTTGAACAAATAAAGAACGATCAGATATCGGCACGACAACGAATACATGATAATGAGAGTTGCGGTATATGAAAGGGCATATACATATTTGATGGACAATATAAGTTTGTATGGCGTAGAAAAAGATGCGTGCAAAATTTCAGATTCAGATAGGGCCTCCAATGTTTCCGTCTGGGTATTACCTTGTGACGAACTTAATATACCCTATTTAGGGCATAAATATCTGGAAGTAATATAGGTGTAGTAAATGCTTTTATCTTCCGAAGAATAAGAGTAATGATGAAATGACAAGTACACACAAGAATCGAATCTAAAATGGGTTTATATTACATTATATCGAAATTAAATATTTTAATGCTTGAACCCTGATACGTGACAACGCTTTTCCAAAAATGAGTGAAATGGTACTTTCCCGTTAATTTTACTTCCTACCAACTGAACATAGATATTCTTTAAGCCTTAAAGTATGCAAGCAAAAATATAATAAAATCATACAGAAACGGAGACGGATATGCTGTTGATATTGTCACTTCCGCAAGTAATAGAGATTTTACTGCATTGGTTGTGAACTTTGGTAAATATTTGCGATACAGGGTGTATCAAATACTTTTATAGACAAATACAGAGTGACAATAAAGTTCACCAGCGCTTTTGTTGATGTTTGGGATAATTGTAAGATGTTGCATGCAGGTAGCTAGATACTAGTTTTGGTTTTGTTGATGTTGTTGTTGTAGTTTAGGCAACAAGTCTGGATTAGATACAATTCCGTACTAGTTAAGTAGACCCGATGCCAGTAGCAGCCTTTGATTTGTCGCGAAATTTATGCAACCATCACTCTTTTCCGCGCCGAGTTCGATAAATAAGTAATTACCCGGCCATTCAAGAGATTTGACACCGTTAGCCTTTTTTTGTGGGCTACAAGTACAATGTTTCAGCTATACAAAATTCATTAAGGTCCTTGAGACAAATATCGGCTTTTTATTGCACATTTATTTTACAAATTCTGCTTTAAGGCCTTAGATTTCAGACCTTTGGTCATCCAGGTTCACTAATAGGAATAAAAGTAAAACGTCTAAGCAAATATACAATATATCTGGGTTCAAGAAGCTTTGTCGATACATAAGAACCAACAATAAGAGTTTACAGGCATCACAAACAACTACCTTAAGAATAAAACATAGAACCTAAAAACTTTGTAAAATTGCTAGTTTAGAAGAAATCGCAATTTCGCTCAGATAATGACAATAATTTATTTAGCTGTAAACTTATTTTCTATTGTACATTTTACATTTTTTAAAATACATACAATAAAATTACATGTCTATTTATCGTATATATATGTACAGATAGCCACCAAGAGAATGGCATAACTTTTATTACGAGGTTTTAATTTTACTTTTTTTCTCAGTCCATAAAACCTGCATTGAGGATGTTAACAGAAAACAAAGGAAGAAAAACAAATCAAAATAAGCACAAAACGAAAAAATAAAATATGAAACACACAAAAGGATCACAATTTCGGAAACGCCGGTTCGACAATTTAACTCAAAACTGATGCATCGGATAGTCGGGTCGATATCGATGGTTGGGTGTGCGCGAGGAGAATTGCGATATCGTGTCATCGCCATTTGTGGGCATATTGTGTGGTGGCGCCACCAGCAGAATTGGCTGCAGATTCAGCGATTTCCGTGAGCCGGCCAGGCTGACAGCGTCTGTAATGTAAGCGTTGTTAATCTCACCTGGCATGAAGGGAGGGAATTATGGTATGTATTTGAAGTGTGAGTGTTTTTCCTTTCTTCTTTATTGATTGCAACTCACCTTTGTAGAGTGAACTCTGATAGAGTGGATCGGGTTGTAGGCGCACATGACGCGTGGCAAGTATGAAGGCGAGCGTGGCCAAGACCACACCATCGACACATCCAATTATGGCAAGCGGATAGGCCCAACGGATGCCGCATAGACCAAGCTCAAAGCGATTCGCATCGGGACCGCAGATTTTTCGAAAATCATCAGAGTTCCAGCCGAACGGAAAGGCGGCGCAGGCAACAATCATGCAAATCGCTATAATAAATGTGAGAGAAAAAGTTGAAATATTTTCACATAAAGAGTGAAATTCATAGTTTTTTATGGGTTATACATCTTTGTTCTAATTGTTCATACCACCTCCTTGTTTTATTACGTCTTATAGTTCTAGAGAACAAATTTGTTAAGCAAAGTTTCTAGTTAAGCTTTTGCTACTACTATGTATTACTGCATATTCTTATGGTATTCTATGAAAAAGGAAAGTAATCTCATAAGAATCGCTCAAACATAATCGAAATGAACCTGGTTTTAGGACAAACAAAAAAGGGAGTCTTAATAGGATGGAGCTGACAGAACGAGAAGGCTGCAGACAATGTCTAAAGCAGGGCACCAGCTAACGATGAAGCATCTCTTGTGTACTTGGTCCGCCATCGACACATCCAATTATGGCAAGCGGATAGGCCCAACGGATGCCGCATAGACCAAGCTCAAAGCGATTCGCATCGGGACCGCAGATTTTTCGAAAATCATCAGAGTTCCAGCCGAACGGGAAGGCGGCGCAAGCAACAATCATGCAAATCGCTATAATAAATGTGAGAGAAAAAGTTGAAATATTTTTACATAAAGAGTGAAATTCATAATTTTTTATGGGTTATACATCTCTGTTCTAATTGTTCATACCACCTCCTTGTTTTATTACGTCTTATAGTTCTAGAGAACAAATTTGTTAAACAAAGTTTCTAGTTAAGCTTCTGCTACTACTATGTATTACTGCATATTCTTATGGTATTCTATGAAAGAGGAAAGTAATCTCATAAGAATCGCTCAAACATAATCGAAATGAACCTGGATTTAGGACTAACAAAAAAGGGAGTCTTAATAGGATGGAGCTGACAGAACGAGAAGGCTGCAGACAATGTCTAAAGCAGGGCACCAGCTAACGATGAAGCATCTCTTGTGTACTTGGTCCGCATTGGCAAGACTACGCTGTAAGCATCTGGGGTCCCCACCGTAGGATACACTGGAGGTAATTCACGCCAAGCACAGTAATTTTAAATGATGACTACTCCTCTTGGACTTTGCAACTGAACTCCATTTGGTGTAGGAAAAGGCAATAGATAAAATGCAGTGCCTTCCAAGTGGAACCTTTAAAGTACCAGTATACATATATACTGCTGTTGAGCGCATCCTCTTTCAGAGTGGGGACTATCCAAAGGTGGCTAGTGGATGCATGTCTTGACTCCTTATCTCTGGTATCAAGTAGCTTCACGCATCGTTTTGATTGCCTGCAAACTGTAAGGCTGATGAGCTCGATGGGTCAGATACTGCAGTCTCACTAGTTGCAGAACGAGAACAGGTAGGATCTCCACTATCTTCTTAAGGTTCAGTTCTGGATGGTTGAGTTTCAGATAAGCTCGGCAAGCGCTGGTTCGATACTAACAACTGTGCAATCGGAAGGTCCCTCTGGACTAGGGTAAAACATAAAAGATCTTGTGAGCTTCTAGCCCTCAGCAAAGACCACCTTAAATAGTTACAGGAGTTCAAACTGGATACCGGCCGGTCGGGACTCATGAGTGAAAATTTTCAATTTGCAAACGGTGCAAAACAGGGTAAGAAAAATTCGCTTGATTCGCTCTTGGCCGCAAAACCAGGGCAAATTGCCAAAAATATGGAAAATATTATAGCTTCGAGCACTAATTTGAATAAAACGATTGGTTACTCTTGCAGAATCAGAGGTGATCTAGTGACTGATGCCCAGAGCCTACCAAAATTTTGAAGGAAACATTTCTCTAACCTGCTGAATGGCAATGAAAGTATAACACAAAGAAATGGTGAACCCGATTCTACAATTGAAGACGATTGGAACTTCAAAAGTTCCATTTCCCGACCAAGAAGAAAATCGAATAGAAGTTACCCGTCGGAAGAACAACAAAGCGACGCACATAGGTTTCTGCTAGTGCATACTGCGGCTAAAAATATAAAGAGTTGTCGCAGGACAATGAAATTTGGTACATCATTGGTTTGGATTCCAATCAAGAAAAAAATGAAAAAATTTTTTTAAAAAATTTTATTTTACGCCCACCTCCCATATAAGGTGAAACTTAATTTTTGACCTACAGCACTGATTTTTGGTACATAGCATTTTTATGACATTATATATGTTGGTGTTAAATTTCAATAATATCCGCCCACTTTTACGCCCACCTCCCATACAACTAAATTCTCTTTTATCAAGTCTCTTTTAGCAACTTTCAAACATCTTCGTGACATTCTGACATTGTTTTTTTCAAGGGGGCAATTTGGGGCAGCTGAATTTTTTTTTTATCGTTTAGCTGAGACTTCAGGCTTTAATTCGGTATATGTATGTGGACAGCGGTAGACAGCGCTAAAAAGATGCACCACTTTGAATTTGAAGAACATTGAAATTTTGACGTCCAAATTATGTTGTTCCACAAAATTTTTTATGCATTATTTTTTTCAATAGATTTTGATGAAAATTTTTTCTTTGATACATATTATAAATGAAAAATAATAACAAAGTTGAATTTCAATAGTTGTTTTATTGTATCAATGATTTGACTTTTGAGTAAATTTTTTGCTAATTTTGATGTTCTCTACATTCACCAACTTTGGGTATTTCTGGACAAAAAACTAATGCAGATAGAATCCTAATACTTTGGGAAAATAATGTATAGATAGTTGGTAACAAACTGTGAAATTTTCATTCAAATCAGACAACATGAAATTTTTGAATTTCGGCCACAGATATCCCAATGTGCGACGGGGTCCCATGGATTGCCGGCCGAGATATTAAAATACCTCGGCGAAAGACTGATAAGGAGCACGCATCACCTTCTTTTTAGAACGAAAGCATGCCCGACGATTGGAATAAGTGTACGAGGTGTGTTCAAAAAGTATCGCGAATTTTGTGTTTTTTCAAAAATTATTTATTTATTCATGAATATCTATTTTGTCCCCTTCAAAGTAATCCCCATAAGATATTATACACTTGTGCCAACGGTTTTTCCAATCTTCGAAGCACTTAAAAAAATCATGTTTTTTTATCTTCTTCAGCTCCTCCTTCGATGCCGTCTTTATCTCGCCAAGAGAAGCGTAACGTCGTCCTTTCATTAGCCTTTTCAGTTTAGGGAACAAGAAAAAGTCACAGTGGGACAGATCTGGGGAATACGGTGGCTGCGGCATCATTAGTGTGTTGTTTTTGGCCAAAAAGGTGGTGCAAAAGCCAATTTTTGTTCTTCCACAAATCCGGGCGTTTCTGGCGGATTACTTCGCGCAAATTGCGCATAACTTGCAGGTAATATTCCTTATTGACCGTTCTTCCCTGTGGCAAGAACTTATGATGCACCACGCGCCTGCAATCGAAGAAAACTGTCAGCAAACTGTCGCGATACTTTTTGAAAACGCCTCGTATTCTGCCCAATCCACAAAAGGAATACCCACAATCGGCACCAACTACCGTAGGACAAGTCTCCTAAACATCGCGTATAAGGTTCTATCGAGCGATCACAATCAACAAACTGATTGGACCTCATCAATGTGGTTTGAGGCCTAAAAAATCAACAACTGACTAGATTTTCACTAGAGTATTCGGGAAGCAGAGGAAGAGAAAGACCACCACTCCGTTGGAAAGGCTAAGTGGAGAAGGACCTGGACACTTGGAATCTCCAATTGGCGCCAAACAGCGAAAGGAATAACGACTGGTGCGCTGTTGTAAACCCACATGAATACGAGTGTAGTAATAGACCAATATTTCAAGTTAAAATGTTATTAACATATTTACCAAAAAATCTGACTTATCAGCATATTTATAAAATAAATATTTTATTACGAAATGCCGCCGTTGCATTTATCATAAAATAAATAAAAAAAATGTCTTTGCTGAGACAGCGTTTCGAGCTTGTTTCCAAGCGCATTTCTCTGCACACGATTTTCGGTCAACAAAATATTGTCCCACTTGTACTTGTATGTTACTAAATATATAGATATGTAGATATATGTATGTACACCTGTAATTGTACAAATAATGCCAGAATATGCAGGTGCGCAAATATTTAATTAAACTCATTAAATACATACATATATGAATATACACATACATATGTATATTGTATTTACTCACCTGATATGATTTGCATCCAGCCGCATATGTGAAATACTCTCGTTGACTTCATGAAGATCAAGAATACCAAAAAGCAGATTGTCAGCAAGGCCAATGCCACCGCCGCAACCATAAAGAATGTTGCCAACTGTATACATGTGTTCGTGTGTATCATGATGATGATAAAGATGATGTTGTTGATATTGTTGATGATGACATTGTGGTCGGTGGTTTTTTGTTGCAGTTGGTGAGCGCAAACAATGGTTAATTAAACAAATAAAAAATGAAAGAGAAATAAATAAATAAAATATCTCAGCAACAAATTACAAAGGTAAATACTCATATACATAAGTAGACAAAACAAAAGTCATTGGTGCTAGGCACGAATGTGTCTGCGTTACGCACTTGAAACGAGAATGTCGGCACTGTGAGTATGGTCTCCCAACGTCGCTTGCAATTGTCGAATATCTCATCACGCTGACACATCTGCCACAGACCCAAGCGGCCCGCACTTTCATTGTCCGGATCACCGACCCATTCTGTAAAGCAATTCATAGAAAGTAAATAGAGTTTTAGATACAAGAAGGTATATTATGAGATAGTTTATATAAATGATTTACTTTAACAATATATTTATGTTAAGTGCAAATAATGTTGATTGAAGCATCGCAGAATTCCTGCCAAATTGATTTCAAAACGTATGCTTATAAAATTGTTCTGACTGATCATGAGATAAAGCGATCTGCGGCTCCTTATTTCTTCAACAAACTGCTCATTTATCGGAACCGCCAATATCGGACCACTATAGGATAGAGCTGCTATACAAACTAATCGTTCAAAATCTAGTCCTTGTGCGGAAAACTTTTTATTTGAAAAATTATCTTCACGAAATTTGGCATAGTTTATTTTCCAAAGCAACGCTATGAACTTGAAGTATATTGCTCAAAAAGGCTATAGCATATAGCTACCATAGTATGGCACTTTGCTATAGTAAATCTTCTGGGAACTTTTCAAGAGCCCATAGAGCAAAGCGATGTCACTTGGGAAGGTCGAACACCTTCAGTTCTTGTACAAGCTGTATTCTGTACGCTTTCAATTTAAAATCTCGAATTGTACTTGAGGTTTAATTTTGAATATGTTCGTAGAAATAAATTTCATTAGAAAAAATAACGAATTTAAAGCTGCTTTTTGTCTGGTTACCAGCCTTTCTGTCCAGTTAATAGAGTTGTCCGCTTAATAAAATGCCATTTAATAGATCTTTCACTGTATTTTTTATTTATGAATGGTTTTACTATTCTATCTTCTAAGTTGGTTCGAACTGGGCACTGTGTGCTAAATTTTACTAAAATCGGTTCACTGACAGAAACGATATCAGATACAAGTATATGTAGTAGCTGCCATACAAACTTTCCGATCAAGATCAAGTTGTTGTATGGTAAACTTTTATATTTGCGAAGGAACTAAAAAGATTTCATCATTTTGAAGAAAAACACTAACATTTTACAAAAAATGAAATTTTTATCATCATAGGTGTCAACGAAATCAATACACCTATTAAATGTGGTCTTTGAACTTTCGAAGCTACTTTGGGGTAAGGCTGAGCTCAGGCTACTACCGGGGTCACAGGTGGCGGATAGTGGACGGCCTACGCTAAGTAGGTCAGCTGCGATTAATAATATGCATCCCCCGACCAAGGGCTGCAGGAGAGGAGGGCTTCGCTCAAAACGCCTCACGCGCCCAATGAATCTCCCGCGAAGAGGCGAGAAGATGCCGCCTTTAAATGAGCGTCCACAACCCCCACAGGGGCTGCACCGAGGGAGAACCTACCCACGAGAGGGAGGCAACCAAGAGACGAGGAATACAGCGACCAGCACCAAATGTGCACAGAAAACAACGAAAAACCCTGGGCAAGAGCCCATCAGAATTGAGGCCAGTAAGATTCTGATTATGGCGTACTGGAAAACCGAAACGAATCAGATCGACAAAGGGCTGGGGAGGGCAGTATTCTGTCACCTCAGTAAATAAGAGTGACATCTTACCGAAATAGCTAGCAGGCTAATACTGCTCTCACCTCCGGCTCGTTAAAACCATGGAGGGCCTTCAAGTACGTTCAATGCACGTCGCCATAATTTCTTTGGCCGTGTAGGTTCGGTGAGACGAACTCCTGATTCGTGCCCGAACCCGGCTCTGAACATAAGCTCCCATAAGGACTTGTGCCAACTCTTGCGTGGCCTCCCTGCCTGCATAGATAACCACGGGGTTCATAAACGGCAACTGCTACAACGCGGATTCCATTGGTCCACAAACAACACCAAACCGGTATTTTTTCTTGATGAACTGACAGCTCTTGAATCTCTTCAGGGTGGTCTTTGTTCCAAATGCGGAAATATTTGTTATTTATAGTCCCATTGTACTTGAAATGGGTCTCAACGAAAAAATTTAGCTCTAATCATCTTGGAACTTTTCAAATGACATAGCGATGTCGCTTAGGAAGGTCGAGCGGCTTTAGTTCTTGCAGAAGCGCTCGTTTTTACGCTTTCAAATGAAGATCGCGATGGAAAATGCGCTAAGTCGTTCCATACGTCAGTCCGAGTCTGAACAAAAATAACAATCACATGACTAACGCGTTATCGGTCAACAAAGACTGTTGAAAAAGGTATCACCCGTTAGCATATAGCTGACAATACAAAGCTCTCTCATTTGACTAGTTATCATAAAAAAATTTACATGGATTCTTGTTTAAGACAACGGTGCAATCTCTGTAGAAATTTTTCGAGTCGGATAACTACATCATACAAACCGATCCATCAAAGTTCTTATAACAAATTCAAAAATTAAATGCCAAAGAATCTTCTTTCGAATAATAGTAAACATTCTCCATTTATTTTGAAGTTTTTGTGTTTTTTTGGATCACCCTTTATATCTATCTACAATATTCAATACTATTATAAACTCAAAAAATCTTAGATTTTACCATAAAAAGTCATATAAATTATACGCTGACAAGTGTAAAAATCAAAATCAATCAAAGTTTACCAACAAACAGTTCGCGACACATGCATACATATACATTTGCACATCTATTATTTATACGATGGACTGACATACTAACCTGGCGTCACAAAGGCAACAATGCCGATAATAGCGTAGCATATTGTGAATATCGCCCAGAGTACAGCTATGGCCTTTGAGTTGCGTATGTATTTGGTGGCATAGAGATGCGTCGTGTCCACGTACTCGATCTTTGTGCCCATTTTTCCACACACTCACACACAAGTGTTGCTCCGCGCTCACGACTTCACTGTGTATTTGGCTGCAAAGCAAAGAAGTTGGAAGTGAGTAAATATTTATTTTTAATTTTGCTGTCCTATTATATATAATATAAATATAACAACTTTTTGCACACAATAAAAAATACACTTGTGGTTTTAATTAAAAATGGCACATCATTAAAAAGTCCAGCGACACAGCTACAACCAAGTACTGCCCGCTGAAAGCTTGTAGTTGATATTTTAAGCGGCTTATTATTTGGTGTGGAACAAATGGTATTTTACGCGTATGACTCAGTTGAATGACCTCAGTCGCAACCAAAGTTACTTGCTGATGGCGATTTACTTGAAAAATAAATTATTTTTAATATTTTTTGTCTAGCGGCTGACATTCTTTGATGCCAACTTGCAACTAATTAATCACAGATTTGCCTTAAAAACCTTAGAAATTCGTTAAGTGTTTTTACGAATGTTTGTATAGGTGTTTACACTTATATATGCATGCATTCACGATACGAAACTTTGCTTTAGTCATTAAAAGCTCTTCGTCTAAAGAAAATATCGAAATTTTTATAATGGCAATTGTTGAGTCAAAATATTTCATACTGCATACAGAATTGCTTTTGTGAAGTAGGAATTCAGGAAGTTCCACAAAAATCTTTCTGCTTGACAGTAGAGCTCTTGAAAAGTAGATTTATTGTTAACTTGCTATGGTCCAAGGTTATAATCTGCAAACCTAAAGTTAGAAAAATTAATAAACTTCAGGAAAATAATTATTTAAAAACTGTCGTAAATATGAAAGATTTAAATTTTGGCTGTGCCCTACATTCCTTTGGTTATCTATAAGCTGAGATGCACATTTGGCTTTGAGCAGAGAGAAGTGAAATGCATACCAGGGACTATGGTTCTGTTAATCCTGAAATCTGAAAAAGCTAATATTATCAGGTGTTGGCAAAACTTTATATAAAAAATGTTCCAAAGAATTTATTATTCGTTCGACAAAATTATGAATAGATCAACATGATCATTTGTATTTGATTAACATTTTTTAGACTGAAGGTCATAGATTCAGTTAGTTTTATTACTATAATATGCATAATAAACATCCGTGAAATTTTTATATTCAAATCATTCTTTTTAACTTAAAAGAGATAAATGTCATATAAACTTAATCAAACGGACAAAATTTAAAATATGGCGAATAATATCCGTTTGAAAGCGATCTAAAGTCAGAAGGCGAAACATTACTATTATAAAGGAGCGCGAATTCGGTGTGGAAATCGTGGTGAGAGAGAGACTCCGCCGCGGAGTCCTAGCATTCATTCCGGTGGATGAACGTCTGGCCAAAATCCCCATCAAAGCGAAGTTTTTCAACACTTTGCTGTTTTGCTCCTACGCCCCGACGGATAAAACATTCCTAAAAGGGTTGAGGCTGATCGAGCATAGAAAAATTCATCAAACACTATTGACAGCCATAACTTCGAAGTTGTAGATAATTCCTTTATCTCGGAACCATAATTAACACCATCAACAACGTTATCGTCGAAATCCAACGCATTATAACTCTTGCCAACAGGTGTTGAGTAGGCAATTGAGAAGTTAAGTTCTCTCTCGATGAACAAAGACAAACAAACTCTACAAGTCACTCTTTATCTCCGTACTGCTATATATTTGGTGCAGAGTTATGGACAATGACAACATCTGATGAGTCAGCGTTACGAGTTTTCGGGGGAAACCCGCAGTCGAAAGAACGATGAGCTGTACGAGATATACGACGCCATTGACATAGTTCGGCAAATGAAGAGACAGCGACTACGCTGGGTGGGTCATATCGTCCGAATGTATGAAAACAAAGAAAAACAAGTAAGGAAGGGCTAAGTTCGGGTGTCACCGAACATTTTATACTCTCGCACGATAAAGTGATAATCGAGATTTCATTATCCGTCATTTACATATTTTTTTATTTTGCTGTAAAATTAATTAGAATTAAATTCTGAGAGATTTACCGATATTTTCGGTGAAAAATTAGGTTAGGTTAGGTTGGGCACTGAGTTCTTCGTGTTCGATATCAGGGACCTTGAAAAGTTATAGTCCGATCACAACAATTTTTCCACAAGGGATACCTCAGCTCACATACCGTATTTGAGTAAAGTTTTATTCCGCTATGATCATTGGTTTCTAATGTATATATTATACAGAGAAGGCATCAGATGGAATTCAAAATAGCGTTATATTGGAAGAAGGCGTGGTTGTGAACCGATTTCGCCCATATTTAGTGTATGTCATCAGGGTGTTAAAAAAGTATTATATACCGAATTTCATTGAAATCGGTCGAGTAGTTTCTGAGTTATGGTTTTTGATTCATAAGTGGGCGACGCCACGCCTATTTTTAACGTTTAAAAAAAGCCTGGGTGCAGCTTCTTTCTGCCATTTTTTCCGTAAAATTTTGTGTTTCTGACGTTTTTTGTTAGTCGGTTAACGCACTTTTAGTGATTTTCAACATAACCTTTGTATGGGAGGTGGTCGTGGTTATTATCCGATTTCTTCCATTTTTGAACTATATATGGAAAGGCCTGAAGGAAACGGCTCTATAGAGTTTGGTTGACATAGCTATAGTAGTTTCCGAGATATGTACAAAAAACTTAGTAGGGGGCGGGGCCACGCCCACTTTTCCAAAAAATTACTTCCAAATATGCTCCTCCCTAATGCAATCCTTTGTGCCAAATTTCACTTTAATATATTCATTTATGGCTTAGTTATGACACTTTATAGGTTTTCGGTTTCCGCCATTTTGTGGGCGTGGTAGTTGACCGATTTTGCCCATCTTCGAACTTGACCTTCTTATGAAGCCAAGAAATACGTGTATCAAGTTTCATCATGATATCTCAATTTTTACTCAAGTTACAGCTTGCACGGACGGACAAACAGACATCCGGATTTCACCTCTACTCGTCACCCTGATCACTTTGGTATATATAACCCTATATCTGACTCTTTTAGTTTTAGGACTTACAAACAACCGTTATGTGAACAAAACTATAATACTCTCTTTAGCAACTTTGTTGCGAGAGTATAAAAACCTGCCTACACTTTAAATCTCCAAAAGCGGTGTCTACGCCAAAAAAGAAGAAGAAAAAAGTGAAGGGATCAGTTGGAATTTAAATTAGGGTATATGGGAAATAGATGTAGTTGAAGGAAATCCTAAAGGTAGGGGGTGCCACCTTTTTGTACTATTCTACCAATTGAATAATGTACTTTACGCCTTTTTTTATTTTTTGCTTTTGATTTCTACAAGCTGTCTTCTCACACTTTCTTAAAGATTATGTTAATTATCCAAAATTTAAACGAAAAATTACATAACAGATTTGATTAAAAGTGACTTTTTAATTATTATATTGTTGTAATAAGTATGCAAAAACTAGCGTTCATACTGAGAGAAAATAACCAAAAAACGCTAATAAACCATAAAATCACAAACTAAACTCCAACTAACACTTAATAATAACTGTATTAGGTCGGCACTTTCTCAAGCAATAAAACATTCAAAATCGCATGGATTTAACTGTGCATTTCCATATAGTGATTTAGCAAAAACAATAAATTTTCCGTTTTTAAATGTTCATGGCTTTTTACTTAATCGATTAAAAATTGATTTCTAGCAATAAATAACCACCACCTAGTATAAAGACCATCCAAAGCTTAGCCAATCGAGCGATGTACGAAAAAACGAAAGACTTAAGAAACGAACTCGCTGCCACACAGCCACTAAAATGAGGCGCAAACCATGTGAATGCCAGACACATACATTTAAAGCAAGATGAACGTGAACGTAAACATATTTCCGTTAGCCCATATGCAGCATCACTTAGCGCTTTCCATTAATCAAAAATCACTAAAAAAAAAACATTGAAAACACGCGTTCAACACGAAAACACTCTCACTTCTGTTCCAAAATGGTTTTCGCTTTTTCAACGAGTTTTGCAAGCGCAACTCAAAAAAGGTAATGAGTAAATGAGAAAATGAGAAAAAAATGTCAGACAGCATTCTTTGGCCGCGCATACATATCTCCTGCACATAATCGACCAGATAAAAATGCTACGTGATTCGCACAACTTTTTCGACGCGCAAACATTTTGCTTTATTTTACTTTCTGCATTTTGCTGCTGATTTTCAATTTTGCTTTTATTTTTTTTTTTATTATTATTTTTTTTTTTGCGTCAGCCGAAAATGCACGAACAATTACAATTATGCGCTAAATAGATCTAGCACACCTCATGTTTACGCGCTCAGTTATATACAAATATATCTATATCGATATATGTATATAAATTTATGAGCACGGCCTTTCAGTTTCTTGTATATGTGTGCATATGCAAACTCACATACACATAGTCACATGACACTCAGGGTTCATGGCGTGGCAAATTAAACTTCTGCACCGACTGCTCTTGCGTAGTCAATAAAAGTGAAAAATACTACTTCGATGCATAAAATCGAGAAAATAAATCCATTAACGAACGCCAATTTAATTGTTAAGGTCGTTTGCGTGCTCTGGCAATACAGCAACAAAAATATTGCTTTAACATATAGCCGATAGCGAAAAAACACAAAAATATTAACAATGGAAGCTGGAGCAACACTAAGAGAAATCATGTTGCTTAAACATCATTGCGAAGCATGGACGGCGTGTGAACAACTTATATGGAGGAGAAAAGTGTTAAAAATTATTATGACAAAATTTTAAGTCAATATGGACATAAATATATTGTATGCAAGCTATATACAGAAAATATATCTATTATATCTATAAATACACCAAATGTCACAGCATTAGACACTGAAAGAGTTATCGATAGTGAGGCCGCAGAACCTATTGACTTTCGTGTTAAGCGCTGCCATCTTCAAAGATACGGCATTCAAACTGGCATAGTCGATGCGTAGCTTATTAGCCCGCCAGACTAATCTAACCTAATACATATAAAACTGTATTTTAGTACTGCAATTTACAGTCTTGAGACACTTTAAAAAAACCCTTTGATGAAATTTGACCCCGGTTGGTCCGCTCCAACTACGCTATAAATAATTTTTTCTAGAGTTGTAACAGTTTCTTATTTTCGTTTGCAGTTTGATCTACAGTACATTTGTCAATTAGTGTGTGCTTGACAACAGTTTGTTTAAGACGCGTCTCTTTACAATGAAAAAACAAATTAAGAGCGAGTTTTCTTGAAATTGTTTGCTTATAGAACGACTCAACCAAGGCCGAACTCAAACCAAAAGACCAATGTCCAATAGAGGATGCTTGACAATGTAGCTGATTCATCGCTGGAAAATTTAATTAATTATTGGCACGCTTTTATTGGCTCAGGAGCCTATTTTGATGACAATAAGAAAAGTTTTATTAAAAGACATGAAGAAGTAAGTTTTTCGTTAGTCGGGGCTTAAGTTATGTAGATATATACATTAACATTGTTACAAAAAAGCATTCGGAAATTGTAATTAAATTCCCCGAGTAATTGATATTTCAAAAGAAATTTATTTAACTAAGTTGGTAGGACTGTCCTAGTAATTACATAAGGATCAAATATGAGCGCGATCTGTCAACCAGTTTGTTTACAGCAGCTGCGATACAATGGATAATAATATCAAACAAAAAACTTGTCTCAAATTTTTTGTTTATAACCGAATTTAGTGTGCGAAATTGTTGCAAATGTTGAAAAATGCCTCATTCTGGACGACCTTCGCCCTTTTCAATTGTTCAAACTATCATCAAAGTAAAGAATATGGTACTTGAAAACCGTCCAGTATTAGAGAGATTGCAAGAAAGCTCGCCATCCCTCGCGAGTCCTTTCGAATGATTTTGGTGGATATTTTGGGTATGATCCGCGTTCTTGATCGTCTCGTCCCGATAAAGCTGAAGTTTTTTCAAAAATATTACCACAAACAGGCCTCTTTGGACATGCTTGATCGTCCTAATTCCGATACCACATTCATGGAGAGCATTCTAACTGCCGATGGGACATGAGTTTATGAGTTTGACATGCAACATGCAATGGGATGGAGGGAAAACAACGAACCGAAAACAAAAAATCACACCAAAGCGGCTCAAAAATCAAGATGATACTGATTGTTTTTTTTTTTCAATATTCTTGGCTTGGTGCATCATGAATTTTATTTGAGGCGTTTGCGTAAGAACATCCGTCGAATACGGTCTTCATTGTGGAAGAATAATTCATGGATTTTACGCGATGATAATGCACCTCGCCACGATTTTGAGCGCATATGAAGCCAAAAACGATATGAATGCCATCGATCAACCACCGTATTCGCCTGATTTGGCTCTATTTTATTTTTTATTTTCTTCTCCAAACAGAAATAGGCACTTCATGGAACCCATTTTCAGTCGATCGAAGAGATAAAACAAAATTCGCTGAAGGAGCTGAAGGTCATCCCAAAAAGTGCTTATGAAAAGTTTTTCGAGGAGTGGAAAAATCGCATATGTGTATTACATCTGGAGGGGATTACTTTTAAGACGACAAAATAAATATGTAATACAATTTCGGGTACTTTTTTCTCACAATAATAGGGGGTTAGGGGCAATTTTTTTTTAAACTCTTTTCTTCTAAATGTTTTTATTCGATGAAAAAGAATTATTACCAAATATGAACTCGGGATTATTTTAGTATAGAATAATTTTTTTTTCATATGAAATCCAAAATTTGGAAAGTGATCAGTTATTTTTGTGAAATTAAGGAGATCCAGTCGTATTAATGTTCTACTTGTTTCTGGCATTAAGACTGCCGGGTGATTAAGTCACCACAATTAGTCCACAAAACCATTAACTGGTGGCGCAAGTATTTGAAAATGCCATTAATATTACTCAAAGAGCTCGAAGAAACTCTGAAATAACTTACGTACCTCTTAAAATGCACAAAATAGACGAAGAATTGCTACGCAAGATATTAACACAGGAGAAAAAGAATATTTGAAGAGAAAAGTTTGGGTTGATAGAACGAATAATCTTGCTGAATAAAAAGTAACTCCTGACATCTCATCTGTGATAATGAAGACAATTAAAGCAACTTAGTATATGTGAAAATTATTTTTATATTTTAATAATAACAAAACCTGTCTATATTAGAAAAATTTCAGGTACTTGTGAGTTTTCTTAGACTGATCTTATTATTCAGCTAATACATAGCATATAGCATCAAGTCATAAATATTACTTTGACACCAAAATTTCTTTGATTTAGTCTAAATAATAGCTTTTAGCCAAATATTTCTCAAGTCACTATAATACATTCAAAGGCGTATATGCACAACACCTCTTTAGCTACGCTTCTGTAAGCACCAATATAGTTATATGTGTGTATATTCCCACATCATTGAATTATTTTTTTTTTGTTACATTTGTCTTGCAATCTTTTGACATTTCCACTCTTCTAAATAGTTATGCAGTCGAGTTAAAAATAATAATAATAACAAAAGGTGTGTATGAGCTTCGAATGGTGGCTGATTGGACAATCACACTGGCTTACTACTGTTGTCGTATAAGCGAGTACACAGTTTCAAAAATACCCGCATTTTAGTTTTAATATATTTCTGAATATTATTAATTGAGTTTCTCATGGTGAGGTGCATACATACAAATACAGTAAGGTTTCTAGTAGACGCAAGGGTGTGATAAAATGTTTTAAATTTTTTAAATAAAATATTTTAAATTTTTTAAATTTCATATCATTTAAATTATAGATTTTTTATAATCATATGCAAATATTACTTGCCATATTATTATAATTTTTATATCCTGAAGAGGGTATATTAAGTTTGTCACGATGTTTGTAACACCCAGAAGGAAGCGTCGGAGAACCTTTAAAGTATACATATATATAAATGATCAGTATGTCGAGCTGAGTCGATTTAGGCATGTCCGTCTGTCTGCCCGTCTGTATATATACGAACTAGTCCCTCAATTTTTAAGATATCGTTTTGAAATTTTGCGAACGTCATTTTCTCTTCAAGAAGCTGCTCATTTGTCGGAACGTTCGATATCGGACCACTATGACATATAGCTGCCATACAAACTGAACGATCGGAATCAAATGCTTGTATGGAAAACTTTCACATTTGACAAGATATATTCACGAAATTTGGTATAGATTATTTTTTAAGCCAACAATGTAATCTCCGAAGAAATTGTTCAGATCGGTTAACTATAGCATATAGCTGCCATACAAACTGAACACATAGTTACTAACAGAAATGCACCTGTGAAGGGTATTTAGCTTTGGTGCAACCGAAGTTAACGTTTTTTCTTGTTAAAACTAAAAATACAAAAAGTTTTATTACAAAAAAAAATATTTGCAAATAAATACAAAATTGTTTAATCTTAAAAGTTCAGAATATTTTAGAAAAAATGTGAGTATACAATATATGTAAATTCATAGATTCATATTGTATACAAAAAAATAAAATTTTTGCATATATTTAATGAAATATTTTTATGGCGAAAAACAAATCGCAGCGAAGCAATAAATGAGGCTGCTTATTGTAAACGATGCAAAAATGCATTTTGCTGCATTTTGTTTTCACTATTTTCACGTACGCATACACAGGTCTATATATGTATATAAATTCATTTATGTACATGCGAGCATCTTCAAACGTATGCACATTATTTATATTGGCATTTAGCACACAACCATAAGCACTAATACATACATAAATATTTGTATATGAGTTGCTGGCATTGGCGGAGTAAAAGCTGAAGTTGCATCAACAAAAAAGGAAAGGGAGCTCACTTGACCCAATTTTTACATATGTACGCTCATGCTGAACTACCGCAGAAATGCGTACATACATGCATACATGTTTGTAGGTAAACATACTTGCAGATGAAAGCTTTTACCCTTCTACTTCGTTTGGTGCATCGCCCATGAATGCTTTTGTGGCTTAAAAAGTGCACTTCTCAACTAATTTCGTACTCGGTTAAGACTTTAAATACTTTACTATTCTTTCACCGACAAGCACTTACTTCCTTTTTATGTTTTTTTTTTGGTATTTCACTTCGCTCTTCTCAGCGACTTTTCATCTGCTAATGTACATTAAGTGAAAATTATGTTTTTTATTTCTATTTCCATCGTTGGCCATTAAACAGGCGTCAGATATGTGGCAGCGTTTATTTGCAGCGGATGCGGCCACTTCAGCTGCCACTGCCTCCGCGAGTCTTCCAATTGCGAGGTTGTGAGCTTTTGCTGTGTCATACTTTTATAAAAATCAACTTTCATTATTTTTCTTCTTTACGTACATTGTACTTACACTTTACAGTCAAACCGCGTTAAATGGAACTTATAGGGTTCTATTTATTCAAAAATTTGTCAGCTCAAATTGCACATCACAGAAAAGTTTACTAAAGCATATAGGGCATATATCTGATTTTATGGGAAAGCTTTCACTTTTACATAGAGAAAAATACTTCGATTTAAAAAAGCTGACACGCTTTAATTTTTAGAAGAGCTTTTAAGAAGAGAAATATAATTCGACTTATAAAAGCTCATAAGCTGTGCTTAAAAAACTCTTTTTACAAGAAAAATACTTCGATTTAAAAAGAGCTCGCAGGCTTTCTTTTCAAAAAATCGTTTTAAAAACTTTTCTTAAAAATAAATCTTGCGAGCTTTTTTAAATCGAACGATTTTTAAAATCTCACTTTATCCATCACACTTACTAAATTATAACTTTATTAATGTTATTAGTTGTGACGCAAATTCTTTATTAAGCTTTTAAAAGCTTTTGAAGTCAATAACGGATTGGTTCTTGAATCGCTTAGTTTATTTAATAGTTGGAAGCTCTTATGGTAAGTTTCTCTTAAAATTCTCCTTTTCATTGGTTCAAAATGTGTAAGCTCTACAGTAAAGCTTTTACAACTCGATGAAGAGTAATGTAAACAATTGCTGTGAGTTTCTCATATGGCGTAAACACAACAAAAAGGCGTATCGAGGCATTTCAACACATTTATACAATTATGTGGCAGTTGCTGATGGTTCAATCAACGCTCCCTGATACGCGATGTCAAATAATAAGCAAAAAAGAAAGTTTCGATCATGAATCAAATGGAAACTTAAGCAAATATTGAGTTATTACATATATGTATTTCCTAAAATATTTTAAAAATAATGAAATCAAGAGAAACGTTTATTTCGGTTGCACCGAAGCTATAATATCCCTCACTAATAACGGGTTTTTAAATAAGAGCGCTACAAATTCCTGTGAGAGTACATTCAATGCCGCTATGCATGGAACTCGATTTTTTGCATGGCCACCACGGGTACGCTTGAGGAGGTCCAAACGGTGAACCCAATTTTCGACGGTTTTCAAGCATAAATTGGCCGATACTGCTGCAATTTCACGTTCAATATTCGTACGAAGTTCATCAATCGTCGCTGATTTGTTGAGATAGTCCATAGACTTGACGTAGCCTCACAGGAAATAATCTAACGGCGTCAAATCGCACGACCGCAGCCAATTGACTGGGCCATTTCGTGAGATAGCACGTTCACCAAACTTGGTTTTCAATAAATCGATTGTGACATTCACTAAATGGCTTGTGGCACCATCCTGTTGGAACCACATATCGTCCAAGTCCATATCATCCAATTCGGGCCAAAATATTCGGTTATCATTCAGCGGTAGCGATTCGCATTCACAGTACCGTGCCGGTCGTGATCATCACGGAAGAAGTACGGCCCAATGACGCCGCCGGCGCATTAACCGCACCAAACCGTACTTTTTTCTGGATGCAATGGTGACCCATGGAGTACGTGTGGCGTGCTGGCTACCAATAATGCATATTTTGCTTATTGACGAAGCCATTCAGCCAGAAAAGAACCTCATCGTGAAGATGATTTTTCGATAAAAATTCGGATCATTTTCAAGATCTTGCTCATCCCGATTCACGAACATACGACGATTCTGGTGATCAAACGGCTTCATTTCTTGCATAAATTTGATCTTGTAATGATGTAGGCCAAGATCTTTTCTCAAAATTCGCCACAACGACGTCACAGAGATGCTCAACGCTTGCAAACGACGTATGAGAGACTGATTTGGGTCTTCCTCAATTGATGCGCTAGCGACAGCCGATTATGACGATTATAAATTGGATGTAGCGCTCTTGAAGTTGTAGTCACTGACTCCGAATTTCAGTAGTATAAAAAGGTGCATTTAGAAAAAAAATTCACATAAAATATTAATTTTTGAAATTTGCCAAACACGTAACTTTTAATTAGAAGAAAAGTTTCTTTTTAATGTGAAACTACTCCAACATTTTTTTAGTGCCATTACATTTTGCATTCGCAACTTTTAATGTAAATAATTACACTGTTTACAAGCATTTATGCTTTTCGTTGACGAAGTGAAATTACTATTTACTCAACTTTTATACATTTTTATGACTACAAAATGCTTTCGGTGCAATCATCATTACTGTTTGGAGACAATCAACTTTTAAACAGCAAACGAGCAAACAGCTTTCATCGAAAAAACATCGCAGAAATCGCACATCCAACCAGACGCAGGCCAACTGACCAGACACAACAGCCTCTCCGTTGCAATGACGAGACAAATAGCCAGACAAATTTAATCAGCAGCCAACTAGTCAGCTAACTCATCAGACATTCGATCAACCAGTTATCGAGCAACACCGCGCCTTGAGTGATCCAACGAGCAAAACACGCGGCTGCTGGTCAGTCGCCGATCAAGCGAAACGCAGCCAAGTAACGGCGCACTATATATAAGTACATACATACATATATACACATAACTATCGCCTTGATCGGGAAAAAATTGATCGTTGATCGGGAAAAAATTGCAATCAGCAATTGTTGCGCCACATTGTGGGATGCCACTGACGCCGACTGGCGTTGGCTAATAATAAATGCTGTTATTTTATGGCACGATCAGCAGCAACAACAATAACGACATGCTATAAATTGACGAATGATCGTTGTGGTCCGGTTATACTGGACAAAATCAAAATTCATAAGCGTACTTAGTACTTTAGTAAGTGAGTAGAAATGCCTTAGTAAAACAAGAAATGATGACAAATGAATTTGCGCCATGAATTCGCTGCGAACACTGCGAAACTCGTCTGGCAAGCTTGTGCGCACACTCATAGATTTGTAGGCAGTAAGGCAACAATCGGTAAACTTTACGAAAATTCCGATTACGCTAGTGCGAGTAGTTGAGTGTTTGCATGCAAAGTATTGAGGAAGTAATTGCTTCAATGACTGGTAATTTGATTTTTAATGAAATTGTAATTACAACTGCTTTCTCACAGAGTAGTAAAATATGCTTAACTGTATATATTTATGTATATACATATAAACATCTGTAAGTAGGAGCATAATTTGCCGCCCGCTTGCAGCGGTTTGCATAATTTGCACTCTTGCGGGCACCAGATATGCGCCACTTGATCTATGAAAATGACTCACCGCAGAATGGCGACTGGCTTTTGCATGCGAATTATGCAAGAATGTCGGGAGTAACGGAATATGAAATAATAAACGAGTATCAATTTGGTGGTATTTTGTGTTTTATGACTTGTTTGGGTTATAAAGATTTATCGAAAATTTTAAAATATTTATATGAGAAGAAATATAAACAGGTTGTTGTATATAAAGGGTGATCCATAGAAACTTAAAATTTAATGGGGAATGTTTATTATCATTCGACATAATATTCTTTGTCATTTATTTTATGAAGATCATCTCTTTCAAATATTGGCCACGGCTACGTCTCAGATGGTCCAATTATAGATGACTCGTTCGAGCATTTCGACTGGTAACTGGTGAATGCCACGCGTAATGCTTTGCTCCAAGGCCTGAATCGAAGCGGGATTATCTTCATAGACTTTAGATTTTAAATATCCCGGAAAGAAAAAGTTTAACGGAGTGATATCACACAATCTTGGTGGCCAATCAACCGGTCCAAAGCATGAAATTATCTGCTCACCGAAGTGTTCTCTCAATAAATACATTGAACGGGACTCATCGCTGAACAAAATTTGGCTCGAAACCATCGTATCTTCTTGGAGCTTTTCAAGAGCCCATAGAGTGAAACGATGTCGCTTCGGAAGGCCGAGCGGCTTTAGTTCTTGAACAAGCTGTATTTTTTACACGTCCCATACGTCAGTCCGAGTTGTTACGACCAAAAGCAGGATCGAGAAGGACGTCTCCGAGCCGTTCGAATCGAACCGAACGAGATTTCAGGCAAGGCGATTCCCTTTTGCGCAAGTTCATCAATCTACTCGGGGAAAAAATAATTTGAGCTGCAGAGCTAAATAGTGAAGGTACAATCTTCTACAAGAGTTTCAGCTGCTGAAAGATGCCTTTGGAATTAAAAACCGCGCCGTTAATTCTGTTTTCTCCGGAATGAATAAGGAAGCGAAGCAAATGGGTTTGGTAGTGAACAAAGGGAAGACAAAATATCACCTGTCATCAAACAAACAGTAGTCGCCCTCGCTACTTGGTTCACACATTACTGTTGACAGTCATAACTTCGAAATCGTAGATAATTTCGTCTATCTTGGAACCAGCATTAACAGCAACAACTATGTCAGCCTCGAAATCTAACGCAGAATAACTTTTTCCAACAGGTGCTACTTTGGACTGAGTAGGCAATTGAGAAGTAAAATCTCGACGATCAAAGACCAAATTCTACAAGCCACTTGTCATCCTCGACCTCCTATATGGTGCAGAGGCATGGACGATGACAACATGATGACAATGAGTCGATGTTATGAGTTAAGGTTCTGCGGAAGATTTATGATCCTTGTCACATTAGCAACGGCGAATACCGCAGTCGATGAAACACCACGACATTGACATAGTTCAGCGTATTAAGGGATTACATGCGTTTACGGGTTTCAAAAAATCGTGTTTTTTTTACGTCTTATTAAATTCTACAATATGTATAGATGGTTGTCCTTAATTTTCAAGTTGATCCGAATAATAGTTTCCGAGATTCAGCCTCAAGGCTTAAACTTGGCATTCGAGGCTAGCCAGGCTAAGCGCGCCGTTTAAGATTTCTCGAGAAGTACTCAACACATTTCACATTAGGTGATTTTGTAAGGAGTTAATGGCCTACGCGGGCTCATCTTTTTTCCGAGGGGTCTCCGGAAATTTCGTCCCAATACCGGGTTTAAAATATTTTTTTGTTAAGTTTTAGAATTTCTTTGGTAATAGCGTATATTTGTCATAATAATAAAAAATTCTAATAAAATATTTAATTTTTATGTGATAAAAAACTTGTTGAAAGAAGGTTGTTTTTTACCCGACGAATCCCATGTAACCCCTCAAAATAAGTATATTTATCATATCAAACAAACTGAAAATATCTGCAGCTGTAATAAATTCTGATAACTATAATTTCAAAAATCCTCTGCCTTGAAATAAATATTATTTTTTTTTTGTGCTTCAGTTAATTAACAAAAAATGTCAGTTTAATTCACATTTTTATTGCTTAATTTTCATAAAAACTTCACTTTGTCGGTAATTGGATCTGCTTAAGTTGCAAAATGGAGAGCAAAACACAAAATGCAACTGTATTTGGCACAAATGTGCTCGTAATTACATAACAACCAAGTGGAATGTGATATTATATTGTTTAAGAAGAAATATATGTATATGTGTGTACTATTGCATGTGTGTTGGTGTTATTTTAGATTTGAATGCAATTTGATATGTTAAAACATTAATTAGTCTATATTAGCCGCCAACAAGTCACATAAATGGCTTTCGTTAGTAGTCGGTGGTTAATTTGGTGAGCCAAAGTGTATTAGTTCCAAATTAAACTTTTTATTAACTCACTAAAAGCAGAGTTGCAGAAGGTCTTTAGCTAGGTGGCTGTAATTGA
Source organism: Bactrocera dorsalis (assembly GCF_023373825.1). Taxonomy (NCBI): domain Eukaryota; kingdom Metazoa; phylum Arthropoda; class Insecta; order Diptera; family Tephritidae; genus Bactrocera; species Bactrocera dorsalis. The sequence continues at coordinate 45,761,252 of NC_064307.1, forward strand.
ATTTGACGTTTTTACTATTCAGTAAAAAGGCGGCAAATGAAGTAGGATTGATTTTAATTGGCGTTTTTTTAACGAAAAACCAAAAACATTTGTAAAACAAATTGGTCACAAATCTAATTAATGGATAAGCTATATGAGACCACATTCCTACGAACAGGCAAATGGATGTTATAATGGACTTCATCAGCAATCTTGGCTTTATACTATATTATTATAACAGGTTGGATATATTTCCTTTCTATATAGTATATACATTCATTTGCTTTGAACTTCTCATCATTTATATTACAAAAGTTCTGAAGTTTCAATAAATAAAGCCCCTGATGAATCTGGAATTTCATAAAAATAAATTTAAGGTTAAAAAGAACTCTCAAGTTTTGAGGAAATCTATCTGTAAAAAGAAAACCCTTCCGATTGGCCATCTCTTTATCACAGTTTTATTTTTATGATTTATAGGAAAATATATTCCTGTAGAGTGAGGTAAAAGCTTTGTGAACCAGCTATGAAAAGCTCAAAACTTTTACAATATAGCATGAAAGCTCATTGAGCCGGTTAAGTCAGCTTTAGTAGAGAGAGTTGAAAGGTAGATGAGCAACTTTGTTATGTTTTTGTAGAAAAAACTGGAAGCGTTTGCAAAATGACACGAAAACTCCATTCATTTATTCACTTAGTTATGCTGTTTTAGAAAAAGCTGAAAGCTTTTACAAAATGGCATGACAGCTCATAGAGCCATTTTAGAAGAAGTTGAAAGCTTTGCAAAATGGGATGAAAACTCAGTGAGCCATTTAGTTATGCTTTTTTAAAATAAGCTAAAAGCTCAGTAAGTCAGTGTCTTAAGCTTTTATAAAATGGGATGAAAGCGTAGTGAGCCAGTAGGGTATGTTTTTGTTGAGCGAGATGCCAGAGACAGTGTATTATGCATTTTCACAATAATCAAAATCCTTTAACCATTTATAGTTACTTTTGTATAAGGAGCTGAAAGTTTTTTCTAAATGGGAAGAAAACTCAGAAAGTCATTTAGTTATATTTTGTAGAAGTAGCTGAAAGCTCAATGAGTCACAGTTTGCTGCTTTTAGAAAATGAGATGAAAGCTTTTTATGTCTGCCACGATTTTGTTAAGCTACACAAAAGCTCACTAAAATAGTTTGTTAGAATTTTGTAGAGTATGGTGAAAGCTCCATTTTTGTAAAAGAAGCTAAAAGTAGCTGAAAGCACAGTAAGTCACAGTTTGTTACTTTTACAAAATGGTATGAAAGCTTTCTCGATCTTTTAAAGCAACATGAAAGTTCGACAAAACAAAACCAAAAACTTAGTGAATTATGCTTTGGTAAAAGTAGCTGAAAGCTCATTATGTAACAGTTTGCTGATTTTGCAAATTCATTTTTCATTCTGAATTGAATAAAAGCTTTGTATGTTTATCAAGGTTTTGTAAAGCAACATGAAAGCTTACCAAACCAGTTTGTTACGATTTTGTAGAGCATGATGAAAGCTTCGTTTTTATAGAAGAAGTTAGAAGCTTAGTGAGTTATGCTTTTGTAGAGGTGGCTGAAAGCTCAGTCAGTCACAGTTTGCAGCTTTTACAAAATGGGATGTAAGCTTTGTATGTTTGCAACGACTTTGTAAAGAATCATGAAAGCACGCCATAACGATTTGTTACGATTTTGAAGAGCATGGTGAAATTTCTAACTAAAAGCTTGGTGAGTTATGCTTTGGTAGAGCAATATATAGTTTTCTAGATTGCTAAAATATTAAAAGAATGCTGAAAACCAAATATTTTCACAACTTATCGCCAAGAATACAGACTAAAAAGCTACAAAAACACATCTACACAGAATTAAATTGTATTTTTCAGTAACCAAATAACTTTAAATCACGCCGCCATCAAAATGCTTTGTTTCACTGTCATCGTCTACAACTTTTTATAGTAAGTCCACACCTCGAGCGCGTCACACGCAGCACGTAGTCCAACAATTAGCCGTACTGAGCGTGTGAACTCGCTAAGCTTCCGTTACAAAAGTGTCTTTAATGTTTTTATGATGGCACTTAATTATTTGCCGTATTTAAGACACCACCAACGACGCACGGCGACTTGACGCTGCATTTGTAAGCAACCAGCCAGACAGCCGGCCCACCGACTACTAGAATAACAACAACAGCAAAAAAAATGTTACAAGAGTAAAACAAAGCACAACATTATTATAAGACGGTATTTATAAGCACTTAAAGAGTTGGTTTTTGTGATTTTTTCTAGTATTTATTTCGCTGGCGCGTTGATGCAGCGTGGCGCCAAACGCTTGAGTTCACAGCGGCAAGCAGCGTTTGAGGAAGCGGCGCATGCGCAGTGGCAACTGAAGTACGCGTTTCATGCTACGAAGTATAAACTGAATTGTAAGTTATTTACTGGAGTTGTTGTTGTGGTAAGTGGCGCGAAAATAGTTTACTAGTGGTTCGTCCATTCTCATCGCTACCACCACTTATGGGCAAATGAACTCATGGTTAACTGAAGTTCGCATTTCTTCAATGTTTTGGCTTGAATTTCAAGCGCTCACGAATATGTTGAAATGTGGATCGTATTGCCCCAAATGTAGTAAATGGAAAATGCAGGAAGAAACAAGAAGTAAAGTCATGCAAGCGAAATGGTTCGAATAATACCCTTCAGGCGAGCTGTTTAGTTTCTAGTTAAAATATAATTGCCGACGACAAAAATTTGATGGAACGAAACAGAAAATGAATTTATTAACTCTGTCTACTCCAGCCTTTTCAAAAAACTTGGAAAAACTCAATGAGCTCATCTTTACTTCACTTTTTCTCCCAAAAATATATCAAAAATTAGATTCGTAAAATACTACACCAAAATATAGAAAATAGGTTACCAAATGTCATCCAGTTTACTTAAATTAACAAATTTAAACGAGGAAGTGTCGATATAACATGGTTCACACTATAACCAGAAGATTCACTTTTTCTCCCAAAAATTTATCAAAAGTTATATTCGCAACCGGACATCAGAATATAGAAATCTGCCACCAAATGTAATCCCGTTTGCTTAAATTAACAAATTTTAAACGAGGAAATGTCGAGATTACATGGCTCACCAGAAGATATAATGTTAGAGTTTATAAAGAACCGAAAGATATATACTGATTCGTTAAAAATATGTGACAATTCCGAATAATAATAGCCAATAAAAGTGTCGTCGTCTTATTCGAGATGGTCCGAGGATCTTTTTCTATTGTATTATCAATAGTTCATAAGTCCAGTCATAATTATAAAACATATTATTAAATATGTACAAGAAACATAAATCAAAATAGGGTTTATCACTCATTATCTCAACAATTCAATTATGACTTGTAGGGTATACCAATATTTTTGATTATACCAAACAAAACGACTGGTGCGGATGTGCTCTACCGGACTCCGCTTATGATGGTCAAACAGAAAAAGTGGAAGCGAAAAAAGAAATTGCCAAACTATGTCTAAACCAAAATAAAACCATTCGTTTTGCTTGTTCGCCATTTCTCCCTTCTTCTTTTTTAATCTCTTTTCATTTCTCTTGATTGAAATATTTAAATGTATACTTATATTTATAGTTCCCTTGTTCATTTTCATATTTAATTAATACGTATTTTGTTGTTGTTGTTTTTTACTAACTATGTTATTTTTTTCTAAATTTTGGACAGATTTCTCTTTTGGTTCTTGGCAAATATTTGCATATCTTTACTTATTATTATGGATTTCTGCTGAAAGAAACTTCAAATGTATGAAGCTGGATGTGGGTCAAGCCATTTTAGATTGTCGGGGATAACCTAATCAAAAGTGATCCATATTGGCTATGCCAAACCTAAACAAATTCAAAAGGGACCAGAAGGTCGCAGGTTTTACGATATTTTGAAGTAAATAAAATTGGATTTTCATAAAAAACGGCCTCACAGGCAATAGAATATCGAGCTTTGAACTTGAGCAGTTTAGTAATCATCAGCTCGCTAGCTGTACACTTAATGTTAGACAATGATCGTGTGACCTCACTAGAAAAAGCATCAAGCTATGCACTCTTTATCAAGTGTCTGGTCATAGCAGAATCGCTGGTAACTGCTAGAAAGAGGTGGCGTTGATCGAAGACCAGCTTCAAAGCGACTGAGGGATCATTTTGACCTTAGAACGCAGGAAATGTACTGAGCTGCTTGCCCTTAGCAACCTTCACATTGCGGTATACATAGAAGTTATTGTTGTTGTAGGTTGTTGTACATTGAAGGAATGCTTCCTGCCATTCCTGAATTAATTTCGCGGCATGGTGCCGAGCTGAAAGTTCTTGGCCGTATATAAATCCGATTCCGTCTCGGCTACTCAGACCCGACTGTCGTGGGAAAAGATTTGTAGGAGTTCTCAATGCGCATAGGTATTCATATCAAAGTTGTATGCAAGAAGGTAAAGTGGAAAGACCCAGGCACTTTTTCTTACATTGTCTAGCTCTAGCAAAACTGAGAGTGATACATTTCGGCTGTCATACCGGCGGCGAACTAGGAGACATTGCCGGAATTAACATTAGGCCTTTACACAAATTTTTGGTAAGTTCAAAGCGCTTTGTCGATTTATGATAATCTTATGATTAATTGTATAGAAGCTTTCAGTGCCTCAAGAGACTGACGTAATGAGATACCTGTTAAGATCGAGCTCTTTACCTAATCTAGTCTACCCTCAAAATCAACGTTGAGACGTTCTTTCTAGTTCGGACTGACTCGACTCTGTTGCTGATTATTATTTTGAGTGGAAAAAGTCATAGATATCAGATAGGGATTTATAAGTTTTATTTGGTCAAGCAATTGTTGACTTTCTAGAAATATTTGCACTACCTGAGTCCGTAACTTCAAACATTGTTAATCGTTCTGGGATTGATGGAAGGCTTCAAGTAACTATAGTTGGACTGAAGTTGTGAGAACATAGAGATTGTAGAAGTAATAACTGTTAATTGTTCATAAAAGTGGTTTTTAGAATCATCCGTGGACAAAACTTAACGGTAATTTTACATATGAGGTACCAGCATTCGCAATGACCAAGTTTAGAGTTAGATATTATACGAAATCCCATTTTTTATATATACAATTCGTCCAGTAGACTGAAAGTTTTGACGGAATGGCCGCAGTTGAACTAAACTAGTGACCGATTAGAACTTGAAGGAGTAATAAGGGGCCATTTTTCTTAAAACCTCTGATAACGGTAAACATAAACTGTTTTAAAATCATTATATGTGCGGAAATGCCTATAAACTTAAGTTGAAAATAGCTCGCTAAAAGCAGATCCATGAACAGTCACTTTTGTATCTTCCATCCGAGATACTCTAATAGACAAAACCCCTACCGACTTCCCCGAAATATACAAAAATCAATAGCAACTTGTTCATCATCATTGCCAAATTCTCATGCTAAGAACAAATTATGACTTCTATGGTTATATCCGCTTTTGTACGTGATTTCTAAGCGCTTGAGTCGTGTTGTGAAACTACACCGCACTCCTTGACGGAGTACAAGAAGACTGATTTGTTTTCATTTTTCTGAAGTAGAGAGTTTTGTGCAAATTACTAGATCACGTTTCTCATGCTGGCCAAATACAATGCTTATCTAGCGGCTATATACACAAATACATACTTATGTACATTAGACTATTTGGAATTCGAACAGTCAATGTGTCGCTGATAGAGTCTATAAAAGTGGTTAACAACAACAAATGCGGTCGAAAAACGAAATAGGTACAATAACAATAAAACAGCAAGTCTTGAGTTACAAACTAAAGCAAACTTGTTAATAAATTATATGGATGTACATGCGTCAAGTATTTGAGTGTATGTGTGTGCTAACAATGGGCGAAGACCAAACCACAAGACTATAAAAGAAGCTGAGATTCTTCTTGGGTGAAGTAAGCAACTGACAAGTAGGCATCCATCGCATAGTAAAATCTGCTATAAATAAATTCACAAATGGACTTCGGTACATACATACATACATATATGTATGCATATAACGTATGTATGTATGTACATATATATAAGCGTAACTACATACTTGTTCCCACTAAAATATTTTAACAAACGTCAGCGCACTACTCGCTGTTCTCTATCATTTACCATTATATTCTTATTCTTCTTTCCTGTTTTTTTCTTTTTGTTTTTGTTTTTATACGCCGCAGTTTACTACCTGTTCGTCAGGTTTTTCTTGTTGCGAAAATAGCTACGCGCCACATTTCTCTGGCGTATCAGTTGGCCATTGTTTTGTTGCAATTTTCTAACACCCTTTACACATACACATATATACAAATGTATGTAAATAATTGTGTATACAAGAATTTTAAATAAATTTGTTTTCATTTTTAACTATTATATGCCTTATCCCTTCATTCAAATTCCATATAGTCGATTATGCCGTTAACAGCATTTACATATATTACCCAACTGAAATAACAAAGTACCAAAAAAGCACGTTTCAATCACTAAATTAGTTCAAAACCCATATAACACCTTTAGTATTCACACAGTAACTGAACATTTTTCGTAACTCGCTCTAACTTACTTTTAGTCTATATGTGTGTATGTATGTATGTGAGTATGATCAGCGTCGTGCACAAATGGCATTTGCCACCCGAAAACGCGATTAAAGCAGAAAAACGCCGCAATGCGAGTAAAATATGCACCGAATTTGTTTATATTCACTATGTAAGTATATCCATGTAGAGCATTATGTATGTGTATATGTTTTTGCGTAAAACTCGCTCTGACTTTTGCCTTTTGATGACTTTTTGAACGTCACCACCGGTGGTGTCGCATTCGCGTTTCTCCACTTGCACTCTTGCGAAATGCAAAAAATATTGCAAACACTATATTTTTCGTCTTTTCCTAAGAATTACGGATGTCCGCACTGCAAAGTAATGAAAAGTATGCTTTGCTTTCTTCTTTGAGCTAATACCAAACAAAAAAAAATTTAAAGACAATAACGAATTTTCACACTTTACTCGAACACATGATCGTCCGCGCGAGACGTTAACGCAAACCGACGACTTTTAGTAACTAAACTCTTGGCTGAGCTCACAAATTGGCTTGGAGCGTGGAGCTGGCGATCGGTGCTACCTTTTGTGAGCGGGATGTGGCTCAAATAAAAACATTAGTATATGCATACATATGTATGTGTCTCTCATGCTCAGCAAAATATTTAGAATTTGAGTTATACATTGCCAAAATGGGCAAAGTGCATTTTTCAAGGCATTATAAATAAATAAATATTAAATATTAATATCTTCATATTTTTTTAATCTTAACCTATTTGTTTTTTTATTTATTTGCCTAACAGAAGCCGGTCTGAAATACGCTGAGTGTTATTTAGGAATATTTTTAGTGAAATTTATTTTTGAGTGAGAATGAAATACAAAACAATTTGGACTTGAATTTTTGATTTTCAGACTAAATAGATTTTGAAAATGAGCCCCCTAAACATTATTAAATTTTCAGGATTTCAAAATATCTTAAATTTAGCTCATAGCTTTAAGTTTTTAGTTACTGAACATTGTTGTTGTAGCGGCAAAATTCTGCCGAGTTGACAGTCCTTGACCGGATAAAAAGTCCGTGTCAGTTCCGGTTACGCAAACACGGCTGTCGTGAGAACGGAGTTACTGATCTCTATTCGACAATAATACTCTAGCTTACCAATATCTTTAAGGTGCCACTCAGCTCGGTTTAACATCATATATGGTTATGAGATCCTAAAAATTAAATATATAGTCTAGTTTAAAATATATAGGCATATATAATTAAAGCTTACCTTCTGCTCTAATATTTTCTGCTATTAGAAATACTTCTTCTATTTTTCCTTTCCCCTCAAAATACTACAAGTAAACACTACAAAAACCATATGTCCCATTCTTTGAGCGAGAAAACAATCATTTTATAATCCAGATAACCTCAAGTGTAATGGTAAGGAGCATCCGATAACTTAATAGAACTATTCTCTCTTTAAAGGCACTTCTATAATTGAACTTGGTATTTTATCAAACCACACTAATCAACATATAGTACTTCATGGATACAGTAGATATTGAATCAGATAATATACAATATTTAAAAGAATTTTCATCAGCTGCTAGTTCCTGCTAAATGAATTACAACTTCCGCCATCTTCCTCACTAATACACATGTTTTTGTTATTGCTGTGCTAGCAAAAAAAATTCAATTAAAAAGTTTTGTGGAACGCGATGTTATTGACCGCAACTTCTGGTAAGGCCATATAATTACACAGAAAAAACACTAAAACCTGTATAAATACTTATTTTATATTATATTTACAATATTCATACAAAATAATTCAACAAATGGATGCCAAAACTAGTTAAAATCAATTTCAATATTTTGCCCATTTACATGTTTAATGGCAACACTTTCGTTTCTAAGCAACACTGCGTTTGTAGGCAGCACTTTGTATTCGGCCAGCTGTACGAAATTGAACGAAGCATTTCAAACGGTCGTTTCGAATTCAGCCGATTGGAATACGTAAATAGCAGCAAAACTGTAGCGGACTTTTTTTCTTTACATTTGGTTTATTTATTGTACTTTTATTAAATAATTTTATGGCGATGAACACTTCTTCAGGTGCAACTAATAATGCATCGAACCAACAGCCACGCAAGATATCGAATCAAAATATTCAAGTTTATGTGCGTGTTAGGTAAGTAACAAACGTTTTGCCTCCTCTGAAAAACCAAATGTGTCATTTAAACTTCATATTTGCTGTTTAGGCCCTTAAATGCACGAGAACGATGTATACGGTCCGCGGAAGTAATTGAAACGGTTTCACATCGTGAAATCGTAGCAAGGCATACAATTGAGTCGAAGCTGACCAAAAAGTTTACATTTGATCGCGTATTTGGTACAGATTCACGCCAAGCAGATGTCTACAGCACAGTTGTGGCGCCTCTTATTGAGGAGGTATTGTCCGGTTACAACTGTACTGTATTTGCTTATGGACAAACTGGTACCGGAAAAACGCACACAATGGTTGGCACTGAATGCGCCGAGTTGAAATCGTCTTGGGAAGACGTAAGTATAATTTTCTGCATTAATGGCTTTGAAAAGGGTTTGTATTAGCAGATTAATCGCATATGTGGGTGAAAAACCAGTTTGTTGAAAAGGCAAAACAAATAGCCTTGAAATGTGGCTATTTAAATTCTCTACCTGAACTTAATTGGAACGCTGCTATTGATTATGAAAGACATTAGAATGCAGTTAAACTAATTTGCAACTTTTTTTTTGTTTTTAAGGATTCTGACATTGGTATTATACCACGCGCTCTGAGTCACCTATTCGACGAATTACGTATGTTGGAAATGGAATTTTCGATGCGTATTTCTTACTTGGAACTGTATAATGAGGAATTATGCGATTTGCTATCATCCGATGATAGTGTAAAAATACGTATATTCGACGATAGCACAAAGAAGGGTTCAGTTATCATACAAGGATTGGAAGAGATACCAGTGCATAGCAAAGACGATGTATATAAGCTTTTGGAAAAGGGTAAAGAACGACGAAAGACGGCTACTACATTAATGAATGCGCAATCGTCGCGATCGCACACAGTATTCTCGATTCTTGTACATATACGTGAGAATGGCATAGACGGCGAGGAAATGTTGAAAATTGGCAAATTAAATTTAGTAGATTTAGCGGGTAGTGAAAACGTATCCAAAGCGGGTAATGAGAAAGGCATACGAGCTAGGGAAACCGTTAATATAAATCAAAGTCTGTTGACTTTGGGACGTGTCATCACCGCTCTAGTAGAACGCACACCGCACATACCATACCGAGAGTCCAAACTAACTCGTCTGTTGCAGGAATCGTTGGGTGAGTTTTTTATATAACGAATTATTTATTTCTGATTTATTGAGAATAACTTTATTAATTAGGTGGTCGCACGAAAACGTCCATAATTGCCACAATCTCACCTGGCCATAAAGATATTGAGGAGACATTGAGCACATTGGAATACGCACATCGCGCTAAAAATATACAAAACAAACCAGAAGTAAACCAAAAACTAACAAAGAAAACTGTGCTCAAAGAGTACACCGAGGAGATTGATAAGCTGAAACGCGATTTAATTGCGGCAAGAGACAAAAATGGCATTTACTTAGCAGAGGACACCTACAACGAAATGACGTTGAAAATGGATTCACAGAATCGAGAATTAAATGAGAAAATGTTGCTTTTGAAAGCATTAAAGGATGAGCTACAAAATAAAGAACGTATCTTTACTGAGGTTAGCTTAAATTTGGTGGAGAAAACTGAAGAGTTGAAGCGCGCGGAACAAAATCTCAATCAGACGCAAGGCGCATTACAGCAAACTAAACGGGTAAATAAAATATAGATATAGATTTTTTTATAAGCAAAGCAAAAACAAATATTTTTACAAATATATTTGTAGATACTTAATAGCACCAAACGACGTTATAAAGAGAAGAAGGTTTTGCTGCAATCGCATATGAAAACTGAGGAGGTGCTAACGCATCAGGCATTGGAAATTTTAGATGTTGCCGACATTGCCACAAAAGACACACACCAGTTGCATGTGAGTAAAATTTTAATATTTTTTTCTTTCAATTTTGTCTAACAATTTTTTTATAAATAGAGTACAATTGAGCGCAGAAAAGATGTTGATGTAAAAATCCAAACTGCTTGTGAACGTTTTGCCGAACGTATGCATGACAACTTCGAATTAATGGACAGTAGTTTAAGCACTTTGAAAGAGAAACAAGATTCGTGCACAAAAATGCTTCTAGAAGAATTTGGTAGGTTTAATATATTTAAATGTATTAAATTTTTGGAATATTAAGTACATATATCTGTTATTACAGCTAACACCTCAAATGCTCACAAGAAGCTGATAAATGATAGCGGTATGAAAATACAGAAGGTCAACGATTTATGCAAAGAATCGCTGGCTTCCACATGCACCATCATTGAAAAATGCGCACAAGCTCTTGGCGATGCTAGCAGTGAACAAAAAATTAAACTTACCAATCTGTTTAAAGAACTGGAGAGTAAACAAATCGAAATGATTGCACAAATGCAAGAGAAACTACAAGATTTAGTGCGGTACACAGAGCAACAGAAGGCAAACACGGAAAAGATGTGTAAAACCGTTGTAGAAAGTCTACAAGAAAAATCGCAAAATCTACAAGTGCATACCAAAAAACTAACGGAACGTATTGCTGAAAGTAAACAGATCTCCGAGACAAGCATACAGCATTTGGCACTAATGCATGTAGAAATAGAAAATGAGCGCACAGCGGCTGCCGAAGAACGTGCAATTATGGAGGAAATCATTGAAAAATTAAACACCTTGAAAGAGAAATCCTACACGAGTCGAAAGACACGCGCTGACGCCATTAACACGCTAACGGTAAAATTAGAAGACAACACGCAATCTACCATCGAACGCTTACAACAAAGCTCAACATTTGCGCAAGCCCATTGCGAGGAGAGTTGCAATGAGAACGTGGCAGCGCAACAAGAGTTTGAAAAGCAGACTGTCGAAGCACGGAAATGCAACGAACAACAATCAAATGCAGAGTCAACGCTCAAGGAACAGCTCTGCAGCATGCAACAAGATGACTGCGTGCGCATCGTTGAGTTCACCACTACGGCCGCCACACATTTGGAGTGCACACAAAAATCACTGGGGGCATATGTGGACGAAGTGAAGCACGCACGTGTGGAGAACGAGTCGAAACTTGACGAAGCTACTAATGATGTAAAGGCGAGTCTTACGGAAGATGCCCAACGCTTCAAGCAACATGTGGCCGTTACGTCTGGCTTGATCAACGCCTCGCAGCAAAATATACTGAATTATGCTAACACTTACAAAGAGCAGATGGGCACTTGCGTCAGCGATGTGGACAAATTTAAGCAGAGTGAGCTTAAGACTTACGCGCCAACAGGTAAACGACATTGTATTGTATTGAATTTGCAGCGAAAATATACAAATTTTAATTTTTTTAATACAGGAACTACACCATCAAAGCGCAATTTCGTTTATCCTCGTTCATTGGCGTCCACATCGCCACACATAGACATCGTGAAACGTTTTCGTCAAGAGAACGAGTGGTCCGATTTGGACACAACGGCGCCGATTGATGAGGTATGTTGTCATTACAAATCATTGTATTTGGATTTTATTTCTAATATTTGTGTATTTATCACTCTTGTTGTAATTACAGGGCAGCGAGGATGAACATGAGTTGAAAAATTCTGTGCAGGAAATTTCCCAAGCGGAAATGCTACTCAACTCAACACCAATTGATCTAACAAATGTAGTCACACCACAACCAAATAATGCCGCAAACAAAAAATTAAATGCCATCTTATCGAAAAAACAGTTACGCAACAGCAATTCATTGTCTAGCGGCAGTTCGCCACGCAAACCGTCACCAGCACACAATTCATCAGCACCAACTTCAAGAGTGAGAGATTTAAAAAAAAAAATTAAAGAAGTGTCTTGCTGATTGCCCTTCTCTTTATTTGCAGGCTAACAAGGAGAACTTGTCCTAAGTAAAAACTAACTGCAACGCTTCCTCTGTAACGTATTCCTGTTCTTGCTGTTTACAATTTTTAACTGTATATTTAAAACCTAAAAACCAAATGCTTGTACTTCACGCTGAAGGTATGCGTAACTGCAGTTTGCGCTACTTAATTATGAATAACGGCACTCCTAACGGCTACCCGAAAGCATGCATCTAATTTAAAACGACAAAAGTGAGCCGAATGCATAAGTCACTGCTATGAAATTTCGAAATTTATTGAACTTGCATGCAATTACAACAAAAATTTACAATAAAAATTTGTTGCATTAAAAACAGCTTTTTAAAAGTTTAAATACAATAAATACAAATACTATACTATATAATTATATGAGGAGTAAAATGAGTAGTGTCAATCTGCAGCAGTACCTTCGTGGTGTCCGTTCATTTATTGTCGCCATTGAATGTATTTGTAAAATTCAATTCAAACTTATTTTTTTTATTTTCGTAATCTCTTCCTCTTACTTTCTTGTATGTTTATTTTTAAATGTATACAATTTAAAATTGCTTCACTTTTTAACCGTTACTTCTGTGTAAATATTTTGCTTGTGCTTTTTGTATCTGCTTTGCTGATTTGTAAAACAAAAACGAAAAATTAAAATAAAAATAAAGAAGTTCTCGTCACACTTAATCGTCGTCTTCTTCATCCTTTAAAATTCCCAAGCGTCGCGCCACCTCTTTGACGTTGCAAATGAATTCCTCTTGCACCAGGTTGAAACTCATCGCCAGAAGCGCTATGCCGAATAGCAAATATAGCGAACAGTAAGCGATGGACTGCTCCGATTCGTCTTTCACACCCTTAGCGGGCACAAAGTCGCCAAAACCTGCAAATTTATTTAATTTAATTTTTTAAAATTAGTGTTCTTAATTTTGTTTATATTTTAATTTTTTAAAATTGGTGTTCTTAATTTTTGGCTATTTTTTTTTAATTTTCTACAATTAAATTTCCCAAGCGGAAATGCTACTCAACTCAACACCAATTGATCTAACAAATGTAGTCACACCACAACCAAATAATGCCGCAAACAAAAAATTAAATGCCATCTTATCGAAAAAACAGTTACGCAACAGCAACTCATTGTCTAGCGGCAGTTCGCCACGCAAACCGTCACCAGCACACAATTCATCAGCACCAACTTCAAGAGTGAGTGATTTAAAAAAAAAATTAAAGAAGTGTCTTGCTGATTGCCCTTCTCTTTATTTGCAGGCTAACAAGGAGAACTTGTCCTAAGTAAAAACTAACTGCAACGCTTCCTCTGTAACGTATTCCTGTTCTTGCTGTTTACAATTTTTAACTGTATATTTATTTAAAACCTAAAAACCTAAAAACCAAATGCTTGTACATCACGCTGAAGGTATGCTTAACTGCAGTTTGCGCTACTTAATTATGAATAACGGCACTCCTAACAGTTACTCGAAAGCATGCATCTAATTTAAAACGACAAAAGTGAGGCGAATGCATAAGTCACTGCTATGAAATTTCGAAATTTATTAAAAAACAGCTTTTTAAAAGTTAAATACAATAAATATCAATACTATACTATATAATTAGATGAGGAGTAAAATGAGTAGTGTCAATCTGCAGCGGTACCTTCGTTGTGTCCGTTCGTTTATTGTCGCCATTGAATGTATTTGTAAAATTCAATTCAAACTTATTATTTTTTTATTTTCGTAATCTCTTCCTCTTACTTTCTTGTATCTTTATTTTTAAATGTATACAATTTAAAATTGCTTCACTTTTTAACCGTTATTTTTGTGTAAATATTTTGCTTGCGCTTTTGTATCTGCTTTGCTGATTTGTAAAACAAAAACGAAAAATTAAAATAAAAATAAAGATGTTCTCGTCACACTTAATCGTCGTCTTCTTCATCCTTTAAAATTCCCAAGCGTCGCGCCACCTCTTTGACGTTGCAAATGAATTCCTCTTGCACCAGGTTGAAACTCATCGCCAGAAGCGCTATGCCGAATAGCAAATATAGCGAACAGTAAGCGATGGACTGCTCCGATTCGTCTTTCACACCCTTAGCGGGCACGAAGTCGCCAAAACCTGCAAATTAATTTAGTTTAATTTTTTTAAATTAGTGTTCTTAATTTTGTTAATTTTTTTTAAATTTTTTATAATTAGTGTTCTTAATTTTTGGCTATTTTTTTTTAATTTTCTACAATTAGTGCTTTTAATTTTGTTTATTTTTCTTTTTAATTTGTTTATTTTTTTTTAATTTGTTTATTTTTTTTTTAATTTTTATTTTTTTTTAATTTTTATTTTTTTTTTAATTTAAATTTTTTTTTTTAAATTTTTATTTGTTTATTTTGTTTTTAATTTTAATTTTTTTTTAATTTTGTTTATTTTTGTTTTTTAATGTTGTTTATTTTTTTTTAATTTTGTTACATTTTTGTTAAATTTTGGTTTGATTTCATTGTTAGCGAAAACCTTTTCATTTGTAATAAAGCAAACTCTCGTACAATCGTGACTGCAGGCAGGGAGGAGGTTCTTGACCTCACCCTGGCCTCGAGCAGGATTGCCCCACTGATATCAAACTGGAGGGTCCTTGATGATCACTCCTTTTCTGATCAGAGGTATATCGGGTTCAATCTAGTCAGAAAATGTCCGCCTAGAAAGTCTTTGAAATCCTAGGCGTACATACAAACCACGCGCACGGGGGGTGGACGCATTGGTCACAACCGACGTGGTGAACGGCTGAGTCGAAGTCTTCAGCTGGTGGTGTACTATGGAACTCTCGGAAATCAGAGCGTCCTGCAGACTTTTATTCAACATGGCCCGTAAGAGAGGGTCAACTGACGAGTGGGCGTTGTATGAAACGGGACTTGAAATATACAAGTCCGAGTTAAGAAAGGCAAAGTTTCTGCAAAAAAGTGGAGGGCTGTCATAAGTCCTCTAGGTTCAGATGTATTTTCGCCAAAAAAAACCGTTTCCCCGGGTTATCTCTAGGACGCAAATATGATGTGGGCCTTCAGCAGTGAAGATATATGAACTTCAGATGCTCCTTGGTGCTCACTTCCCGAATAATACGTCCTCTGCGGGGATATCTCTCGGAGTGCTGCATGATGACTGCATCGCCTTTGTCGACCTTCTGAATGAACGACACTTGACCTGCGCGATCAATTCGTTTAAACATTCAAGTCCCCAGGATCAGCTGGCATCATACCAGTTCAGCTCCAACAGGGCGAAGGCTCCGATGTTGAGTCCTTCCTTGATATTGAGGGAGCTTTCAACAACGTCCTTGGGGTTGAATCAAACCTCAAACACCTCATGCTTAGTCTTCTGTGCGACAGAGTGATTGAAACGCAATGGGGCAAAGCGAGCGCGCAGCGAAAGGTGAGTAGGGGTACTCCACAGGATGGAGTTCTCTCTCCTCTTCTATGGATCTTGGTTGTTAATAGCCTGCTTACAAAACTTGTGGATAGTGGCTGCCGGGTTAATTGCCTATGCAGACGATGTAGCAATTATGACCGAAGAAAAGTTCCAGAGTACCGTGTACGAGTTGACACGGCGGTATCTCAGCGTCGTAATAAACTGGGCGGTCGGAAATGGTCTCGCCTTCAACCCAAGTAAAACCGACATGGTTTTATTCACTAGAAGATATAAGATCCCGGTGGTATCGTTGCCGCAAATAAAAGACATCCGCTTGCAATCGGCGGATACAGTGAAATATCTACGGCTCATATTGGATAAGAAACTTTTATGGAAGCGGAATATCGAACTGAGAGCAAAAGGGCATCGACAAAATGTTTGGTCTCTCACCGAAATCTCATCTCATCTGGCTTTATGACACCATAGTCAATTATGTTCCATGGATTCTTTATGTGGTGAAGGACTCTAGAAAAGACCACATTTGCAAAGAAACAGCATGTGTGACTCTTGCAATGTCTTCCAAGACGAGGTTCCAGCCTTTAAGGTAGCAGCACATCAGCTGCTCCAGAGTGCAGCCTCTTTTAGAGAAGTGACCATCTAACCTATATATAGTATATGTATATAAAATAACTTAGGTTTTCCTGGCTTTGACTCCTGCTACTTTCAAGAGTATAAAATATTTGGTTGCACCCGAACTTAGCCCTTCCTTACTTGTTAAATATTAGTTAATTCAAATTAGTCGATTAACTCAAGAAATATAATTAAATCATACAACCTACCGATTGTGGTTAAAGTAATGAAACAGAAATAGGCAGAGTCCAAGAACGACCATTTCTCCCAATAAGCAAAAAGTACCGCGCCACCCAAAATATAGCTGATGACCAAAAATACGCAAAGCCAGATCGGCACTGGGCGATCCTTTGGCGAAATATCACCGTAGTAGTCGCTCCAATCGTCACCATAGTTAGAGTCGTCATCGTAATCATAGCTGTAGCGGGGACGTACCTGACGCTTTACCGGGAATCCCATGGGAGACATGATGCGCGGTGAAGGCGGCAAGCGTTCTATAAATGCAGTTCAATATGGAAATATGACAGGATCAGGCAAATTGTATACTTTATAAAATATGAACTCATCTTACCCGGACGTTCTCTTCGATACCGCCGATCTCTATGCCTAGGTTGATACGCCATCTCACGATTGTCGTAGTCATCATAGTATACATCACGATCATCTAAATAGTAGTCATCGTATTCATCGTCGTAATCATCGAAGGGCGCCGGTGAGCGACCGCGTTTTGTGTGGTTCATTTGAGGGTGAGTGAACTCGGGCAATTCCAAGCGATCGCCATAATGCGAGTGATGACCGGAGTGTTGGCGATGTGGTGGCTGCGGAGATGCGTGACGCGGTTGATTGTGATGCGAATGATACGAACTAACACCGTTACTACGTTGATCCTTGTTATAACCATTTTTTTGCAGCGCCGAACGCGGCATTGAGTGACTGCGCGGCATGTGTTTGCCACGAGGCTCGCGGTGGTGATCGCGATAATGGTCGAGTTCATCAATTGCATAGCGATTGGGGATGATGGGCGTCTTGCGCACAACTTCCTCATCGACGGCGTCGTCGTAGTGCATACGTGGATCTACGGATTTCGCGCGTGCCGCAGGTGGCGCATGCGGCACTGAGCGACCGCGTTGCATGGTGCGCGGATTCATTCTATTGATTTCGCGCATTTCCCTCGTTTCGCGTGGCGGCGCTTCGCGTAATTCATGTGCTTCACGTGCGTCATGTCGTAACGAGTGCGGTGGTGGACCAATGTCGCGACGCGCGCTTGAACCGCGCACCGATCGCATGCTGTGTGAGCGCTTTGCTTGTGGTGCGTTGAGATCTTCAAAGGAGTCTGGTCGCTGTTTGGGATGCCCAAGATAACGCTCACGCTCGACCGTGTGTCGACCGCGCATGCTTTCGCGATTGCGCAGGCTGCGTCCGAACCTAGAGCCACGATTAAGTGTCTGTGTCTGCCGTGGACCCTCATCGTAATACTGTTGGTCATATTGATAAGGCGGTATCTGTCGGCTGCGTTGTCGTCGTCCGCTATTACGTCCACCTTCGTAATCATATCGCCCAGAACGCAAATCCGGATCTGAGTATGCATGTGGTACTCCAGCAGAATTGCCGAAACCCGAATCAGCCATGGAGCGCTGGGTGAGTCGCATTGAACGGCGTATCGGTGGCGGCTGTGAACGTGAAGTATACCGTTGGCCGCGTCCAGAGCGTTGTCGCGGTCGGCGTGGGCGCCGTGCAGCGCGTGTGCAAACATAGCAACAAACACGCCAATATATGAATCTTTGTGGAGCATTAAACACCATTTTAGTATGCGATTGTCGTTGAAGTTTAGTGTAGCTGAGTACCTACCTGAAAGAAGTGGCCATTACATCTCCAATATTGGACAGACATAGCAACATGAGTGGTATGCCCACAATGGCATAGAAAATGGTTGTAACTTTACCCCAATCCGTCCGCGGTGATATATGTCCGTAGCCTGGAAATAATTGGAATTATAAACAGTGCATGCTCGGTAGAAGTATAAAGCTTCATTCAAAGTTTAGTTAGCATTTTTAACGTCTACGTTGTCAAAAACAATAAAGGAACAACTCTAAATGGTTTAACAGATTCCGATTTATCTAAAATCATCATCAAACGGAAATTATTTCAACGTCAGACATATGTTGGGTATACCAGGGTCAAGTCTCTGCAAGTAAGACTTCAATCTGCTCCAAATTTCACTTTGGTTTCTCGAGGAAACTGAAGCTCTTCTTTTACACTAGTACTTCCAAAGTGTTATTCACTGGAAGGGAGACAAGTATAGTATTAATTGAACCTCTGTAAACGACGTGGGATGCTCGCCAAATATTTCCGAAGTCTGATGTATAATACAACGTTCATAAGCGTATTGCAAGAATCCTGGCAGGCGATTCCGGTTCAAAAGTGTTATTGCCTAAATTCCATTAAGACTAAAAATTAAGCATCTCGGTTGTCATAATTTTAATGGCGAATGGCTTGGATATCAGCCGTCTCAATAAATTTATGGCAAGCTCCCGGCGATTTGCCGATAAGTGGCGATTTTTTCGAGCTATACCTAGGAGTTTTATGCATCGCAACAAACAAGCGTCTCTAACTGTCCAAGTGAGGTTTTTCGCGGCCTGACGAGAAAGCAGCCTATTAACCTAACCTGACTTATGTTATTCCAAGGATGATTTCTACGAAAACTTCCTTATATTCCTTATATACGTATTCTATTATAGATATTATGTATACAGACTTCAATTTTTAAATGCTCTTAAGAAGGCATCAAAATACGTCGTGTTACAGCAGGAACGTAGGAATCTGCCGTGCTTTCTACAAGTTCCAGGCAACCCAATTGGCATTGCGTAAATCGTACTATAGGCAGTTCTAGGATACAGATATTTACCCGGGTTTAACTAGCTAACTAACTATTAGTGCTAAGAAGTTAAAGGTTATCACCGATATCTAATTTAAGATCTGAGGAACATGTAGATATTTGTACACCATGATCGTGCGACCGATATTCACGTATGCGGCGGTGGCCTGGGCCTCAAAAGCTTCGCAGACTTCGGTAGGGCTCCAACTATCGAAGCTTCAACGACTCGCATGTATCTGCATGTCGGGTGCAATGCGCATTTGTCCGATGGCAGCACTTGAAGTCATGCTTGAGCTCAAACCACTTCATCTAGTGATCGGCAGCCAAACACGCACTGCTAGAAATGACAGCAGAAGCGTGTGGCAGAGGTAAGGTAGTCTCGGCCCAGCGATTGAAATAGTTAAGTGGTGTAATACCACTGGCCCTTCTCCCACGAACAGCATTACCAAAAGGGTTAACTTCACCAAGAAGTTCAAGGTTACCCTTGACAGCAAGGCTGAATGGAATGATTCTCGGTCTATTGCTTAGCGATAGTATAATCAAATGGTACACTGACGGCTCGAAAACCTTGAAGCCAATATGGGAAGGTTTCCAAGCCTTTTCAGGCAGAAGTCTTTGCCATAAGTCGGTGCATAGAGATAAACCCCCAACGAACTTAGCGCAACGAACGTAAAACATATTTAGTAGTCAAGCGGCACTTGAAGCTATCTCCTCTTATAAGATCAAATGTCTACTAGCGCAGGAGCGTAGAGAACGGCTGAATAGCCTAGCGGAACGTAACCAAGTGCACCTCAACTGGGTACGCGGCCACAAAAGTATAGCCGCAAGGAAGAAGGAGTAGGTAGAGAGAGATATTGGCAACAACTACAAGGCATGTGGGACGCCAAGTTGCTAATGGGGTGTTAAAACCTCAGCAGGTTTAAATAGGCAATAATAGGCCTTAGAGGTTGTCTAAGGGACAAACTCAGACTACCAGTCATATTCTACACAGGTAACTGCATGCTGAATAAGGACTTATAAAACATGGACCTAGCTTCTAACGTAAATTGCCGGTTGTACGACAGAGAAATTGAAACATCAGAACACCTGCTTATTGACTGCATAGCCGTCTGCAGAGGCAGAATAAAGACCCCTTGATCCATGTTTCCAAATAGGGATCACATGGCTTCGCTTGCACCCATCAGCATATAGGACTTTACCAAAAGTGAAGCTAGGTGAGTCGTTGTGATTTAGCAGAGGGCACAATAGACCTACCATAAGCTTCCAGTGCATTCCTCGTTTATTACTCAATCAATCAATGGAGACAAGCCTGGATACTTAGGAATTTGACCAGATGCCCCTCGCACTACATTAAAGCAAGTCAAATCTGAACATTTTTTTTGGCATGATGAAGCAGGCTCTACATTTGACCAGAGGCAAGCCAGGATATTTGGGAGTTTGATCTGAGGCAGTTGTCCCTACATTTGATCGGAGTCAAACCTGGCCTGATACAGTTGGATCGACATTTGAAGAGAGAGAAGTCTAGATATAAGCATTAAATTCTCCGATTGTTGGAGAATTAGTTACAATATGTATAAGCAGAAACCTACTATAAACGATTAATTCGGTGGAAATATTTTATCACATTACGAAGATCTGACAAAGAAAAATGCTCCCTAAGTCTAACATTTCTGCGGTCGCCTTTGTAAATCTGACTCTTGTACTTAGATAACTTTGGAACTATTTGCTAATATTTAATAAGTATCTGAAGAAAACGCAGTTAAAGCAAAAAAATATGTTGCAAGTACCTACACGCAAGTACTCATCCGAGTCTGTGTGGCTATGTAGGCAAGTGGGTATGTGACAACGTCATGCCAAGCACACGTTGCCATTGAAAATTGGTCAACCAACTGTAACGCATTGGGCAAGGCTCCGCATTGACCAGGCGCAGCGCGCATATTACACACGCGGCATACAATGTATTGTTATGAGAAATGAATTAATATTTCTTGCAATTGTGAATTTTACGAGTTATGTACCGCAATTATTGGATGAGTAACTCAGAACTTGCGGTTACCATTGTATATTTATGTAGATATATATGACACACATTCGATTCAATTGCTAAATTTACCAGTTTTAGCGCTTGTTTGCATGTCACCAGCCAGAAAGCGCAGGAAATGTGAGTCAAACTGCCAACCTGCAACTTGTAATGACATACTGCAGACATAATTGGGGGAGTTGTAAAATTGTGATTGCACAAAATAATCAATTATTGCCTTTGTAAAAGATGGAAATGTCCATAAAATTGTTCTTAACATAAGTTGCTGGGCGGTATTGAGTATGTGAATGTTTATATAACCATTAGGATGGTTCTAAAAAGTTAAAAAAAAAATCGTTGACGCCCCCGTAATTGTATGATGTAAATTTAAAATATTGGTTACAGACATAATGAATCTTTAAACCAAGCCAATATTTACATACATACATCTACGATTATTACACCATAAACCGGCTTTTTACACGCTTGCGACTTGTTGCTACAGAGTATAATAGTTTTGTTCACTTAACGGTTGTTTGTATCACCTAAAACTCATCGAGATAGATTTAGGATCATATATATATAAATGATCAGAATGGCGAGTCGAGTTTAAACCCGGATATCTGCCTGTCCGTCCGTCCGTCCGTCTGCCTATCTATGCAAACTGCCAAAAGCTTGAGTCAAATTTTACATATCGTAATGAAACGTGTTCCTTGCAGAAAAGTACGTTCGAGATTGAGTGATTGAAATTAGGAGTACATCCTTTCCTGATATCTCGTATGCCTGTATGTTAAAAATGTGTTGAATATTGACTCTTACTCCTTATATACCTAAAATGAAGATGTTTCTATTATAACGGTACATCATTGTGTCTTAAATGTAAGAAATCGAGTGGACCTAGATCCCATATATCGAATAAACCGTATGCACCTGAAGTTATTTCTCCATCTTTGATCCTTGGAAGTTGCAAGAGTATGAAATGTTCGGTTACACCCGAAGTTACCCCATCCTTATTTGTTTAGGCTAGTTTAGGGTGGGATATGGTTGATCCAGTAGTTCGGAGAACCTCTTACGGTTCACGCTGAGCTCTAGCAGTATGTCGCAATTACAAAAGATCTGGTTATTGACCAGTGCTTGCTGAACTCACTGAACTCACTCGACCAGACTATATTAAGTTTGCCACGAAGTTTGTAACACCCATTAGGAAAATTCATAGAGTCTATAAAATGTTATATAAAGGGTCGGCGTGAAGCGCTGAGTTGATTTAGTCATTTCCCTGTCTGCTAGTCTGCCTATATACACTCTCGGCTTTTCAGATATCGATCTGAAATCCAAATTACGTACTTTTCTCCCTAAGCTGCAGCTCATTTGTCGGAACCACGAATATTGAACCACTATATTAATTAGTTGTCATACAAACGGAACGATCAAAATCAAGATCTTGTTTGGAAACATTTTTTATTTGACGAGATATCTTCACAAAACTTGTCATACAATTATTGTATGGAATATTAACTGGTTACTGTCTGGTGGCGACAAACGCCCGCAAGATGGCGCTGACAGATCGAGAAAACTGCAGAAAATTCCTAGAGCAGGGCACCAGGAAAACAATGAAGCATCTCTTGTGCACTTGTCCCGCATTGATATGACTACGCTGTAAGCATCTGGGGTCCCCACATTAAGATACACTGGAGAAGGTATCGACAGTGAGGCCGCAGAGCTTGTTCAATTCGCTTCAAGCGCAGACATCCTATACGATGACTTCTTCTGTGGGACTTAGCGAATGAACTTCATCTGGTATCGCAAATGACCAAACTGGTCTATGCGTGACTTATTGGCCTTCCAGATTAACCTAACCTAACCCAATTTAAATAATGTTATATATTTGCCTCTAAAATAATGTCAGTCAGGTGGATCCAAAATAAGTTTTTGTTGTTGAAGCTCAGAAAAAGACTCACCGATAATACTAAGCAATGTTATCGAGTTAGGAGTCTTTGGCTGGAGGAAAATCCGGATCCGTTACGGTTATTTAGAACAGACTGTTGGGCAAATGAACTTGTCTACGATTTTTATGAAAACTTTGATTAATGAACTTCAAAAAATTAAGGTATTTATTGTACTGGAGCAAAGCTAAACCACCCTATTGTTTTTAAAACCAAAAAAGAGGTAATTGAGGTACCGACTGAGCAAATATATTGTAACCAATTGCAATTGGTACCTAAATTTTTCATTCTTAGGAAAACTGAAATTAAACGTAAGATTTTATACCACCCTAATGCAATTGCATTCTATTAATATTACTACCACTTAAAAATCGTATTATAAATAGAGTATAATTTAACATAGTGAACTCTGAACGCACTAAAGTACATACATAGACACCCACACACAGTCAAGTAGCAAGCGTCCAGCGTTGCGGAGCGCAACATTTGTGTTTATTAGCCACCTCGGTCAGTAAACTCTGAACGAAACCGAAATTAAATGTCAACACTTTTATCAACACCTTAATGCATACACACACACACACAAGCGCACTTATAAATATTTACATTAATTACTAAATATCCGCATTCTAGTTTAATCTAAAAAATTAAATTTTGGGAAATTTTTTACCACTTAAAGCCATAATATTCAACACTGACCTTGCACGGAATTTTAGTTTTTTATAATTTTTCATTTTGGTATTAAAACTCGGACGTTGCTGTTATTTTGGGTTCGCTTTGGTGCACTGGAGCGTGGAGCATTCGGAAAACGTTGGCTTTCCACAACTAAAGTTCGCTCTCATTTATCGTCTAGTCATCAGCAACACTTTTGTTTTGGAGGTCAAACACGTGAGAATACATTGGCTTCCGTTGGATAGCAACAAATGATGGTCAAAGCGAGTGGGGGTCCACAGTGAGATTTCAACATTGCAACTAATATGTTTTGATTTCATTTGGAATTACAAATTTGAATATTTTTAACGGGTTATTTGAACTGCTTAGCCTGAAAGTGATGATAGCCCCGAGATATTTTTTTTTATCGGGAATCCCGAAATTAACCTTCGAGATGACGGTAACGTACCAAGCACAAATTTAATAACCCGATTTTCTATTTTTCAAAGTATTATACTAGTCCCAAAATACAGGTTTTTGAAAACTTAAGCAAGATTTCGGTTTTCGAAACATTAGATTAGTTTGAAAAATATTCAATGTAGAACTTTGTACCCGGTTAACACACACGAACAGTGTTTCCCTAAGATTAAACAAAATAATGCCGAAATCTCGGGATTCAGTACAGGATAGCTGGGTTGATTTCAATAGATTAGAAAATAGGTTAGGTTGGGTTAATCTGATAGGCCAATAAGCCACGCATAGACCAGTTTGGTCCTTTGCGATACTAGATGGAGTTCAGTTGCTAAGTCCAAGAGGAGTACTCATTCTTTAGAATTGCTGCGCTTTACGCGAATTTTAACAGACTCTGCGGCCTCACTACCCATACCTCGTCCAGTGTATCATACCGTGGGGATCGCAGATGCTTACAGCGTAGTCTTGCCAATGCGGGACAAGTGCACAAGAGATGTTCCATCGTTTTCCTGGTGTCCTACTCTACACATTTCGTGCTGTCTTTTTGTTCTGTCAGCTCCACCCTGCTCCTACAGTCTCTTCTACTGAGTGCGAATAGAGATTAAGAAATAAGTTTTAAGTAAATAGCACTGTGGAACATTTTTGGGATTATTGTCTGGGGGGTGAGAAATTCCAAGTCAGGGTGATGGTACTAGGTCAGTATAGTAAAATCCTCAAAGGGTTTGGCGTTCGTATGTGTCAGTTTTTTTTATGACCTTTTAAATTTTTTCCTTATCTTGATGTTTTTTCGCGAACCATTTGTCTGATTTTGATGAAACAAATTTAGAAAAATTAAGAATTACAATTTCTATTAGTTTTTATTTGTTTTTATTGAAAAAAGTGTCATTTATCGCCTTTTTTTATAAATTTTCCCCAATAACTCCAGACTTCTGGCCATAAACTACTAAAAAAATAAAGTTAACATTTTTATAATTTTTTATTTTTATTTTATTTATTTATTTTTATTTATTTTAATAAATATTCTTCTTCTTAATTGGCGTAGACACCGCTTATGCGTATATAGCCGAGTCAACAACAGCGCGCCAGTCGTTTCTTCTTTTCGCTACGTGGCGCCAATTGGATATTCCAAGCGAGGCCAGGTCCTTCTCCACTTGGTCCTTCCAACGGAGTGGAGGTCTTCCTCTTCCTCTGCTTCCCGCGGCGGGTACTGCGTCGAATACTTTCAGAGCTGGAGTGTTTTCGTCCATCCGGACAACATGACCTAGCTAGCGTAGCCGCTCTTTTAATTCGCTGGACTATCTCAATGTCGTCGTATATCTCGTACAGCTCATTGTTCCATCGAATGCGATATTCACCGTGGCCAACGCGCAAAGGACCATACATCTTTCGCAGAATTTTTCTCTCGAAAACTCGCAACGTCGACACATCTGTTGTTGACATCGTCCAGGCCTCTGCACCATATAGCAGGACGGGAATTATGAGTGACTTATAGAGTTTGTTTTTTGTTTGTCGAGAGAGGACTTTGCTTCTCAATTGCCTACTTAGTCCGAAGTAGCACCTGTTGGCAAGAGTTATCCTGCGTTGGATTTCTAGGCTGACATTGTTGGTGGTGTTTACGCTGGTTCCAAGATAGACGAAATTATCTACAACTTCAAAGTTATGACTGTCAACAGTGACGTGAGTGCCAAGTCGCGAGTGCGACGACTGTTTGTTTGATGACAGGAGATATTTCGTCTTGCCCTCGTTCACTGCCAGACCCATTTCTTTTGCTTCCTTGTCCAGTCTGGAGAAAGCAGAACTAACGGCGCGGGTGTTGAGGCCGATGATATCAATATCATCGGCATACGCCAGCAGTTGTACACTCTTATAGAAGATGGTACCTTCTCTGTTGAGTTCTGCAGCCCGAACTATTTTCTCCAGAAGCAGGTTGAAAAAGTCGCACGATGGGGAATCACCTTGTCTGAAACCTCGTTTGGTATCGAACGGCTCGGAGAGGTCCTTCCCAATCCTGACGGAGCTTTTCGTGTTGCTCAACGTCAGTTTACACAGCCGTATTAGTTTTGCGGGGATACCAAATTCAGACATCGCGGCATAAAGGCAGCTCCTTTTCGTGCTGTCGAAAGCAGCTTTGAAATCGACGAATAGGTGGTGAGTGTCGATTCTCCTTTCACGGGTCTTTTCCAAGATTTGGCACATGGTGAATATCTGGTCGGTTGTTGATTTACCAGGTCTGAAGCCACACTG
The DNA here is from genome assembly GCF_023373825.1 of Bactrocera dorsalis. Lineage (NCBI taxonomy): Eukaryota > Metazoa > Arthropoda > Insecta > Diptera > Tephritidae > Bactrocera > Bactrocera dorsalis. Next base: position 45,788,014 of record NC_064307.1, read on the forward strand.
ATAAGGTCCAATCAGTTTGTTGACGGTGGGCTTTAATCTTTCACACAATACGCTCGACAGAACCTTATATGCGATATTGAGGAGGCTTATCCCACGGTAGTTGGCGCAGATTGTGGGGTCTCCTTTTTTCTGGATTGGGCATAGCACACTAAAATTCCAATCGTTGGGCATGCTTTCGTCCGACCATATTTTACAAAGAAGTTGATGCATGCTCCTTATCAGCTCTTCGCCGCCGTGTTTGAATAGCTCGGCCGGCAATCCATCGGCCCCTGCCGCTTTGTTGTTTTTCAGGCGGGCAATTGCTATTCGAACTTCTTCATGGCCGGGTAATGGAACGTCTGCTCCATCGTCATCGATTGGGGAATCGGGTTCGCCTTCTCCCGGTGTTGTGCTATCACTGCCATTCAGCAGGTTGGAGAAGTGTTCCCTCCATAATTTAAGTATGCTCTGGGCATCGGTAACTAGATCACCTTGGGGGGTTCTACAGGAGTATGCTCCGGTCTTGAAACCTTCTGTAAGCCGCCGCATCTTTTCGTAGAATTTTCGAGCATTACCCCTGTCGGCCAGCTTATCCAGCTGTTCGTACTCACGCATTTCGGCCTCTTTCTTCTTCTGTCTGCAAATGCGTCTAATATTGCCTAAAAAAAAATTCAGGATCGAGTCTATTTGAGTCGACCAAATTTTATATAATGACCGGCTTCATTATAATACAATACCAAATATCGTATATATTTTTGTACAGAAATAACTCGAAATTTCGGAATCGAGTATATTTGAGATGATCAAAATTTCGTATAACTGGCTTGAATTCAATAGAGTAACAATACATGTACACAAAAATCCCGAAATTTCGGGACCGAGTATATTTGATACTATCAAAATTTCGGGATTTAGTATGACTGGCTTCATTTTAATAGAATAACGGTGCGTCCTTATATATATTTATATATAAATAATATCCCGAAATTTCGGGATCGTGTATATTAGACACTATAAAAATTTCGGGATCGAGTATATTTGACACTATAAAAATTTCGGGATTTAATAAGACTGGCCTCATTGCAATAGAATAACGGTGCTTTCGTATATCTTTATGTACATAAAAATTGTTCCGAAATTTCGGTACTGCTTTTTCGCACTATTGACATCACTAGACCACACGCACATAATAATTGATGAATCATTTTGCCAATTATTTAAAACCAAAGTCCAATTATTGTTTTGAAGCGTTTTATCTCAAACCAAACCGAATAATCAATACCATTTTCGTAAGTTCAAAAACAAAGAATTTTTTATTCTGTCACACCATTCGATTGTAAATAAATTGAAATCAGGCAATTCGGAAATATTTGCATTTCGCAGCTACTTCGTATTCCGCACACGAATGCTTTTCAGAATAACAACAATTTGCCAAAAACGCTAATGCACACACACATACACTCATGCAAATGAAGAGAAATGTGTCCTCTGCGCCAAAGACTCACTTGAAGCGTTAAATCGCTAAATCTTCGAATGATAAAAATGATTTATTTGAACATTTATTGGGCATCAAATGAGCGGTGATTAATGGCGGCCTAATGCCAGTGACCACCGAACGATGTCGATTGCTGGCAAGCATTACTGCACCGAGGCACCACACTCCCACACGCAGACACGGGTACCGTTGGCGGCATGAATGATGCATGTCGTCGATAATTCGATCAATGCAACGCTGCGATCGCTGATTAGAAATGGCTTAAATTGACACCTATATATGTATGTACATATTTGGATTTTGGGTGGTTTACTCAAATATAACAACAACGGCGACACAAAACCACAAAGGAACGTGTCGGCATAAAGTCTTTAATGAGTAATGAAATTTTGGCTAACCATAAATTGAATTTCTCTTTAAATGAGTGATTGAATTGAAGTTCAAATATACATATGAGGGCGATCCGATAAGTGATCGGTGTACAATAAAAAGGACGAGCATTTTGAAAAAAGGAGGACTTATTGGTAAACATATCCCCCTTTTAATTCGATACACTTGACTCCACAGAGCCCCAACTCGTCTCGAAAATAAGTTTTTTGTCGGAAGGTTTCAATCAACTCTTTACGCTCTTAGACTCTCAGATGTACTTCTTCGAAGTGCGGCTTCTTTTACGGAGGAATGCATTCGATCCGAAAGCTATTATGCAAGCTGATCTCGCCTACAATGGCTTGCGAAAGCCCAAAGTTGAACTAAAAAGGTTCTTAACAAGATTTACATGTCCGCAATGTTAGGTGACCAACTGAATACTGTCTCATTTGCACTCACGCGGCGAGGATAAAGATATTGGAGGACTCAACTTGCCAAAGTTGCAGGGAGGCAGATGAGGTGGAATACTGTCCACTCCACTATCCAGCTTTCGCCACACGAAGGTTTAAAATGCTCGATTTGGGGCATTGGCTGGAGTAGCTATAAGTCGGCTTAATTAATCTGTGGTTTGCTTTACGCGCTTTACACATATGCAACGGTAGGGGCCTGGGTATAACAACGAACTGGCGTCCGAATGACATTATTCGGGGCATCCATTCCCACTACAGTAGGGTCTACGTAACCGGGACGGACCCGAAATTTCCATCCGGTCAAATACTGTCAACTCGGTAGAATTCTGCCGCTAAAACAACATTATTGGTGTCCTCACGAAAGGTAAGCCTATTTACCAAACCAATGCTGACCTAATCTAAAAGTCTGCAATGTTAGACCTTCTTGGCCTCAATAATCACCTCATTCATCGAATCGCCTCTTTTCTACTTAGATTTTGTAGATCACAGCTTGTGATTCTCAGAAAGCGGTGGTCGTCACATTTTCGAGCGATAAGACCATCTTTGCCTTATTTGGAGTAGTTTCGTTGAGTAAAAACGCTTTATTTCAATTGTTCTTTGATCTCTAGTGTGTTCTAGTGGCTCTATGTTTCGTCGACGGTTACGAAATCAGTCAGAAACTTCTTCGGACTTCACTTAAACAGTGTAAAATATGTCCTGCTCTTCTCAAGTTATCCTCATTGATATTAATTTTCGGGGAAACTGAGCGTGGCTTAACAAAAACCATTATATCAAATTTCAACTTCGATGGAGAAGGAGAATAGTCAATTTGTACAGCACCCTATTGTTCTTTCCTCTAACTCTGTGATTTTTGCTTCCAAAAACCAGAATCTGATTACATATCTATTCCAATTTTCTTAAATCCACAGAATCAAACCCCGTCTACACGTGGTCAAAACAAAACTGTGATTCCAAGTCCGCTGAAATTTTGACTGTGGTTTTCTACGAGATTGTACCATGGGTAATATCGCGTTGGACGGTAAGGCTAAATACTTATCGGTCAACTCTCGTATATAGGGCTACATGTCCCCGACCGTACTTTCTTCGCTATGAATTCAAAATTTTTGCGGCTTTTCTTTAGAAATATTCTATAAGTTTTCCAAGTTTGCAATAAGTAAAAGCATATCGAGTATATACATATGTACACATATGCATAAATGTTTACATAGAATTTTGAATATTCTATAGTGTAAAGCGTCTGCTAATGTCTTTTCATCCTACTGCAGTCTAGTAGACCACACGACACGTCTTATTATTCCCACCCACAAACTCAACAAGCAACGTCATAATATTGTGGTCAGTAGAGTCATCATCAACATAATCATCATCCAAGTCATGATCGTCAGCGTAAAAGTCCTCACTGTTGGTTGTGTTGTGTTTTCATGAGATTTTTAATTTTGTTTGGATATTTCGATGGTGCCGTACTAACACGATGATGATGACGCTACAGTTGAATGCTCGCCGGGTCGAAATTTGTTATTTAAGTAGCGTGCGCCCAACTCATGCCAAATTACTCTAGCGACAACCACCGACGCGATCAGAACGCATCAAAAAGCGGAAAAAATAAAAATTCTTCTTTGGCACAGTTTATTTCCAAAAACAAGTGTAAATAATAAAAAGTTTATTACCAAAACACAAAAAAGAAAACAGTTAAAGAACAGAGAAGCGAAATATTTATACAAACGTTTGTGAGCGAAGTGAAATATTTGGAAGCGAAGGTGATTTCAGGAACCAAACAATAATGACCAATTAAAAATTAATAAAATCGCTAGGCTAAATAACAAAAAAAAAATATTTATAAAAATAAATTGACTTTTGATATCGTAACATATATATAAGTATGTTGGAATGTAAAAGAAACAGTTTGAAAAACGATAAAATCGAGTTCCATGTGCCTCAAGTGTATAACAGACCTAAAATAACACCAAGGTTTGGATATGGAAAATTAATTCAATCCAAAAATAATTTAAAAAAAATCCGAGCGAAATCAATTTGGAAACACTTTTTTGTTGTTTTACTTATAATTAGAGTGCAGAAGATAGAATGTACCAAGGATTTTGATGTGACTGCGATAAAATGTCCTTAATCCTGAAATATCCAAGTGTGGTCCTGCAAAAACTTTAGTGCAGGACACAAAAAATTAGCTCTCGAAGATCTCAGCTGATCCTCGAGAAAACGAATCGAATTCCTTGTAGCCGATCAGATAACCACTAAGCGAGTTAATAGCTTTAGATACCTTCAATGGATCAGAGAGCTTGGTCTCTTCTTGATTTCTTCGTTCTTCTAAGAAACCCTTTTGCTTTAAGGAACCGTAACACATCTTTGTTCGCTTTAATTCGAGTAAATTTCAAAGAAAAAGTGGGTCGATCCATTGAAATAAAGAGTCCATTCTTCGCATGCAGGAACAGTTAGACAAGTGTTTGAGTTACTAAATAAATTTTAATATTTCTCGAGAAAAATAGTATAAAACCAGAATATATAGTAAAAGTTTTTACACGATCTGTCGGATTAATTTGGGATTCTCTTAATTGGCGTAGACACCGCTTACACGGTTATATCCGAGTTCACAACCGCGCGCCAGTCGTTCTTCTTTTTCACTATCTGGCGCCAATTGTTGCCAGATCCTTCTCCACCTGGTATTTCCAACGGTGTGGAGGCCTTACTCTTCCTCTGCTTCCTCCGGCAGGTACTGCGTCGAATACTCTCAGAGCTGTAGTGTTTTCATCCATTCGGACGACATTACCTATCTCTTAATTCGCAGAACTATGTCGATGTCGTATATATCGCACTGCTCGTCGTTCCATCGACTGTGACATTCGCCGCTGCTAATGCGCAAAGGACCATAAATCAAAATCCGCAGAACCATTTTTTCGAAAACTCGTTACGCCAAACGGGGGTGATGAGTGACTTGTATAATGTGATATTTATTCGTCGAGAGAGGACTTTACTTCCCAATTGTCAAGTCACACACAGGTGCCATTTGGGATTCATCCACTTTAATTTCCTACAAGGAACCAGTGCCTCACGCCATAATAGTACTTGTTAAGTTAAGTTAAGTGTTAAAAACTATACATAAATGTGTTAAACTTAGTTCCGAGACGGTTTGAAGACCTACCTCGTCCACCTTTCCATTCGGGTATTAAACTTCAAAAACAATTAACTTGGTAAATTCTGATAAAAAAGGAATTAAAAATGGGCATTCATTGACTCAGATAGGCAACGCTTGTACTACTAGAGGAAAACTTTCTTTGGAAGATAAAATTTAGAAATATTAAAGGGTTTTGGTGATATTTGGCAACTTGAAAATATAATTCGTTGTCTAACGGCTTCAGAATGTGCTCTTCACAAAAGTATTTAGTAAAAAGTTTCCATTTTCTGCAAAGATTCACGATATAAACATTTACCAAACATTTTTTCAATGGTCCAAACACAACTTTAAAAGAGATCTCTCTCATTTCAGTGATCGGCAAAATGAATAAACTGCAAGTAATATTTCTTTTCTCAGCGGCACTAATGTGTTGCGCATTTGCGGCACGCGAAGGCGAAGATGACCGTTGGGTGTGGACCAAACGAAGCGACAACAAGGAACAAGCACGTCGATTTCACGACAGTACAACCAGATATCAGGCTGCTAATTTAAGACGCAATGAGCGAGCGCGTGATCGAGAACCAACTACCCGAAAACCACTGCCGGGTCAACCGCCAAACGATGAAATCGACGACTATGAAGATGATGTAAATACGAACGTCGCAACACGAAATTACCCTTACCCACCCTTCGGTAATGGTCAGCTATTTGGTGCAAACTTCTATCCGAATATTGGCGGTGGCTTCGGTGGCGCGACCGGCAATGGCAATGGTATATTAGTGGGACCTGGCGGACCGACGGGCGTTATTGGACGTCCCCAACCAGCATATCCGGGTGGATACAACGGCCAACCGGGTGTAGGCTTTCCCGCACAACCAGGCATATTCGGTGGTGGTAATGCCTTAGGCGCGGGTGGACAGTTCGGACAAGCGGGTGCCGGTGGCTATGCCGGCGCGGAGCCTGGTTTAAATCCCGGTTTTGGTGGCCAATTTGGAGGTGTCGGACAATTTGCCGGTGGACAGGGTGGGCAATATCCCGTTGGCGGTCAATACCCAATTGGGGGACAGTACCCAGGTGGTCCACAATATCCCGGCGTTCAATTTCAAGGCAATCAATTTCCAGCAGCACAATATCCTGGTGCTGGCGGTCCCCAATATACTGAAGGTTACGGACTGGCTTCGGGCGGTGGCGGTTTCCCAGGCTACCTGCAATACAGCACAGGCGGTCCCTTTGGTTATGGCAATGCTTTTAACGATGCTGAAAGTGCAAATCGAAAACTGCAAGTTGAGGGCAAGAATGTGGAGGTACTTAAAAGTAGCAAGCTAAGCAAGCAGCAAGTGGATGACAAGATCAATAAGGGACTTACAAAAGTGCCGCACTAAAGAGTTCTTTCAACTTAATTACTGTAGTGTAATAATTAATTGTAATTTATTGTAAAATTTTGTAGCTTTAATTGTTTGTCTTAAAATAAAAAATAATTATTTTCAAAAACTCACCTATAGTTGTGATAACGATGATCGAGTAAAAAAGTGAGCCCGCAAAGGTCCACTGCGACTTCGTAACGTCTTCATCCCCATCCCATCCATTCGTTTTTATGGCGGTCACTATTTGTGTTTCGAAACCGGCTAAGTCCTTCTTTACATTGGTGATCCAATCAGTTTCGGACAGCACTGAAGCATTGTCGGAGAAACGCCAAATTTTATCGGTCAAGTTGAGACGCAGGTTTTGTATATCTTTTTTAACCTGAAAAGTTGAAGATTTAGGAAAAACTTCTTCAGAAGATATGCAAAAATTATGAATATAACGATTTTGGATTTTGTGGACAATTTTTTATTTTAATGTGGGCATGACCACGCCTATCTCACCATGGTTAAAGCCATAAAAGCTCGCAACATAGGCAAAAGAAAGTAACGCGGATTTCGGTAGGACTTCAACTATTGAGAAACTGCATAGATTTGCCTGCGTCTGCGCATTGCCTAACGGAGACACTAGCAGTCAGGCTGGCACTCACCGCTCCATGTGGCAATCAATCAAACCGCAAGATATACAATGCTTCACATGACAGCAGAAGGGTATGGAAAGAAAGGTAATGTCATCGTAACATATTTTCAAGTCGCTAGCTGGCAGCACTTGGGGAAAAGGCAAAGAAACATTGTTGGCCTGGAAGGATGCCCCTTGATGTCTTCCATCGAACACCTGCATAATGGGCCCGTATGCTCCCAATTAAAGGGCATAATGAACTCCTCTCCAATAAGTTCCTGTGGGGGCGCTTTCGTAGAAATCATCCCTGTAGTCACCTGCTTAAAGCGCAACTGCCTCCTAGGAGCATCAAGAGGTCATTCTTCAACTTCGTCGACGATTTCAAGAGACTTCGGACGCAAATAATTTCCGACAAGCGCTGACCGCCATTCACAGTAGAGCTATTAACACCTTCACCGACTCCCTCTCAGTGAATGGAGTGTGACTCTACCGTCCATTCCAGACGAAGAGCTCGAGTTACCGCGAGAAACGAGAGTAAGCGCAGTTTCGTTCTGGATACTGTACTAGATTAACCTCTTACTTATCCAGAATATACCCTGACATATCAAACATATGTCCAGCGTGCAATGAGTCCCCGTATGGCGCTAGCCACATCTTGGCATATCCTGCTAACCTTACTCATCTGACAAAGTTCTCCCTTGGGCCGACACCGTCGATACTGCACCTTTCCTGGGCCTACCTTTGGATGACGTCAATGACAGCTTATCAAATCCTCACCATCCTAACGTGGATTCGCAACCACCGTGCTCCACATCTGGTTGCCATGGCTCAAGAAGCACCTGTTTAACATATGGATGGTTTCATATATGAGCAAAAGGAATCAAAGGTCCATATTTCCATATTAATGCGCGGGGGTCAAATCTTAAATCCTTATGTTTTTAATAAAGCTAATTTCTTGTCCACAACATCAAATATCTTCTTGAAAACAACATGTCCTCCTCTAACCTCGGTGTACACAAAATAATTTCGAAAAAGTTTCTTCAGATTTTCAAAAATGTGTTATGGGTATAAAAATGTTTAGCAAATCCCACTCACTTCGATTTCATGGGGCTTTTCCAGATGTTGGAATAGGTAAGCGCCTCCAACACAATACGACACCACCATCAGTACGAGAATCACGTGCGACACTACGCAGGAAATCACCTTCCATGAGAAACAAATTGCCGTTATACATTTTCCACGCGTCGGCTTTTGATCCAACATATGTGGCGGTAAGGATTGGGCGCGCCGCGACGACATGGTGGCGGCAACTAATTACTTTTCCACTTATTTTCAATGTGTGCTTCTTATTGATAACAAATTGCACAAGCGCATATTCAACACAAATCGCAACTAACGGTTTTTTTTTGGAAACAATAGCACTTATGTATATATAATTTATATATGTATGTACATATGTGTGCACATACTTATATGTAGGTGTTGCAATATACTTATAAATATGCAATATGTTTTGAAAATCACGCTGTGCAACTGGCGTTTATCACAACGAGCAGATCATCGCAACATACAGCACACGGTGCACACACATACGCACACATTTGGAGAGGAAAATCGAATTTCGTTTATTTTAAAATCGTGCACACTACTTGTTGCTAAATTTGTTGTATATTTTGTATATTTTTGGTGAGATGGGAACTACTAGTGTCTGCCGCTAATGAGACACAAAGGAACCGACACAAGCGCACACACAAAGTAAGTTGTAGAAGATATTCTATGGATACACACACGCAATGTCGAATATTGCACAAATGATTTGGGGAAAATTTTGGAATATTTAATCTCACTTAACACTGTTAAAATAAAATAAAATTCACTTTTTACTTAAATAAGCATTTTCCCACAAAAACTAAAAAAAAACAGAGTTTTTTATATATTTTTTATATTTAAACACCGATTAACTATATTGCATCTTCAGCGATTTTTCAACCGAACCCAATGTGTACTCAGAGCATACTAAATAGGCCGCCACACATTTTGGAATACTCACAGCAGTTTTTGGCTATGTGCTAAGTAAAATAAACAACAAAAGATATTAAAAACAAAACAGAAGCATTTTTATTTCAGTTCAAACTGAGGCGGTATACCTTTGAATGGGCTTATCTCTTTGTTTTTCGCTCAGTTGCAAACAGAAAATCACAAATATTGAAAGATTAGCAAACTAAGTTCATTCAATTTAATTTACAATCCACGGTTAAAAGCTATAGACAGTTCACATTAATTTATGTTATGAATAATAAAGACAATAATTGGCTGCAACATGCTACCGTCCAACCTGCTTGTGATTTTCCACAGCTCCTCATTACCAAAAAAAAAGAAAAATAGTTACCAAAATGCAGTTGGGTATGTGGTAATCATGTAATTGTGTTGATAGTCAACAGTGAAATAGATATATATTTCAAAATGCATCGTTGTTCAGTGCGTAAATACTGTTTTGATTTGGCCTATTGGTATTTTGCAATCGTTGGTAGAGGCGCAAAATCTCCGCGCCTTCCTGCACCAACAATTTTTGATGAGCCACCAACAGAACTGTAAGCAAAATACACAAAAATAACAGATAATTTATTTATACATATAGCTTATCATTAATCTATATTTAACACTTACCGCCAAAACAATGATGTGCCGCGCTTGAGCTCGCCACGCGCTTGTAGGTCATTCCAACAATCAACCCAGTTTTTGTATTCAGGCATCACAGGCGGGCGGCCAGCCATTAAGCGTGAGCCTGTCACAGCCATGCATGAAGAAACCACTTGGAACGGATACAAAATGCTTGAGAATGCAAACTACATGAAAAAAATTAGCATACTTAAATGAAATATTCAGAATAGAAATCTATATAATCATACGTACTTGTACAAAGCCAGCATTATACTGTCTTCCAATTTTGTCTTTGATAACATATTTGTTTAGCACGAACACTGTGGTGCTAGTGAGCACTAAGCAGACTACATCACAAAGCAGTTTGGGAACTAAACCGGAGAAAAATCCTAGAACACCTTCAGTTTTATAAATTTCTTTGATGGAACCAAATATTGATTGATAAAGAGTTTCTCGCCCAATAAATTGTGCCATCATACGCAGTGAAATCACATGAAATGGATGCGATACAATTATCCCTGATACGCTCAACACAACGTCGCGCTTTAGATTCACTTTAAACTGTACATAACTGCAATACAAATATGATATTAAAAGTATTCTTTTAATTGTTTTAATTGTATGTAACTTACAGTTCTTCATCGGTGAGGTCATTGTCGTCCTTATCCTTATCATCGATTGCTGGCAGACCCACCCTATCAGCAATTTTTTCACTAAAAATCATGCTAACAATAGAACCTACTAATTTGGGCGCAAGACCACGGTAACAGCCATAGAAACCATCCATTTTCCTGATGTAACCAGCTATAAAACAAATGTAAACATGCACCTTAGTACTCAAATACCTCGTATGTCATATTATAATAGTTATTTGATTTAGCTGTTTTAACTAACCGTATTGAAAGATATTGGGCAGCACCATAATTGGTTTTCCCAAGAGGGATGTGCCAGGACGTGCCGGTATGGGTTCATAGCCCAGCTGGATAAGCACCTTTGAATATTCAAATGGGTGTAGTGCAGCGCTTACTGCTAGTCGCATTCCAAAACGAATCCATTCATTCACTTCTTTATTTTCGTCATTGTCATTTATGTTAACAAAAGTGGGATCTAACGCGGCCATGATTCCAACAGTTTTGTGCTAATCTTTAAGTTTCACGGTAGTTTTCAACCTGGGAGCGCCTATTTTGATGTTATGGAACCGCCGGCTGCTATAGACTTTACTCCGAATATCCGTAACAAATTGACAGGTTAAGAAAAAAATTGACAGCTGACTAGTTTTGTTCGTAACAGATTCGGAATACTGAAATGTTCTATTGAACACCGGGTGTCGCTAATGCTCAAATTTAATAAATTTCTTTTATTTGTATATAAATTTCCATTAAACTTGTAAAAGTGAGTTGATTATTAGTTTAAATAAGAACACACATATTTGTTAATATAATTTTGCCATCTACTCAATAATTTTAAACAACATTTTTGACCAAAATTCGAACATGTATATGATCAGCTGTTAAGAGTTTTTGTTTACGCAACTTGCATGCACATGTGTGTGTTAATTCAATCAATCCGCCAAAATGTACCGCTACTTGTTAAACATTTCATACATTGGTACAAGTTTCCGGTAATTATTTCAATTCATATCTATTTATTTGAAAACGATTAAAACCAATTGTCCATAATAACTTCGCTAGTGGTATACAGAAAACGATAAATAAAGCAGCGGAATCGCAAGTGGATACAAAAACTATACAAGGCTGCATTGAGTTGGCTTGTCGAGCGTTGCATCCCAAAAACGAAATCCAAACTGTGCTTTCAAGTCGGTATGTTGGCATATTTATATTCCAAGTACACAAATTTTAAATATTTCCTTAATTTTTAATTATTTTCTTTGTTTTAGCACTGACGCTGGTGTGCATGCATTACATTCAACGCTTCACATTGACTTAGAACGCCATAACTCGGAGCCCTATGAAACTGCTAATATCACCAGCATTTTGAATCGCATGCTTCATAAAAATGCGTTACCGATACGGGTATTGAGTACCCAACAAGTTCCGAACACTTTCCACAGCCGCTATCATGCACGAGGACGCACATACTTGTACCGATTTGCTGTGGCCAAAAATGGTATTACTGATACCGATCGCCTGAAGAATCAAAACTTTAGAGCTTTTATACCAGTGGAGGAAATAGACCGTTGCCTTTTTCTACAGTATGTTAAAGCAATTACTTTCTATTTAATTTATTCACTATGAGATTAATTTCCATTGTAGAAACGGTAGATTTGAGATTGAACGGCTGCGCGAGGCAACACGAATGTTTCTCGGTTTACATGATTTTCGCACTTTTTCGAGCGTCAGTCGACAACACAGCCCTACACGCGATCATCCTAGATACACAGTACGCACCATCGATGAAATAACATTGAAACCTGGAAAGTCTGCTGCGATCGGCTCAAATGCTGAATTGGCCGAAGACATTTACGATTATTGGGAAATAGAGTTCAAAGCAAAAGCATTTCTTTACAAACAAGTTAGTGTAAATTTATTTATTTATATAGAAAAGTAATTCAAAATATTTTTAACACAGGTGCGGCGCATTGTTGGCACATTAATCGCTGTAGCTACTGGTCGTATCGATGAGCAATCTGTGTACCAAATGCTGACGATCCCATCGAAAAATTCTTGGGATCATCGCATATTGCTCTCACCACCATTTGGGCTTTACCTATGTCGAGTGCACTACGATGAAAAAGATTTAAAGTTGCCTTTTATTGTCAATGAAAATGAGTTTCCTCCAGCAGCTACAGTCTAAACGCAAGGCTTTGAAAGCCACTGCCACCACTGTAACCACAGCAAGTGGCAAACGTTTCATCGAAGCAAACGCAACTACCTCAACACCAATACAACAACTACCAGAACAGTGTTATGGTTTCGTTGTTGATACTAAACCAGATACCACACCTGCATGTATTCTAACCGATTTCCTCTACTTGGGCTCACAAGATGCTGTAAATAGTGAAAATATAAGTGCATATAAGTTAACACATATTTTAAGCGTTGGCATTGAGACACCACACTTAGTTGGTGAAAAAGTGCATACCAAATTTCTGTCATGTCTCGATTTGCCCGAAACACTACTTTTAGAGCGTGTCATTCCATCAGCAAACCAATTCATTGTGGACGCGGCGTTGTCTCGCGGTCGTGTGCTAGTGCATTGTAATGCTGGTGTTTCGCGCGCGGCCAGCATTGTTATTGCTTATTTAATATTAGTGTGTGGTATGCCGTTTGACGTTGCCTATGCGTTAGTAAAGTCTAAACGCGAATGCATACAACCAAATATAGGATTTATTAAACAGTTAAAACAACTTAGATTAGACGCAGTGTAGTTCTATGTAAGTAATTTTACTTTATAACAGTAGTGTAGTTGTAGTTTAGTAAGCAGTTTTGTAGTCGCATTTAGAATACAATTAAATTGAAACTTTGTAATTATTTAAGAGCTCTTGCCTGTTTCAAAATATTAATGGACTGAGATTGTTGCCTGGTGCTCCAAACTGTATGCACTGCGTGAGCATTTTCAGCGATACCAATATAAAATCTGTTTGAAATATATTAATTCAATATAATTGTATGTATGAGTTAGTTGCTTGAACTTGAAGCGCTAATTGTTTTGACCCTCTTGAAGTACTTTCAGCTTAGTTTGTAGTAATACATTTTGAATTGAACCTTTCGTAAGCCCAAATTTTCGGTCAAAATGCGATTAATCGATGTTTTGGAGATGTTCAATTCTATTTCCATGAATTTCAATGATGACTTCAGCTGATTTTTGATGAATTCACGCACAATTTCGATGGAATTTCCGGTGATTACAGATTTTTTGATTGACCCACATGTTAATCGTCATTTATGTCCTCACGACCACTTTGAAAACGTTGAAACCACTCGTGCACTCTGCTACGGGATAGGCAATCATCGCCATAAACTTTTTTCATCAATTGAAAAGTTTCGGTAAAAGTTTTACCAATTTTAAAACAAAATTTAATGTTGGCTCTTTGTTCGAAGCTCATTTTCGCTCCGATAACACAAACATACTGACACTTAAAACGCAATAACTTCACTTCCAATTGATGAAATGTCATGAAATTCTCACTGGACAATCGAAAAAGATAGCAGTTTCTAACGCAGCAGTCGACATATAGATGGCGAGACCAGGAGCGCTAGATTCAAAAAGTCCTGTTTACTTCGGAACCCATCTTGTATAAGTGATCAACGTATCGAGCTGAGTCTGACTCGATTTAGCCATGTCCGTCTCTCTGTATATACGCGACCTAGTGACTTAATTTTTGAGACATCGATCTGAAAATTTTCAAACGTTTTTTTTTTATCCAAGCAGCTATTTATTTGTCGGAACCGCTGATAACGAACCACAATAGCGTACAGCTGCCATACGAACTGAACATTCAAAGTGATGTCCTAGTATGGAAAGCTTTTATTGTTTGACGAGTTGACTTTACAAAATTTACCACAGAGAAATGTTGTTATTGTTGTTGTTGTTGTAGCGTCAGAAAAAATTCCTGAAGTAATTTTGAGACATGGTGCCGGGTTCACAGTCCTTTGCCGGGTAAAAAATCCGGGACCGTTCCGGTTACTTAGACCCGACTTCCTCGGTACAACCAAAGAACCAAATCAGGCGCCGCTGTTAAACGTTTTCTCTACCCGCTCGATATTTAAAAAAAGCAACAAGTTACATTTCTTCTCTACATTAAGATTTATTGAATTTCATAATTTCCTCCCTTCTACAAGAGGTACAATAGGATACCAAGCCGACTTGTATATCGTTCGTTTTCTTCACTAACATAGGAATACATACAATTTATGATATATACTAGATATATATATATAGTGTTGTAATAATTTAAAATAAATGCTTAATAATGTTAATCTTAAAGATTTTTTGACTATGTCGAAATGTGTGAACGCCAACGTTTCGGTTAGGCGTTTCGGTTAGGAAATACAAAATGTACAATGTTATGACACGCTTGTTTACTTAAGCACTTCCACGAGCTTTTAGAGACAAAAAAATAATAATAATAATAACAACTAAAATTATAAAGTGTGAAATTTTAATTTACAACGGTATTTATAATTTAAGAAGGATATGTTACAACGGTAAAGAAATATGTACAACAAATTTAAATAAGTTAAGCTTTATATGCACACATATACGTGCATATGCGTGTGTGTATTGTATGTGTGTATGTATATATCTTGTATATATAATTACAAGTGTACTTTTAGAAATCTTGCAATTAATTTAATAATCGCTTGAACCAACTTCGCTTAAAATATCACATTAAAAATTAAATATTAAATTAAAGTTACAAAATTACATACACATGCGTGTAAATATATGTACATATATATATATAAATACGCGCGAATTTTTCTTGCTGTTGTTGTTCTGTATAAGAAGTGCCGGTCCCTCTTCTTCTTTCGTTGGACACATTTTCTAAATTAAAACAAACTGCTCTTCCAATAGTTGTCCATTTATGATGTATGTATGTTTGTATATATGTATGTATTTGTTATTATTGCAATACCGTTTAAGATTTTCGCTTTAAACGACAAGAATTTGGCTTTTGATTATGTCGGCACGCTTGGCCTAGCAGTCAGCTTCGTTCGATTATGTAATGCTTGTGCTATAAATTACCGTTATATGCTATAACTCCATTATATATGTATGTATGTATATAAATTGTTGCTGGAAGCATAAAGCATTGAAGCACATTCACTATGTAGTACGTAGTTATCTTAGCTGCGATTTCGTAGAAAAATCTTCCCCACTCTAAGTAGCGCTGGGTTCTATGCCAACCTGTGGAAGACTTTGGAAGCCTTTGACAAACAATAAGTGGCGGTCGTACGACCGCAAGTCGACTTATAAACTCAGCTGCACGGCCTGCAGCATGGCAACTTTGAGATCCGCCGCCAGGTGACTTATATCCACCACAGAGTCCACCATCTCTTGCACCGCCGTAACGCTGGGAAATTGCGCCGCTGCCTTTTTGGACTTTTGCACGCATGTCTTGAGCGCCTCCGAGAGCGCGTCTGTGCAGCGTAATATCTTTTCCCGTAATTCCGCCTTAGAGACATTGCGATGCACTATATCGCCAATGGTGACCAGGTTGTGCGCGCTCACTACAACAAATTTGCCGTAGGCAATAAAGAATTTCGGTGGCTGATTTTTCTCGACCGTCTCCAAGAAGGAGTCGATCGCCTGCTGCAGATTACCCATGTGCGTCGATATTTGCACGGCATAGTAGCATACCAATTTCTTATCCTTAACCGTTAGCTCGGGCTTCTTCGTGTTCGCGTTCGTTGTTGGCGCATTGGACGCAGCCATAACAGTGGTTTCTGCCGCTTTTATGACCGTATCGAAATTTTTCTTCAAGTTGGCCGGTATTGCCTCGCGCAGCGCCGAGTTCTTACGCGCTGCCGCATCTTTCGACTCGAAGGAAACATAATCATAGTCTTCCACCCACTCTGAACTGCCGCGATTGGGTGTTTGTGGCGCTGGTGTTGTGCCAGGGCACTTCGCGCTCTCCTCCTCATCGGCGCCGCACTCGCTTAGACTACGTTTGAACAGCAGCGATGCGTTGCCGTGTATGAAAGAGGTGGTTTGGCGCACATCTTCGGTCAGCGTTTGCGCGCACGCAATCAGCTGATCGAGACTATCGGGCGGTTTGTTGTTGGTCTTGAATTTCTCTTCGCTGCGCATCAGCTGCTCAATGGCCCAACCCTGCGCGTCCAGCGTCTCTGTGGTGTCGTGTATCAGCTTGTCGGCATCCCGTAGCGCGCGCACATGCGGTCGCAGCTTCAGCGCCAAATTGCGATCTTCCGAGCGTGTTGCGTTGCCCAGCGCGCCCTCGCCGAACTCGCTGAGATCGTGCAGCGCGGTGCGCAAACGCACCGCCGTCAATTTGACATCCATCAGCACGGGTTCGAGTTTGTCGCGCTGACGCCAACTCGGCGTGACGAAGGAGAGCAATCTGAAAAATATTAGCATTATTAAAACATGCCGCATGCGGTCTCAAAAACTCTTGCACTACTCACTTTGTGATTGCGGTCTTGGCCTCGAATTGCAATTTATCCAGCGTGTACAGCGCCGAGGACAACTCCAACGGCAGCTCCTTGCTGGCCGCTGCGGCCATTAGCGTGGCGTTGGGCGATGATTTCTCCGCCAGCGGCGTACTCAGATTCGACGGCAATGGAAAGTCGTATGCAGCACCGTTCACGCTTTGCGTCGGCGTTTGGCGTTGTTGCAGCAAAAGCTGCTGTTGCTGTTGTACGGCGCGCACCGGCAATGGATTGCGACGCGGCACATCATAGTCGGGCATATTCGCCAGCGACGAGCGATTCGACGATGAGAAGGACAAACTCAAGCTGTCGCTGGTGAGCAACGAAGAGTTCGAGCTGCTCGGCGTCAAAGTGTGCTGCTGCTGCTGTATAAGCGTGTTCAGTGGACGCGGCACATCGTAGGACTCCTCTTGTATGGGTGTCGAGCAGCCCTTCATGCTGTGCAGCGTCGTGTCGCCGAAGCGCAGTTGTGTTGGTGTTCGACACACATTCTTGGGGCAATCGTAATTGACTGGTGTGGCCGGTTTTGGTGTATCGTACGTCTCGAACTCGCTGCCGTTACCGCTGCCATTAGACGCCGTCGCCGACATCATGCCGATATTCTGATATATGCTTTGGTTGCTATATAGTTGTTGTTGCTGCTGCTGTTGTAACTGTTGACTTGGCTGACTGTGCCGACTGTAAGGGGTTGCTGCTGCCGCACAGTTGTAGATGTAAACATCACCGTAACGCTGCGGGGTTATTACCTGGTGAAGGAGAAGCAGAACGGAAAGTAAAAGTGTTAATTATGTTAACGGAAATATATTGTATTTGTAATAGACAACCGGATATATACACATATACATACATAAGAGATGCATAAAAAGTGCATGCCACACAAACATTGACCGACTCGCACGCTCACCTACTCAGGCGCCACATCCGCTGTGTATCCTTATCCCATAAATGACGGGCACGTAGAAGAAGGCAAGGCGTAGCAGCGTAAAAAACAACTCTTCTTATCGATTTTCTACACTCACCCACACACACATACACTACAACCGATTCAAGGTGCCATACATACTCGCACAAACTTCAAAGGACAACGTAAACGCTCGCTTTTCCAGCTTACCTCAAAGAGTTACATAATTTCCGTCTAACGCATTATCAAAATTACAAAAGTACAAAATATCTTATAAAAAATGCTACACTTAAAACTAAACCGCTGCCATTTTAGCTGTGAAAAAACCAAAATTCTCTACAATTTTGCTGCTTTTCCGAGCGCCTTTCGTCTGCAACCACGAACAGCAACGCGCCCCAATCACTACTGTCGCACTGCTAGTCCGCAAGCAAATAACAGTCAAGTCCATAACTGTCGTTTCGGCGCATGCGCTACTTTCAAGGCGCTGCTAGATGGCGCTGCGCCCATTAGCTGCTGAATATTTGTTGCGCTCGGTGCAAGGACCTGCCTGCACTCCACAACATACAGTTATGTTTTGTGTTGCAATAACAGCGCGCCATTCATGTCACTGCCAAGGTGAGGCAAGTGTATGGCCCTCCCGGCCGGTTAATACCGTTGGTTTGCCTACTTGGCGGCTTTTAAGACACACATTGCCTTTGCCATAAAGTCACGTCGAGGCGTAGCCAAACGCTTTGTGCCGTGGAGCGCTGTGGCGCAACAAAGGTGCATAAAGTCATGCAACAGTGGGAGGTGGCATTCAGTGCATTCAAGCGTGTTCTTGTGCTTTGGTAGGTGCTGCAGGATGTGCTCCAAATGTGTGTGTTTCCTTAAAAGCGTATAAATCACTTTGTTTCTGATTGTGGCTGAGCATGCTAAGTGCTTTTTAATTATTGTTATCTATAGCTGTTTTTAAAGCAAATTACTTCTTTTTTTTCAATTCCATTTAAGCTATTGTGCTGAAAACGTGTTTGTTGAAAATGCGCACACGCTGAAAACTTTAACGATTTTTGAAAGTCTGTCGTTGGGTTCTTTGATTTTGCTTTTTTTCATCGGAAGACTTTTCTTTCTCAGATGAGAAATTTGGAAAATACAAATGGTATTGTACTTAACTTGCTCTCAAAATTTAGTAGCCTAGCTCCTGCCATTATCATCTCTGAACAAAATTAGATGGGGTGCAACTTAAAAATAATTTGAGTAATAGAAGATTGGTGTGATGACTAAATGTTGATCGAAGATAACAACGAGCTTCGACCACCTGTTCAGTCATCATTTTGCTAAGGGTTTGTTCTTAGATTAGATTAGGTTAATCTGGTAATGCGGGACAAGTGCACAAGAGATGTTCCATTGTTTCCTGGTGCCCTGCTCTAGACATTTTATGCAGTCTTCTTCTTCTTTATGCATTTAGCACGTCTTCTCTTTCTTCTTATTTTTTGTGTGAAAAATTACCAATCCTGCAAATATATGTAGATTTTTTCGGAATGCTTCAAGAATGTTACTTGAACTTCTGACTGAAAACACGAGGCGTTCCATCTTTAGATACTGTCAGGTTCACTTTGGAGTCCGATTGGTTTCGATATTATCAATAGCAGTGAAAATTGATTGATCTATAACTTTTTGGCGAAAAAAATCAATATTGGTGAAGTACAATTTCAGATTTTATCTGAACCCTTCAAGTCGGCGTTTTTTTGCGACTGAATTGAGACGAGTTATAAACAGCCCCTAAAAAGTGAGGTTTACAGCAATTTTATTAAGATTAAAGCTTGGTGAATAAAAAGCAATAATCAAATAAGCGAAGTATTTCAGAAAAGTAGGGTTAGTTTTCATAATATGACCAAATGCAGACAAATCGAGCTTTTTTCGGGCTCGCAAAGTAAGGCTGTAAATCTTCAAGCTTAATTTTTTACGATTGAAGCGTTAGAAATCTACAATACTGATTAAAATAGTAAGATTAGTTATAGAATGCTCAAAAGAAGTACAAGTATATACGAAATGAGGTTAGTTTCAAAAAATTGAGATTAGTTTCCAAAAAAGGTATATTTTTACATTTATATTTGTTTTTTTAATTTATTTTTATTTTTTATTTTATTATTACTATTTTTATTTTTTTTTTTATTTTACAACTTCTTTTATTTATTTTTCTATTTGTTTTTTTTATTATTTTGTTTGAAGCTACTTAGTTTCCAAATAAGTTAATTTTTTTTATTTTTGAAATTATTTTTGTTTTTAATGTAATTTATTATTTTTTTTTTTTTGTATTTGTTATTTTATTATTTTTGTATTTTTTTATTTTATTATTTTCTATTTTATTTTTTTGTTGGTATTTTAATACTTCTTTTATTTTTTTCTGTTTTGATATAAGGTTTGTTTCAGAAAATTGAGGTTGGGTTTCAAACATTTTTAATTTTTTATATGTTTGCATTTGTTTTTTTTTTTAATTTATTTTTATTTTATTTAATTTATTTTTATTTTTTTTTTTCTTAAAATTATTATTTTCTTTCATTTTTTTTGGTTTTATTTTATTTTTTTAATTTTTTTTTTAAATCTTTTTTCCAATTCTCATGTCTTGTGATAAAATTAAACACAAAATACAGTTTAATTCCTCTCATTAGGGTGAATACATACAGACAAAATATTTTGTCTTCCTAAAAAAAATTCATAATTTTATTTTATACAATTGTGAATTTCGTGATCGTGATCAATTATGGATATATTAGTACCAAAAAAGGAATATATTACTTGTGTTACCTGACACCATTTGTATGTAAATATGCGTAGATATGTACATATCTAAGCGAACATATTGCACTTATTCACTTTAGTAGACCACAAACTCGAGTGGCAGCACCCCTTTGCACTCACCCTTCTGCATTGGCATTCGGTCAATACTTGTAGTTTCGTTCGGCAATAATTGACGCGTAACACGAGTCAAATTTCCACTCCCCACAGACTTTCTTTTCATTTCGAAATACGCTTGGCAAAAGGAAATTATTATTTTCGTACTACCACACATATATATGTACGTGCAACATGCAACAAACAGCTAGAAATTTCAATGCAACATGCAGATGCTCGCATCTAACAGCTGCTAAGAGCTAAGCATACAAATCTATCGACTCATTTCCGATACACATGCACATATTTGTGGAGCGCACAGGGGTAACTGTAAAAGGTAAAAGCGTAAAATTGGAAAAAGAGGAAAGTGGCCGCAGGCGATTGCAGTTTTTGTTTGGTTCCCTGTTTGCCTCCGTCTGCCTGCCTGCCGGTCGAAAGGCAAACAACCATTTGAAGATCAATAGAATTCGATAAAATTCCTGCAATGATGCAATGCAAACGACATCGGCACACAAGTGAAGGACCGGCTAATGAAACTGGGGTGAGAAAGCAAAAAGCGAAATGTGTTGACGCAATTCGAGGGGTAAATAGAGAGGTTAGAACAATAAGCGAATTAATTGCCGACTTCAAAGTAAAGAAAGCCAACATTAAGTAGCTCGCTTGCAAAGTAAACTGCACAAAAAAATTTTTTGTTGGCATATGTGAAGGGCCACAGCTGCAAAATATGGTTTTTGACATTTTTTTTGTCATAGCGGTTTTAATTAACAATGGTTGATATATCAAATCCCTTTTAAATCGTTTTTGGGAAAAAAGAAAGTCAATTAAAAATTCGAATTTATATGAAAGGATATTTTTTTTACTTTTGGTTTTAAGATGAGTCTTCTATGGTTTTCTGACACAGATAAGTCTCATCCTATATTTTGTTATTACTAGAAGCTCTCACATTTAACCCTGGTAATATTTTATTGGTTGGGCTTAATATAACCTACTCCATAATAATATATTATTCCATAAAACTGTGAAGACCAAGTTGTTTCATAGTGGTATATACCAGAGTATATCAATGCTTTTATAACTGAGTCTCTTTCAACAACCTAGGACCATATTTCGCCCGATAAATTTCGAACTTACCCACCTCAAAACTACCGGTTTAACCTCATTTCTTAAGCTATATTTTTCACTTTTAATTTATAAATTAAATACTGACTGATATTATTTACTCAAGGTATAATTTCAGAAACTAAACCTTAACAATCCTTAAAGTGTGTGAGAAATGAACCACTGCATATTTTTTTTTATTGAAACTATAAGTTTTTGCTATCACAACTTATGCTAAAGAAAGACTAGACGTATAAACTCTTCAGCATGCCAGAACCAGCTTATTTTACTAAACTCTCCGATCTAACATATTCCAGCTCAACAGTATTCTTTTACATTGAATCTAGGGCCCAGTGTCGTAGTACGTCGCATTCTCGGTTACTTCTAGAGAAAAATCTCTCAGTAAATCCTGTTAGATCATAATTAAAAATAGAAATAGCTACCGCTGTCTTTTGTATTCGCAATTTGAGAAATCTTTTCGATCTAAAAAGTGTGTCGACTGGTGGTGCTGTGGTTACTTAGGTTATATTTCCGTGCATTAAGGCGGTTAAAAGTAATTATTTCACACCGTTTTGTGACGGCCGACGAAGCATGAGTCCTTTGGTATACACTCGAAATCAAGAAATAGTCGAAACGAAGTGAACTTCACCCAGCGAAACTGCACGGAAGAATGCGTAGTCTGTCCTATTAGCCCGAAAGAGGGTCAGTCGCCGTTTTTTTGGATTCAGAAAAAATGATCTGCATGGGCTGCCTGGAAAAGGGCAAATGGTTCTGATTTGCCGAAGTTTGCCGAGTGCCGAGTTCTACAGAATTGTAGAAAAAACGGTGTCGATTTGCGAAAAAAGTGCTTTTCCATCATGACGTTGCATCGGCTCACAGCCTCACCGTCGTGCCTGCCAAATTTGTTAAATTAGTGCGAATCTCCGATTAAAGTATCGGAAGAATTTTGATAAGGATGGGTTGTTGTTGTTGTTGTGGTTAGGTTAATCTAGTAGGCCAATAAGGCACACATAGACCAGCTTAGTCCTTTGTGATAACAGATGGAGTCCAGAGCAGGAGATAACATTCCTGAATTTAATTGGAGGAATGCTGCCGGTTTGACAGTCCTTAGCCGGATAAAATCCGGCCCACTCCGGTCCCTCAACAGGGTATATTAAGTTTGCCTCGAAGCAACGCTGAAGCTGGAAACGTCCGAGAACCCATAAAGTATATATGTATATAAATGTTGATTAAGGGAAGCTGTCCATTTGCCTGTCAGCATATATACGGACTAGTCCCTCAGTTTTTTGAGATATTGAATGTATATAAATGGTATTGTAGCTCCGGTGTCGCCGAAGTTTACGTTTTTTCTTGTTTTTTAAACAAGTTGCGTCTTATGTCTTCTTGTAGAACTATAAATCGAAAACTTCAAAAGAGAATTTTTAAACAATATATGAAATATCTTTATGGAAAGCTTTAGATATTCTTCGTTCATACAACTACTCTTTTGTGAACTCTTCTACTTTATTATAGGAGGAGAAACGTTAAACTATACTTGGACATGATGCAATTTTCCGATCGAATTGTTCAACCTTGCTTTCTTCACACCATTCTAATGGTTATTAAGCTTAGAAGCATGTGTATACACATACATACATAGATATATTGATAAATAGAATGAAGACGACACAAGATACAATTACTCTAATGTAGTTTTCAATTTGTGCCACATCGAACGATAGGTCTTACTCACGCCCATATCTATCAAAATCGTACAATAATAACAATTAACAACCGCTATGCATCAAAAGGTGAACAATCGATTTCATTGTTTTACCAATTCCACAAACATACATACATGTGTACATAATTTTATATATTCTTGCAAATATAGAGCATTTTCGAAGCATACGAACATTCTTTGTCTATGCATTAGACTTGCAAACCATATAAATAAATGATTCCGATAGTCATCAGCATGAGTTGGCACAAGGCTCTCATATTCAATGCTCGCACATATCATAATATTATTACAGGCCGATACTTTGGAATCATTACATTTACTTATTATTGTTTTCGTATGTATTTAACTGTTGTGTACATACATATGTATTAGACCCATATGTAGGTATATTAGTCATATAGTGGAACTGTACCCTGTAGGAAAATGCAATGATAGACCCTTCGTTAAACAATAATCGGCAGAAAAAATGATAATAAACACTTTTTTGATAACGTGAAGTTCGAACTTCAATCAAAACACTTCATATTTTTTATCAACGCAAAATATTTCCTACAGAGAATCGTTACTCAAACACATTCTCTGTTAACTATGTATGTAAATTCGAGTATGTAGCCTATTTTTTGTTGTAAAAACCCGCTAGTATACGAATTCGTATTGCGCTCATGACTTATTTAGGCCACAAAGGGGTCATAGCGAGGGCAGTGAAATGGGTGCGGTGTTACTTTCCATGTTCTGTTGACTTGAAGACAACTAAAACTCATCGCATTTTTTCAGAGTCGAAAGTTTATAGTATCGTTTATACTTTTTACAAAGAAAACCATAAAAAAGCAAAAAAGTCACATGCAATTTTTATTTACTTTTTTTCAAAAAGGTTGAAATGTGGAAGTTGAAGTGTTGCGAACAGCGCTAATTTTACTTTTAATTGCCATTGGAGTGTGCTGTGTATTTGTTTCTGTAATTTTAAATGTTGGTATTAAAATCAGGTTTTCCAGTAGAAACTATTTAAAATAAGGCTAGGCTTAATATTAAGTGAGAGCACATACTGTATTAGACGAAACTAAAGCAACAGCCCAGTGTGTTTGTAGATTTTGTTTTTATTTTTCTTAAGTTCTAAGTTCTTTTAAACCCCATGCACAATTAATATTTTCGGCTATTTCCCCAAGTACATTAGAATTTCTTTTGTCCAGTTTTGCTAAAATTATTCATTACCATTTTCTTTAAGACTTTAAAAGTTGTGTCTGTCCCTTTTAAAAATGATGATACTATATGTTAGGAAAAAAGATTAGGAGAAAACCAAGGGACTATGCCAAAGCTCCTGGCAACGGCTCTTATCAAAATGGTGCTATAAAAAACTTATCGTTAGACACATTAAGAGTTATAAAATATTAGTAAGAAACTAACGAATTTAAACGAACTGAATATCTGTACTCACAGAGCTGTTTACCGTAGTGCTTAGAAATATTAGCGACAAAGTTATTGTTTATATAATTAGAAAGATGATATTATGGTTCAACCCCAGTGCAAAATTTTTAAAAAATTATTGTTATATTTTTTTCATATTTCGACAGTCTGCAGCTGTAAAAATACTATAGTGAAATTTTAAATCAATATTTCACATATTTTTTGAGTTACAGGCGTAGAAGTTCAATAAGCTCCATCAGTTTACTTTTTTCACGAAATTCCATTTTGTGAATTTGCTTAAATTTTTTATTTGGTGAAAAGTCGAGTAAAATTCTGGGTTAAGTTTTTTTAAAATGCCGCTATTTTTTAGTTTTTGTCATAGGCTGTTGTACAGACAATATCCTCTAAAAATATTATTTTAGGTTTCATTCACAGAACCACTTTAGCATGTGCCAGTGAAGGACCTGCTTTTTTGCGCTTTGGGGAATCGCTTGTAACTCTAAACAAAATTTAATTTTTTCTTCAAAAATTTTGCTGTGGTTCTTAAAATATGTTTAAGCATATCCTTTCAAAAAATTGCTTTTTTGGGCTATCACACTAAGTACATTCCCTAATGTCCAAATATTTGAACCAGTCAAGCGAAAAACTGAAAACGCCGACTTGTTTTTATTAGTCCAAGTCTACATCGATTAACAACCACAGAACTTAACCTAACTTAATCTGTTACAATACAAACCTACTTTAAAAATACTTCACCTCGATTTCGTTAGATAAGTCCTATGCTTTGACCATTAATAAACGTTTTGGAAAGGTTATGTCATATTGTTTCTACAAATTCTCATGTGTAGCCGAATTGAATGCGATAAGTTCTAAGTCCTTTGTTTTTTCAGCTCGTATCGCTTGCCCTATCTTGGATAATTTTAGAACTGAGAGCCATAGCACTAGTATAGATGATTTTATTTCGATATATGTATAGTTTTTTTGTTATTTGTATGTATTTTCCCAGAATTTCTCACCAGATCTGTCACATCGTTTCGGATTGTTGTTGTAGCGGCAAAAAACATTCCCAATATAAGTTTTGCGAACACTGCTTAGTTGAGAGTCCTTGATCGGATAGAAATCACGTTCCGTCCCGCTTAAGTAGACCCGGATATATTGGGAACGGCATTTGTTTTTATCTTAGAATCTGCTTCCTCACCATTTATCAATATGGGATTATATGTGTTTTGTGTTAAGGGATTACATGGGCTTATGGGTTTTAAAAAATCGATTTTTTGTTTGTCTTATGAAATTCTACAATACCTTTAGAATATTGTCCTAAATTTTCAAGTTAATCCGAGTAATAGTTTCGGTGATACAGCTTTGAGAGTTTGTGCGCTCGAGGCTAGCTAGGCTAAGTGCTTAAACGCGTTTTACCCGAAACTGTGCTTGTGAAGTATGTATGTATGTAGATTGGCAAGATTTCTCGAGAACTACTCAACTGATCTTCATGAAATTTTACACAGGTCTTTGAGGTATTCTTAAAGACTTAGATGGGGGATTTTTTTCGATTAGAACTATTTTAAAAAAGAAAATGTCGCGAAATTTGTAAAAATGTCTGCAAAAAATCCAATTTTCAGTATTTTTTTCCCTTCGTCCAAGTTCTCAGTTAAGGTTTTAACTAAAACACGTGTTTATTTAAAATTAGGTGAACCTGTAAGGAGTTATCCTGCCAACGAGGGCGCATATTTTTTCCGAGAGCTCACCGGAAATAGCGTCGCAATGACCGAGTTTAAAATATTTTTTTTTTCAAAAATTTCAGAATTTATTCTAATAAAATACATATTTCTTTTTTTATATGAGAAAAAAAATGTTAAAAAAGGCTTTTTTACCCGAGGTACACCTTAATCAAAGGGTTTCAAGACTTCAGTCCTGTTCTTAGCATTATTAAGGGGATGTCCTTCGTTGTTCTTACTGAACTGGTCATATTTTTTGAAATATTTATACATACATACAATATATGTAAAAACTTATATTCAAGCATTTGGTAACTATGTATACTTGCTTGTCTCAAACGTGCTTAGACCGTTTCCAAGGGTCTGATTGAATTATTGTTGATGATTCACCAGCAACCTTACCAAATTGTTACAATAAAAAAATTTGGCATTCCTGAAATTCCTGCTTGCCATACATACAAACACGAGTTCTTAGAAATGCATTGCACCTATTTATAATTTCTTTCTTGTTTTATGAATGCAATGCAATATTTTTTTTTTATAAACACAAACATACAAACATTTGTTGAGTGCAACCAAAGGAAGTTGTTTAGTTTGTGCGCACATTCCACAGACACTGCCTTATTGCTTATGTTTTTTCGCTTTAATGAGGCTTCTGTATTCAATTTAGATTTTGACTTCAGGTAACGAAAGATCCATAAGCGACGTACACTTCGGTATTGTGCCGCAGCACGCTGAGACAGCGAGACATCGCCAAAAAAAGAGCATAGAATCACTTGAATAAATATTTATGTAACCTTTTACTGTTGTTGTTGGTTTTTTTGTTCCTCTTGCTCTTGCTAAGCTGATGAACCATGCTTTCGTATTTCATGTTCGGTTCACTAGTTGTTTTTGTAGCACATTTCTCTCTTCCAACATATTATACCAATTCGATGCCAAATCATTTCTTTTATATAGATATGCATTTGTGTATGTGTATATAGGTGTGTGAGTGTAGATATGTGCGCACGTATGCACTATTTGTCCGCTATGGCCTTCTCAATGCTATTAGTCCGCGCATTCCCATAATGTGCCAGTCGGCTCAAGCAGCACGCACGTCCGAGCTGGCGAAATTTCTCTCACATGTCCATAACAAGCTGCACGTCGAAGCCGTGGAGCTAGCAGAGTTGTCTGGACGGACAGGCGGACGTACGAGTAAACGGCATAGCGGAGAGGCCATCATGCCAAATGGTCTGGCCAGCTAGCGGCCATATATAGTTTAGTACAGTATAGTGGATATGGGAGATTGCGCGGAAGACCGGCGGCGGGGCGTGCAACAAGCATCATGCCACACGATACAATGGACTCATGTCAAAATACACACATTTCAGTTGAAAAAGAAGTTGTTACTTGCTGCTGCTGTTTTTAGCTGTTTTCGCTGTTAAAGTTATTGCTTTGCAGTGGTTGCTATTGCCGTTGTTGTTGTGGCTTCTGGCCGTTATTGCCAACTGCGCACTCATAAGTTCGTAAAATATAGCGCGAGTATTCTTCAAATGGCCTGCTGCTGCGCAATGGAGTTAAGCAACATTTACAAATATCTAATTCAACACATATATACATACATTCAACGGGTGTTTTTTTTGGACGTGTGGTTTTCAATAAGATAAGACCTTTTTCAAAGTTGGTCTTTCTGACAGCTGTTACTCGGCTATAATCGCGTAATCGTGGTTTGCCATTTCATGGTGAAGAGACTTACTCAGGAACTCTCGTTTAAGGGTTCGGTTTGCGTGACGACTCGCTATAAACTTCCGGCAATGTCGATAATTAGAGCAGCTATGGATTGGTTTCGTACCACGTTTACTCTAGTGGATAATGGGCATCCTCAGAGACGTCGTACAGTGCGCATCGGAGACGCTTTTGCTGCTGGGAAGCAGATTATCGAAGAAGACCACCGCGCGCCCATTCTCTTTATGGACGATACTGCGGAAGGGTCTTGGTTTGGAGTTTCGGACCTTAGTCCATCCACTTTATGAAAGATATTGCGGAAGGATCTTGTTTTGCGGGCTTACAGATTGCAACTCGTGCAATAATTGAAGCCGAGCGATCAGCATTAGCGTCGCAAGTTCGGTGAAAGGATCCAAAACGAGATAGACAATACCGATAGCGATTTTCATAATCAAATTTTGTCAGCGATGAAACCCATCCTCAAAAAGTCAATGTTTGGTGGGCTCTATGTGGAGAGGGAATCATTGGTCCATCTTTTTTCGAAAATGAAGCTGGCCGTAATGTTAGAGTCAACGAGGAACGCCTTGGCTCATGTCTCCGATTAATAACCTTTTCGTGCATGAATTGGAGGATGCTGATGTGCGACGACCTTTGGTTCCAACAAAAACAACGAAACAATCAATTTATTGAAGGAATCTTTTGGTTGTCGTGGATCTGCGGTGTGGCCTCCAAGATCGTGCGCTGGATTATTTTCTGTGAGGTTATGTGATAAGATAAGCCCGAGACGTTTGACGCCGTGGAAGAAAAAGTTCGGCACATTATTTGACATACGGCCCCAATTGCAGTATAAAGTGGTCGAAAATTGGGCCAGTTCGGCTGGAGATTATGCGATACAGGCGCGGCGGTCAGGTTAGGTTAGGATAAAAGGTCAATCCTATACATACTAAGAAAAGATATATTTCTTATAATAAAGCGAAATTGTTGGCCGTAATATGACATTACACGCGTTTTTTCCTTCTTCAAAAATACACGTCTAAAAAAAGACCCTTTATGTACATATGGATGTGGGCTGGCAAATGGCACTGTGCGTTACCCGTACAAGCTATTGCGGCAGCGCGTCTGCATTTGGTCAAAACGTGGACATTTTTAAGCAACAACAAGAAAATGGTCTGTTGCAACACACACACACATGCGCGCACACATACACATACATATAAATTTGTCGAATACAGTTACAGCAGTGGCAACATCACCGCCTGCGGTCAGCAACATCATCATTCGGTAGTTCAACAGCAGCAGCAGCACTTTGATGCGTCGCCAGCGCAACGTGACAAACGATAACAACAACAACAACAACAATATAATCATTTAAGCCAACATCTAGCTAGCTGTAAGTGCCACCACTCCATTTAGCGCCCGCCTCATGTTATGCCGATAGTTATTATTCCTACTGCTGTAGTTGTTGTTGCTATTTGTTTTGATTTCCTAAAAGCTGCACCAGCTGCCCCTAGCCATATGCGGGCTCAAGGAACTCAACTGTTTCGCATCGTTTTGACCATAAAGTTAACTGTCACTCAGCGCCATAATGGTCAGCGGCTGCGATAACGGCGCCAGGCACTATGTGCGCCGATATACATATAAGAAGGCTTTATCTATTTTTCCACTGATTTTTATTTCTTTATTAAATAGCTCTGCATTTTTGTTGCTATAAAAAGCTTTTATTTTTATTATTAAAATATTTTGTACATATATTTTTGTTTTTGTTTTGTAAAATATGCATTTCCTATGAAAACGCATGACATGCTTTGCTATGCTATGTTTTATCGCTCTTTGATGCGTGTGGGCCGCTCAATTACTCAATTTACATTTCCGCTCCAAATTCTGAAAATTTTTACATTTTATTCTGACCAGTTTTTATCACCTTTCGGCCAACGCGCGTCGCCAGTCACTTTATTTGCTTAATGTGAAATTCACTGAAATAACAAATACATACACATACATATGTATGTCCATATGTAATATACATATATAACATATATACATACATGTATAATACTAATATGTATATGATAATTTTTTCCTCAATGAAAATTCACATTTTTCGTCCAAGTGGCGGTGGGCGTTGCATTTTTCGTCTGATCGACTGCTATTTCGCTTGAATGTTGTTGTTTTTGTTTTTTGAATGCACTCAATTGCATGTTAAATGCAAATTCATTTTTTTGCCAAGACTTCGTGCGTTGATTTATTTTTATTAGTTTTTAATGCAATTTTGTCTGTGCAACAGGTACTTATGTGGCATATGTGTAGGAAAACAACAAAGAAACACAAGGTTAAGAGTGCAATGGTTCGGATACTGCCAAAATTATTAA
Organism: Bactrocera dorsalis; assembly: GCF_023373825.1. NCBI lineage: Eukaryota > Metazoa > Arthropoda > Insecta > Diptera > Tephritidae > Bactrocera > Bactrocera dorsalis. Next base: position 45,819,007 of record NC_064307.1, read on the forward strand.
AGAAAAAAATATTTTCAATAATTAATAAAAACAATAGTAAGGCAGAGTTAGGCTTGGGTATAAGCGAACATTTCATACTCTTGGCAGAGAAGACCCTTCAGGTACATAAGGCCTGTTAGTTATATTTTTTTGATTCTAAGCACAAATATTCACCGTTTAAAGAAGAACACTTTCCAAATTTTATTAAGATAACTTATATATTGGCCGATATATGAAGTTTAAAGTCACCCGGAAGCTCGAAAATCTTTATATCAGATATATGGGGCCTAAGGGAAGTATTGACCCTATTCAACCCATTTTCGATGTAGAAAGATATTATTATCAGGAAAAGCTTTTCTCTGAAACTCAATTGTATATTCCATACATTGATCGATATTTTCGGTAAAAAGTCTATCTTCCGATTTCATCGATTTTCACAGTGTTGGTATAATGGGTAGTCGAAGAAGTTTTTTCGTATTTTGTCAATATATGTCGTTGCAGTCGTATATCTCCAATGCTACCAATCACATACTGTATAGTGTTGGAAAGGCGAGAGTTTAAGCTTCATTTAACCAAAAAAATTAATAAAATTCGGGAAAGTTGAAAACAATTTACGGCTGTTCAAAAATGGGTGAAAATAATGAAGAATTTCAGTATATTTCCAAATTTTTGTATCAAACAGGCATTCTTCCAACTAAATTTGTGAAGTTTAGGGAGATGATGCTGTATCAGTACGTGTAGCACAAAATGGTTCGCTCGCTTCCGTTCTGGAAATTTCGATGTGAAAGATGCACCTCGCTCTGGTCGACCTATCGTTGAAAATTCGACATAAGCAGCCATGACATCGCTAAGGAACTTAACATTCATCATCAAATGGTTTTGAACCATTTAAAAAATGTTGGCTACAAAGAGAAGCTCGATGTTTGGGTAGACACACGAATTGTCTGTGAAATATTTAATGCACCGAATTAACATCTGCGATTCTTTGCTGAAACGAAATTAAGTCGAACCATTTCTGAAGCGAATGGTAACAGGAGACCAAACAGAAAAAGGCTTCGTCTTTCATCAGGACAACGCTAGATCACACGTATCTTTGATGACTCGGCAAAAACTGGGAGAGCTTGGCTGGGAAGTTTTGATGCAACCACCATATAGACCTGACCTTGCACCATCGAACCACCATTTGTTTCGGTCAATGCAGAACTCCCTTAATGGAGTATAGTTGGCTTCAAGAGAAGCCTGTGAAAATTACTTGTAGCAGTTTTTCGCCGAGAAACCAGAAAAGTTGGACGCTGATAGAATAATGTCTCTAGCGGAAAAATGGCAAAAAGTGGTCGACCAAAATAGTACAAATTTGGTTATATATATAAATATTATAAAAATAAAAAAAATAAGTTGGTTAGAAATACGAACATTTTCCAATAGCCTTTATTGCCTGAATCGCCGATAGAATAAGATATCGAGTTGACTTGATAAATGGCGAGTTAATCGCGGCTAATTTCTTTAAGAAGAAGAAAAGTGTAATAGGAGAGAGAGCGAGAAAGAGAGTTTCAGTTTTATTACATCACCACTTTCAGCAAGCTTAGAATGAAAGAAGTCGCGAGCAAAACTCATAACTCAACTTTTCCTCCTATGAAAGCTGTCTACGAAACCTGTCCGAATGTGTCCGACATCGTTTTGAATTTTATGCGATTTTTAAGAAATTAAAGTCAAATTTTATTGCATTCAGCGTACATATAGGCAGACAGACATTACTAAAACTGTAAATCTTGCATATTTGTTGACCGCAGCGCTGCAAGTAAAAGCGAAATACGCGGCCACAGCCACGAGCCGTTAGTCAGTACGAGTATTTTACGAGTTCCAAGCTCGTAGAAAAAGCTGTGTGGCACCGGCTAACTCCACTCTTCACTCAGACCGTCGCTGCTGCTGCTGCTGCTGCATGCGTTAGCTGCCACAGGCGTATAACAAATTTTGGACACTCAACTTTTTCATTTACAATTGTGTATGTGAGTGTGTGTGTGCTTGATTGCTATTATTTTTATGATTCCGTGTGCTGGTTAACTGCAATTGCACGGGCGCTGGTGGCCGAGTGGCATCAAGGGGTCGCCTGCTTTTCTTGCTGTGGCTAGTACATACATATGTATGTATGTATGTGTGTTTAGTGAAATGAATTTACGTGCCTGAATGAGCTTTATGTGATTTCCAGATTGATGATTTTTGATATTGAGTAGAAACTTTTATGAGTCTATAATTTTCATTTGCGAGTTTTTCACTTGTCTTTTTGGCGTTGCGCTCACTGCTGAGTTTCTCACTTTTTATTGAACGTTTTGCATTTGATTTGTATTTTATAGGAGAAAGGGAAAGTAACATTTACCGAATTGCAATTGCAAGGCGTTTGCGAAAGTGTGTTTGTTTGTATGGAGTTTTGTGGTAGACAATGTTTTGATAGGTAAACAGATAGTGGGTGTATTATATGTAAATAGATTTCAATCGTGATTAGCTTGTCGATTTTCCACAAAAACAAAACAAAATTAACTTGGGTTGCACCGTAGCTGCAATACCCTTCACTGTTTAAGAAGTTTTCCATTTAAAAGCTTGATTTTGATGAGTCAGTTTGTATGGCAGCATATGCTATGATTGCCCGATCTAAAAACAATTCTTTGGAGGTTATAGTGTTGCCTTGGAAAATATTCTACGTGAAATTTCGTGAAGATATCTAGTCAAATAAAAAAGTTTTCCATACAAACACTGGATTTTGACCAAACAATTTGTATGGCAACTATATGCTATAGTGATCCGATCTGAAATTTTTTTTCGGAGATTAGAGCGTTGTCTTGGAAAATACTCCATGCGAAATTTCCTGAAGATATCTCATGAGTTAAAAAAGTTTTTCATACAAGGACTGGAAGACCTCCACTGCTGAGTTTCAAGACCTTTCGACCGATCGCTTTGTAGGGCAGCTAAATGCTATCATAGTTGGATCTAAAAATTTTATTCGCATATTGTAGAGTTACCTTCGACAATTATGCTTGCCAAGTTGTGTGAAGATATCTTGCCAAATAAGCGAGTTTTCCATACAATGACTGAATTTTCATCGATCAATTTGTATTGCAGTTACATATATCCTATAGTCGTCCGATGTCGACGGTTTCGACAAATGAGCAGTTTCTTCGAGAGAAAAGAACGTGTGCGAAATTTCAGAACGATATCTCGAAAACTGAGGGACTATTTCAGGTATAAACGAACAGACAAATGGATTAAATCGACTCAGTTTTCATGTAAATCTTTTACAGTGTTAAAAACTTCATAGCAAACTTGATATAATCTATTCAGGGTATAAAAATTAATTGCAATAAAAAGTTTGTTTTATATAATAAATTATACGAATTTGCGCCGCAAATTTGCATTGAACCCCCACACCAAAGCGGGTGCAATGACCAAGCCACTAAATTTTTTCGCTATTATCAGTGAAATGTAAGCGAATCCGGTTTTACGCTTTTAGTTTTCAATTACATAGCGCTCCCCAAGCGCATTTACATTTCCAAATTATCCAAATAATAGCTTTTTTCGCACTCTCCCATATCGCTGATCGTCGGCTGTCTCATTTTGTGATCCGCAAACATGATCTTATCGAATGTCAATTGACACCTTTTCACATTATTCACCTGAATACACACCACACCTCACACTTCGTAATCAAATTGAATGGCGTCGCGCAAAATCGGATCAAGTGGGCTTAAAAAAGCCTGCGAGTCGCCGCTGCGGCAGCTCAAGCGTCAAATGCCAATCAGTAGTGAGCAATCAACCACCACTAGCCACCAAACACCACTCCACTGGCCGTCTGCTATTGATCACATACACTTGGCCAGTTAACGGTGTCTAAACTTTAGACACTTAATGCACAATTCACAATGAGTTTGCGATTTTTTAAAGTTATTTCTTTTTGCGATATTTTGGCTTTGCATTTTTGCGACTACTTTGTTGGCTTTGGCTAGCAATCTAGTTGAAATGCTCTAATTAAGTGCAAATAATGTGGTATATACATATATATGTATGTAGATAAAAAGTTTATTTGTAAGTATATGTATATATAATATGTACGATTTTGCTGTGTCGCACACCACGAGCGCATCACATGTGCGACCTGCTTCGGTTTTAAGTTGTAGCATTCGTAAAAGTAGGTGGAATTACCACAAATGTTTGCGAATGATAACAGAAATTTGTCATCAGCTTAGCGAAAAATGGGTGGAGTACAGTAAAATTCAATGTTTTCTATGAAACTTAGCTCAAGAATTAGATTCAAAGTGTCATACGTTGATCTTTTATTAAATTTATGTTCTGTAAAGAATGTGTTTCGCGCGCTTCGCTCAAATAAGCTATATACTATTCGCAATACCATCATCCATCTTGAGACTCAGCATTTAGTATTCGACCGCATTCAGCACGTCCAGCTCGCAGAGAAGCAAATATAGCAGCCGTAGAGTGTCCACGAAGACGATGTAGAGTCGATTCGGCGGAAAAAAACAACGTTTTGGCGTGGTTTGTGGGCTGGTGGAATTATCGTTCCATATTTCTTCAAAAATGGGGCCGATGAGATCGTAAATGTGTTCTCGGCGACATTTGGTTCCAACAAGACGGGTCCACTTCTCACACATCGAATCAATCAATGGATTCATTGAGAGAACACTTCGGTGAGCAGATATATAATTTCCTGTTGTGGGCCGGTCGATTGGATCGTATGATATCACACCGTTAGATTTTTTTTGTGAGGATATGTAAAGTTTAAAGTCTACAGGGTTTGTCTGGAAAGCAAGAGGACTGATTTTCTTCCACCGCAACTATACTTTGGAGCGTGCTGGCATCGACCGGATTCGGTAGGGGCATTCCTAGCTAAGGAACGAACGCCAGGTCGGTTTTTTCCGAGCACCTGGATAGTCAGGACAAACATTTTCGCGCGGCGTGTTAGTGTGAATGGTGCAAGCCGAAAATGCAGTGTTCATTAGAGCAGAGGTACGTGATTAAATTCTGTGTGAAACTGGGTAAATCTGCGACAGAGACGTTTGCTTTGATCAAGCAGGCTCACTCAGATGGTGTGTTTCGGAGCCACCATATCTTTTTGGAGAGCCAGAAAGAGATCGCTTATGAAGACCGCAAGAATTAGCAAATCCAAAGTGAAAACGTTGCTCATTTTCTTTTTTGACATCAAAGGCATCGTCCACCATGAATTTTTTCCTCCTGGACAAACCATCGACGACAAGTTTTATGGAAATACTCAAGATACTCCAAAGAAGGGTCAATCGGCTCCGACAAGCCATCGCAGCCGATTGGAAGTTGCATCACGACAACGCCCCGGCCTAACCTACCTAACCAAGGCCAGCATCCGAACGTTTCCGCAACGGCCCAGATGTGGCCACCTGACTTTTTTTGTTTCCTTGCCTGAAAAGGCCGATGAAAGGCAGGCATTTTGAGACGACAGAAGGGATCCAAGCAGCATGCATCTCGGCTCTCAAGGCTATTCCGGAGAATGCTTTCCCTGACGCCTTCAATGCTTGGAAATCGTGTTGGCCGCGCTGCATCGGCGCAGAAGGAGACTATTTTGAAAGTTTTTAAAGAATTGTAACGATTGGTTCAATAAATTGGCCTTGGAGCAAAACATCGCGCGTGTCATTCGCCAGTTTGAAATCACAAGACTTGAAGTTCATTGGCAACTCAAGAATAAAAACGTCATTTATTAAAGGATTATTATTATTATTAATAAGACCTCACATTTTGCACGAAGTTCCATAAGCCTACAACTGAGCGATAGACTCCTTCTACTACAGCAGTTATGCTAATTTTGAGCTTGCATAACGCGCCAAATCCCTTAAAAAAGCGAATTTCCGCTACTCACGTCCTTGCTGTGCCTTATTTGCATTTCAAGCTGACAGTTTAAACAGCCATTCACTCTTTAACATACACACAAATACACCCACACATACAGAGACAACATAACTAAGCCATATGGTGTCGCTTACCTTATTTGGCGATACATGCCAGGAGCGTCGTGTGCCCTGTCGCTGCTGCTGTGTCAGGAGGTGTGTCTGTTGATTGTCGCGCAGTCCGACACCGTTGTGGGCGTTCGCATGGCTGGCATGATGACTACTGCTGCCGCTGCTGCTGATGGTGCCACCGCTGCTGTTAATGGACAAATGATCATAGCAAGCGGTGGAGTTGCTGTTCAAGGTGAGCAGGCTGGGTGCCAGCGAGGGACAGGGTGAGGGTGGCGGTGACAGCGAATAACAGCCGGAATCGTAAGAGTTTAATATGCGTAACCGATTGCCGGGACAGAGGCCCTGAAATGAACAAAGCGAGGAAATATATAGAAATATGTGAAATATATAAATAATGTGCATAACTGTATATACCGCTATTTAATTCCTACAACAATTAAGTAACTAGCTCAAATCAATGGCGAAAAGTTAATTGTGATTCATTGCCTTTGCTTAAATGGCCTCAATTGCTTTGTTCACTTGCTGTTCATTGTTAGAAAATTGCCAACAATTATTTGATAGATTTGCGAAATTAATATTTATATATTTATGTGAATTGATAAATTGTTGCAATATCGAAAAATCGGTGGCGCAGTCACGACAATAATTAAGTGGCGGACATAACCGTCAACCGCCATGCCATTGTGCAAACGATGAATTATTATATTGCAATTAAGGAGAACGCACACATATAAAGATACATAAATATACACGTATCATATACATATCGTCACCTGAAATGCAAAATAACGTAACAACATTTTCAGAAATTTACAGTGGCATGAATGAAACACGGAATAAAATGGAACATGAGTGAAACAAAATATTAATATTGGTTAAAACTGGTTTATATATGACCGCAGAACCAGAAAATGTTGAACATATTTAATATTATGTATATAATTTGAAGTAGTGAAGCGTAGTCAATAAGACACTCAATTTCGAATTTTTTGATGATACGTTATTTTGCATTTCAGGTGACGATATGTATGTTTTTATATATAATATAATATAATTACTTTTAGGTAGCTGTTTGCCCTAGTTACACCCAGTTTAATTTCGGTTTTTCATACATACCCTGTAGGAAAATTTAAAAAAAGGTACATATGTATGTTTCGTATGACCTTAAAATAATTGAGACATTCTTAAATTTGTTCTTAGGCGCGTGCTTCTTAGAGATCTATCTATGTTTTGCATCATTCTGGTAGAGATCTATCTATGTTCTGCATTTGAAATAACCATCCATAGAGCAGTAGAAAATCTATTAACCCGTATAAGGTTTTTTCAGTATGTTAGAATCAGAATGTTACTGTGATCGATCCCTAAATCCATATAGCCAAACATTTTCGATGAGTATTTTATTTCTAAAGTCACTCTTTCGAATGAGTATTTTCTAGAAGGAAATCGGCTGGGATTTGTATCCGTAAGTGAGGAAGGGGGTTTTTCCATCTTACAGGAATTTTTGTGCGAAACTATACAACTCCTCTTCATACCTTTTGTCCAGAATAAAAAAAAAATACATTATAAAATGTCGTAAAATTTAGCAAAAAAAAAATGTTAGAGTCGTTTGACCACACTGCTTTTCTCCTTAAATTCTACAGTAATATACATTTCAGTCTTCGGTCTTATATTTTTCCTACAAGGCAGCTTTCGATTTTCCGAATATTTATTTCATCGTCCTTACCCTTTTCCTAATCGATTCCTTCGATTTTCCGAAAATTTATTTCAGCTCTTTTACTTTGTTCCTACAGTGCACCTTTCAATTAACCGAATAGATAATCCAACTCCTTTGCATTGTTTTACAGGGAAGCTTTCGGTTTGGAAAATGTTTATTTCTTACTTTTTCCTGAGTTTCCTAATATTTATTTCATTACCATAATTCTTTTTTCTTGAAAAAAATTATTTCAGAGTCCATACATTTTTCCTACAGGTCAGTTCTTGATTTTTCCAAATTTTCATTGGCATTAAATTTTTCCTAAAATTTCCAAAAAAATATTTCAGCTCTTTACTTCCTACAGGGCAATTTTCGATTTACACAATATATAACCCAACTCCTTTGCTTTATTTTACAGGAGAACTTCCGGTTTTGAAAATATTATTTCAGGGTCCTTATTTTTTTCTTACAGATCAGCTTTTGATTTTTCTAATATTTATTTCCTTGCTATAAATTTTTTCCACAAGGCAGCTTTCGATTGTTCGAAAATTAAATTTTTTTGCGTGGCAACATTGCAAATATTATATGTGTAAATTTATGCTGCATTTATGTAAGCATTTTTGTTGTTGTTGTGGTTTTAGTTGAGGCTGTGATGCGACGAATGTTGTTGATTGCTCCAAATTCGCGACAACCGAGCAACAAGCCAACCCACCGAGCTGTCAACAAGTAAGCGCAGAACACATGTTGCCAATAAATGTCAAAAACAACAACAACAACAACGATATAGCCGCAGACACGCCACCACATTGTTGCCAACGCTTGCGCCAAGCAATCAAGCAGCAATAATGTTTCGCCGACGCTTTTGTTTCTAGGTAGCGGCATACATACTAATGCCGTTACTGCAGTTGCTGTTGATGTTGCTATTGTAATTGACTTTTGGGTTAATTGTTTCTATTAGAGTGTGGTGTTGCCTTTTTAATTAAACTTTTCCAATTTTTATTGCCGCCAGCGTGTTTGTTGTAGTGCAGCAATGAAAGTGTTGTTAATTTTTTTATATTTTTTGTTGATGTTTCAAATTTTTATTGCTTTTGCACCGCTTGACAAACTGTTTTGCTGGCCAATCGCTGATTATTTCGCCGCTGACAAGTGGTTTCTGTGCTGCTTTGACGCTAAGCCGCCGCCTGAGTCGTTTGGCGCCGCCAGCTTTGTGGCTGCAGTCGCTCAGTTGATGCTTAAATGCGACGTTTGTGTATGTGTGCTTTCAACTCGCTTTGTGGCATGTGGCGCATTTAAACGGCGCTTAATTAAATTGTTAGCAAACATACACACTCACACACACTAACATCGTGACGCACCGAAATCAATGCCCCAGTGTATTAAATTAAAATAAATTAACGTTTTGTCTGTCAGTTTGACACTGCCAGCCATAAATATCCATTTGGTACGATTTTTGGCAGTGAATCGATTATTTTTGAATTTTTGCAATAGACTCTCAAGGTTGCGCGCAAAAGCGAGATAGTGCATTGACAGATAAATACAAATGTAGTTATGGTTTTGTATATGTATTTACTTGCATTAGTGAGAACTTATTTCGGTTTTTAATGAGACTTTATATTCAGTCTGGAAAATCAAGAAGTTGCAAAAAAAAATAATAATTAACTTAAATAATGGAATGGAAATGTAAACATGAATAGATATGAATTGGGCTGGCAGTGAATGAGGGCAAACCGAGATATCTCCTGTCATCAATCAAACAGCCGTCGGACTCGCGATTTGGCTCTCACGTCACTGTTGACAGTCATAACTTCGAAGTTGTTGATAATTTTTTCTCTATTGGGCTGTGAAGTAAAGTCCTACCTCGACGAACAAAGACCAAACTCTACAAAGCACTCATCATCGCCGTTCTGCTATATGGTGCAGAGGCTTGGACGATGACAACAGCTCATGAGTCGGCGTTACGGGTTTTCGAGAGAAAGGCTCTGCAGAGGATTTATGGTCCTTTGCGCATTGGCAATGACGGTTATCGCAGTCGGTGGAATAATGAGTTGTACGAGATAAACGTCGTCATTGACGTCGTTCAGCAAATTAAGAGAGAGCGGCTATGCTGGCTATGTCATGTCGTCTGAATGGATGAAAATACTCCAGCTCTGAGAGTATTCGATGCAGTACTGCCAGGGAAAGCAGAGGAAGAGGAAGACCACCACTTCGTTGGGAAGACCAAGCGGAGAAGGACCTGGCTACACTTGGAATATCCAAAAGACGTCAAACAGCGAAAAGGAGGCACGACTGGAGTACTGTTGTAAAATCTGCTATAATCGCGTAAGCGGTGTCTACGCCATTAAAGAAGAAGAAAATAAATTGCCTTAGTTAGGCCCAAGCTCTACACCGTTACTTGACGGTATTTTGTTACTTAGAGACAAGACAAAGAGTATTTTTGGGTTTATCGCACTCAACGTGTATGATTTCATGAGAACTACTTGGCTTGCGTAGTTGTTTTACACGATTCTCTTGAAATGGGTTGCTTGAGAAATATGACTTACCGTTTTCGGGCATCTTCCTTAGAGATTAACTACCTTACGAACCGTGCGAACTAACAAAGATACCTAGGGAACTCGAAAACTGAATATTTTTAGTATAATTAAATGAGCTTTTCCGCAAAATCAAATGATCGGAGTTAGAATTTTCAGCCATAAACTTTTTTAAAATAAGTTTTAGGCTATTTCAACACTCAAGTGTAAATCAAAGCAGAGTTAATATCAAATATGTAAGAAGTGGGGCAATTTCACACTAGTTAGTGGTAATGAAATGCTATTGTAGCTGCTTAAAACATTGACCGAGTTGTGTTAGGTGATGTGCTGCGGTGACAGTTCTTGACCGCATCCAGACCAGTTGCAGTTCCGGTTACGAAAACCCGATTATTGTAATTATCACATATTTATCATCGATGTTTTTCTGTTCGCATTCCTTTAATGTCAATTCATGTGTATTCATTGAACATTAAGCTTCAAGCATTTTTCATATTTTTGTGAACTACAATGGTCTTCAATCTGTTTGAACTTAAGTTAACTTAATCTTAAATTTTAAATAACTAGGTAGGAGACATTTGAATTTACGAGTTTATTCCAGAATTAAGGGTATAAGGGGTCTTAGCTAAGCAAATTCTTAAAATATCTTTTTGTGTGGCATTCAAGCAGCAATGCCTCAAATTCTACTTCGATCAAAGGAAACTGGGATATAAAGTGATATAAAATGTATTTCCGGCTTGAGGATTTGGTTTTATTTTTGCTGTGATTAAGCATACATACAGACATATATGTATATAAATACCAATACATTCCTCTAAGCTCGCATATCTCAAAGTGCTTGTCAGAAAATTAACACCACACTAACCCCTTCAACTTTATTCTAAAGTACTTGCATGACTCTAGGCAGAACATGCGTCCAACTACAGCAGCAACAACAATAACTGCAAATTGAATGTCAAACATTATGTTGAATCCCACAAAACAAAAAAGAAAAACTTTTGAAATGTTCTGCAATTTGCGTGCAATTAAAAACTAAATTCCACTGCGTGACAAGCAAGCGCCCCGCAGGCCCCCACCACAGACACCGCAACGCTAAAGCACTTGCAACAAGTTGACTGCCTCTCCATACGCCTGCCTGTACAATTGCTGCCACTTCACACTCCTGTGGCTGTTGCTGCCATCGCAGCTACTTTGTAATTATCCCTGCACTAAAAATAGCAGCAAATCTAAAATGCTGTGAAATTAAAGTGCTGAGCCAAAAACCACAGCAACACCCTTGCGGCTATGTTGCTAATAGTGCTGTTAGTCGAAAATGAACGGCTGAAGAGCAGCAGAGCTGAGCGACTGAGCGCCTGAGCGGATACGTTGCTGATGCATAGATTAAGTAATTTTGCATATTTTATTAATAACAAAGCTGTCACTCAGCCAATCAGACAGTGCGTCCTGCAGTCATCCACTCCTTTATAGTGTCCGCTTTGCGCTCTTACGCACGAAAATAGTTGCTGCCACTTGTACCTACAGTTCGTCTTAATATAATTTTTAGTGTGGTTGCTTTTATTGTTCTACTTCTGCCTTTAGCCGCAGCCAATTTAGGCATTACAAATGGTTTGCTGATAAAAATCTGACAATGCTGTTAACTTCGCGTTTAAGTTTGTTGCGCCGAAAATGGCAAATGCTTACCTCGCGTCCACGCAAACAGCAGAGCCACCAACCTTTCAGGCCGTCTGTGTCCTGTTCTATGACGGTGAGGACATCGCCTTTCTTGAAGGCCAACTCATCGGGCGAGTCGGCAATGTTGTCATAGATCGCTTTCGCATAAAGTTTCTGCAAATGAAAAGAAAAAGTTGAAGAGTTAGATGATTTATGAGATTCTGGGATAGCCATGGGTAGTCTTAAAACTATATTTTATGTTCTTTTTTTTAACTGACAAAAGTACCGCTAGTGGTTGTAAGAGTAAATGTGCACTATTTGAAGTCTTTGTTCTTTAGGATTTACTGAAATACTAGATGGATAATCGAGCGTTCACGTCAATATTTCGAGTTACAGGAGAAGCTTAATGAACAGCCGTTTCCGTATGTAAAAAACTATGCTTTTAACTTTGTATTTTTAGAGCTATTTTCTGTCACTATCTGGTTAGCAGCCATCTGTCAGTTAAGTTCTGGTTAACTTAACCAAGACTCCTTCTTTCCGTAAAGAACTTTTTTTTTAACGTTTTCTCAAAATTTAGTTAGCAGACATCTGCCAGTTAAGTTCTGGTTAACTTAACCCAGGCTCCTTCTTTCGGTAAAGAACTTTTTTTTAACTTTTTCTCAAAATTTAGTTAGCAGACATCTGTCAGTTAAGTTCTGGTTAACTTAACCAAGACTCTTTCTTTCGGTGAAGAGCTTTTTTAATCATAACTTAACTGACAGATGGCTGCTAACCAGAAATTGAGAAAACGGGCCTTAATTGAGTTAACACATTTTTCCCCTTACCAACAATCCCGCCTAAAGGGTGACGAAATAAAATGGGTTCTGAAGTTCTTACAAACTTCAAAAGTCAGTACTCAGTAATAAATAGCTGGTCAGATTTAGCTCTTCAAAAGAAGAAACCTCGAAAACCAGTGATAGATAATGAAGTTCGTATAATCTCAAACAATCAATCGTTAATACGAGGGATATTGTCGGTTTAAAGATGCTCAAGTTGTTTCACTTTCATGAAGCTTATTTGTATTATCCGGAAAGTAATAGGGCTGATTTTCTTCTGCCGCGACGAACGAACAGCTGGTCAGTTGTCTCCGAGCACCTAGAGGGTCAGGTTTCGCTCGAGGTGTTTCTGTGAGTGATGCAAGCCGAAAATGCATCATTCGTTAGAGCAGAGGTACGGGATTAAATTCTGTGTAAAACTCGGTAAATCTGCGACAAAGACGTTTGCTTTGATCAAGCAGGCTTACGCAGATGTTGCTTTAGCAAGAAGTGGTGTGTTTTGGTGGCAGATCGGAACAATGAGCAAATCCAAAGTGAAAACGATACTCATTGTCTTTTTTGACATTAAAGGCATCGTCCACCAAGAATTTGTTCCACCTGGACAAACCGTCAACGCCAAGTTTTTCTTGGAAGTCCTCAAGATACTCAAACGAAGCGTCAATTGGGTTCGCATTGGGTTGGCTTCGCAGCCGATTGAAAGTTTGCCCATGCCAACACCTCGGCTCACACCGCCGTCTTGTGAACAGCTACCTAACCAAGGCCGGCATCCCAACACTTCCGCAGCCTATTTTAAAAGTTTTCAAATAATTATAACGATTGGTTCTATACGTTTTTTAAATCGACTCAGTCCTATTACTTTCTGGACAAACCCAGTATATCTCTTTACGAGTACGAAATACTCCAAAAGGCTGTTAACACTGGAGAGGTAAGCTCAGTATATTTAAAGTTCAGCAGCACTCAGTTCCTGTCTATCTACCATATATGTATGTACTCGTATATGGCATGAAAGGGCTCAGACTCCAAGTATTAGGGATCCATACGTTTCTCTTGTAAACTGTTGATGATGCTTTGAGACTGTGTATGACATTTTGGTTTCAAAATTCTGTTTTTGTATCTTAATGTATGTTCTTATGTCTTGTCCTCACCGAAACTGAAGTCGACTAACTGACCTTCACGATGTCAGCATACGAAATTAGATTTTGCATTTTTGACAATTTTGTCTTCGCTCTTTTTTTTTGTATTTACAACCTACATATTTGTCTGCCTACCTTCTTCATCTGCACCACCTTTTCGCAATAAAATTGTGTGCACTCGGCGGTTTTTGCGACTTAATTAAAAGGTAGAAATTCCAAGAATCCAAACAAGTTTGCTTGAAATCTGAGCAGATAAAAATGTTGAGCGCACGATAATGGATTATAATAAAGGCAAGCGCGGCTTTCATTAAGCCTGGCACTAACGCCACACAGTGTATGTACTCTGTACACTACACTATGTGCGTATGTACCGCACAGGCTGAATGTGGAGTTAGCGCCGAAGTTGTGTGTCGTCAAATGCTGCAGAATATGAATGAATGAATAAATTGAATGAATTGCGGTTGTGGCTTACTCAATACTCTCTTATCTGAGACTCTATACGCTTGGCATTTCCTGTTTACGTCTAAGCCTTTACGAATATTTATAGAAGCACAGTTAGATATTGGCTAAAATTTTTATTTTCTCTTTGTGTGAACCTTGTCTTTCTGAAGTTAAGGTGTGTTTGTAGATAACTTTTAGCAGATCTGAGTTAATGTGTATGTATGTGTGTGCTATGTGAATTTTCTCCGAACCCAATAAAGCACCGCTCCACCTTTTGGGGCTTGCCCTGTGACTGCTGACGTACATATACATTCGTATTTAGATACTAGAAGCCTGTCATTCGTTTCTTCTAGATTTTATGACTGCACGTTTTCCTAGAGAAACTTGTTTTTCTTTTCATTTGTTTCTTTATTATTTTTAAACTATTTGTTTTTCTATTTTTATAGCCTTTTATTTGATTTGTATTCGAAATAAAACTCGCACCATTTGCATTGTTTTGAGTGATATAAATAATCCAAAAAAAAATCGAAACAAAACCGCACTTGAATGCCAAGTGTCAAGAGTTGACTGCAAGAAAACCACTTAAGACCACGAATGCGCCTCAGCGCGGGGCATGACACCACACACTTTCGTAACAAAAGTAAATAAATTTCTATTTTTTCCAATGTAAATTTCAATAGGTGGAAAATCGCCTTTGTCTTACACTAAAAGCCTGCGTCTAATTTGTTTAAGTCTGAACTTAATTTGGCTTTGTGAAGTGTGGCGTGAGAGTAACTCTCGAAATGCGTGTCTCAGCCAGCATAAGTGCGTATACATAGCACCAATGCTAATTGAAAATGTCAATATATCAAAATGTCGAACGTTTGAACCGTTTTGTTCATTTGGCTGTGTGGCGTTTGGGTGGTATATGACAGCCCTTTTAATTGCTTGCTGCGCTTGCGCAAAGGCTTTTGTACGCGCTCGCCACGTATTTGCTTTGTGGCGAAATTGTAAATAGTGTTTCGGCTGAAATTCGACATCTCATGCATCATTTATGGTGTAAAGTTATTTGTAGTTTCTAATTTGTTTATTTTGCACTCGTTAGTTGGCGGAAAATGCATACATTTTTACATATGTAAATGCGCATATTGGTTTTAGCGTTTAAATGCATGATTTTTTAGACTTGTAAAGCCATAATTTTCTTAGAATTCGCTACAAGTTATAGATTTAAACATTTGTACATACAGTTTTGTGCAGCAAAAGGGAGATATATGTTAAAAAATAAAAAAGGTTTACTTGAAATTTTGAAAGCACGAAAACAAAACCCTTTCACTTAAATCCTCTCTGAGCGCATTTAAAAATATTATACATTTTAGAAATTGTAGAAATAAAAATAACGGGGTTTTCCATAAGAGCGCTACAAAAGTTTTTTTCTTAATAAAATAAAAGAAGTCCAGACGCTGAACCCAATTTTCGACGGTTTTCACACATAAACCGGCCGACACTGCTACAATTTCTCGTTCTATATTCGTACTAAGCTCATCAATCCGCGTTGACTTGTTGGCATAGACTATAGAATTAACGTAGCGCCACAGTAAATCGCACGACCGTGTTTTTTGGACATTCCACCGAATGTTTTTATAACTTGATCGTTGAATGATTGTTATAAATGTGAATATAAATATTTTTTTCATAGTAATTATTTATATTTTCTGTGAAGAGCTTCACTTTATACCCTTTTTGTATCATTTTAAGCTTTCCATTACATTTTTACGCCGAAATGTAGGCAACAAAAACTTCGCTATATTGCCTATTTACATTAAAATAATCTTGACTCTTGCTTTCACCCTAACTGACAGCATTAATAGTAATATTTTTGGATATTTGAAGAACAAGAAATCCTAGCGAGATCCATAAATGCGATTGTTTGGAACCGAGTTTGCGCCAAAGCATTTGAAGAAAACGAAGTTATTGGTTTAAATTTTTATTTTCACTTTGTGGTTAAATGTTAGCTCATTCTTCATTTCCTCAAATGTCTTAAAAAACTCTTGATGGTTACTGGTTTGGACAAAACGACGCCTCATTTCAAGCTTTCCATTTTACTTTTACGCCGAAAGGTAGGCAACAAATATTTTGGCGATTCTGCATATCCATAATTTTTTATTGGTATACTATATAGTTGGATTCCAAATCTTGCTAATTATCAAACTTGTAACATTTTTCAATAATATGCATACAAGCGTACATTTTCAAAAAAAAATTTCTAAGGATTACAAAACTTTATATTTTTTCATTCAAAAGTACGCTGTTTTTAATCTTAGTTTCGCATTTTCTTCACACTCATCACTGCTCTTACAGCAATCGTTTCTAATTTGTTGTACAAAACTGTAAATATGCAAAACACCGCATTAATATTCATTAATGTTTCATGGTTTCTTAACAAATTAGTTAAAGAAGCTTACTGTAATTCATAAATCCATGAATATTGTTTTTCATTTGGGTCATTAGAATATGTTTTTCTGACTAAATTTCGCAATTTAAAATTATTTACAATTGGCATTGAGCAGCAAATAATCATTTTGAAAACTGTAAACACTTTACGCTTAAATTTTTCAATTTAATATGAATTTAAATATAATTTTTTACTACATATATGGTAATAAAAACTCTATATACTCTTTGTTCTTTATGAAATAATCGAAAAATTAGCAACACTTTAAGTTCATGCAAATATTTTTTCAAGCAAAACATGTTGTTCTCTCAAATGTTTTTCTATAAATCACCTCTACCATGATCGCGCACTTATTTGAGCACTCAAAAATAACTACAACAGTAAAAAATTATGTTCTAACAACAATAACCGTTACTGCTTCATTAACGCTACCGACTACTTGCACGTTCGTCAAGTAAAACTTCATTTATTTCATATTCATATTTGGATGGCCAAAGAGTACATATGTGAAGAAAAAAAAATGTGAAAACTGAAGCAAAAAGGTAATAATAAAATATTAAGTGGGAAATAAAAACTATCGAGTGCAAAACTTTCTGTCGAAAGGTTATTAACCAACAGCGCGAAGAAAGAAGAAATCAGCAAAAGCTCAACACTCGTTAAAGACGCTTACAAAAAAAGTGGGGTTAATGAAAAGGTGGGAAAGCACAAAAAAGTGAATATTCAAAATGACTTCATATTACCTGCGTATATAAAAGTAAAACGCAAGTTAACGCTTAATGAACACTTTTACAGAATATGCTGACTGAGCGAACGCAAGAAGCCGAGAAAAAACCCCATTACCCAGCTTGGGCTCTAAAAATATCAGCTTACCAAATTGCGCCACAGCGCAGTGGACTGTCTCAAACTGGCGGCCAGAGTGGGGTATGTGCGGGGAGCAGTTTGCACGCTTGAATAAAGGCAAAAGGCGAAATATGATGAATCACGTTGGACTAAAGTGTTGGCACTTTGTGTTATTTAAATATTGTCATAACTTGTTGATTGAGGTGTTACAAAGCCGGTGAGAAGTTGATGTATACTTTTTTCGCTCTTGCAAAGAAAAGAGTACGAATCAAGTGCTCTCGGTGGCCTTTTGATCAGGAAGCTGCTTAAAGCATGAATGGCATTCAGCTAATTAACTTGCCGCTGCTGAGGATTTAATGTCCTTTGGCTTTTGCCGCGGCTACTGCAACTTTTTGTTTGCAAAGGTAATGAGTAAGATACTTAGGAAGTGTATTTAAAGAGATTGCATCAATTTTACGTTTAAGTTATCATCTTCCTTTGTGTTGCTCTTGGTTATATCACGTTTGACTCCTTGGATGAAGTAGTCATTCACTCCAAATTGAATAACTAACATTTTTTAATCTATTGAGTTGATTATACCTGTTTTGGAAACCTTAGTTAAGTACAATTCTAACCTTGCAACATTTCTTATCGAAACAATGTGCCGAAATAATGAAAATGAGGTCCATTTCACATTATAGTAAAAAAATCCATAGTGGAACCATAAATTTGCACCAAAGCGTGTATAGAATCATATTTTCTCGAAAAAATATATTATTCGAAATTTTCTTCGGAAAAAATATTTTTCCTATTACTTCTGTTAAGTTTCAAATTAGCCAAAAGTCATGAACTTCCAACTATTTTCTTCTATTCATATCCGTTTGGCTGCAAAATAATGCATCGTCTACATTTCTACGTGATAAAATACACGAAACTGTCAGACAGACAGTCACTACCGTCATTCGAACATTTACAAAATTTTGCACTTTGTTCGTACGACTATTAACGACGAGCAGCACAAAGAAATCGCAAACTGTTTTCAAATTTGCATAGAAAGAAGTCTGGGCACGTTTCGAGGTGTCGCATGCGATATTCGACAATATAATTAACAAGCGCACAATTGATGATTAATTTCGATTGTTGTTGGTAATAATAGACGAGGGCACTTTGAACGCACCTGTTGTAAAAAGTGTAAAAGTGTGAAAATTATAAACACTACAAGTTTCTTTGTCTAGAAATCAATGACAGAGTTTTTGTGTGCTTTAAGTTGAGTACGCAAGTATTGAATAATTCTTGGGTTTCTAGTAAAAAGGGCTCAAGGTTCTTCTAAAGGAACCTCTTGTAGATATATGGCACCTCTATTTATTTTCATAAATACCTAGAACCGCTCGAATGCAACATATGCGTCTCAAAAAATTACATTTTGTTTCAAAAAACGTATGCACATATTTGTTCTCAGTCTCGAACATTAACCCAAACACAGTTATGAGCTTATTGACATACAAACATATTTACATATAAACTTAAAATGAGTACAACGACTCGTTGCTACGTGATCTTTAGACGAAAACCTTAAAAGTTTATGTTTTTCTTAATCTAAAATGCCATACGAACGACATTGTGCTGGTTCAAGTTCACAAGTCATTTATTTAGCTTGTTTAAACAGATAAAGTACAAAGTGATATAAATCATCTTTGAAAAATGTATACTAACAAAGTGAGTGACATTTTGCTTTTGAGAATTGCGACACATTTACAAGGTAAATATTGTGTAAAATACCGCGAAACGTCTACAAAAAAATCTTGGGATGATAAATACGGTGTGGACGTATTAGGGTGAGTTTTATGACAAAAAATTCTTATCTGGCATTACCGGTTTTTACAGTTAATTCTAAACCTAAATATATACGGTAGTAGTTTTATGTATTTCGATCCAGGAAAATTTTAATATATTGAAAAGTTTTCATTCCTCCGCCTTGCCTTTTATATTTCGGGATTTGGCAACCCTAGTACTGCAATCTAGCAACACACAACTTTATCGTAAAGTTTGACATTTTTGATGGTATACATACTCAGAACCTTATGACATACGACCGCTTTTTGTGTTGTCTACAGTAACTTGAAATATTCATCTTGGCCGAAAAATGGAAATAAGTCACGTATATGTCTTTTAAGAAATCATGAAAACCAACCGCCGAAGACAGATCACAGATCACCACGAGAATGCGAGCTCTTTCTCACACATAGACTGAAACATTTGCATTTTTGAGCACTCAAAACATCAATTTGACCGTAAAGTCTTGACTTGGCGCCTAATGACTTTCTTTTATACTTGTTTGTAACAGGTCAACGATTTCCGACACCTGAAGAGCTGGTCGATTAGTTCAGAAAGCATGTTTTGGAATTAACTCAATCAGAGTGGCAAAAGGGCTATTGTTTCAAACGCATACAAAAGTGTATAGATCTTAATGGAGAATATTTTGAAGCACAATACATCGATGTTCGAAGATTAATTTTTGTTTTTGTGCTGTAATCTCGAAATATTAAAGGCTACCTACATATTAAGATAAAATATTTTTTTTTATTTAAAGGCAATCAAGTAGCCGAATGCTGTCATATTCCTCGTAGAAAGGGCTCTTCTGCTAATTTTTAGAGTTCCTCTTTGCCAGAACTACTTTTTAGATAGGATTATGTTTCGATACCTTTATTAATTATTGAATTACCACATATATTTTAAAGTAAATAAATATAAATTTAAAAGCGTTGTGAAAGAAGTCATGGTGATTGCGGTCCAATTTTTTTCTATTGTATAACTATGAACTTTTGGACCAATTTGACCCAGCGACATTACTAAGGAGTTAACGAGAATTTGAAACATCCACTATAGTTAATTCCATTCGTAAAAATGAATGAACGGTAGTAAAACCTCAAAACATTCTCAGAATTAGAATTCAACAAATATTTGCTCGCTTTAAGTATGATGACTTTTAAGCGCAGCTTTGCTCACGTAAACGCATGACTCATGCACACAATTTAAGCCGATCAGTAACATAAGATCAGTACAATCAAAAAAATCCGAACTCAGCAAACGTCAAATTTGAA
Organism: Bactrocera dorsalis; assembly: GCF_023373825.1. Lineage (NCBI taxonomy): Eukaryota > Metazoa > Arthropoda > Insecta > Diptera > Tephritidae > Bactrocera > Bactrocera dorsalis. The sequence goes on from NC_064307.1 coordinate 45,839,584, forward strand.
AAATTTCACTTCCATCAAAAGAAGCTGAAAAAATGTGAAAGATGCTTTAAGAAAAAAACCGAATTGGAATGTAAGTAATCCATCAATGGACGCTGTGTAGAGATACTCAACGGTGTAAGAAACATTCCAACGTTTCAGCGAGTGAGTGTGAACACGCAGACAAAATCCATTAACAAAGCGGTGGCACGAAGTGCAACATAAAAAACACTTCAAAGGGCTTACTTGGATTAGAAACTTATTTACATAAGCTTGCATAGCGGCGCGTAGATATATCTATAAGCCGTTGGAGATATCTGACTGCTTCGATAAGTGACTCATAACCCTAATCAATCCTAATCAATGAAACAATATTTGGAAAACACACCGGAAGTGCTAACAAAGTGGCTGCAGATACAAAATTATAAGTACAATTGAAGTGAAATGTCGAGTTGAAAAAAATATAAACAAATTTGAAGCTCCAAACATAACAAGCGCTTAGCTTGGCATGTGTGTGGGTGTTAAGCTTGTTAACCATGTTCTTAACCACATCTTTGTTGTCTACTCAATCGCTTCCTTCATTATCTCCACACTGCCCCCTCTACAATTATCAATATTTAAATATGAGTGCGTCTACTTCTTCGGCTGGTCGAACGATTTCGTATTTACATACTTACACATGCGAACACTCTGTGTACTCATTCAAGATTAGCTTTGGCTTAGGCGCCTCTTTACATACCGGCATTATTGAACCGGTTAACTGATTGCCGTCATTTCGCGTCGCATTGCGTCGTGTCGTTGTGCTGCGTTGCGCACCGGATGCCAGCAAGTATGCGTCACGCGTATTGCGTGTAACGAGGAGATTCCAAAGGTTTAACTTGCTTATGACTCTTCGGCGGTGCTCTTGACAAATTCCTCGAATTTTACGTGAACAGCAAACGAACTATTTACATACGTATTTATGTAAGTATGTATGTATTTACTTAAGTGAATTACGCTTTTTGGACGCTTTTGTCGAACCTAATAATCGATATTCGTTCGGAATAAAACCCCATTTTTGGGATTCGTTTCACATGTATTAGAGTACTAAAAATAATTAATTTTAATTTTTTTTGTAATATTATAATATTAAATTATTCACCACATGGTAAAAATGTTAATCAGCTATTAAATTATTCACCACGTGGTGAAATTTTTAATTTAACCAAAAAAGTAGATTTTTTCAGTAGCCCAAAAGGGTTAAGCACGAGCGTCGTCGGTGCTTTCGTTAGAAGAGTGATTTGCCGTAATGCTTTCTTTGAAAGCTCAGTCACGATTTTGATTGTCAACGAGCGCTAATGAACTGCTTTGAGCGATAAATTTTTTCGTTAAAAGCAATCATTATTCTATTTTTTTGTTTATTTCTTAGTTGATTAAAACCAAAGACGTGCGATCTCTCTCCCCCTCCGCCGTTTTTATTGCTCGCTAGCGGCGCGTGGCCGTTTACTAGCATTTCTCCACGCTTTCAAGCCTAATAATTGCATTTCATTCATTGTAGTTGGCGCTGATTAATTGCCGCTTGTCGAAATCTCGCTTGCCAATCAATTTTCGTTTTATGTGTGTGTGTGTGTTTTGCAATTTTCGGCCTTTTATCCGCACCTCTGCCCCAATTTGGCTTCCAGGCTTTGTGCTTCAAAGGCCAGCGCTTGCATGCCGAACTCAACAAAGCCAGCATACAGCCGGGCGCGCTAATTGATTTGTTCGCTAAATATTATTAGCGAAATTGCTAAAATTTACGCTTATGCAACGCTTTAGACTTTAATTGTTTGTGCAAAGATTTTTTCGGCGCTGCCTTACCTTGTTCTCTTGCCGCTTTTATTGGCTTCAAGGTCACATGCATAACTTTTTTTTGCTATTTTCCTTTACTTTATCTCAGTTTCTATTGTTTGCACAGTCGTTGCGAACTTCGCATATTGCAGTTTTTAACAAGTTTATTTTTAAGAGTTATAATCACGTAGGAATGCATGTACATATACATATACATGTACATACAGTACGTATGTATGTATGTATATACCTATCTACTACTTATATATATTATTATTTGAATGTATACTTGTTTTTATAAATGTTTCTGATATGCCAATTAAAGTGTTTTGATTGATCGTCGAGATAATGACTGATAATAACTTGAAATTTTATTAGCATCCCGAAACACGTTATTAAAATTACGGGATCCCGATGTTTTTATTTTTGAATTACTTACAAATAAATACAATTTTGCTTTATGTAAATAATATTTTTATGTGATTACAGAGTCGGGATTTCGGGACTACACAATTTAAATTTCGGGATCCCGATTTTTTAAATTAATTAATAAAAAACTTGGTGTTTTGTCTAAACCAAGTTTGTTTAGTTGTCAGAATTTTGGGGTCATACAATTACATTCTCGGGATTCCGATCTCCATATTTTTAAATTACTGAGTAAAAACAATTTAGCTTTTACTAAATAATCTTTTTAAGTTATTAGAAAAATTAGGTTTTAAAAACGATCTTGCTTTATCTAAATAATATTTTAAAGTAGTTAAAAAAATCGAGATTACACAATTCTATTTCGGGATCCCGATTTTTAAAATACTTTGCGTTTTGTTCAAATAAAGCTGTTTAGTTGTCAAAATTTCGGGATCATACAATTATTTTCTCGGTCCCGATATCCCAAATTTTTAATTAATAAATAAAAACAATATTACTTTATCTAAATAATAATTTTAAGTAATTGAAAAATTTGGATTTCGGGATTACAAATTATTTAAATTTCGGGATCCCGAATTTTGAAATACTTAATAAAAAACAATGTTGCATTATCTAAATAATATTTTTATGTAATTAGAAAAATCAAAGTTTCGGGATCACAAATTTTTTCCCATATTGTTATTCCTCATAATCTAATAAATAGTTCCATTCATTATTTTTTTGATATTTCTCAGAAATGAACTCCCTGTAAACATTTTTTAATTGCTTTCTTTAACTTGTTGTTAATTGGTACTAAACTTTTGTACGGTTTTATACTGGTTAATAAACCGATATATTATCATAGCAGTAAACACTTGACATCAACGCTAAAATTAACTGTTATTAACTGGCAGTACTAACTGCCTTTGGGAAGTACCTTCGATAAAGCCGGGTTACTCTTATCTCAAGGTGTCTACAATAAACGTACGCGTTCTAGTGAAAATATCACTTTTCTTCTATTTGCACTTAACTGCGATATAACTTCCAAAAGCAGTTAAGACTACACGGGTTGAAATATATAGTAATTGACTTATTTTTTAATTATGTTAACATTTTCTGTACCTTATTCATTTGCAGGATTTTATATTTCGAAATTTTGAGTATAATTACGGCTATCGTCTAATATATTGGGAAAGCTGTGCAAAGTTTCTGACTGATTATTATTATTTTACACTTGATAAAAAGAAGAAAAAACCGATTGAAAATGTAATGGATTAAACTTTCTGAAATTTTAATTTTTGGTTGACTTGGACATTGCCGTCTACCTTCATCTGAATTGATTACAACCATCTCAAGTTGTAAATGAAAGTTCGTATGTATCGAGGTCGTAAAACACTGTTTTGAAAAAAAAGGAGTTTTGAAGTCATCTGCTTCTTTTAACTTTCTTAACTTAATAGCGACTTCCATTCACTTTACTGCAAAGTCATTTAACAATATTGGGGACATGTTAATTTATTGCAATTTATTTTTAAATAAGCCTCTCTTTAAACGGACCTAAAAAATTAAAAGAGATACTGATATATTTCATTTGTTCTCTTGTGTTATGGGGCTCTAACAACAGTCTTAAAATGGTTTTAAAAAGGAATTATTCATCAAAAATCCTATCCTAAATAATAAAGTAAGATCAGCCTGTGCCAAGGTTGATGAATTGTTTTCTTCTTTGGTATGTTTTTAATTTTTTGACGACCTCGTAAACCCAAGGCGCTAAATATTTCACAATCTCTTTTACACTTTGTTGTATATGTAGAATATAGATTTTTTTATTAATTTTTGAAAAAACCATTATATCGTAAAACAAAATTTTTTAGAGTTTAGCTTTTAGCTCTATTGTTTTGCTGACAAAAAATGAGCTTGAAATCTCAGAATTTTCATATTCTCCATATCCTTTTTAACAAGTAAAACCAGATCCTATCATATGTAACTATGGAAATTGCTATTTTTTATTTATACCACGGAAAAGCTGGAAGTAATGGCTACCTTAACTACACTTACTACTTGCTTCACACTTAATTAACGCTTGGACTCGTAAGTACGAAGCAATTAGTGCGATAAGTACACATACATAATTTGAATAAGAACTGGAAATGAGAACGCTTTTGCAATTACCTTAAATATGCTTATCACTTCGTTGTGCGAAAGTAGTGCAAAGCGAATGCAAGTCGGGAATGATCTAAGTAAATAATGATATGCATATATTGTACTTTTACATACATCAGTACATACTCGTATAGCCGTAGCGTGTAGTAAACGATAATGTCGACACCTGTCTGGAGATTCGCCCAATGTGCGTTTGAAATGCGCAATATAAAAGGATGTTGGAAAAAGTAATGTGCATATGTATGTACATACATACATATATATGAATTTGCATATATATGTATATACATAGATAATATTCATATGCGTATATGTATATCTACTTATGTACTTATGTACATAAGCTCATGGTATTTAATATGTGATTATGAGTTTTTCGCTAAAAGTGACTATTGATAACGAATCGTGTGACGTGAGTGGCCTAACTACAGGCATTTACGTCGTTTATGGGCAACATACATAAGTATGTATGTATATGTACATGTACATACATACATAAGTACATATGTATGTTTGTATATGCATACATGTAAGACCGTAATATGTATGTATATAATGGTATAAACTATTTATGAAATAAGCACAGAACTGGATCATAAGAGCTTTGTCGCTAGCTACTCTGCTACTATTTACTTAGATTTTAACAGTATTTTTTGTTTTGGTAATATAAATATGTATGTAGTTAAGAGGTTTCTGTCCATTATTTTTACTCACAAGTATAACTCTAAAAACCAGTTATTATTATTCAATAAAATGATGGAAAATGAATTTCAAATGCAACTACGATGGTTTTGAAATACATACATATGTATGTATATATACATATGTATATGTATGTATGTACCTAATATGTATGCTAGTGAAGCTCCCACAATATTTCGGGATTCCTGAATTCTATATATAAATGTACATATTTATAAAATATTTCATTTACAACGCATAAACACTCATATTTTTTCGGGATCCCGAAACTATTATTTTCTGAACCCGGAATTTCGGGATTCACAAATTTAAATTTTACTTTGAAAATGTATTTACAAGTAGAAGCTAGTAAAGCTCCAACAACATTGCTATTATTTTTCCGTTCCATTCTTAATCCCGAAATTTCGGGATTCATGAATTCTATATATATGTAAATGTATGTAAAATAAAATATATTATTTACGTTGCAAAAGCACTTTTATTATTTTCGGGATCCCGAAAAATTCGGGATTCAAAAATTTAAATTTTACTTTGTATATTTATATACAAATACCAGCACAAATAATAATTTTAGTAGTTGCTTTTAAAATGAAATGCCCATCACTGACGGTATATGCTCAAACTGACATATAAACAGATATAATACATGGTATGTACATATATGTACATATGTATGTAGATGATTAGTATTTTGCTTGAATAAAATGACTAAAACCGATTGGTAGAAAAAAAGGTAGAACCATTGACATGGCGTAAGCAAAATTATAACTTCATGTCACGTCGTGTCTGGAATGCATATACAACTTCTTCATTTCACACAAAGCAACATGCTGGCGGCAACTTGCAACACCTCGACACATGCGTTGCCGCCTAGCCCTTGCCAATGCAGACATGCCCATTGATATGCATACAGTTCATAAACTTACAAAGGTATAACAGAGTATTTACGATTAGTTGCAACACACGCACACACACTCAAACATACAACATGTCATAAGCAACGTAAACAAGGAAAGGAAAAAGTCAAGTAAAATAATTACAAGAAAGAGTAACTTTCAACAGAGTTCACGCTGCATGATAAATACATAAATAGCGATATATCGGTTTGTACGTGTGTGAATGTGTGTTGCAAGGATTTCTTATGCGAAACACAAACTCATTAAAGCTGCGTTGGTATGTGCGTAAAATTTATTTTGTATACAAAAAGCAACAACAATACATAAAACCTTTAAATACATACATACATACTACATATCTAAAGATCAGTTATATACAGCAGCATTACAATTGGGTCAATTTTATGCGCTGCGCTCATTTGCTTATTTTCGTAAAAATAAAACTTTTTCCATAAACTAGCTTCCGTTTGAAATTCCAATAACATTTTTCATGCATAAATGCCAGACAATTTGAATATTGGCGGATTGCGGAAAAAATGCGCTTGCAAATCAAGGCAATTACGCAATTAAAAGTTCTTCAGTGCTTGGACTGGCCAGCACTACTGTTTGCATGTATGTATGTATATATGTAAGTATTGGTGTTTATACGAGTGTGTGTGTGTGTGCTTATGTCCAGCTCACCGGGTATATGCATTGCATAAGGTCACGGTTCTCAAGTGCCTTCAATGGAAGTCTTTTGTAAGGCAAATTATTGGAGCATGGCATATGGCTCTTATGATATGCATACACACATATGTATGTACATATCGTCACTTAAAATGCAAAATAACAAAACATCACTTTTCACAAGTTTTTGGTTATAAAATGATTACATATTGGTTAGCAGCCACTTGAGTGTTGGTTACAAAAAGGTTATATATTGGTTATCATACACTTATATTGAAACCAAATTTGAGGTTTGGTTATAAAATGGTTATATATTGGCTATCATACGCTCATATTAAAAAAATTTGAGTTTTGGTTATAAAATAGTTATATATTGGTTACCATACACTCATATTGAAACAAAATTTGAGTTTTGGTTATAAAATGGTTATATATTGGTTATTATATCTGACAGCGATTTTCGATTTTTTTTTGTTGATACGCGGTTTTGCATTTTAGGTGACGATATATTTGTATGTGTGCGTGTATAAATATTTCATGTCTGCATAAGTTTGCCACCGTTTTAGCGGTAGTCTCAGTTTTTAACAATCAATTTCAATATATTAATGTATGTATGTTTGTATGTTTGAATATGGAAATAACATGCAAAATATCGAAACCTCGAAGAAAACCTCAACCCGGTTGTGTGACGTAAAAATTGTGGCAGCCACAATTGAACGATTGCGGTTTTTCAATTGAGCAGAAATTAAAAAGAAGACAATAAAAATACAACAAAAAAAGATAAATAATTGAGCGAAGCCAGAGACGTCAATCTGACAGCCAGACTTCGCATGAGAGCCAAGCAAATTTTTTTCATAGTTAATTTAGTTTCATATGAAATCTACATATACGAGTATATGTACATAGTATATACATGCATATCTAGATATGTATGTATACATACATACATATGTATCTATATATGTACTAAAGGGCTGCATGAATACGCAAAAAACAAACTTTGAGTCACTGTCCAAAAATTTCAACTTGCACTCACTCACACAACGTAAAAATGAATTCTCATGTTTGGGTGAAATAAGGACCGAGTCTCATGAGTGAGAAGAACAACGAGTTCGCTCAACTCATAGCACTCTCACAAGTAACAATCCACTCTCTGTAGAATTGGTCTACCAAAGCATTTCATTCTGTTGGTGTGAATTAATTCTGTGCAAGAAGGATGTTGGATGAGTGAATGATGTTCGTGTGAATTAACAACTGTTAATTCGAGTTATTCTAGTTGCACGACTAGAAAGAAGTATGTATGTAAATACGCATAGATAATTACATACGAATGTGGATAAAAAAAATGTTTCCAATATTAAATTTTATTGCATTTTTTCATGAAGTTTATTTAGGGATTAATAGATTTAACAAAATATTATAAAAAATAAAAATATTTTAGAACTAAAACCTGTCCTTTGGAACAATTGAAAAAAAAACTCTTTTTAAATCACAAAATACATACAACTTTTAGTTCCAAAGTATCACATTTTTATTAGTTACATTTGCGTTCATTTCATGGATACATATGTATTTTTTTTTATGTAAGATATATGTATAAAATAAAAAAGAAATTCACTTATTCAACAAAAAAATATACACATAATTCTTGTATTAAAAAATAAAATGTAAAGCCCTTCAGTCTCATATAACTTAAAAAAATTGCGCTATTAAAAACTTAAACAAAAAAGAAGCAATTCATTTATCTAACAAAAATATAAAATATATACATAATTCATTTATTTAAAAAAAAAAATGTGTAACACATTCACCAGTCTTTTTGAACTTAAAAATAATTTTTTTAAAAAATTAATGACTTCAGAAATTCGTTTTCAATGTTGCACATGTGTTTCCTATTAGTTTAAACTCTAGAAATAATTAATTAATTTACATATTCGTATGTAAAAACATGATTTTTCCTACAGTAACAGGGTTAGACCCAATAACACAACGCTTTTCAGAAAGTAAATTTTTGGCATTCGAGAATATTCTCTCAGACGAGGCACTACTAGCCGGTGTTGCTAAGATTTTTAAACTCAATTTAAAAAGTAACGGAAATTTAAGTTTATTTAATTCCCACCATTGTAAAACATCAAAATTGTCGTGCATTACTTCGTTAACATTTTCGTATAATAGTAATTCATTTTGAACTCGATCAAGATTATTTGTTGGATTTGAAGGCTGAAGAAATCCTGAGAAAAGTTGTTCCTTATTATTTGAGAGAGAATTTAATTGACTACTTTCGTTATTGCTTTGACCTTGCTCAATAATCAATGCTTCTAGCATGTTTTTGCAATGTAGTTTTATATAATTTTTTTCTTCATTTGTAAACTGTAACAATTTATTAGTCGGTGGAAACAAAAACAAAGCAATTTTGTGAAAAATTGTTAAGTTTTTAATTACGACATCATTTATCAATGTGCTGAGTTTAATTTTTAACGATTTTATGCATTCTGAATCATCATCGCTATTTGTTTCACATATTCGTTTTAAAAAGTAAACATGCACAATAACTAAATTTAAAGTAGGGTAGTTATCTCCTTCTAATTCTTTTGATGTTTCTTCGAACTTTTTCAAAATATTTATTATATCTGTTAAAGTATTTAAGCTGATGTTACTTATTCTATGGGTTTGACTTTTTATCTGTAAAATGTTTATAATATCGATCCAATTGCTTTGAACAGATTGCAATAAATAATAGATTGAGTTCCATCTAGTTACAGAAAAACTTTTTAGGGTGGTTTTTAGTTGTGCATTAGCTCCAGACTTTTTAAAATATGTTACAAGTTTGATGCACTTTTTACATATTTCCCATATATCTGAACACTCCTCAATAGATTTTTGAACTATGTTGTGCAGCATATGACTGACGCAGAATATGTGATCGTATGTACTAAATGCCGCTTTCATATTGGAGCCCCTGTCTGTAACAATTATCCCCTTATCAAGACTACAATCAAACTCCTTCAATGCCGCCTTTACTTTTTGTATAATTCTTTCACCTATATTAAATAAAGTTACACTTCGTTTTTAAATATGAAACTTTCGCAAGTATAATGAAAAACTAAAAATTAAAAAAAAATACATATATGGTATCAAGGCATATTGAACAGGTAGCCTCATATGAAAATCCCATGTATTTTGTTGTTGCCTGAAACCTCGAATGCATCAATCTACGAAATATCAAGTTTGATTTGAAAATACGTATGTATGTACAGCTGCGAGCACAGAAATATTAGTGTGCAATTGTGGTAAACATTTCTTGAAATTACAACAAATTGTTGTACTTGACACCACATATAGTACGTACACATACATATCTGCAAATATACATATACCGTTTCAAGAAATACTTACTGCTACAAGATTCAAAATCCATTGATCGAAAAGCAATAAGCTTCATTCCAATTTTTCCGCTTTTTATATAATGAATAGTCATAGACAAAAACGATTGTTTTAAATAATTATCGGTCCATAAATCTGAGGTAAGTCCAAAGGTACTAAGTTCACTTAGTTCTAATTTTAAGGAATCGTGGGCTATATTGTATAGATTGTCTATGTTTCTGGATATCGTTGTTGGATGAGGTAATAGGTGATCAGTATCTACGTTCGACCCATACTTAGCTCCAATTGAAAGTATTAGATCCGTATATTTTTTCAGTCCTGCATCTTCGATCATCTTGAATGGTCTACAATTTTTAGTGACCCATTCAGTGAACGTATCAGCAACATTTTTTTTGTGTCGTTGTCCACTAATATCTTTGGGTTATCCGAACGGTTTTTTAAATTTTTATAGCATTTATGTTTCACAAGGTTAGACGTGCTATTCATAAACTTAAAAACGCTGTTACAATTTTTGCATGCAACAACATCTCTTACCAAACTGCCACTATTTTCAACCTTGCCAAAAATTTCCCAAACCTTGCTTTTCCCTGCTTCAATAACTACTGTATATTTCCCTTTCACTATATTATCCTTAATTTCATTAAGCTGCTGCCTTAGTACAGGCGTCGACTGGGTTGACGATGCAGATTCATCTAATGTTACCTATTTTTGTAAAACAGAGACACAGGTGTAAATTGTATTACAACATGGCAAATATTAGCAAACAATTGCACTGAATTTCGCGGTCAATTACTTACATCCATTATTTTTGATGAAAAATATAAAATATTAAAATAAAAATCTGCCAAAACTATTTTACCCCCTTTTATCTCCGTATACACAAAACAAATGACGAATTTAAATATTTAATAAACTGTCTCGGTTAAGCGTCTACGGCCAGTACAATGCAGGCAAACATGTTGTGGGGAAAACCCTTCCGTTTATCTTCTCTATTTGCTTGCTTAGCTGAACACTATGGGTGCACACTGTTCGGTTAATAGAATGAGAGAAACAATGAATTCACATAACAATAAGTGAGGATCACACACTATTCCACTACTAAGCGAACGCTAACGCTTTGCATTCACTGCTGGTTGATGATATGAGTGTGAGTTGGGTTTGTTTATGAGACGAATGAGCTGAGTCTACCTGCTAGCGATAAACAACAACTCACAATGTCTTCTCTGTATCTGCATTCACATAATTCGAACTCAGCGTCGGCGCTGAACTCGAGTTATGAGATGAATTCATAAATTCTCTGTTGCATTCATAGCGTGAATTAATTCTTGCAACCCTTTAGTATGTACATTCTTACATATAAACTCACATCAACATCTTCATTCATCATTTATAAATTCACTCAAATTAAAATTTGTTTTCTTATAAATACATACATTATATACTAACATATATGTTCGTGTATATGTGCATACATTTTGATTGAACAATTAACTTTTCCATCAAATAAATTGTTGCTGTTCAACGGCAATCATAGCTAGCGGCAGTTTGTCATAATTGCAAGCCATGAATTGCTATGATCTCTTTTTGTCGTAAATATTAGTTATTATTCGCCGATATTGCATACAAACTCACACATATACATACATGTCTATGTATATCTTCATATATGCTCATGCGACTAGTTATTAACATTAAGTGGCAGCTTTAGTCTAATACAAACCTCTCTTCTCAAACGCTAATCTATTGCTATTATCAATGTAAACACCTATGTTTGAATTTCTTTAATAATATACTATGGACATATCGGTTGGGTATGAAGATGTTTGATAAATTTTATGCACACATTTGAGACATTTTCAAAAACAAAAAAAAAATAGAAAATACAAGAAAAAAAATTAATAATAATTGTAAATAGTCCCTGGCCTTTACCATATTGAGTAAAAAAACTTAGATGCTAGAGTATAAAGTATAAATTGTAGATCTTTAGAGCCTATGAACGTATGAACCCTTAAGATATAATATGTTTCGTAGAATTAGTTAGAAAGTGGACTCTTAAAAAGCCAACAGAAAACAAAGAATTGTATCATTAATTATACTAAATCAAGATGATCTCTGCATGTGATATCTTTGCCGATTTAAAGATTGAATCACTAGCAAAATTTTATTAGTCCAATTTCCCCCATTAATTTTATTTCATATATGTACGTACCTACAAACGTGAAGCAAATTAACGCTGTGCATAGGCTCACTTCCATGCGAGTAAGAAGTGCTTTCCGAGCGATATCAAGCAACGCTGCTGTTCTAACTAGTATGCCGCCCATTGACATCCAGGGAAATGAATTCGCGCTATGGGGCCAGCTATCAGATCCGCTTGTAGGCGTAAAAAAAAGAGGAGGGAACCAAAAGCATCACAATGTGACAGCAAAGGTGGCATACCTCAAGCAAAGGATGGTGGAGCCACAGACTAATCCCAGCCATCTATTGGTGAATAGATAGGCATAATAAGGACCTAGATTTTCACCTATCGCAAATACTGATTGGACATGGATGCTTTAGAAGCTATCTCTTCTGATTCCATCACGACCAAATAAAAATCGACAAGCTCATAAAAACACGCCAAACCCCAGCGGCTGCTACAAATAAGTTTAGGTTAGGTTAGCTTAGATGGCTGATCAAAGATCGCACGTGGACTACTATATTTTAGTCCTTCGTGAAGCCATAGAAAAGAAGAACTCCTGTATTCGAAGTTACAAATTAGCAAAACGCTTAGTAACCGACCCGCTCTTATTCTACAGAAAGCGGTTCTAGGATGCATTTTCTTGCTAGCTCATCAGCTTTACCAGTCTTATCGCAAAGAGACTCGATGCTATTGATAGCGAGGTTATGCATTTTTTGACTCTCCTTCAACGACCTTTTCCCATCCACAACTCCCTCGCCAGTATATGGGTAGCCATGGGACGGAGCCACCAGAGTTCAATTTGGCGACTTCATGATCCAAGTAATCCAGTATGAAGTCAAAGTGAGCGAAGGTTTCCAAGTGTTCAGACACATGTTCTTTAGTAACCAAAACTCTCTGAGTCAGAAAGCAACTTTCGCAGCCATACACCTTCCGGGCCTGTGCACGGGCAAAATGGTTGGAGTGGACGGACCTTAGTGCACCACATTTGCTGATGAGTGCAAGTGTGGTATTTTCCAAACTCGCAAATTTTTAATTTAAAACCACCTCGTACGCTTTATTGTACACATAACCCAGTTCATAACTAAAATTTGTGGGGTGCTACTGAAAAAGCAAAGTGACAATTTGGCTGTGAACATTTCAACGATCTTTAATTTTATAAACGTTTACGTTGGGCAGATACATATGATCCAACGATACGATCTATTTTCTAAACTGTCAACCGTTTTTTAGCTACTTGAAACGTGTATGAATCGAACATTTCCTTATAATATCAGTTAGAGCAGTTGAAGCCACAGCTGAGGCGCTAAGATATTTATTAAAAGACTTTCATGGAATTTTAATATTAGAAATGTACAGTTAATTTTGTAGGAATTCTGTTTAATAAGTTTTCACAAGGGCTCCAAAGTCATTCAAAATTCATTATAAAAGTTAGACGGGGTCTCTCGTAAAAAACGTCAAAAATAAAAGATCAAGGCTATTCTCTGGGGTACTTTTAAACAAATTTATATCAACTTAGTCTATTTTTGATATTATTGCAATCATTTTCCCCTCCAACCGAACTACTTTGCCATGCTGAGTTGTATATAGACACTTCCCTACCAACAGTTGGAGTTACTCACAGATATTTACTATATATCAAACATTCTAGCGATTGCTAATGAGTAGCCTCCTTCATGTCACCAACTTCAGTGCGCTTTATGGCACATTTTAGCACAACAACACTAATTGCACTAACAACTGTGGCGAATACCGCGATTTGGTCGCCACAAACAGTACCTACTCGTGGCCTAAATTCTACACAAATTTGCACTATATAGACTCGGAAAAATACAAAAACAATAAAAGCTAGGAAACACATTTAGCACTTATCACATCACGTATTATCACATATGGTTATCTGCCGTCGAGGCTAGGATGAGTAAGCGCGCTGGGGAAGAAATGAAGGGGCAGCACGCCATAGCAACTGTTTCTACTTTCATAACAATAAACCGATAACAAACAGTATTTTATCTGCTTGTAACCTCGATACGATATCTCCATACATTAGCGGTGCAACGTGCGCGCTTGATTTAAGCCTTCTCCCCAAGTTATTGGCAACAAATTAGATAAATAACGTCTAATTAGTGGACCACGTGTGTGGTGTAAATATGCGCCGAGTACAAAATCGGGTAAGACAATTCCGCAGCAAGATGCAAACAAGAACGCGAACATGCGCAAGAACATGAGCCGGCGACGATGACGACGAGCATGAGCTGGCGAGCGAGGGCTAGCAACGCCGGTAACTAACAACTTCATGGAGCCGTGAACAGCCGACAACGAACTCACTTACAAAAACTCACATGCCTTACATATGTACATACACACATGGATGTACGATCGCAGCAATTAGGCCTGTGGCGCTGCTTTGCAATCTTTGCTTGCAGTGGTGGGGTTGGTCGGGGGTCTTGGGCGTGTTGCACACCGCATCCGGAGGGTTTCAATTACATAACTCCTGTTTTAAGCTAACAGCTGCTGACACTAAGTACGCTGTAATTAAAGGCGTACGACGCGCAGCTGTATACAACAGCAACAATTACAATAGCAGCAAAGCTTACTATTTTCCACATTGTTATTGTTGGTGTTGTTGTTGCCTCTTGCCGATCGATAGTGCAGACACATAAGTGCTCAGATAATACTCAGGTATCAACAAAGCGATTAGACATAAATTACAACAACAAAAACCATAGAAGAGCAGTTACAATGTTACACGATGCTGCTGCTTCTTCCACTTCCTCTTCAACTGCGCCAACGTAGATCAACAACAACTCGACAGCAGAAATTGTTATTGTTGGCGTTGCAAAGATCACTGCGTCTATGAGCGCACACATGCATATGGTATATATGCAGCATGCAAGCTGTCTCTTTACAAAAGGGGAGGCAAGGCGGCAGACACGGAGCGCTGCCCAAGTGAGATTAATATAAATGGTGCTCCAAATGTGCGCAAAAGCGAAAAGTAATTGCTGCTGCCGTCACTGCTGCCAACGCCATGGTTGCTGCTGGCGGCGCTGCCTGGTCCATGGCATGAGTGACTGATGGCTTGACAGGCGGGCAGCGCGGGCTCGAACGCTCTTGTGTTGGGTATCAGTGTCGGATGCGGTGCGAGATGCTGCCAAGCAAGGCAAGTCTAGCCGGCTGATTTTTATTAGCATACGGATACAATAATAATAACAACAACAAACAATTACAACAACATGTATGCCATAAATAACTAGGCAGTGAGATAGTAAACACCGGCCTGATTGACTGACTGCCCGACTGAATGGAGGGAAGTACACACACACACGCACACGCCATATGCATTGCCGGCTAGCCTAGCGCGCTGTTTCGCTAGCGCTGACTAACTTGCCAACTTGCAATTAATACATTTGTGCGAAAATGCTGCCAGGCATTCTTCGATTTCAGCCTTCAACGAAGGAAGGCGCAGCCGCAAACGCCTTTCTTATGTGTAGTTTGTATCATGGATGTACTTACGTATATACATATATATATATGTGTATGTGTGTATAGAAATATATCTGCACTTCGACATGGTTTCGCAGCGTTTGAGTGGCGCGTCGGATTGGGCGGAGGGATGCGCTCGATTTAAAAGCGCTTATTTAATTTTCTAAATGACTACAATGTGCCCCGATCAAGTTTCCTAGCCAGCCTAGTGGCCACCACAGCGTTGTCTGTTGCCAGCACAGGCGATGATGAATAACTATGCAGATGAGGATTTGATTTTTTTGCTCTTTCTTTTTTCCGTTTTCTTCTGTTGCCTTCTGTCGAGATGATCATTTGATGTATTGCCATTTTAATAGGGGCGGAATATTTTGCACAAACGCAGCATTGAAGCTTACATGCATACGTACATACTTCAGTATATGCGTGTGTGCCACTTTACAGTGTGGGCCCAAATAATGCGACAGGTAATCTTTTGGAGTAGATAAGGTTCTTAAGCTCAGCTTTGAATTGGTGTAAATATTTGAACTGCAAATTGGAGGTTTAAAGTGTAGAAAGAGGAAAAAATGTTAACTTCAACATCAAAGCTCTAAAATACCTTCACAAGTGCATTTCTTCTAGCATAAAAGTGTAAAAAAAAGATCTTTATCTCGATTTTGATCGTCCAGTTTGTATGGCAGCTATACAATATAATGGTCCGATCTTAACAATATATTCAGATATTGTAGAATTGTCTTGGACAAATTCCACGGGGATATCTTCTCAAATAAAACAGCTTTCCTTACAAGGACTGGATTTTGACCGTTCAGTTTGTATGGCAGCTATATGCTACATTGATCCGATATAAGAAATTTCTTCGGAGATTAGAACATTGCCTTGGAAAATATTCTAAGCGAAATTTCATGAAAATATCTGGTCAAATAAATCAGTTTCCTATACAAGGACATGTTTTTGATCGATAGGCTTTTGTAGAAAGTATCTGTTTTAGCGGTCCGATATTGGTGATTTCGACAAATAAGCAGTTTTTTTCGTATTAAAGGGGCGTTTGTTCAGATCAATCGATTCAAAATTGCTTTTTTATATCATCTACCTATTATTTAGTAGTAGAGTAGTAAAAAAGCAGTTTTGAATCGTTATATGTGGTCTGAAAGGGAGAAAACAAATATTTTAAATAAAAAATACGGTGTGGTTGAGGCATGAGAGAGTAAGACTTCAATAAATTTTGTGAAAAAAAAAATTTGTAGAAAATAAAAATAAAAAAATCCGAAAACTCGATTGTTTGAATTTTTAACATAAATTTTGAGGTTATGTGAAAAAAGTATGTGTACAGAAGTTATAAACCTTTTCATAAACTACAACATTGCCATATACATGTTTCCTGTAGGACTCGTAGTTTTGCCGGAAATCGTGATGAACCATTCTTAACCCACCATTCTTCCGCCACGCCCCTCCTTTTCCTTTTCACGACTTCAAATTCCCCGTTAATAATTATCGCTTTAATTTTTGTTACCTTATTTTTCGTTTCCCGTGGATTTCAAACTAATATGATTTTTTCGTTTTCAAAAATTTTCTACTCTGGTCTATGTCTGTTATCATCTGTTCTTTGAAACCGCTATACAAGACATTATTTCTTTGTGATAATATCGTAAAATGATGTTGAAATTATATATGATATTCCTTTTAAGTTTCTTAGCAATTATTAATTTTATATTCGTTAACAAGTCATACCCATCCAAGTCATAACCATATTGAAGCTGTAAGATTTCCATAACCACCAGTGTATGACTGAACAGAAATTTTATTATATAAGACATACTGGTAATTTATACGATTTATTTATTTTGAAATCTTAGTTTCGTAGTATATAAATATGTATATTTTTTTGAGTATACTGTAATATTTATTTTTATTGTATAATTTAAAAAATATATTTAATTTTTGCAGGTTTTTTGAATTCATATTTTGAAAGTGAAAAATAGTAATAGTGAAATAGTGATGAATGATTTAGTGGACCAAAAGTGTTGTGAAATTTATGGTAAGTGCTACCTTCGATTAGTACTTTCTTTTTCTATTATTTTTAGCATATGTCTATACATATGTTTGCTCTGCTCTCTTGTCCAAAAAATAATTAAAAATGTTGAAATTAGCTTAAGAGATTTTTCGTTAGCTTATTGCTTTAGTCAGTAATTATAAATGAAAAATACTGGTATCTATAATTAGTGGGTAAACTTATACCTTTTAGATAGCCAATTATACCAGATTATTTGCAGCGAAAATTATACAGGTATATTTAAAAAAATTATACCAGCTTATGTGGTTTATGCCGGTTGTTTATGCGATTCATTACTTACAGTGTAGAAAATTATACCATTTAGAAAGCCAATTATACCAGTTTATTTGGAGGGAAAATTAGAAATATTAAAATATTTTAAAATGTTTTACCAGTTTATTTGGTTTATGCCAGTTTTTTGTTCGATTCAACACTCTCCAGGTTGGAAAAATTATACCATTTAGAGAGCCAATTATATCAAATTATTTGGCGGGAAAACAAGATAGTTATATTTAAAAAAGTTATACTAGTTTATTTTGTTTATACCAATTCATTGTTCGATTCAACACTCTCCAGGGTGGAAAAATTATACTATTTAGAGAGCCAATTATACCAGATTATTTAGCGCAAAAATTTGACAGTTATATTTAAAAAGATTTATAGCAGTTTATTCAATTTATGCCAGTTCTTTGTTCGATTCATCACTCGCCAGAGTGGAAAAATTAAGCAATTTATACCAGCTTATTTGGTGGGAAAACAAGATAGTTATATTTAAAAAATTATACCAGTTTATTTGGTTTATACCACTTCATTGTTCGTTTCATCATCCTCGAGGGTTGTACAACGGATGCTACGCCATAAAATTTTCATTTTTCATTCATCAGGTTTTTTAAAAATTTTCCTATTTAATCATAAAATTTCATAACACTTCAAAATTCCTACTGGGTACTATATTGCATATCTTACTTTTACCCATGTATGCAATATGCAACTCCCATAAAATCATAAATAATCTTCAACTCCATGCCACTGGCATAATTGATTATTGTGATTACGTCTATGAAACGTTTGAAGAAATTGAAAAAAAAAAAACTAAAATCTACAATATTTGATTAGCAGTGCCTCGTGGCTGTTTGGCGAAGCTACATTTCTTTTATTCGACTAAATGGATATTTTTCAAAAATTGCTGCAGCGCGCATTCGTCAATGCTTA
Organism: Bactrocera dorsalis; assembly: GCF_023373825.1. NCBI lineage: Eukaryota > Metazoa > Arthropoda > Insecta > Diptera > Tephritidae > Bactrocera > Bactrocera dorsalis. Next base: position 45,858,494 of record NC_064307.1, read on the forward strand.
TCAGCTAATTTATTAGCATTTCGCTGATGGTCGGGAAAACAGCCCTCAATAAGAGCATACATATGGACACTTTCAATTTTCATTTTTCTTGCGGTGACAGATATTTCATTACATTTAATTAAGGCAGTCGATGAGGGTATATAACACACATACATACATATGCATACATTTATTACATACAAATTGTAAGCATTTACGAAATGAAGTAATAAATTGTAATTTAAAGAAAAATGCTATTAAAAGCATTTCTGATTAGATTAATGTGCATATTTTATAGCCACACATACATACATACATATATATGTACATACATAGATACATGCTATGTAGTTAGATCACATACATGAGTCACTGTGTAACCCCGCGAGTTTGACTAATTCTCTCACTTTAACTCTCCTCAAACGCAGTTTGTTGGCCGCACGCCTTCCCGCTTTGATTGTACCCACTTTGTCTTATCGCTTCTTGGTAGCTATGAAGTTGACCACACATTTAGAAAATTGTCCTTTAATTTCTTGCTCTGTTCTTTCTTTCTTTTTTATGTATTTTCTCCATAGGAGATAATGTGTGTTTAATGAGCAGAAAGTACTTTCTATTGTATTGATTACACTGTATTGTTGTTGTTGTTATTGTATAGCCTCGTTAGTTGAGTGTGTTTCTAGACGACCTCAACCTATTTATCTCTTTAACAGCCTACTTTTTCAAACACTTCATCGTTGTTGGTAAATGAGCTTCATGTGCTTGGAGTTCGACTGCGTGGTTTGGGTGCGCAAGAATTGGGTTATCCGAAATACAAAGTACGTCAAAAGGATCCTTTAAATCCCTGCAATGCGGCGCCAGCAACCATAATTGATTAGATAACATTAATAGCGGTTTTGTCAAATTTAATAGTCGAGGCGCTGCGGTTTCCAACGAAGAGTTTTTTGAGGATTTTTAGTCTCATAACCTCAAGTACTTTTGGTAATTGAATGGGATAAAAAGAGTAATCTTCTGTTTGGTGAGCTTAAACAGTTAGACTTTGGTGAGGGTGCGATAATATGCGAGTTAATTTTTTATTTAACTTCAATTCTCTTTGGCGTCACCAATGCAGATCAAATATTTCTTTTTTTTTACCAATTTTCTGTCACCAGGAATAATCTTTAATGTTTGAACAGAACGCAAAGAACAAACTTTGTTCAACTAAGACCAAATCAATTAATTAGCGTTAAAACTATGGTAATCTGTCTTTAAGAATCGAATACGACTTATAAATTAAAGTTGCAAATTATTTATTTGAAGAGCTTTGTCGAAGAAATTCAAATTGCACAATTGTGTTGGATAATTTTAACTTTTTTCGCAAAGCTCGTTGTACAAAAATTTGGGTTTAGAAATCAAATTCAAGATTATATTCTTCAATGGTTTTTAATTTTTGTAGCGCTCAGCCAAAAGATCTTGCAACTCTCCAATTTTAATCTCAGACGGAGCGAGCATTCTTCTTCCACCGGGGTGTTTTTTACTTGGCGGTTCCCAAACCCAGCGCACAACCCTGGGGAGGGATGATTCGTCTTGTCTTTTTAGCTCGCCTTCAAACGGATGTTTTTTTGGCTACTCAGAGGGTACTTGGTCTAAGGCCGGAAGTTGGGAGCCGCTTGAACCATATGTAAAAGAATCGTTTCGGGGCACTCCCAATTGAATAGCGCTCAGAGAACTTTCCTCACTTGAATGAACTTCTACACATGGCTCCACTTTCCAGAGCAATCATTAGAAGGCAAATTAATAACAGAGACTTAGATTTGTCTTGCCGAGAAATGCTTTAAATTTGTTTTTTTTTCACAATAACTATATCAAGACTAGTGCTTATTGACCGTAAGATTATTCTGAGTTTTATTAAGATAAGAAACATATTATGCTTGGTACTTACCTCGGAACATGATTACGCTTTTACGTTTTTGCGGAGAGCTACAGATTATCACACACGTTCTGCGAGTAGTTTAGATATTTTAATGCAGAATAGATCGCTATGGTATTTGGTAGAGGACTTAAGTTCTGAGCTTCACTATTTGAATTCAAGGAAAATCAAGAAAATCACGCTGAAGCTGCTCAAAAATCAAGGTGATGCTCATATTTTTGTGCAACATGAATTTGTTCCGGAGGGGCAGACTATCAATAAAGCGATCTATTTGGCCATATTGAGACGTTTGTCTGAGGGCATCCTTTGAAAACGTCCGAAATTGTGGAAGCATAATTCACGATGATATTGCACCATCAATTCGAGCCAGGATTGTGACCGAATTTAAAGCCAATACGCAATGAATATCATCGATCAACCACCGTATTCACCAGATTTGGCTCTGTGTGATTTTGTTCTTGTTCTTCAAACTGAAATTGCCGTTCCGTGGAATTCGTTTTCAATCGATCGAAAAGATAAAACAAAATTCGCTGAAAGAGCTGAAGGCCGTCCTAAAATTGCTTATGAGAAGTATTTCGAGGACTGGAATTGGCATCATTGCCATAACTGTATTACATCTGTTGGGGATTACTTTGAAGACGACAAACTAAATATTGATGAATAATATAATATTTTTCGTTTTATTTACAATTTCTGCGAACTTTTTGTCACAATATAATTTCCGAAAAAGGAGATTTAGCATATTTCAGCTTTAAATATACGTATTTTTGACACCATAACAAAATATGGAGTCCACTTCATAAATTTTTGCGTACAAATAATTTCAAAAAATATGGCAAGATCGTCATTTACATTAATTGAGTTAGAATAATGCATGAAGACCTAATAAATATCATCACATCCGGCTAAATACTTCTGAATCTCTCTACATTTTTATATTCCAAGCACATCTATAAGTATGAACCTATAAATATTTATATGTATATCCAACTGAACAGATATGTCCAACTCCAAGCGCTCAAATATTGTTTTATATATTTGCTGTAATCTCAATAATTCAATATAAATGCATATTATGCACATATTTACTTCTATATTTATATGCAACCGTAACGAATGAGCCTAAATCAATGCCAAGCGATTTGCATAAAAATGCATAATCCATATTTCATGGCGGCCGAAAATGGCGCGTCTTTGGCGAACCATATTTTTATGCGATTATTTCAATTAGATACAAAAAAAGATCGTTTTCCCAGCGGAGCAGCGCGATGCGATTCACATGTCCGATTATCGGCGGCTAAGCTGCGAGCTATACTTTTGATCATATGTATGCATGTATATATAGTATATACACATGTTTATAAGTATGTATGTGCGTTCGCATAAATGTTTATAGATCACTTAGCCAGCGAGCGGCAATATGTCGCAATTATGGATACTAAATAAGCTTGCAACCTGCAATTGTACGCCGCCTGCTCAGCACCAACACACCTCCGTCATCCGGCAAACTGCCAGCAACAAACAGCAAACAACAATTCTTGGCGCCGTGACTCGCGTCGACGCGTGAGTGAGCAAAATATGGCAGCAGGAGCAAAATACTGACGATCATGAAGGCGCGATAAGAACCGCAGCGACGACGACGAATGACAGCGGCAGCAGCAGCAGCATGGCAAATGGCATCAGCAACTGCCAAAGGCGGCTCAATGAAGTGCAAGATACACACAAACAAACACACATACATACATATGAACATATTTCACAAACAACAGCTCAATCGTTTCAGTGCATTGCTTGCAAGCTTCGTCGCTGCGGTCGGTCAGTCGTTTGTTTGTTGGATTGTTGTTGCTAGCGATGCAGTCAAGCATATGCTACCCCCATTGTGTTTGTTTGTGTTGGTGTCATATGCCAAATGTGTGCTGTCAATTGCTTAATCGCGGTTTTGATCTAAAAATTGCAACAGCAACAACAAGAATTTACTGTAGTACAACAACTATAAGTTATCGGCTCAACGTCTTGTGTCTAACACAATCGGCGCGCCGGTCGGGTCCCTTATGAAAATGCGGGAATGCAAATTGCCAACAATTAAATAGACAACTTAACAACACAACAACCACAACAGAATTACAGTAATAGTTGTACCCTGTAATTAAAACTGCCATAATGCGCGTTCGTTGCTTAGCAGCAACAAACGTTTTGCGCAATCATTTTTATACCTTCAATGGCTGTGTTGGACGGCGTTTGGTTTATACTTTTTGCTTAGTCGAAATTCGGAAAAGGGTTTTTTAAGGATTTGACAACACGTAAAACCCTGTTCTGTAAAAATGCTTCCACATTTTAGGTTAAAAGTCGTCCAACATGGCCTACTGCTGAATTTTCACTTTAAGCAAGTCCTATAAATGCATATAAGAAGAGTATATATTGTCTGTTTGCAAGAAGATAAAATATATGAATTCCAAATCGAATATATTAACTAAATAAGTTTAGTCTTGTAAATCGAGCTATTATTATTAATACCTATAACTGTGTCCTTTAGGATCTTATCCCATAGTTAGCACCTTACCTTAGCCTAAACTTAAGAAAAAGGCAGCTCCTGCATTAGCATCTCAAAAGAGAACGTTTGAAAAATTATACAGATATTTTTTATTTGGTACTATCGTCTAAGTTTTTATTTTTCTTACGAAGCAGCCAAAGCTAAAGTGAGACGAGATTTTTATTTTTCAACACAAATTAGGAACTGCATATTTTTAATAGATTATCGTTTAAGTTTTTAGCACTGTTAGATATGATCCCAACTTATTTGTATGGCAAAATTGATATAGATTAATTCTATATTGTATTCAAATCTGTACCTTACGCTACAATATTTTATTGACTATATGATGACTAAGGTATACATCTTTAGACCACATGTAGCTTCTTTCTAAAGTATTAATAGGTTTCTGCAAAGATAACCATGTGCAAAATTTAACTGAGAAAACTTGAGTTAAAGATTTTGAGACATTTTCGAGATTGAAAATTTGGGGGATTCCGATATTAAATATTGTGGGTTTTGGCAAAATTGCCATCGGGGTTTTGAAAACTTTAAATAGATTCCAAAATATGTATACCTATAAGCAGCATCTTATAGATTAAAAGAAAATAGTAAAAAAGTTAAGCACGTCTGCACTCAAACCTATTGGCAGTTTCTTGGGTTTAAAATTTGTTAGATTTAGAATAATATCAGTAGGATTTTTGAAAATTTTTCAACGTTCCAACAATTTTGTCAACTTTTTTTAAATAAACGCGAGTTCTTGTTTCGTATTTGCTGGTTTCTTGGCTATAACGGTACATTTTCGACTTTCAACATATATGTACATAAGTAATCAAATTCAGCGAGCATTACTGTTATTGTAATGGGTATACAAATTGTCGTTATATACATATGTATTTACATGTTTATGCCAAGCAGTAAAGTTTTTATGATTATTTGCTAGCTCATTTCACAACTGACATTTAACTGTGACATTAAGTTGTCTTTTTGTAATTATTATTTTTTTTTTTAATTTTTCCATTTTTATGTTGCTATTTGTTTTTTTTATAATTATTTTATTTTTTATATGTTTTTTTTTTAACATTTTTTTAAATTTATTTTTTTTATATTTTTTTTCTTTTTTTAATTTAATTTTTTTTTATTTGTATTTTATTTTATTTTCTTTTTGTTTTAATGTCGTCATTACTAACTACTTCAATTCAGCTTTGACATCATTTCGTACGACTATAACTAATTGCCATTACGTAATATGTGTTTAGTACAGACCTTTTGAATTTTTATGGCTTGTGGACGTGGGACATCATAGTCCTGCAAGTAGCTGGCATCCAACATTTTGTTGCAATAATTCGAAAACAATTTTTGAAATTACGCCACACAGTTTGCTGATTTCACCAAGCAAAATTCATCAAAGTGACACAGGTGTATGCTTCCAGTTATGAAGTCATATTATTTACACTTTGTTTTCGTGCCACAATTTTTAATCTTTTTCTTTTCCAAACCGCGCGCAAAATCGAGCTATTTAAGTATATTTAATCCAGGACAATATAAATAAATGAAGCTCGATTTGAAAAAGTTAATGGCTTTAGCACAGATTTTTTTGTCGCCGAAAACGCCAGAACAACAACACTAACGCCTCGCAATCACTTCAAACAATTCATAAATCTTGTTAATTAAAAAATTTTGTTGTTATTATTATTTTGTGTTATTTGCGCACTTTTTTGCCTTTGTCACTACACAATTTCACAGCTCATAATCGTAAAGCCCGCTAACAAAAACAGACAGACAGACTTGTTTTTGCGCTCGTATATTTCTTTTCTATGTGGAATTCGCGCCCGTAAACACTATGGTTTCATATTTTTGTTTTTGTTTTAATTTTTTTCTTTGCAAGCTCAGCTTAAAAATCAAGTTTAGCATGAACGGCAAGTCGACTCGAAGTTTTATTAAAAAATATATATGTACACACGCACTGTCGTATATTCGCAGCAGTAACAATTCACTACAAAAGACTATAACGATGACTGCGACGTTCCAAAAAAAAAATAATAATAATAAAACACAAAACACCGAAGCAACACTTTATAAGAGACCCCTTTATGCACGGGTATCAAATTGATGCCAAAAAAGATAATGGCAAAAATGAAATTTTCGCCAAAAACCGCTGAGCTAATTCGAAATTTCGGATGCTTCGCCGTCAACTGGCGTTGCTACTCGTGCGGACGACGGCGCAAATGCGTTTAAACTTAACCAAAACGTACCGAAAAAGTCAACACGAGATCTCGTGTAGCTGCGACACTGGCTAACCAGTACGGAAAACGAGCAGGCAAAACGTTTACGTTAAAAGCAACCGCAACACAGCACCGATGTATTTACTGCGGCAACGTTTC